>NC_139687.1:7692848-8388281 GCF_964106915.1 Podarcis gaigeae | reverse complement strand
GCCCCCAAGGGATGCGGGTGGCGCTGTGGGTTAAACCACAGAGCCTAGGGCTTGCCGATCAGAAGGTCAGCAGTTCGAATCCCCGAGACGGAGTGAGCTCCCCTTGCTCGGTCCCTGTTCCTGCCAACCTAGCAGTTCGAGTCCAAGTAGATAAATAGGTACCACTCCGGTGGGAAGGTAAACAGTATTTCCGTGTGCTGCTCTGGTTCACCAGAAGTGGCTTAGTCATGCTGGCCACATGATTTGGAAGCTGTACGCCAGCTCCCTTGGCCAATAAAGCGAGATGAGCACCACAACCCCAGAGTCGGTCACGACTAGACCTAATGGTCAGGGGTCCCTTTACCTTTACGTTTAACATGCCCCCAGCAGTTTGGCATTCAGTGGCACAGAAACATAGACAGCTGCCTTGTTCAGAGTCACAACAGTGGTCCACCCAACTCACGAGTTGTCTACAAGGACTGGCAACAGCTCTGCAGAGCTTCAGGCAGGGGGATTTTCCCAGCCTTACCTGGAGATGCAGGGATTGAAACTTGAGCCTTCTTGACAGACTACATGGGACTTGCAGAGATGACGGGCAGAATCCGAGACCAGGAGAAAGAGACAGTGGAAGAAGATTGGAAGAAATTTAAGGACTATCTTAACAAATATTATAAGATTAAAGAATGCTAGATTGACATGGACTTAAAAATATTGGTTTTCAGAGACATTAGAGTAAGAAAAGGAATGGAATTAGTAAGAAACTTTTGGGAAATAAGGGAATGGAGTTGCTGATGGGATAATGAAACTAGAATACAAAACGGTGAGGTATGAGGAAGTCGGGGAAATAAGGTTGAGAAAATAAGTTTTGAAATTATACTTGTTGTTTTTTGTTTGTGTTTGTTTTTATTGTAGTTGTTTTGTATTTGTATGTTCTTATTGGAAAATTTAATAAATATTATTTTTTTAAAAAAGAAACTTGAGCCTTCCGTCACTGAGCTATGACCCTTCCCCAGAGAGAAATAGGTCCTCTGTGCATACAGATTGTGTATAGAGTTCTTCCACAGGAATACGATCTCGCCCAACCAGAGCATGGCTTGCTAGCCAATTCGAGTTGCCTTTCACATTTTGCTAACAGTGCAGCTGCATTGGGTGTGGCCAATGGATGCATCACCATCAGAGGAACATAAAGTCCACCCTGCTTCCCCCATCAATGCATGAACATCGTCATCTCAATCATCTCCCCGCCTCGCCCCCATTTTTCTACATTCACCTGTGCTTTCCTGCACTGAATTTATCCATTAGTTATTCACAAATTTCCAAGAGCCCAAAATGTTTAATGAAGCCAATTTGTATTTAAGAGGGTTAAATGCATCACAGTAACTGAGGAAGCATTAAGAACTGTTATATTAGTAATTTTCATTGTCTAGGTTAGCAAGGCTGTTTGACAACAGTCTCAAAGTCAACCACCAAACCTTGCTTCCTCCCCCATCACAACTGGGAATTAAAGGACAATAGCAGATCTATTGCTATTGTGTATTTAAACACACACACACACACACACACACACACACATATATATAATATTAATTTTAAAAAATCAAAAGGCTTTGTATTTCCATTAATACCACCTTGACACAAGTGCCACCAACTGTGTTTTCTTCTTTTAGCAGAGTCTGTACCAACTACTGTGCTCACAGCCTGCACTGCTGTTAATTTGATGAAGGCAGCGACTTCCCACTAACCCGAAAACAGAAATATAGGTTGATTAGGTTAAAAAGAAAGAAAGAAATATAGGTTGATTAGGTTCATTCAAACCCTTCAACATAAAAATGAGTGCTAGAAAAGAGTGCTGAAATGGAATGATTCAAGCAGTGTTATCCTTGCAATTTAATTTCTTGAGCCTACTGATTTCCTCAGGACTTGTTAACTTCTGAAGTCCTTCTATCTAGCATTGGCCAATAGAGAAGACAAATGAGCCTAGCAAAATAAAGTTCAGGCACACCTGCAAACTGAGACACTTTGTGAAAACAGTGATAGGAAGCCTGCAGGCAAACAGGGGATTGGTCAGGAAGACTAGGCCTGATATATGAAAACCATGAGTAAATTTGTGTAACAACTTATGAAATTCTTCAGTTTAGAGCAGAGGTAGGGAACCTGTCATGAGACACCTTCCAGATGTTGCTGTTGGACTACAACTCCCATTGTCCTTCACCTTTGGTCATGCTGGTTGGAACTGATGGGAGTTGGAGTCCAACAATACCTGAGGTTTACAGGTTCTCCATCCCTGATTTATACTGTCGAACATCCATAGCTAGCTGTTATCAGCCTGTTGTTGTTTAGTCGTGTCCGACTCTTCATAACCCCATGGACCAGAGCACGCCAGGCACTCCTGTCTTCCTGTCTTCCACTGCCTCTCACAGTTTGGTCAAACTCATGTTGGTAGCTTCGATAATACTGTCCAACCATCTTGTCCTCTGTTGTCCCCTTCTCCTTGTGCCCTCAATCTTTCCCAACATCAGAGTCTTTTCCAGGGAGTCTTCTCTTCTCATGAGGTGGCCAAAGTACTGGAGTCTCAGCTTCAGGATCTGTCCTTCCAGTGAGCACTCAGGGCTGATTTCCTTCAGAATGGATAGGTTTGATCTTCTTGCAGTCCATGGGACTCCCAAGAATCTCCTCCAGCACCATAATTCAAAAGCATAAATTCTTCGACGATCAGCCTTCTTTATGGTCCAACTCTCACTTCCATACATCACTACTGGGAAAACCATAGCTTTGGACCTTTGTCAGCAAGGTGATGTCTCTGCTTTTCAAGATGCTTTCTAGGTTTGTCATCACTATGGTTTCCTTTAAATGGGCTCCACTCAAAGAATACAAGAACAACTACTTTGGCCTAATTTAATATTTATTATCTAACACAAAAGAACCTATATTTTAGCTCCAAAATCTCCATGTTGTTGGAGATGAACTAGTTGCCTTCTAGGACTTCCTCACTCATTTCAAAAGAGGAAGTAGGTCCTCAGACACATACCTTCTTCAGAAAGATATGCTCCCTTCTTAGGAAATGAATGGGCACCCACATGTAGAACTCCATAGTGGAGCGCACACTGGATGCATAACGTAAAGGAGCAAAACATTCCTCAGATTCATGTCATATACCTGTAGAAGTCCTATTCAGCTAGAGAAACCAAAGCCATTTGAAGCTTCCATGCTAGGAACTCATGCTAGGACAGTGGTATCAGAACCATTCTGTGAGATCTCTCTGCACTCTTCTTCCAGGGGTTTCGTATGGGAAAGCCAAACCTTTCCACCATGACCTTGTGGGGGGAAAGGACAAAGAAATTATTTCTTTCCCTTAAAAAAACAAGCTTTTTTAAAAAAAGAACCTTTAAAACAATTCCAGTAACATTCCATTAATCCCACATTTATTCCAGCACACCCTCCTTTCAGTAGTGCTTTATGCCTACTGACTGTTAAAAAGCAGCCTTTACATTACAAAGCTGCAGTTTAGTTTCATGGAGCACTAAGCTGAAGAAACTATTGAAAACCACTCAACCAGTGCTAGCCAAATATACCCATTAATCAGAGCTATTTGCCTCTTAAAGTTAGGAACTGGAAGTCCTAGGAAAACCCGGATGCATTTTCTTTTGTATTTTCTTTCCCCTCCGTTATAGTTAACCCTTCACGTTCACCTTCTTCTCTGGAGAAAACTGTCCCCTTTTGTTGTTCTCACACATAAAATTATTCTATCGATCCAGAGAATCAGGTAAGGCTTAAGAGAAGTTCTGATCAATAAAACCAGTGCTTTTCCTCCAGGGAAAAAAATGGAATTGTTACAGTAAGTACCACACTTTTAACTAGTGCTTTTCTTCGACTGCATACCCTGCATACCCAGAAAAAAAGCACAGAATAAAACCAAAATATGCTGAAGATTCTAACCAGGTCAGTGGTTTTCTTTTTCAGTTGTTGTTTTTTTTTTAAGTTAGCTCTGAACACCCAGGTTCCTGTTGGGACAGGAAGTGGCTTGTGGAAATGTAGCTGAACTAAACTCGCAGGTTGAATCCACAAAGGTATGCTTCTGCTTTTGTGTGTAACTCCCAGCTTTTGAAACATAGGAGCTGTGGTCCCAAATGACATGGAAGCTTTCTACTGTTCAAAGGCACCTGTGTGTGGCCAAGTCAAAATATGGTGAAAATTAAGGGAGTGCCATCTGAACTGCCCATGATAAATAAATAAATTATTTATACTCCACCCATCTGGCTGCATTTTCCAGCCACTCTGGATGGGTTCCAACAAAATATTAAAATACAATAGTCTATTAAGCATTAAAAGCTTCCCTAAACAGGGCTGCCTTCAGATGTCTTCTAAAAGTCTGGTAGTTGTTTTTCTCTTTGACATCTGGTGGGAGGGCGTTCCACAGGGGGGCGCCACTACCAAGAAGGCCCTCTGCCTGGTTCCCTGTAACCGCACTTCTCACAGTGAGGTAACCACCAGAAGGCCCTCGGAGCTGGACCTCAGTGTCCGGGCAGAACAGGTATACTGGACCGAGGCCAATGACAATGTTGCATATCAGAACAGACCCAAGGTTACTTCACTCCTCATTTAGCTACATCTGGCTTAGTAGATGTTTGCTGTGGTACCACACAGTTGCATTCACAAAATCAGTGACACGTGTATTCACTACTGGCAGGGACAGGTGCAGAAATGAACATATGAAACTGCTTTTTACTAAGTTAGTCTATTGGCTTTATCTACTCTGACTGACTGTAATTCTCCAGGGTCTTGGGGAAATCCAGGGTGGAATGGAGAGCAGAGCATTAGATTAGGTTCAGATCTACACTCAGACATTAACCTCACTAAAAGACCTTGGGCCAGTTACTACATTAGAACTGCAGAATTGGAAGGGTCCACAAGGGTCATTTAGTCCAACCCCCTGCAATGTAGGAATCTTTTGCCCAACGTGGGGCTCAAACCCGTGACTGCTGACTGAGCTATGATTTACCTCGCAGGATAAAATAGATGCAGTGCGCTGGAGGATTCATGTATGCTCCCTTGAGCTCCTTGGAGGAAAGCTGGAATGTAAATGTAATAAACATGAAGAAAGAAAGAAAAACTGAAGAAGCCAGGAATTAAACTTGGGACATCATCATACATGCATACCATAATCGCTACTATTGAGCTCTGGTGCAAGGGTTTTTTGTTTTTGTTTTTGTAGGTATGTGAAACTAAGGCTTCATTGAATTCCAAAACATTTAAGTTTGGCATTTAAGTACAGTGGTACCTCTGGTTACGAACACTTCTGGTTCTGAAGTAGCTGCTCCTGGTTGCCAACTTTGCCCCAGGACAGGGGCGCCGACTTATAAAGAATATTGGGGGGGGCCATACCGGGGTCCTGCCCCAGGAAGTTTTCTAAATTTTAGATGAAAATTAGTGAGTTTTAAAGTTTTTAAAAAGTATTTTAGAGTCATATGATCAACATTAGAACCCCGAAAACTCGACTCTCTATAACTCCACACTCCGGGAAACTCGACAAGCCTGAAACACTTTTTGGCTTTGAAAAAAGAAACAAAACATAAACACGCACGGTATTTTCGTAAAAAGCTAATTTAATTTACAGTAACAATTATGCTTATAGACTATTACAGAGCAGTGAATATATAGCTCTGAAAAGACTGAAATGATATTTAAAGAAATCCTAAACTATCATTAAAAGAATAAAACATAAAATATTGCTGTCGCACAGTAATAGCACTTTGATTAATAAGTGAAATAGCTAATTTAAGCTTACTTTGAATAAGGCTGAGGGTTCATTAAATAAAAATAATATCTCAAAGTTAATGCTTTAATACAGTTAATAAAGTTAATACAGTATGCCTAATACTGTATGTAAATACTGTAATACTGTATGTAAATAACGGGCTTTAATTGGGTCTTACACCCTAAAAATATTTAAGTATTTGAAAATAACTAATACAGTACTATAGTAATATAGAAATACAGTACTAAACTAGTACTAATATTTCAAAACTGAAAATTTAACATTCTGTATGTATTTAATTCTCTATTTTATAAAGATTTTTAATATCTGACAGTGAGTTTGGAGTAGCCCAATGCAAAAATCCTGAGGATCCATGTGGATCCGTGCTTTGTAACCACGTTTTTGCACCACTGTGACCCTAGGCAACAGTGGGTGCGTGATTTTTTTGGTGCAAGATGTAGCCATGAACATGCTATGTGATCTGATGGTGAATTTGGGGTGACCCAATGCAAAAATCCTGAGGATCCATGTGGATCCGTGCTTTGTCACCACGTTTTAAATGGGGAGGGAAGGAAAAACACAGAAGGGACAAGAAGCACAAGAGGGGTGTGCGGAGAAGCAGCTGGCTAAGAATGCAGGGGAGGAGTTTAACGGGGTGGGGGGAGGAAAGGAAGGCAAAAGTCCCCCCCCCCAAGCCAGCCCTCTCTCTCTCTCCCACCTGTTTTTCGGCTGCCTGCGAGTCCCTAGAGCACGGAGAGGAGGAGGTGGTGGGCTGGAGCCTGCACTCTGCTTGCCAGGAGGGCAGGGGATTCCCTGCTCTTTGTTGAGTTTGAGCAAACGCAGCAACAGAAGCGGGTGGGCAGTAAGACCCTGAGGCAGAATGCAGGAAAGCAGCAGCTTCCGCCTTCCCTCCGCCCGCCCGCCCGATCTTATTTTTGCCTGATTTTTGCTCCTGCGCTCCGGCGAGTCAGCTCCAGGGACCACACATTCGCTCAATAACACGCACAGACATTTCCCCTTACTTTTTAGGAGAAAAAAGCTGCGTGTTGTAGAGCGAAATTTACAGTAATAATTTTCTTAAATTATTGGGGGGGCAGAGCCCCCCCAAACGAATTTTTGAGGGGGCTCGGGCCCCCTCAGGCCCCATGGAGTCGGCGCCTATGCCCCAGGATGTGAATGGAAATCGTGCGCCAAAGGCGTGCGTACAGCAGAAGGCCCCACTAGCGAAAACGCGCCTCAGGATAAGAACGGTTTCAGCTTAAGAACGGACCTCGAGAATGAAATAGGTTCGTAACCAGAGGTACCACTGTATCAGATTTAGGGCCAAATTGTTGTTGTTTTAAAGGGATAAAGTACATGTAAAGGGACACCTGACCATTAGGTCCAGTCGTGGCCAACTCTGGGGTTGCGGCGCTCATCTCGCTTTATTGGCCGAGGGAGCTGGCGTACAGCTTCTGGGTCATGTGGCCAGCATGACTAAGTCGCTTCTGGGGAACCAGAGCAGCGCACGGAAACGCCGTTTACCTTCCCGCCAGAGTGGTACCTATTTACCTACTTGCACTTTGACGTGCTAGGTTGGCAGGAGCAGGGACTGAGCAACAGGAGCTCACAGCAGACCTTCTGATCGGCAAGTCCTAGGCTCTGTGGTTTAACCCACAGCGCCACCCGTGTCCCACTTTAAAGGGATAGCACACCTGAAAATCAAATTCAATAAAACTCAGCAGGCAATATAATTGTTGGTGTTTTCTTTTAAAATAACTAGGAAGTAAGAGGACCAGAAGGATCATTCATGGGTAGCCCTCCCTTTAGAGAAGGAACTCTAAAGCACCACCACCACCACAGAAGAAGAATTACAGCTCAATGTCCTAGCTGTAATTTGACAGGACATAAAATAGAGCCTTGTTATGCCTTTTCAGCCATGGGTAAGCCCTGCTGCTACGTATGCTTCCCAACTACCGGTAACTAGCACCATGCCATATTGTAGGAAAAACCCATATTCCAAAATTGGATGAAGAAAATACTAAGCATGGTCCTTTTTCCAGCTATGAGGTAAGTTCATGCTCTTTGAGAGAAGCTGTCCTTTCCCTTTGGTATCCTCAAAAGTGCACCTTTCTAGCTTTCTAGTTTAGTGTAGAAGAATCTTTTGTTTGAAGATTGTACCCTTATGGTTCAAATCCAAATGAAATGCCCAAGAAAAGATCTAAGCAGCATCGCCACATACAATCTACCAATAGCATAATAATAATAATTAATAATAATAATAATAATAATAATAATAATAATAATAATAATATCATCCTGCCCTCCCCAGCCAAAGCCAGGCTCAGAGTGGCTAACAACAATAAAAGTAATACAGCATTCTAAAATCAATTCATTTTAAAATCAATTCAAATCAAATTAATGGCAACCATTGGGCTAGAGTTCTGTGAGGATTACCAAAGGAGGGGGTCAGACTGTGCCTTGGCCAAAGGCCTGGTGGAACAGCTCCGTCTTGCAGGCCCTGCAGAAAGATGTCAAGTGCCGCAGGGCTCTAGTCTCTTGTGACAGAGCGTTCCACCAGATCGGGGCCACAGCCGAAAAAGCCCTGGCTCTGGTCAAGGCCAGCTTAACCTCCCTGTGGCCTGGGACCTCCAAGATGTTTTTGTTTGAAGACTGTAAGGTCCTCCGTGAGACATACCAGGAGAGATGATCCCGTAGGTACAAGGGTCTTAGGCCGTATAACAGTGGTGTCTCATGAAATTAAACGTAAAGGTACCCCTGCCCGTATGGGCCAGTCGTTTCTGACTCTAGGGTTGTGCGCCCATCTCACTTAAGAGGCCGGGGGCCAGCGCTGTCCAGAGACACTTCCGGGTCACGTGGCCAGCGTGACAAAGCTGCTCTGGTGAGCCGGCACCAGCACAGCACACGGAAACGCCGTTTACCTTCCTGCTATAAAGCGGTACCTATTTATCTACTTGCACTTAGGGGTGCTTTCGAACTGCTAGGTGGGCAGGAGCTGGGACCGAACGATGGGAGCTCACCCTGCCGCGGGGATTCGAACCGCCAACCTTGCGATCAGCAAGCCCTAGGCGCTGAGGTTTTACCCACAGTGCCACCCACGTCCAACTCAGGAAATTACAATGGCATAAATGTTAGATATTATTGAAATGCCACTATGTAAACTTGGAAAACAATTGTTCAAGGGTTCTTACAAATACATTTTTTAAAACACTAATATTCACCTGAACATATTGAAATGATTAGCTGGGGGAGGTGGAGGTGGTGAATGCAATTTAACTTAGCTTTTAGGTTTATGGTGACAGAATCACATAATGCTTTCAGCATCAACCCAGGTCCTTAATTTGTTATCTGCTGCCATATCTCATACGTCTTGGAACATTTGCTGTAGTGCAAAAACAAGGTCACATCTAGACATTTGTTAAAGCAATTCTACAACGAGGCTTTAAAAAAGAACCACTACCATTTCTTATATTCATAGAATTAAATCTCATAGAAATCAAGGACATTCAACCCAAAGGTTGATTTAAATCTGTAGAGCTTTCTTGAAAGTAAGTTTACTATCCTCCACAGAGTTATGCATATTCAAATTTCACTAAAATCAGTGGGATACATGTGCCTTAAAGCAATGTATTGTGACCTAAATGTTCTTGGTTCAGTACTAGACTATTTGGACTGTGTGTGTGTGTTTCCATGCACACACGTGCACACACTGACAACTTTTTGTGGATGTATCCAGTCATGTCCCTCCACTGACAGAAGGCTGTTTGATCCAGAAGGGGCTTCTGCCAGGACCTGAGATTGAATTCAGCTCCCTTGACCTCTCTACCTAGCCTTCAACTCTCCCCAGCCAACATCCCTTACAAGCTGTGCTCTACACCTTCCTTGAGTGTTTTTGCATAGTCAGAATGTGATCTTGAACCATGATAATAATAATTAATAATAATTTTTTATTTATACCCCGCCCTCCCCAGCCAACGCCGGGCTCAGAGCGGCTTACAAGCAATAATAAAAACAAGATGAATGATTACAACTTAAAAACAAAAATAAAATACAACATTAAAATAATGGAACATTAAAATATTAAAATGTAGCCTCATCGCAGGAAAAGAAAGAAAGAGGAGGAAAGAGAGAGAGAGAGAGAGAGAGAGAGAGAGAGGGAATCAAATTGGCTCCAAGCCAAAGGCCAGGCGGAACAACTCTGTCTTACAGGCCCTGCGGAAAGAAATCAGATCCTGCAGGGCCCTGATCTCATGAGGCAGAGAGTTCCACCAGGCCGGAGCCAGAGTTGAAAAGGCCCTGGCTCTGGTTGAAGCCAATCTAACTTCTTTAGGGCCTGGGACCACTAGGGTGTTGTTATTTATGGACCTTGATGCTCTCTGTGGGGCATACCGGGAGAGGCGGTCCCGTAGGTACAAGGGTCCTAGGCCGTGAAGGGCTTTAAAGGTCAAAAGCAGCACCTTAAATCTGACCCTGTACTCCACCGGGAGCCAGTGCAGCTTGAAAAGCACTGGGTGATATGCTCCCATGGCAGAGACCCCGTGAGGAGCCTCGCTGCAGCATTCTGTACCCGCTGGAGTTTCTGGGACAGCTTCAAGGGCAGCCCCGCATAGAGCGAATTACAGTAGTCAAGCCTGGAGATGACCGTCGCATGGATCACTGTGGCCAGGTGATAACACCTTTTGCTTGCTTGGATGGTACAAGGGGTGAGGGGGCCGTGTAGAAAATCCTCCTGAGCTTTGCACGGCTGGAATGTAACCCAACTGTACAAAATTAAGAGTCATATCTATTGCCTCCACCCACTTCTACACGTGGCGCCCAGAGATTTGCCCATATGGAATGGAGCCCTCAGACTGAAAAGGTTTCCAGCCCCCAATGTTAGAAGAAGAAGAGTTTGGATTTGATATCCCGCTTTATCACTACCCGAAGGAGTCTCAAAGCGGCTAACATTCTCCTTTCCCTTCCTCCCCCCACAACAAACACTCTGTAAGGTGAGTGAGGCTGAGAGACTTCACAGAAGTGTGACTGGCCCAAGGTCACCCAGCAGCTGCATGTGGAGGAGCAGGGAATCGAACCCGGTTCCCCAGATTACGAGACTACTGCTTTTAACCACTACACCACATTGGCTTAGAAGAAAGGGTGGGTGTCCTACAGCTGGTTGGGTCACTGTCCCTTAACTGGGCTCAGGTAAGACCACACAGCAGGTCCACCAAAGGATCCGATCAAAAACACAAACCGTAATAAGGGCAGCCTTATTGAAAGCAAAGCCAAGGTGAAACCGAGGTCAGAAACCAGAGAGCAGTCCTGAGCTACATATAATTCAGAGGTAGAGCGATGGGGGGCAAAGGTCAGCAGTTAAAGACAGTTAGATTGCATGACTAAGGAGCCAGACCTCAGCTGGAGGTTTATAAAGCCTGGCCTCCCAGACTGAAAAAGGTGGTTCAGCCTGCTCTCTAGAGGAATCGTGGACCCTGTAGAGAACTGCAGGTACTCCCAAAGAACCCTTCCCTCTTGGGCAGTGTGTTGACATGACATTCTTAGGTATGCATTCCTTCACTGACCCATTGCCTGAGCCTCAGTTTTCTGGTGTTTATGCTTTTGAGAGCTGTTTGAGCCCAGTGTCGGGAGGGGTTCCTCTGCTGCAGGAATATAAGAGACCCGCCCCAAGGGTTCTTCCTGGGCAGACTTGGAGAGTGCTCTTTGGGGGAAGGGCCCACCCACCCCCAGGTTTCCTGGCTGGGAGCGCTGGTTTCACTGAGGTTGGAGAGCAGGTGGTTGGATCAGGGCAACCACAAGGAAGTAACATTTGCTTATTCAGCCTCCTCTCTGCCACCCCCTGTGCCCACCTTGCCCCCCTGCCAAATATGCTCAAGAGGATTGGTACAGGGGGGTAGTCAGTTGTAGGGGTCTGCAGGAGAAAAGGTAACTTTGCCATATATATATATATATATATGTAATACCCTCATGGAACCTTCTACTCAATCAAAGAGCCTTCCGTCAGCAGAGGGAAATGTCCGGATACAACTAAAAGGTAAAGGGACCCCTGACCATTAGGTCCAGTCGTGGCCGACTCTGGGGTTGCGGTGCTCATCTCGCTCTATAGGCTTGACTAAGCCGCTTCTGGCGAACCAGAGCAGCTCACGGAAACGCCGTTTACCTTCCCACCAGGGCAGTACCTATTTATCTATTGCACTTTGACGTGCTTTCGAACTGCTAGGTTGGCAGGAGCTGGGACCGAACAACGGGAGCTCACCCTGTTGCAGGGATTCGAACCACCAACCTTCTGATCAGCAAGTCCTAGGCTCTGTGGTTTAACCCACAGTGCCACCCGCGTCCCTTCCAGATACAACTATTAGTATGTAAACAGGACTAGGTCTACCTAGGCAAGCTAGGCAGCCACCAGAAGCATCACAATTCCATGGTGGGGGAAAGGAACATAGGAAGCAGCCTTATAGAGAGTCAGAACATGGGTTTGTCTAGCTCAGTATTGTCTACATCCAGTATGGGCAACCTGTGACTTTTCAGATGTTTGACTACAGCTCCCATGATTCCTAATTTGGAATGCTGGCTGAGGCTGATGGGTGAAGGCTGGAGGACCTCAGGTTGTCCGTTTCTGATCTACACTGACAGACATTATTCAAAATTTCAGGTGAAGTGCCTTCCACATGTACCTGGGGATGCTACTGATTGAATCAAGTAACATGTGCTGTATCACTGAGCCACAGCCATCAAGTTCCACAAAATTCTACAGAGTTACATAAAGTAATGCAGAGTCATGTTGCATCTACCATGGCTAGCACCCAGCCAACCCTGCAAACAGTGTGTATTCCCCAATATGCTGTGTTAGTGCAGAAGAGTCACTTTCCATTTGCATGGGGATGCTCTGTCCTACCCTAACTATTGGGTAGGAAAATTGTGTTTCTCTTTTCCAGAACCCCTGGGAAGGTGACCATTGTTCCCATTTTACAGATGGAGAACTGAGGTTAAAGAAAAAGTGACTTGGCCTAGGCTACACAGTTAAAAGGTGAACCAGTATAATGTTAGAGTATTGGATCTGGGGGATTCTTACTCAGTCATGAAGCTCATTGGTTGACCTTGGGCCAGTCACAGTCTTTCACCCTAACGTACCTCACAGGGCTGATGTGAGGACACAGTGGGGAGGGTGAGAGTCAAATGCAATAATAAAGAAAACTCTGAAATAAATCAAATTAAGAAACGGAAAAGACTTCCACCTGGGGATGTCTATTCAAGTCTATCCACAGGACTCAGTTCATTGGAAAGGATTCTGTTGCTGCTACTAATAATTCATCAATGTGATGCTTATAGAAACCTTTACAGAACAAACCTTTATAATTTCATGTTTTTGAGATGACCACCTTTTTCCATTTGAGCCAAAGAGAGATTTCTTATAATAAGGATGTTGCTCCTGTTGGACAAATAATGTTCTGTTTGGTGCCAGCAGAAAACATACAGTTGAAGCACTACTGGAACAATTCCTTCTTGGTTTCATAATAAGTTGTTACTGGTGGTTGTCATAAGACAGTTCTGATTCCCATGTTTGAATCAATTAAATAAGATGTGCTTTTAAAAACAAACAAACCCCACCCATTTCATAATGCTGTTATTATACCCAGTTGCTGCCAGTATAGGCCATAGGCTGTGTTTTTATTCTTTTTCCACCTCTGAAAACAGAAGACTATCTGAAAATGCGCGTTACCTAGTAATGACAAAACAGACAAAAGTCATGACTGATTAGACCAGTGATATCTTCCATCATTGGTGTAATCAATTTGTTTTGCATTGTGTGCTTGCCACTTTCGAGGCAAAGACTTATTCCTAGTGAAACTTTCAAGGAACAAGAAGGGGGAAAATGCAAGGATTGACATGAATAAATCCCGAAGGGTCCAACATTTGTAAACCAAGCACTAGGTGGAATGGGTAAACATTTCATCAGAGGGAAAACTCTGGACCCCTTTTTCTCTTCGTTTTACATTCAACCCTGTATTTATTTTAAGAAGGGGCTCTGCATTCCAGCACCCCCCCCCCACATCTTGCAACAACAACAACAACAACAACAAAAACCAACAACTTTATTCTGTTTCCAGGACAAGAAAGGAAGGGAGGCTAAAGCGAATTATGCCCAAGAACGAAAGAAGATTTGTATGTTCTGCTGAGATGGGTGATGATTTCAAATGAACATAGAGGGGGAAAGAGAGAGGCGGAGAAGAAAAGGGTCGGAGGGAGGGAGGGAAGGGGGGGCAGAGGGCTGTTGTTACCACTTTGTCAATTTCATGCTTGGGATCTACTCCAGGGACCATCTCGGGGAAGCTGGCTTGCCTGTTTACCCAAGGAGGTCTGCGCTGATAGCACGTTACGTTGGTTTACTTTACTTTTCTGGAGTTTATTGTAAAAAGGGTGAAGTTTTTCGGATCCATCACGTGACCCTGACAGGTCCTGCCTATTGAGAAAGGCAGACCACCCACATGGAGAGGACGATGGAGCGCTTAATAGAAACAGGCATGCAATTGTGAGCCCGCTCAGCGCACTCTGCAGAATGCCTGCAACCTAGGAGGAGGATTATTATTATTATTATTATTATTATTATTATTATTATTATTATTATTATTATTATTATTTTACACTTTCTGTTCCCTTTCGGAGACCGGGAGGAGGTGCGGGAGAGAAGGTGGAGGGGAAGCGGCGGGCCAGAAGAGAGCTTTGAAGGCAAGCAGGAAAAGGATCGGGGAAAGGGAAAAAAGAAAACCGATGTGCTCCTATCGAAGTCCTCTGCCTCGTCGTCGGCGGCGGCAGCAGCACTGAATGAAATTGGCCAGCCCCACCGGGAGCTCACCCTGCCCCACCGAGGGGCTCAGCGGGGGGATGGTGAGTAAGAGATGCAACGGAAAATGGCTTCTGGGCTGGGAAATGAAGCAGGAAGGGGGGCACCCCTGGGTGGGAGCGGGGATCCAGAGAGAGAGAGATCTCCTGGCAGAGGGCAAATCCTGGCACGGGGGGGGGGGGTGAAACAAGAGGAAGGAAACCCAGGATGGCTTTTTGCTTGGGGGAGAGGAGGCGGAGGGGAGGGAGGCAGCCTGGCCTCGCTCCTGTCACTGCAGGAACACACAGCCCCCCAGGCAGGCAGGCAGCGTCTCGTTTCGCGGTGGGGGCGAGGAGGGCGGCTGCCGCTGGGGGTGGCGAGGACGGAACTGATCGGTGATAATTCGCGTCCAAGGGGGTCTCGGGGATCCTATTTTCACGCTTGGATAGGGTCGCCACCCTGCCTTCCGCCCGCGAGGAGTCCCCCTCCCCGGGAATGAGAGAGAGGGAGAGGGAGAGATTTGTTTCCCTGGGAGAAAAATTTGCTGGACAGCGCGTTGGATTTTGTTGTGTTTCAGGGAGGATTAAGTCGTGTGTGTCTGCTGGGGTTGCCTTCTCTCACCCCCTCCCGCAAAGAACCCCCCCCCCCGATTACCTTTAACTGGCATTTAAAACAAAAAGGGGGAGGTGAGTTTGCCAAGTTGTGGATCTGATTGATTTACAATCCTTGTCTGAACACAAACTTCGTGTTACTCTTCTTTTCCCACGAGCTTTGCAGCATCATCCCACCCCCAACTTCTCTGAGGCTACTCTGGAGTAAGCGGCTTGTAGCTTGATCTTGACTTCGCGAGGGACTCAAACACGATTGTTGGGGGTCCTTGCACGTGAGAATGGGGCTTGCTTCCGAGCAAGCCTAGTGAGCAGAAGGGGAAGATGGGCTCTTTCCGGACGTGTCTTCCAATCTACTGTCGTGGGGATCAGGGCTAGGGGAGAGACAGAGAGGGATCCCTGTGTACGTGTGTGATCTAGCCAAGGGTCGCTGCTCGTTAGTAGTGGCGGTGATCCCTTGGACGTCCCGTTTAAGACGCTTACAGCTTAGGATTTAACAGTTGTCTCCTCGACAGGATGGGACGTTCTCGTCATGAAACATGAAGCCAAACTTTGGCAGGTAATAGAAAACCACCGATTAAAAAGGAGAACCCTACCGGTTGTTTGCACACCTCTTATTTAATAACTGATCCCTTACTCCCCAGCACACTCTTGCCAGACCTTGGTGTGGCATGCATAGGACTAACATTTCATAATGCATCAATCATGGCAACAAAGTCCATTTGAGAATGGTGGAGGCAGGGAAGTAGGTGAGGTTTGTGGTAGGTATCAGTAACCCTTCCCTTTTTAAAAACAGGGATGTAGTTGTGTCATTCCAGACTCTGGGGATAAAGGTCTTAGAGGCGCCTGTCCTTCAGAGGGCAATATTAATTACTTCATTTACTGCCAAGTGTGAAAAGCCAGCCCTGCAGAGTTTAAGAACCCTCCTGCTCAATCTGCTGAACAGACATCTCCCCCCAAGTCCTGCCCTGACAGGGCAACTGTTTCTTTAAAACTGTTGATGTTGTAGGAGCAAGTGGGAAACCTTTGGCCAGGTGTTGATGAACTACAGCTCCCATCAACCTCAGCCAGCATGGCTAAGAATAGCTAAGGCTGATGGGGGTTTGGATTTGATATCCCGCTTTATCACTACCCAAAGGAGTCTCAAAGCGGCTAACATTCTCCTTTCCCTTCCTCCCCCACAACAAACACTCTGTGAGGTGAGTGGGGCTGAGAGACTTCAGAGAAGTGTGACTAGCCCAAGGTCACCCAGCAGCTGCAGGTGGAGGAGTGGGGAATCGAACCCGGTTCACCAGATTATGAGTCCACTGCTCTTAACCACAACACCACACTGACTCTCTGGGTTGTAGTCCAACAACATCAGGCAAGCCAAAGGTTCCTATTCCTATTGCAAAGGCAGTGACAGGGCCACACAAGGAGTTTTGTGGGTGCCCTCAAGGCTTGGAACCCAGACACCCTTCTCCAGGGTCCTCTCCTCTGGACCACACTGCCAGTGTGGGTCGTTTGGGAACCGTTCTAAACATGCTAGATACTGGAGCCTTCCAACCTAACCTTGGCTTTTGTGCAACCTGACTTCCTCTTTGGCTGTTGGTACCCCGTTTAGAACAGGGGACTTCTCAACAGTGGGCTTGCATTCCCATGCTTCTTTTCTGTTTTCCTCAAGCAAACTCTGAGCCCACAGTTTACAGGGCACGGTGTGTTCACTAGGTGTACCTGTGTTCCAAGTCCTTCAGAAATCAATGGAACTGTTGTCTGCAGAAGCTTCCATAGGACAGTCTGGGCTTTCTTCCTGGAAAATGGGTTTCTTTACAAAAAAAATAAATAAATAAAAACCTGGCAGTACAGATTCAAGGTAGTTAAAAATAAAACCAGAGCGGGGGGCCATCCCCAGAGACTCCGGTTAATGGACACATCCACACACCTAAGTAAGGTTCTGTAAAAAGGAAATTTCTGATTCATCAATCTGATTTTTTTATTCGTTTATTTACAGATTGTGGCACAGGGTTGTAGAGACTTTAGTTAATGGACACATCCACACCTAAGTAAGGTTCTGTAAAAAGGAAATAACTTTTCTGATTCATCAATCTGTTTTTTGATTTGTTTATTTACAGACTATGGCATAGGATTGTAATACTCTTGCAAGGCACTGGGAAATGAGGTTTTCCATTTGCACTGGGAGTATTGGAAAGGAAAGTGGGGAAGAAGCCCCCCCCCCTTTTAATTTCCCTTTCCTAATTGCTTTCAGGATGCAGCAGATGGAAAACTGACAGGGCAGAATTCTATGAATTAAAATATCTCTGTCCTCACTGATTTTATCCTTATCACACCCACCCACCTTTTATTTCTTCTCCCTTTGCCGCAGTCCATTCAGAGATGGAGGCGTGATGTCTAAACCGGATTAGCAGCCTGAAAGAAAGGCAGGCACTGAGACTGAATTGCTTTACTTCCTTTTCATTTCTCATGCCTCTATCTCCAGTAAACGTGTGGATCCAGCCGTGGGTCAATGGGATTGCATTGCAAGGCTTTGCGCGCGCGCGCACACACACACACACACACACACAGTGACCAATTTGCTCTTTGGCAGAGATCATAGGCATTAAAACCTGCCTTTTGCCTAATGGGAGGCAGCATGAACAAGCAAGATGGAGAAGAGCTCTTCTGAGGAAAACTATGACCCATTGGGTGATAGTTCAGTGGTAGAGTATCTACATTGGATGCAGAGAGGGCTGAGAATGAATGAAACAGCTGCCCATTTCTACTCAACGTACAATACTGAGCTAGGTGGTACAATGTTCTGTCTTCAGTATAGGCAGCTTCCCGTGTTCCTGTGTTGACCGGGGCAACTTCAGCTTTTTCTCTAGCAAAGCACAGGATTAAAACTGGGATTCTTAGACATTGCAAGGAGAGCCACAAAACCCTTCATCTCCTGCAGTTTCTCCCCCTTATATCTCACCTTTCTTCCATCATGAAACCCTAAGTAGCATAAACGTGGTTCTGATGAAGTATCTTATCTAGGCAGACTCTGGCCTGCTTAGCTTCAGCTAGATGATTGCTTCAGGTATGTTTCAGGCCTTATTCTAGGAAGTGCTAGAATTCTAGACTATGTTGTTTCAGACTGCAGGTAGGGTAGAAGAAGAGTTAGGATTTGATATCCCACTTTATCACTACCCTAAGGAGTCTCAAAGTGGCTAACAATCTCCTTTCCCTTCCTCCCCCACAACAAACACTCTGTGAGTGAGGCTGAGAGACTTCAAAGAAGTGTGACTAGCCCAAGGTCACCCAGCAGCTGCATGTGGAGGAGCGGGGAAGCAAACCCGGTTCACCAGATTACGAGTCTACCGCTCTTAACCACTACCTTTATCAAAAAGAATTACATTTTTTGTCTTTTGATGTGCTAGCTTACCATATGCAGGAATTGGGAAATGAGGCTCATTTTGCATAAGGGAATATTCCTCCCCACTTTCAAAATTGCTTCCAATGCAACTAAAAGAGAAGTTTCGGAGAGCATTCAGAATATGATTCCCTCCACCTGTACCCTGAAATAGTACAAAAATTTACTGCTTCCCAGTCCTCCTACCTCATTCTGTTTATATAATGCATAGATCAGTTGACTGGTCCAGGAAAGAAAACATTAAGCCCCTTACCCCTGAACCTGTGTCAGCTGATGAGAGGCAGTCTAGTCTATACAAACGATGGATTCAAGTAGTACACCTTGGCTACAGATGGAAGATGCGATGTCTGAATAATGCAGTTCCTCAACACACACACACACACATGAGAGAGAGAGAGAGAGAGAGAAGTAAACTTCACCTTTACAAAGAAAAAGAGTATGGGTGAGAGAGATTGGTTTATCCCATCACTTCAACATTGTGATTTTCCACATGCAAGAGCTTTTCTCTTAGAAAAGCAGAACACAAATGGGTTCCACTCCTGTAGCCTGAAGTGGTACAGTCAAGAAAAAAGCAACTGCTTAGTTTTAATGGAGCTGATGATGCTGGACAGCAAATTTAGACAGCATTTTCACTTTGCTGAGGTCTCTCCTTTTACCATCTGCCTCCCTCTCCTTTGCTTTCATTCTTGAAAAGCTAGGAGATAATTGACGGGTTAACATCAGCTGTTTACCTTACACTTAAAAATTCAAGCATCTCCCCTCTTCTTGGCCTTCACTTAGAGAGGCTCACAGTGATAAATTTCAGACTAAAAAGGAAAACTGATCTCTCTTCCCAAAATGCATATTTGGGGATGGTGTGTGTACATAAATGCATGAAGATTTGTCATATCTGAGACACACAAAGATAAAAGTTAGAAACATTGACTTTGCGCCCTCCAGCAGAATCACTCATTTTTCTATGGGTCATATCTTACAGCTTATCACGTGAAGATAATTTCATGTATGTTTTTATTAAGAAAGAAAATAGCACCACTGAAAACCCCAAATACAAAGTAAGGTAAAAGTAAAGGGATGGCCGACTCTGGGGTTGTGGTGCTCATCTCGCTTTATTGGCCGAGGGAGCCGGCGCACAGCTTCCAGGTCATGTGGCCAGCATGACTAAGCCGCTTCTGGCGAACCAGAGCAGCGCACAGAAATGCCGTTTACCTTCCTGCCGGAGCGGTACCTATTTATCTACTTGCACTTTGACGTGCTTTCAAACTGCTAGGTTGGCAGGAGCAGGGACCGAGCAATGGGAGCTCACCCTGTTGTGGGGATTCGAACCGCCGACCTTCTGATCAGCAAGTCCTAGGCTCTGTGGTTTAATCCACAGCGCCACCCCAAATACAAAGTAACCACAACCAAATACAGTAGTCTCTGTCAGCACCAAGTCCTGGGTTTTGAGAGGTAGGAAGTCCCCAGTCAGAAGGCTGACTTCTAGGAGAGCTTAGGACTGGTTTTTCCTCATTTTAAAAGACACTATGTTGTGGGGGTGGGTCAGGACTTGTGACCCTCCAGGTATTGCCAAAGTTGCAATCAGTCCTGACCAATTGCCATGGGAGTTGGAGTCCAGCGACAGCTGGGGGTGGCAGAGTTTCCCACCACTGCGAGATTTATTTATTGTTTTAAGCCTGAGTTTCTAATCCTCAGGATGGTAAGACTGTTCAGTGGAAGGTGGAGGGAGGACTCTGGAGTTGGGCAGAGGGCATTCACCTGTGTACTGTCCATATAGCTGGATAGACCTTAGAGTAATAGCTGTCAACCTTCTCAGATGCATCCTGCTTTTAAATCTGGGACCACCCTTTCAGCTGCTGCTGCTGGTGGTGTCTTTCTTATTTTTTCTCTACAACATACACAGGATAACAGTGCTCCTATAGTTTAATCACTGTACAGTCGTACGGGGGATTTGCCAGGTGCCAGGTGCAAGATATTATGTGTACCTTTGGAAAGCTGCACAGGCCAAAAAATAAATCAATCTTCCACAGACGCTGCTCTGCCTTTCTTTCCATCTTGTAACCTTTCTACTCTCATCTTTAAAAACAAACAAACCACTAAAACCATCTTGAGGACTAGAAACTCAGGCTTTTAAAAATGTCATTTTCTTGTTGCATTAAGAAGGTCTTCTTTCAGAATGAAGAGAGGCAGTCCCAAGTCTTCCTGGAAATTGTGATGCTGCCCCTGGTACAAACCTATCTGTGGGGTTTGGCTCGCCAGCCCCGAGAGTTTCCGTTTGCACGGGCGCCTTCTCCCTAACTGGGATGCCCTTCCCATGCTCCTTAACCCAGGGGCCTCCCATCCTGACTCCCTCCTCCCTCCCTGGTGAACTTGGGGCTCTCGGGGCCTTTGGTGGCCCTCTCGCCCGGAGATCTCTGCGGGGCGACCCGCCTGCTTTCCTGCGCGTAGGAGCTGCAGATCCCTCCTCCGCTCCTTTGTGGCGTGCGAAGCAGCTTGCCATTAAAGGAGATCAGGGGTAATTAGCCGCATTATTTTGACAAGTTGGCTCGAGCGGTTCCCTTTCTGACGCTGCCGAGGAGGGGACCCAGAAGGAAGGCGGGCGGGGGCCGAGGCGAGGGCGGCTTGAGTCCTGCCGTTCCGGGGCCTTTCCCAAGCCCCGGCTCGCTCTTTGCAAAAGCCTCTCCGCGGACGCTGCTGCTGCTGCAGCCGCCGCCCAGGATGCTGAAGTGGAAACCCGCCAGGCAAAGGTGAATCTCATCACAACACACTCAGTCTGTTAGCAATGGGCTTTGTACAAGTGTAAAAAGCGGGCCTGTACTAAGTTAGGAAAGTCACGCGTGTCCTTGTTCATACATGCACAGAAACACGTGTGTAGCCACATCTAAAACTGCTCAGTTGTCTTAAATCCCTCCTCCTAAGTACAGTAGGCCTACTCGGAGGTAAGTGTAATGACTCCTTAGTCATTACTAACTCAAGCCCCATTGATTTCAAGGGGATGCCTGGATCCAGCTCATTATTAGTACTTATTCAGAGTTGTCCTGAAATTGCCAACAGGTTGAGCCGTGACCAACCTTAGTTCAAATCATTGCTTAAGACGCAGGGAGAGCGACTCTTCTCAAGGTGAGAAGCGGTGTGGTGGTCTCTGTAATACACACAGAGGCACACACCTGTCTGTTCCAGGTCTCATTTCAGTGACAGTCCTGTCTCTGCCACTGACATTCTCTCTCTTTTAGCATTTCTCAAGAAGGAACAAATACTTCATTCTTCGGTTGTTGTGATAGGTTGGGGGGAAAACAAAAAAACCATGCTGCACGCTTAAAGCTTTGCAAATTACCTGTACTCCCAGTAAGCAAGGCCGGGGACTTTCCTCTAACAAAACACGCATTAGCTCAGGCTGCACCGTGAAAGAGGATGCAAACACACTCATGCCAACTCCTTGAAGAGTTTCACGTCTTGCCTCCCTCTCCCCTCCCCGCCCCCACGTGAAGGCAGGTGGTTTATTTCAACGTCGTCTCTTTTTATGAATGTAACCGGATGCTGCAAGGCCTCGCTTTACGACCTCGGCATGGCAAGGACAGATCGAAACTCTGGAAGTTCTCTCGCCACCTAGGAGGACTTCTCTATGGTGGCTGGTCCCAGTGCACCGAGGTTGCTTGGAAGGGCGATTGTTGTGGCGCCAAGGGAAGGTTTCTAATGAAATGCAGATCGCGCTGCAACCAGGCGAGAAAGAAAAGGCCAGCTGGAGCGATGGCTGGCCTGGGCCCGCTGCAGGCCTTGCCTCGTCCCTCCATTCTCCCAGGCCACGTGGAAAAAGCAAGACGCCAAAGAACGGCAGGCAGACCGGGCCCGTGGAGCCCGATAACACACACACACACACACAAAGGCAGCGCTCCGTCTCCCTTAAATCCGCAGGAGGAGCCTCGCGATTCCTTCTTGAAGTTGACAAATCCTGCTGCCCAGGCACAAGCTACATGCGCGGGCCATGCATATTAAAGGTAACAATGCGGACCAATGTAAAGAAGAAAGGACAGATGGATCAGGGGCAACGTGCTCGCGAGGAAAGCGGCCGCGCTCTTTCGTGCGCATCAGCCAGGAGGCAAATTGGAGACGTCCTCCGCTCCGACCACCCACGTCGAGAGGAGACTTTTACACTGAGAGACACACACACACAATATTGCAGAAACAAGGCCAATTAGATCCCTTCGGTAATTCATCTCTTGTGTATGAAATTAACCAGACCACAGGAAGAGGGGGGCAGAGGGAGGCGGAGGATATATTAAGATAGGGCTTGTTAAATTTGAGCCGCCAGGTTGTGTTTGGGGACCAACATTTTAACCGGCATAGGGCGAGGGCTTTGGAAAGGAAAAGGGCGCGGGGAGGGGTTAGCCTGTAATGGGGAATTATGCAAAAGGGAGAGCAGGGCCACAGAAGTGTGACCCCCGCCCCGGGGAGGGACTTCTTTGCAGCTTCATCCTGGTCATGTTAGCTCGGAAGTAAACCCTGTTCTAAGACTGGGAATTTCTTGATGCTTGAAAAGCTGCCAGAGAATTAGAGGACGGTGGTAGCACGCCAACCAAGGGATGCTATTATGGGATACCCCTTAGGTATTGTTGCTTCGGGGAATTATACACGGCTTTATCCCGCGAGTCCTATCTAGCAGTATTTTGTGTTTTTTTTTGCCTTCCCAGTTCCCACATGCATCACGCCAATTTTATTCCAGGCAGTAAGTACTGGTACCTTACTCGAGACTGGTTAACGTGCTGTAACTACTACACAGCCTGATTTCCAATACGTGCTTTCGCGTTTGTGGGTGGCATTTTAATCCGCATGAGTGACTGACAAGGTGAAACTGGAGCAGGGTAGTGATTCCAAATCACCGCCACATTCAGAATAAAGGTTTGCTACCGACTGGTGTATTTGTCTCATCGGTATTGTAACAATTCGATTCGGACCATTGGTCCATCTAACTCAGCACTGCCAGCACTGACTGGCAGCGGCTCGGCAAGGTTTCAGGCAAGAGCCATATCTGGCGACAGTGAGCGTTGAACACGCTCGCTGTCACTAAACAGCCTCTCCCCAGGGAGGGGTTGCTCGCAGAGCACAAATGGTCACGTTCAGACCAACCCACAAACCCCTTGCGTTGCGTTAGCGGCTGATGCGGATCGGTAGCCTGCAAATGGTTAAAACTGCCACTTCTTGAACAATAGACACCGCGACACCAGTAACCACTCTCTGATGTCGACAAGCAAGGTCGAGGTTCCACTGGGATTTATTTAAGTGTTTGCTCCGGAGGAAGCGGTTTGCGGATCGCAGCCCTAATGCAATTCCCAGCTCGTTTCCCCATCCCAATTTAATTATCCTTATGGGGTTTTTATGATTAGCAGGAGCTTTCCTCGCCTTGCAACTGCCTCTCTGCAAAAAGTCAACACGTGCCTTGGGAGGAACGAGACTTCTTTAGAAACCAGCGCGCTTTTTCGCGTGATTGCCGCTGGTGCCAACCGGGGAGGCGCGGAGAGAGGAACCGATAACCTGACATCTCTTTCGCCGCAACAACCGCATTTCGGAGAAAGATCTGCAGAGTGAGCCGCTGAGCATTTGAGATCAGGGTCAGGCCGGCGTGAATCCGGCGCTCTGATCCCCCGAGCCCGGCTGGCGCAGCAAAACGCCACCCCCCGAAATGTAGCGCAGAACTGAATGGAAAAGTCCTCTGTCGCCTCGCCATTGGCTAGCAGGAATGGTCGCGGCTTGCTATTGGGCAGCGTGAAGGGGAGAGCCCTCCTTTAGGAATGTACTATGGCTTGTCTGGCATTTTTCTCGGGGGGGGGGGGAGAGAAAGGGGTGGGGACGGCGCGGTGCCTCCTTTCCCGCTTAGCTGCTCGGAGCCGGACTGGACTCCCGTGCGCTTCGCCTTCTGCGCGCTAAAGCGAAGAGGCAGCCAGATTTCGTGCATTGGGGAAGCCCAGCCTTGTTTGCACAACCTCGAGCCAGTCAGTCACGTGAAAGCCTCAGCCCGCCCCCGGGGCCGGCCTCCTTTTCTCTGAATGTGCGGTGCTGCCACCCCCCCCCCCGCCCCGGTCTTTCCCTCAATGAATACACACAAGCTTTCTCCTTAAAGCAACACTCTCCCATTTCACTCCCTCCACCAACACTAAAACTCTTGTAACTTTTCCGGGCCGAAAAGTGGAAGGGGGGGGGAGAGAGGGAACGCGGCTTCACGGAGGTGGCGGGAGGAGGACATACATACGACACGAGGATCTCGCGTTCTTTTTGCAGGGCAGAATTTCCACGCTCTGAATTCTGCTCGGGGTCGCGGCGGCGGCGGCGGTCGAGTAACTAGGACGCGCACGGGCGAAATTTCGCTCTGGGCAAACTAAACATTTGAAAAATGAAAGGGAAACATGATATTCCGGTTACACCACGTACGAGGACGGTAATCGTGTTATCCCCGCAAAAAAACAACAACACCCACATTAAAGACCACACCATGCGGTTTAATATATGCACGCACGCGCGTGTATCGCGACTGATGTTAAAAACAACACGAGGAAATATGGAGAGGTGGTGCAATTATTTCTATAGCGGTCTGGAGCTTTAAAGCATCCGCCAGCAAGACTTTTGCTCTTAAGGATTATAAAAACTGGATCGCCCGCCCCCAGCCCTGAAGCGAGCAACTTGCCTGCGCTTTCAGCTTTTCAGTCTGTTATTTCAAGTATTAAGGTTTCATTGTGGTCTTTTTCTTAATACAGCTGCCTGTTTTCTTGTAAGGAACGCAGGCTTCTCTTTTCGGTTCACAAAAAAAGAGGAGAGAGAAATATCTGGCTCTGCGCAACGCAGTGTCCACCCCCTGTCATTATTTGTGCAAGTCTAGGAATTCATCTTGGACCTCCCAGTATTCGCTGCAGCTTGAGGCCAAAGTGTCTCTAAAGGGATTTTCTTTTAAAGGCTTCGGGTATCGCTAAAGCCTCCTTTTTCTCTCTCCGCACTGCCCCCATCCCGCACGGTCCCACTTTCCTCTTAAGGGGGGGGGGGGAATAAATAAACCGAGATTTATTTTAGTAGGTCGATCGTGAGGAAATTCAGTACAGTATGTTAGTTTTTTAAAACGCAACTCCCCCCCTTAAACCCCCCCTCCGCCGCCGCCTTCCACGGTCTTTCCTTCTGCTTAACACACACACTTTCGTGAAAAGAAAAAAGGAGAAAGGGGGGAAAGAGAGAGAGAGAAATGACTGGAGTGAGCGAGAGAGAGAGGAAAAAAAGAGAAGCATTCCTTAATGGAAGTATTGCATGCAAAGAAGACTGGCTCTCTTTACGGCTCCCCTGAAGTTGGAGATGCACACACACAAGGCTCGCCTGCCTGGGTGGTCTCTCTACTTTGGTGAGCTGTTGCTAAGCAGCTAATAATAGTCATGTTTGCTGAGTAATTTCTGCCCTCGTCGAGCCAATCGCAGGCCAGAAACCCAAGCCATCTGACAGCCCCAGGGGCGGGATTTCAGTTCTCTCTCTCGGCCCCCCTCCCCGCGCTCTCCCCTCTCCCTTTCACCCCTCCTCCTCCTCCTCTTTATCCAAATGGAGAGAGTGCCTTCTCCCCCCTCCTCCTCCTCCCCCCCTCCCCTCCTTCATCTCTGCTATTGAAGCAAGGGAGCTGTTGCCTGCTGCTGCATACACGCAGAGGAAGAAAGAGCGAGAGATACACGCATCTCGAGGAGACGGGGAGCCCGGGGAGATCTTAAGAGACAGCGCTGCTGCACCCAGACAGAATGATACAGCCCACCGAGACGGAGGAGAAGCCGCAGCAGCAGCAGCAGCAGCAGCAGCACCGCCGCCGCCGCCACCAGCGCTGAGATCAAGGCTCCCTTCAAGCCCCCTTCTGCTTCGGCGAGGAAAAGGAGACCGGAGGGGGAGTCTGGCTTTTCTTCCCGCGGCCGGACGGTGAGGAGCCTGGAGAGCGACCGCAGCCCGAGAGGACGAGGCGGGGGGAAGGCGAGCCCGCCGAGAGCGCCTGGCCCCGCTCACCCTCGCACACTGGATGTGGGACGCGGCGGCGGCGGCGGCGGCGACCTCCGGATCCTCGCGAAATGTTGCAATGGAAGGCTCGGGGTCTGACTCGCCGGGAGCAGCTAGGGCAGCAACTTCAGCAGCAGCAGCAGCCAACGCGGTATGAAGAAGTGGTCTGTCAGCAGCAGAGCGTCGCCCCCGAGCCAGCCCACCCCCGGTCCCGCTGGATCGCCCCGGAGCAGCAGCAGCGCGCTGGGGGGAACCGCGCGGGACGCAGCCCCTGGGTCGCCAGAACAACAGCAGCAGCGGCGGCGGCAGCCCCGGCTGCGCGGCGGCAACATGGCCTCAGCTGTTAATGCCTCCGAGCCGGAGAACAGCAGCGGCGATGGAGGAGGCGGCGGCGGCGGCGGCTGCAGAGAGCCGGATCAGCCGGGGAGAAGCGGCAGCAGGAGGCGGAGGAGGACCGGCGGGAACAGACGCGCCGCGCCTCCCGATCCGGAATATCTGCAGCGGCCGAGCTACTGTGATGCAGGCTTCGCCTTGGAGCAGATAGCTAAGGTGCTTCCCCGAGCTGGGGCTTCCTCGCCGGAATTTCCTTTTCTCCGAAAGGGGTGGTGGTGGTTGAAAGGGAAGAGTCGCCAATAAAACGCTGGGAGAATGTTAGTTATGCATGTGTGCGAGGGGGTGTGTGGGTGTCCGCGGCTCCTTAGTGGCAGAGAGAGAGAGAGAGTGAGAGAGTCCTGTTTTTCCCCTCCCGCCTCGAAGCCACTTTTTCCTGGGGTCTGTGTTTGTGCTTTACACATCTCTAATTAAAGTTACCCGGGATGATTTCTCTGTTTCCCTCCCATCCTCCTTGGTGATCTCTGGGTCCCCCCCCCTTCCCCCCCCACATCTCTTTCTTTCCTTTTCTTTCCTTCGGATTTAATTTTCTGTCCAAGCTCTTTAAATGTTTCAGAGAAGAAAAAATCAATTCCAATACTTTACATTCCTACCTAACACCCCCCAAGCCCCCTTTACACACACACACACACACACACACAGGCTTTGCTTTTATTCACCGGGTTAAGTTTCCATAGCAAAGAAATCTCACCGAATGTCGTGCTTCACCTCCAGCGGCAAGAGAGCAGAGTGAAAGTTGTAAACAAATTGCTACCTTAAATCTCCCCGGTTCTGGTCAAAGATTGCGCGCACGCTCTCTCGCTTCGCCTTGAGACTCGCGATTCTGGAAAAGGGAATTTTGCAGGGATTACCGAAGGCGAGGGGGGCGGGGAGTTCAAAGTGAGCAGCATCCTCCCGGCCCGATCGTTTCATTTCAGTGAGCAGATATTATTATTATTATTATTATTATTATTATTATTATTTATTTGTTTTTTTGAAGGCTTTTTGGTGGGGGTGGGAACAAGAAATCCATGTGGCTGCCCTCTTCCGTCCACAAATATTGTCGTAACTTTACAGATGGCTGCTCTGCTTCCTAATTCAGATCACACAGCGTCTCCAAACCGTATGGAAATGGATAACTCTTATTAGCTTGTGATGTTAAGGGCGCTGTGGACCACGTGGGCCGAGAGTTTACTACGAAGTAGGGGAAGGCAAGGAATGAATGATGGCAACAATTTGTGATTAAGTAGGCTCCTCTTGCCACCTACCCCATAAAGCCCCTCAGGACAGGACAGGAAAATGTTCTTTCTCTCTCCCCAGCCCCCACCCCCACCCCTTGACAGGTCTGTTGAAAATCACATGCTCCATCTCCGCTTTACCGACTTATTGTTATTATTATTATTAATCAAGTGGCTTTCTTTAGGGAGAAGGCAAGGGACTAGGCTGCTTTGGATAAGGGAGTGTGTACATTTATACTTTTGCAGTTGTGATGTAATCCAACAGTCTGAACTGATTTATGAACAGGGTAGTTATCAGCTAAAAAAGAAAAAAGAAACCCCACCTCACAATGTATTTTGTTCTGTACATGAGCAACTGTGTATATGGAAATATTTTGTAGAGGTGACTGCCTGATACCTTGGCCTGTCAAGTTACTGTCACATTATGATGCTTGGAAAAAATGCTTATTGTTTTGTGTGGGTATATTATGTTCTTTACTGGCAATAATTCACCACAGTATGTGTGTGTGTGTGTGTGTGTGTCGGTGTGTCCACAGGCCCTTCATTGACAAAACCTTTCCTTGCCTTACAGGGAAAGGCTACTGGAAGAAAATCACCACTGTGGCTAAGAGCAAAGTTTCAGAGACTGTTATTTAAACTGGGCTGTTACATTCAGAAAAACTGTGGGAAATTTTTGGTGGTTGGCCTTCTGATATTCGGGGCTTTTGCTGTGGGATTAAGAGCAGCCAATCTCGAAACCAATGTGGAGGAGCTCTGGGTGGAAGGTAAGGTTTGATCCGTAGCCTTATTGCTTTTTCCCCCATGCTGAAATTGAAGTTTATTTTTTGGAGTGAGGGGTGTGTGGGTTTCTTCCTCTCATCAAGGGGGGGAATAGTTCATTGTTCGGCCCATGCTGGCTGCAGGCCAGATGGACTGTACACAAGTTGTAATCTATTCTGGAGGGTAATGTTTTGGGAGGTGCAAATGGAGGGGGGAGCGGGGAGGGGGGCTACAGTGTGTGTACCCCACAAGTCTGCAACAATCTCCTTCTGTCTCTGCCTGTGTGTCCTGCGAGGAGGAGATCATGGTGTTAGGGCAGGGGGTTGGTTGTGTGAGTTGACTATTTATTTCCTCTCAAGTGCATGAAAGGAAAGTCTGTCTGGAAAGCAGCCCACCCCCTCCGCCATTTTGTGTGTGTGTGTGTGTGTGTGTGTGTCCTTAGCAGCAGCAGCAGGAACAGGAGGAACGTGATCAGCACAGCTCGGTAGGGCTGTGCTTGTGTGTGGTCCTGTTTTTTTGGACAGCTTTCAGCTTTGAGGGGGAAAAACATTTGTCTCAAGGTAAAAAAAAAATATGGAAAAGTGAAGCACAGACTGGAACTAGGTTGGAATGTTTGCAAAGGAGATTACTGATCTCCGGTGCGGGGAGGGGGGAAAGTTAAGGGGGGTTGTTGTTTTTAAAGGCAATGGGTTTTTTAAAAACCAGAAATACAGTACTTTTTAATGTTAGTTGTTGAACATCTGCTTTTTGAACAATGTGGAAAATGTGTGTCTGTGTATGTGTAATTTATCTGATTTTCCTGAGTGGCATTTGATAAATGGATTGGTTAGTGTTTTGGATGCCCTTATTCACTGATGCCCTTATTCATTGCTGTTTTTTTGTTTTTTGTTTTTTTTTAAAGGGATGCTTTCCTCAGAGGTACCCAAAACCTAGGTATTTGGTGTGAATAACATTTTTTTCTTTTACAAAAAAAACATGTTGGGAAGAAAGTCTATAGACTAAGCAGTTTATTCAGAAACAGGTTTGTCTTGAGCGAGAATGCAGCCCTGCTTTGGGTAAAATAGGTCTAGTTTGGTGAATAGATGCACCTTGGCAGGCCTGGTATTTAATACTAATACAACTAAAATGATTGGTGAAGGAGTTTCTGGTTTACATTTGGTAATGTGGTGGCCTTTAGAATAACCATGGCTATATTCATGTTCAGAAAACAATGATTGAGTCCGTTAATTCTTCCCACTCATCGGATGATGATAAAAGATGGAAGCCTGGCTTGCTTCATGAAGAATGAGGAGATGAGAAATGAAGTGTCCTTTTACAACAGAGGTGGCCCTCGAGATATTGCTGGACTCCAGATCTCATCTGCCCCAGCTAGCATGCCCAATGGTTAGAGACGATGGGTCCAGCAAGATATGGAGGGCAACATATACCCCAATCCTGTTTTATCGATTCCAGTGCCAAACGTACTGCTGTCTTTAGCAGGAACAACCTAAGAGCCTTTAGAAAACAAACCTTAATGCTTATGGGATTTCAAGCATAAAGAAATTTTATTTGTATGTTCATGTAGTGTATTACAGGGCCTGTAAGACATGTACGGTGACTATAGTCAGTTCTAGAAATAATAACTCGGGACCTAACTACACATTACACTAACAAAGTGATTAGCAATTGTAATGGGATTTCTCAAACTAAAACGCTGCTGTGTTTATAGGAATTTACCTCAGGAATGCAGCCCATGGAGAATGAGGCTCAAATCTTGCCTTCCCAGCCACAATATCAGTGGAAAATGTTTTCCCCTCCCACATTTAGCATTGCGGATCTCATTGATGCCAATGAGAGCTTTTTTTCTTACATTGATCACACAAGGAGGCAACTTTCACTTAAAGCTCCCTTCCCCGTATGCTGTGTTCCTGATGACAATGGGGGGTGGGCTACATCAAGTTTTTAATTGAAAAGGAAACCTTAATGTGATTGTGAACCACTTACTTGTGGGAAAGGACATTAATTTATTGCATTTATATCCCACCCTTTCTCTCTAAGGAGTTCAAGGGGGCACGCATGGTTCCCCCCCCCTCCTCATTCAATCCCACAACAGCCCTGTGAGGTGGTTAGGCTGAGAGGCAGTGACTGGCTCATGGTCACCCAGTGAGCTTCATGGCCGAGTGGGAATTTGAACCTTGTCCTCCTAGATCCTAGCCTGACGCTCTAAACCGCTACACCACAGTACAACAGCTAGGACTTCCTAGTTGCTTCAATATCCTATAACCAACACAATCCGTGGACTATGAGGGCAGGTAGTGAATAAAGTTGTCTTACCAGGCATGGCCAAACGTGGCCCTCCAGCTGTTTTGGGACTACAACTCCCATCATCCCTAGCTAACAGGACAAGTGGTCAGGGATGATGGGAATTGTAGTCCCAAAACAGCTGGCGGGCCAAGTTTGGCCAAGCACATGTTTGTGTGGACAGAATGCATGAACACTCTGGAACATAGGAAGCTAAGACCAGGCTTCTTCAACCTCAGCCCTCCAGATGTTTTTGGCCTACAACTCCCATGATCCCTGGCTAGCAGGACCAGTGGTCAGGGATGATGGGAATTGTAGTCTCAAAAACATTTGGAGGGCCGAGGTTGAGGAAACCTGGCTAAGACCATTGGTCCGTTGACTTGAGTATTGTCAATTTTCCCTCAGTAGTGACTCTCCGGGATTTCAGAAATGACTCTTTCTCAAGGATTGACTCTTTTGCTTGCCAAGCCTATATTATACCACCGAGCTACAGCTCATCCATTTTGGCAAACACATGGGGGTGTCTTACTGGGCCTGTATGTTTAAAGGGGTTGGAGACATAATGGACATAACATTTGGGAGCTCTGTGAACATGAGAAATGACTTCCCAAATGATCTCTGTTGCGACTGGTGCTTTTAACTTTTTCGGATATTATCTAGAGATAAGGATGAGTATGGAGGTGTCCAAGGTTGCAGGCGACACCAAATTATTCAGGGTGGTGAAAGCCCAAGCAGACTATGAAGGGCTCCAAAACAATCCCTCCTAACTTGGTGAATAGGCAGCAAAATGCCAAAAACAGTTCAGTATAAGTAAGTGTAAAGTGATTCACCTCGAGGCAAATAATCTTGACACAGCATATATATTGGCATATATGCTGATGGGGTCTGAACTTGAAGTAGTCAATCAGCAAATAGATTAATAGGAATAGCTCGCTGAGGATGTCAACCCTGTGAGCTGCGGCTGTGAAAAAGGCAAATTCCATTTAGGAGATCACTAGCAAAGGGATCAGAAACAAAACTGTCAATATTGGAATGTCCTTGTACAAATCTATGATGTGGCCAAATGTGTTGGAATATTCTGTGCTGTTCTGGTTGCCACAACCCCAAAAGGATATCATACAGTTAGAGAAAAAAGCAGAAAAGGGCTATGAAAATGAGCGGGGCACCATCCCTTTGAGGGGAAGCTACAATACTTGGAGATTTTCAGTTGAGGAAAAGAGTGGCTAATATGGGGGTATGGTATAGGGTTATGAAATTGGACATGGCGTGAAGCAAGTGATAAAGAGAAGTTTCTTTCCTTCTCTCATAATACTTGAGTTCATCCAGTGAAACTGACTTGCAGAAGATAAGAGCAGACAAGGTGAAGTATTGCTTTACATAACACAGAACTAAATAATGGCAGCGAATTTCATAAATGAACAGCGAGGAGGCTGTTAGCTATGAAAGCCGTTTAGACAGATGGATGAATGAAGGATGGATCTATCAATGAATACTATTGTATTTATTTCATGTACTTATTTTTATACCACCTTTCTGCCAAGGCACCTAAGGCAGTTAAAAGATTTAAAATAGCAAAACAAATAAATGGCGTAAGATGCCAAGCGACAATTCTCTCAGGCCAGCTGATAGTCTCTTTAGGAGTTGATGGCATAAGTTTGCTGTGCTTCACTCACTTCAGGGCACAGGGAAGGGTGGATAGAGGGGGAAACTGCCCCAAGGGTCATCTCAGGCTTCCTGAGGGTTATTGTCTTCATGACCTCCTTGGAATATTCCAGAAGCATTTGGTTGGCCACTGTGAGGAACAAGATCCTGGACTAGACAGTCTGATCTGGTGGAACACTTCTTAGGTGTTGCAATGTGTAAGCCTATGCCTTCAGAGGCTGTTCAAAATGGGGCTCTTAATCAGCTTTTTTAGTCTGTTTTTCATTGGGAGTCCTTCAGCAGAGCCTATACAGTCAGTTCGTTCAGTTCTCCATTTGCAGCACGTGAATATCCACAACTTTTGACCAAATGTTGAAAAATTCTGTTTCCAGCTATTTTAGGCTGTGGGCCTGAACTCATTTGCATGTTCATAAATCTAGTTGACTGCAATTGGGCTTACAAGAATGCGCGTGGATTTAGGTCTGAAGTCGTCTTGTCTTGGCTGACACACGTAATCTATCCTCCATGATTGATGGTCCCATCTCTTACCACCTACTTCTCCTGACAGTTTAATGCCTGCAACCTCCTGATTACTGCAGTGACAATTCCTCTGTGATTGAATGCATAATATAAATATTACTCCTGGGAGAAGAAGGAAAAATATGATATAAAGTAATTGCTTGGTTTGCCACTGTTCTGACTTCCTTTTATGTTACTGAGGGAAGAATCTCTCCCCAACCCATCCTGGCTTTCTACTATCAAAGCTAAATGAAGTTGACTTCAACATTTTTTATTTTTTATTTTTTGTTATCTAATACACTTAAGCACTACATTTTATGCAGTTTATTAAATCTCAATATGACACCCAATATAAAAACTGTAACTCTAAATTTAGATGTTCATATGTTTCTAGGAGGGTTAATTAAAACAAGCAGGCACTTTAGCTTTTTAAATTGGCTCTCGTTCCTTTTATCCCACTGAGCCATAGGCAGCAACAGCAAAAGGCCTGGTGGCATTGTCCTCAGTAACGAGTACTATATAAATATTATGGCCATGAACGGGACTGATATGCAAATAAACTAGATGAGTAGCAGTTGCATATTTCCATGGGTAAAAGTATAAACAGAAGAGAGTACCAAATGAAAAACAGAGTGGGAGACACTAGCTTGAAAAATCTGGTTCGTTCATTGTGTAAGTCAGAAATGCGGAACCTGGAGTGGCTGTAGAGCTGCCACCTTTGGTCGGGCAAAATAAAGGGCAGGTTGGGCAAATTATGGGACAGGTCAGGAGGAGGAATTGGGAGGCTAAAAATTACTTTACCGGTGGAAAAATGACTTCAAAGCAATCCATTACAATGGATCATGGGGGCTACTGTCTTTTCCAAGCCCGCCCCCTTTTGTACAAGCTACCCTATAACTTGTTTTGGATATGCTCTCAATGGCCCCTGCCCAGAGTGTGGTTAATTATCATGTAATATGAAGGAAGATAATGTTGGTATCTAAATAAAAGAATGAGGATTTGTGCTTCAAATAAAGCTGTCTGTTTTCTACACAGTCCTGTGGTATAACTGTAGTAGGATTGGACTAAAGCTGAATACCGTAAGCCCACAATTTATGCGCGTTTAACTTGTGCGCATTCAGCTTTATGCATGTGGCAAATTAAAAAAATAAAATAAGGGGGGGCGGAGAGGATGAGGTTCCAGGAAAATGATATTGGCAATCCCATCCGCCATTGAACCCAATGGGTTTCGACAATCCTTTTTTTCTGGGGGTACGCATATCCCTAAACATTTTGTGAATCTAAGTTTGGCCTTACTGAGGGGCAGTATTTCAATATGTGTAGGAAAATGAGAGTACCCCCTAAACATTTTTTTTTTAGAAAAAAGCACTGGGTTTTGACTATGTGTAGTTTTGGCGTTAGGCTTTATATCAGCGGAACATAACCCCCGACGTAAATTGTGGGCTTACTGTATTGAGAATCACTTCGGACAGGCATGGCCAAACTTGGCCCTCCAGCTGTTTTGGGACTACAACTCCCATCATCCCTAGCTAACGGGACCAGTGGTCAGGGATGATGGGAATTGTAGTCCCCAAACAGCTGGAGGGCCATGTTTGGCCATGCCTGACTTAGGATGATTTCACACATTACAGGATGGCGGAAATAGCCAGGAGACAACAGTGCACATGGTTTAATTGTGTGCACCATACAAAGGGTGGGAGGAACTCTAGCTTCTCCACATGGCGAGATGCATGGCTCCAGATTATTTCAGCAAGGGAGAAAGGGCAAGTTACTCCTTTCACATAGCGCCAGAAGTCTGAACAGAGGAAGCATAACCTCTGCTTCTTTCCCCTTTGCTTCTGTATAGTTTGTCGCACTCGTCTCTGAGAGTCTTGGTTAGACCTTAACAAAAGAGTGCTGTATTCATGGGGTCGCCAAAAGGTTGGACTTCCAGCACCTTTTAAAAATTCCTGCTGTTGGGTGAAGTAGGGATTCTGATCCAATAATTGTGTGAGGTTGTGTACATTAATTGTTCCAAGCATATAGAGCATGACCTTGCGTAGAAGGAGTAGGACTTCCCTCCTCAAAGACACGCTAGCGTCTCTGAAACTTATGGGACTGTTCACATTAATAGTCCCATCCTGTGCGTGTTAACTCTGAAGAAATTCTCATTGGTTTCCCAAGGGAGTGTGCAGAGAATTTTGCTTTTTGCTGTCCTTGAGCCACTTTCTTTAAGACTGGTCAGCAGTTGGTTTCGTCGGAGTGAGATAGGGGCCATGTTTGAACATAATGGTTCAGCTGGCTTCTGGGGCAAAGATTGTGGCCACTTTTCCTCCTCCCCGGTTCTTCTAGCTCGGTAAAGAGTGGTAGCTAAGCCAAGGTCTGTCTTAGCACGTCGTCTGAATCCGGGATTGTGGATAAACTTACTCCTTAAAGTCTATTCTTGACTACGGATTGTGCTTAAAGAGGAAAGAGCTTAACCACAATCCTGGGTTTTGACATCACGCTGAGCCAAACCTAGGATTAGCTGCCGAACCGTGCTGATCTAAAGGAATTAGGGAAGAGCAAGGCAGGTTTGTGCCATACCTGTAAGCCATAGCTGGCTTACCATGTTATGGGAACCAGGCCAGAGTCTGAGAAGCCAGGGCAGTGGGGACAATTTCATAATTCCTTTGCCCTACCAGTCTTCCAGGGACGCGGGTGGCACTGTGGGTTAAACCACAGAGCCTAGGACTTGCCGATCAGAAGGTCAGCGGTTTGAATCCCCACGATGGGGTGAGCTCCCATTGCTCGGTCCCTGCTCCTGCCAACCTAGCAGTTCGAAAGCACCTCAAAGTGCAAGTAGATAAATAGGTACCACTCCGACGGGAAGGTAAACGGCGTTTCCGTGCGCTGCTCTGGCTCGCCAGAAGTGGCTTAGTCACGCTGGCCACATGACCCAGAAGCTGTACGCCAACTCCCTTGGCCAATAAAACGACATGAGCGCCGCAACCCCAGAGTCGGCCACGACTGGACCTAATAGTCAGGGGTCCCTTTACCTTTACCAGTCTTCCCTGTTACGTCCCATTACCACAGCTTCATCTCTCCTCTCTTCCCACCTCATCTCTTTCTTTTGGGAGGGCCAGCAGTTGCTGACCTCTAAACTGGAGAGAGTACATTCAGAGTAGCAGCTTATTTTCCTCCTCTCTCTTTTCATGGTTGAAAGTTTGAATATGCTGAACAATATTGGCCAAATAAGGTGAATACTTCAAATGACTTAAAATAGATGTCCCTGGCCGTTGGCAACAAAGACACTTTATTTTTTGTTGTTAAAGCTTTTTGAAAATTATTGCCTCTCAAGAAATTGTCAGTATTTATATTAGGGACCAGTCTGTTTCATGTAATGTCTGCTGGAATACTAGGGAAGGCAGTGTCAGAAGATACCATGCCCTTGAAGCCTACTGCAAGTGAAATATAAACTTGCAAAATCCTAATTCAAACTTCATTGTGAGAATAAAGTTTGAATGAGTTTTAAGATCATCCAGACTCCAAAGTGAAGTCTGTTTAAAGCTATTAGAGTTGAAATATTTATATAAGGGTTGCAAAGACCCACCTGGTGGGCAAGTTCTCAGAAGAAAAAAGGAGGCGGGGAAATCGGAGACCCAAACGAAGCAGTTCTCAAAATCATTCTTGTAATGTCCTTTTCTTACTTTCCAGTTTGCGCCAACACACTTGGACTTCTGTAAACCTACTGGTACTGAGTGTCTTTCTCCTGAATCACTTCTTGGCAGTGTCTTGGATAGGTACCCTTTTCTTGGTCTTAAAGCTGCCACTCCAAATATTTCATTTCCTCCCTATATCTTCCAAGTTTGCATTTAGGTCCACCTGCAATCGTAAACACCTGCTAGGGAGTGATCCCCACTGGACACAGCAGGAGGGTCTCCTTTTAAGTAAACATGCAGTGGATTGCAATGTCGCCGTCACACTTTGTAGCTCCTCTTCCATGGGGAAGGGACATTTGGCTCTCCAGATGTTGGTGAACTACAACTCCCATCATCCCTTAATAGTGACCATGCTGCATAGGGCTGATGAGAATCGTGAGTTCAGTAAGATCTGGAGGGCCACAGGGCCCCTCAGCCCTCTCCGAATCCAACATACAGTCATACCTCGGGTTGAATGTGCTTCAGGTTGAGCGCTTTCAAGTTACGCTCTGCAGCAACCCGGAAGTAATGGAGCGCATTACTTCCGGGTTTCGCCGCTCGCGCATGCGCAGACGCTCAAAATGACATGTGTGGAAGCGGCAAAACACGACCCGCAGGCGCATCTTACGTTCTATTCAGGATGCGTATGGGGCTCCGGAATGGATCCCGTTCGCATCCCGAGGTACCACTGTATGATATTTGGATCCACCTGTATGATATTGGGAATTGCCTATTAAAATGTATCGACTTTTTAGGTGCTCAAATGACTATCGCAAAAAGCTGGATAAAAGATTGTCACCTGTGATCAGAAACAATACGTTTGTGTCGGTGTCCAATAACGGGTGGTAACATGCCCTACTTTAAAGGGGACTGTTCCCTAATTTAAAGTGCTATTGAAGGACAGTTCTCTATTTAAAGGGCTGTCCAGTCCAAATGCTTTTAAAATATAAAAACTCTAAGAAGGAAGGTCAGAGACCTTGAAGTTGCCTGTCAGCATCACTGAGCTAGCACAGAAATCCCCTGGTCACAGTCTTTCTCATTATGGCGAGAAGTAATATTTAAATTATAGTGATTTTTTTCTAGTTTTGCAGCTATACATATCAATCAGCACATGAAATGAACACCCTCTTTTTGTGTGTTTTGTCTTTGGCATTTCATAAGAGTTTGCCCTGTAGCTACAGAAAAAGAAGTGTGATAAAGCTGTCCAGGGAGAAAGGGAACAGTTCCCCACTACTGATCTAGAATGGCTTCTAAGAAAAAAATCAATGCGTCCTAGGTGTACATGCTAAATTGGTGCATGTGCTGTCTCTTGTAGCTAAGTGATAATAGATGCTAATTTATGCATTTTATTCTAGACAAGTCATTAAATTTTCTTATTTTGGGATATTAGGCAAATATCTATCTTCAAAGGACTGAAACCAATCTGGGAGCTAAGATCAGCAGGGGTGGTTAACAATACCACCTAGAGATTTGTGGGGTGTTTGTGTGCAAAAGGGCCTTTTCTGTGGTGGCACCCAGATTCCAAAACTCCCTGCCTTTCAGATGTGTACCTGGTGCCAATTCTATAGATTTATAGGACATGTTAAGGAGCACCTTTTTGTCCAACCTTTTGGGGATTCTGCTTGGTTAGCCTTTGAAAGTAATTCTACATTGTCTCTGTGTTGGTGACTCTTGGGTTGTTTTTAAAATTAGTATCAGTTGTGACATTGTTCTTTTCTGCTTTGTAACCTGCCCAAGGACCTTTTTGGTGATGGGTGGGCAATAAAGGTAAAGCGACCCCTGAACATTAGGTCCAATCGTGGCCGACTCTGGGGTTGCGGCACTCATCTTGCTTTATCGGCCGAGGGAGCCGGCGTACAGCTTCCAGGTCATGTGGCCAGCATGACTAAGCCGCTTCTGGCGAACCAGAGCAGCGCATGGAAACACCGTGTACCTTCCCACCAGAGTGGTACCTATTTATCTACTTGCACTTTGACGTGCTTTCGAACTGCTAGGTTGGCAGGAGCAGGGACCAAACAACGGGAGCTCACCCCGTCACAGGGATTCGAACTGCCGACCTTCTGATCAGTATGTCCTAGGCTCTTGTGGTTTAACCCACAGTGCCACCTGTGTCCCTGGTTCCTTGACATTGTTCTTTTCTGCTTTGTAACCTGCCCAAGGACCTTTTTGGTGATGGGTGGGCAATACAAACGTTTAATAAATAAAAATGAGAAACTGGTGCCGTACCCTTAAGCATTGGGCTGCTTAGCGATTGCAACATTAAGGGAGGTTGGAGTTGGGAGCTTAGCGGGATGCGTGAAAGAGGGATGGATGAGATTCTGTGCACATGTGTGCTCCACCGTGAACTTGTACCAGTTTGAGATACATCTAGGTAAGTTTATATTAGAGCTGTTGGTAGGGCAAGACCAAGGGAATACTTTATGTTGTTCTTCTAGCATTGGCTGCTAACCATTTGTCCAAACGATTCTTGAGTACCTGAGCTTGACATATGAAGTATGGAAGTGGCTTAGAACTGATAGGTGCTCTTTGATTTCAGAAAGGTATATATTTCATTATTCTATTGCGAATGGAATATTTTGGGTCTTCTTTTATATGAATTAGCTGTGCTAACATTCAAGCAGATATGTGCAGATAATTAACTTTATTGCTAACTTACGACAACAGATTCATTTGTACCAAGGATAGCTAACATGGTACCCTCCAGATCTTAATAGACTAAAACTCAAGTTATTACTGACTATTGGCCATGCTAGCTGAGGCTTATGGGAGTTGGAGTCTCAATATACAGAGGGCACCATGTTGGTTATAGCATTTTGTAGCTTACCCATTTGGTTTTCTTCACACTCTTACACAATGCAGGGATGATGGCAAACTTGGCTCTAAGAGTGGAGAAGACTGTGGTATTTATTTCCTAAGCGTTGCCAACTTCCAGTTGCAACAGGAATTTTTACACAAATATTTCAATTAATTTACTGGCTTTGATTGCATGTTCAGGTATCAGATTTGATACAATGCCCTCTTGGCTGTGAGTCCTGGAAGACCTGCTCCCTGCCTTGCAGGCCTTTTCCCACCTGGCCTGGGAGAGAGGGGCCCGGACTGACTCCAGCTACAAAAGCTGAGGCTGCCGAGCGGACTCTTGGGCTAGGGTGTTGTTTGGTGTGTTGTTGTTTTTTGTTGTTGGAGGGGGTTGTTGCTGTTGGTATCTTTATTTTACATCTGATAATTGATGTGGGAATTGTTCAGTTTGGTTGCATATATTTTGATGTTTATATTTATTTCTTATGACTACTTTTGTTATGTTTCAGTTATGTCTTTTCTTTCATGTTGTAAGCCGCCTTGAGCATGGGTGCAAAGGCAGCATACAAATATAATTATGTGTTGCCAGAGAGCATTCTTCATAATCTAATAGGGTAATAACCCTGGTTTACAAGAGCATAGTTTATTAAAGCTGTTCACAGATGATGTGGAAGTAAAATTTCACGGGATGTCAAGCATCAAGCCCTTGGGTGTTTCCAGTGTGATCAGTGGCACCTCTACTACACTTAATAATAATAATAATAATAATTCATTATTTATACCCCACCCATCTGGCTGGGTTTCCCCAGCCACTCTGGGAGCTCCCCCAAAATGAGAGTGACCACAAGGTGTATCATGGCAAAAATGATGCCTGCAAAATAAACTTCCAAATGAGCAACACAGCAAAATAATCACAAGTATAATAATAATCCATCCACTCTGGGCAGCTTCCAGCAGAATAGTAAAAACACAATAAAACATCAAACATTAAAAACCTCCCTAAACAGGGCTGCCTTCAGATGTCTTCTAAAAGTCAGATAGTTTATATTTCCTTGACATCTGAAGAGAGGGTGTTTGACAGGGAGGGTGCCACAACCGAGAAGGCCCTCTGCCTGGTTCCCTGTAACTTCGCTTCTCCCAGTGAGGAACCGCCAGAAAGCCCAGGTCCAGGTTGAATGATTGGGGTGGAGGCGCTCCTTCAGGTATACTGGGCTGACGCCATTTAGGGCTTTAAAGGTCAGCACCAACACTTTGAATTGTGCTCAGAAACATACTGGGAGCCAATGTAGGTCTTTCAGGACCGGTGTTACACAAGTTACTGAACCGTCTTAATGACTGAGAAGTCAACTCCCTTTTTGGTATAAAGAGCTGACCTGTCAGCTGCTTCTGCGTACTTCTGCATCAGCTTCTCTCGCTGGTGCCTTCTAAATTACCAGTGCAGGTATACAGGAATCTGCAGAGTATAGACAAATGGAGATCAGTATACTGCAGCAGAGGAGAGGGTATATTTTACAGTTTGACCAGGGTAGAAGACTTGGATGATAAGAGATGTTCAGGCTGTCTGGGTTGGGAAAAGGAAAGCAGTTTTGGCTTGCAAGGGTATAATAATAATAATAATTAATAATAATTTTTATTTATACCCCGCCCTCCCCAGCCAAGGCCGGGCTCAGAGCGGCTTACAAGCAATAATAAAACAAGTTGAATGATTACAACTTAAAAACAAAATTAAAATACAACATTAAAATATTGAAATATTAAAATATTAAAATTTAGGCTCATCGCAGGAGGAGAAGGAAAGGAAAAAAGAAAGAGAGGGAGGGAATCTAATTGACTCCAAGCCAAAGGCCAGGCGGAACAACTCTGTCTTACAGGCCCTGCGGAAAGAAATCAGATCCTGCAGGGCCCTGGTCTCATGAGGCAGAGAGTTCCACCAGGCCGGAGCCAGAGTTGAAAAGGCCCTGGCTCTGGTTGAAGCCAATCTAACTTCCTTAGGGCCCGGGACCACTAGGGTGTTGCTATTTATGGACATTGAGGCTCTCTGTGGGGTATACCGGGAGAGGCGGTCCCGTAGGTACGAGGGTCCTAGGCCGTGAAGGGCTTTAAAGGTCAAAAGCAGCACCTTAAATCTGACCCTGTACTCTACCGGGAGTCAGTGAAGTTTGAAAAGCACTGGGTGCAGTGCAAGGAAAGGCATGAGAGAAGAGAAGAGATGCAAGGAGCTCTGGCAGAGGAAAGTGAGGTGGAGCTGGTCCTGGAGAGGTGATTTCGGGGCAAGATGTGAAAGTAAAGCAATTACGGTTAGGTAATGGGTAAGCAAACTAAGGCCCAGGGGCCGGATCTGACCCAATCGCCTTCTAAATCCGGCCAGCGGATGGTCTGGGAATCAGCGTGTTATTTACATGAGAAGAATGTGTCCTTTTCTTTAAAATGCATCTCTGGGTTATTTGTGGGGCCTGCCTGGTGTTTTTACATGAGAAGAATGTGTGCTTTAAAATGTATCTCTGGGTTGTTTGAGGGGCATAGGAATTAGTTCATTTCCCCCCCAAAAAATATAATCCGGCCCCCCACAAGGTCTGAGGGACAGTGCACCGGCCCCCTGCTGAAAAAGTTTGCTGACCCCTGGGTTAGATGATAAGCATCATTTTTAGGAACTGATCACTGATCTTTCCACTGTTCCCACTGGTGGTGTTTTGGATAAAAAATGAGGTCCCAGTACTGATAAAAGTGCTGCGGGTGCCAGCCCAAAATGGCTGCAATGGGCAGCAAAAAAGGAGGTATCAAGGCTTGGTGAGCACTGTCAGAAAAATAAAGCCTTGGCCCATGCCATTTTATCTGTGGCTTCTGTTTAGTGTAGAGTTATGGCTTTCTGGGAGATGTGAAGGCCCATGTTGATTTGTGTTCCAAGTTATGAGCCGCTCTGTACAAAATCAAACTCTCAGATTCTACCATCGTCATTTTCTTCCTTTTGGCTAAAGTGGATGAAATTTACAGTCACAGGAGTCTCTCCAGAGTAGGTCATATCTGCCAAATTGCAGATAAATTGGTATGGGGGCTTTTTGTGGGGAAATTAAAGGGGATTCGTTTTCCTCCTTAATCCTTGATGGGAAAGGCATAGGGGTCATTGTAATTAAGGGGGCAGAGTGGTGTGTATTCCTAATTGAACTTGTTTAAAAACTTTGCAGCTTCACATGAGTTTTTCTGTGTGTCCCCTGATAGGATTTTACAGGTCTCCAATAGGCCTGAGGAGCTCTGCAATATTTTTTTTTATTTCAAAGCAGAGCAAATGAAGTTTTTAACGTAAAGCAGATCAGTGGAAGATTTTTTTTTTTTTTAACAAAAGGAACAACCCAAAGCTCTTCAGTTCTCCACAGGCAACATTTTGCATATCTTCAGTGTCCTTGGACATTGAGAAACATGGAGGTATACTGGAAACATAGAGTTTTATTGGACAGAAAATTCAGAACAGAGTGACTCAAGGCTTTGTGAAGGCCGTTATCTGAGTCAGGGGGAGATACAGATATCACACCAACTCAAAAGACCCCTGAATAATCAGTTCACCTTACTGTTTGGTCCACAACAGAACAGTTACACACCCTTGTCAGGTACTTCTAGCCCTTGGGAATACAAAGAAACTGGGTTTCATAATTTCTCTTGACTCAGTGTGCGCTCAGATAGCCTCTGGCAGACATGATGGTCCTCTGAATTCTCAGTAAACATGAAGTTGTGGCAGAGGAAGCAGGGAGAATGACTACCATGGTTCAAAGACAGCCTGGGATTTTCTTGTGTGTGCTGCTTGATCGTGCAGCAAGCCTCTGCCTCTCAAGTGCAAGGTGTCCTCCAGGACGTGTGGAGCCAAAATGAGACAAGGCCTTGTTTTCACTTTTTGTGGAATCTTCCATCCTCCTGCCCAGCCGTAGTCCTGGAGATGGAGAGGGGAGCAGGGGATTCTCCCAGACTTTAGGCTGCATTTTGAAAGTACAGCATGAGATCAAGAACAGGACTTTGCCCTTTGGAAACCCAGCCTTATGAGGAACGGTTGAGGGAATTGGGTATCTTTAGCCTGGTAAAGACATTTTATTTGATTTACATACCGTCCTTCATCACAAGATCTCAAGGCAGCTGGCAAGATAAAAATACAAGGTAAAAACACCAGTAAATGGTGAAAACAAAGACAACAAAACAATAATGCCCCCTCCCATAAACACATTTAAAAGGCTGTAGAATATTAATCAGCCTTATAAAAATAGAAAATACGAATGCAAAAAAAACAGAAACACATATTACAAATTAGAATATAACACTTATAAAGGTAAAGGACCCCTGACAGTTAAGGCCAGTTGCAGACGACTCTGGGATTGCAGCGCTCATCTCGCTTTACTGGCCAAGGGAGCCGACATTTGTCCGCAGGCAGTTTTTCCGGGTCATGTGGCCAGCAGGACTAAGCCGCTTCTGGCGCAACAGAACACCAAAACCAGAGCAGCGCACGGAAACGTCATTTACCTTCCCGCCAGAGCGGTGCCTATTTATCTACTTGCACTTTTTGGTGTGCTTTTGAACTGCTAGGTTGCCAGGAGCAGGGACAGAGCAATGGGAGCTCACCTCGTTGCGGGGATTCGAACTGCCGACCTTCTGGTTGGACAATGTATGAGATGGGCCTTTGGTGTGATCCAGCAGAGCTCTTATGTTCTTATGTTCACTTGCATTGGCACCAGCCTGCGTTTTCTGGTGGTGATTTTAATGGATCAGTTACTTTACCACTCTGAGCTTCTGTTACAGGAAAGCAGTTAACAATGGGAGTTAAACTGCAAGATGATATCATTTAAACTGAACAAGTTATCCTGCTTTTGTTTTCAGTGTCTAATGTTCTGTGGTTAATTTCTGGAACAGACTGGGTAATGCAGATCCACGCACTGATGTCCTTTTCCTGAAATGTATGCATAGTTGATTACAAGACAGAAAAGTAACATTGCCTTGACCTCTACTTTCTCTGCTGCTGGGTTTGATTCTTGCGTTCCACAGAATGTTTGCAGAAAAAGATTGAGAGGGGCACTTTTGAATTGCACTGTTTGCTACAGATTAGATACTCGCATACAAACATCCGTAGACATTTTTATAAGGACTGAATAAGTGGTTCTATCCTTGAGTGCTCTGCAGTTACAGAGCAGTTATTTGCCTAGGACAGATGCCATGAACCTACTCCTCCAAACCATAGTTTGTAGTTCCAGAACATTCTGTTAGCTTGTTTCCTCCCACCAGCACTTCCTGGTTTTCTCTAACCTGTTTCAATTTTCTTCATACTTTGCCTTGCCTCCAATTCATGGTTTCCAAACATGGTTTGAAATGGGATTACAAACTGTGCTTCTGTTCTTTGGAGGCAAGGCAATCCAAAAATGGTAGTTTGCTATTTTGGATGACAGGGCAAACTATGGTTAGTGAAAACCTGAAAAGTAGAGGAGGGCATCCATGGGAGTCAAAGGGTAGGAGGGATAATGTGAGCCTGCAGCATGTTTCCAATCACTCCATGATTCTGAGGATCAGGTTCCATTGTGAGATCTACGCTGTAACTCTAACCCTGTCTACTCAGAAGTAAGTTGTATTGAATTCACTGGGTCTTGCTCTCAGGTAAGTGCAGATAGGATTGCAGCCTCATTTAAAGCTTTGTTCCATCAACCTTGAGTCCCTGGATGTTGTTGGACTACAAATCCCATCATCCCTGACCATTGGGCTAAGCTTGCTTGGAGATTATGAGAGTTGTAATCCTACAAGTTCTGGGGACTTAAAGTTTTAGATGGTTATAGCAGCTGGTTATTATCTGATTCTGGAGCTTATTTAATTACATAATATCTGCTTGGTTGACTTCTCTCTTTCCATGGAGTGGTCTTCTGTCTCATGGATTCACCCACAGAGCCTCATGAAAAACAGACCCTACCAGTCTCACCCTTATGTGTCCTCTCCCTTGATACCTACTATCACTGAACGTTGTGCTTGGTGGCATCAGAGATTATGGTACTTTTCTGTTTATTCCTTCTAGTATATTTGACCAGCAGGTTTGAAAGTGCAACTGGATCCTTTGGTTATGTGCTCAACTGTTAAGAGACTCCAAAATATGACAACTTCCAGATGTCTGAACTGACTGATCCTTTTGTTTAGATTACGCTCCAAAGCTGATGCCTAGATTAGTGCTGGCTGGATGAAGCTATGGGAGATTTGTCTGGTTTTCACAATGCCATGTTTATATTTCATATGGATTTCTCCTTCAAAGCTGACCTTTCTGTGACCTGCTAAAACCATGTCCACTAGGATGCCAGCTTTTTAATGTGCCCACAACAGCTTCCCTACCCCTGTGCATCTTGGGGTAGATTGTGAATTCATGGTCCGAGGTATATTGCTTGCTTCATAGATATGAGTTGCATTTCTAAATTCTTGCCCATGCCATTGAGATTATGTGGCTACAGAAACTTTCTTGTCCTTGGGTTCCATATTGCCCCCAAATGCTGACAACCTCCCCATTTAACAAGTGCCTTACGGATAATACAACACTGCATATTATTGCAAAATCCCATCTAAAAAACTTAGGAAATGCTAAAACAACTGGATATTTAAAATCTAATTATCTGATAGAACAGGTTTGCTGGTAAAACAGGTTTAGCAGAGACTCTCAGGTGGTACATAGTGAATTCAGCCTTTTCACTGAATTCAAGTACATAGTAGATTTATATAATGGAGGGGTGGATGAAACTCATGTTCAGCTTTACCACCTTCTTTTGATTATACCTTTTTACATTGAGCAACATACTATCATATCTACTTTGTGTGCCGGCACACAAGTTGTTTTATTGGCAAAGTTTATCCAAGTCTCTTCTGACCTAAGACCCAATACAGACTTGAAATCAATGGGCTTAAGCATGCCTAAATCTATGTTGAGTGAGGTCTCTTTGCTGAGGGACTGGATTTATATGCTACTTTTGTATGCCAAGGGAATCATAGAATCATAGAATCATAGAGTTGGAAGAGACCACAAGGGCCATCGAGTCCAACCCCCTGCCAAGCAGGACACCTCCTGTTCCAAACAGAGGGCACTGTCCAGAGAGAAAGTTGAGTGTTTTGATTTCAATGGATGACTTAAACAGATGCTTAAATATCCACAGAAATGAGACTTAATTTTGTAAAATAATAATAATAATAATAATAATTATTATTATTATTATGTATTGTGCTCTATGTTTGTTTTTTTAGCAGACAGGTCTGCTCCGTGTCAATCACTCTTCATTAGTTTTGATAGCATGTATGAGATCGAATTTAGGAAAAATCAGGAGGTGATTAGAGATGCAGAGACCTGAAGGTGATCTGTTGCAAGGGATCTGCTGAGTTGATAAGAGCATACTGGTCTTTTTTTATTATTTAAGTGAGCATTCCAGTGTTTTTTTTATAGGGGGTGGGGTTGGTAACTTCAAAAAGTATTAGCGTTTTGCGTATTGAAACAGATACACCAGAGAGCACAGGTGCAGGGGACGTACCATGGTGGTATCTGTGTTGCAGATTTATTGATCCAGTGATGCCTTTCAAACCTTTACAAAAACAAGCTCCCCTCTCCCCACAATGGATACCCAAGCAGGTATCCACAAGTAGAAGCAGATGTTTTCAAGTTGCATATTTAGTGGCACACACCCAAATACTTTAAAGCCCTTCTTCATTCATTGATGATTTAAAAAAAAAATAATCCCTGAAAGAAACTTATTCTCCCTTTCCACCCTTTGTTTACTGAACCAGCATATTTGTGCTTCTTTGGTCAATAATCAGAAGTGAAGTGCGGCACATCAGGAATGAGCACTGTTAAGTCAACTTGTAGGGTTCCCCCCCCCTCCCCTTAAATCATTGCTTAAGGGCTTCTGGCCTCTAACTCAGGAATCCTGCCCAAAAATGCCAGATGTATTACACAGTCGAGTCTTGCAATGTAAACAGTGCTCTGTGCCATGAGAGCAGGGTGGTCCATCTCCTTAAAAAAAAAAAAAAGAGGGGGGGAGAGAGAGAGATCTCTACTTTGAAAAGAGCACAGTAGTTGTAGTGTTGTTTTGAGTTCTTGGCTGCACAGCTAGATTTCTGGAGCTGCAAAAGCCCAGATAAATTAATACTTTGGACTGGCAAAGAAGTATTGACTGAAACCGAGATGTTGGAAAGCAAAACGTGAGACTGATTGTGCTCAGTTAATTAAAAAAAAGGAAAGATTTTTTAAATAGAACAATTAAATATAAATTTAACTGCTTAGGGTTGTAAAGACAGAGCAGAAATGTGTGTTATCATAGCATATCAATGCAATGACACATAATAAGTGAGTGTAAACAGCGCAATCGTTTTGGTGCTACTTTATGTGGTGGGAATAAGCATCTATGCATTTAAGCCCTTATTGTGCTTCCCTAACGCCCCATTCCGCCCTCGAAAGACAGGCTTTTGCTTGCATCAGTTAAACATAAAGCAGAGCCCTATTGGATCTAGCCCAGCACTCTGGTTTCCACATTGGCCAATCAGATGCTTCTTAGAAATCCAAAAAGCATTACTAGAGGGCAATCACCCTCACCTGCTGTTGTTCCCCAGCAACTGCTATCTGGAGGCTGAAGACATCTGAATCTGCATTCTGCATATCTCTTACTTGGTAGCCATCAATAATCCTTATCCTCCATGAATCTGTCGAATCCCCTTTAAAAACCATCTAAATTGGTTTTAAAATTATGACGAACCCATGTAAAATTCTAAAAAAAAAAAAAAATCCAAATAAGAGAATCAGTAGTGCTGTTTCTTTTGCCTTACTGTGAATTACTACTATGTAGGTCTAAACCACTGAGACTCTTAGGTCGGCGGTTCGAATCCCCGTGACGAGGTGAGCTCCCGTTGCTTGGTCCTTGCTCCTGCTAACCTAGCAGTTGACTCAATTCTTTATTTATACGGCTATTAGCCCATAAAGTATGTACGAACATAAAAGCACAGAAGCATAAAGACCAATATATCTAACAACAGAAGGTGAACACCACGATGCAAGGGTGGGTCATTGAGCAGTGACAAATAACAGCTTGGGGCCCAGAAAGATCCAAGGGACGGTTCACAGAAAAAGGAAAACTGGAGACGAGATCCGTCATGCACTCTCATCATAACTGCCCGATTAGTTTTTGATGTTGTTGTTGTTTTTTGGTGGTTTTTGTGTGTGAGATAACCGCATTCAGGAATCTCGCCACCTGCAGAGTTACAGAAGGATCTGTATCCTGCAAAAGCAGTGCGGCATGTGAGCTAACCTAGCAGTTCGAAAGCACACCAGTGCAAGTAGATAAATAGGTACTGCTCTGGCGGGAAGGTAAACAACATTTCCATGCGCTGCTCTGGTTTCGGTGTTCCATTGCACCAGAAGCGGCTTAGTCATGCTGGCCACATGACCCGGAAAAACTGTCTGCAGACAAACGCCGGCTCCCTCAGCCTATAGAGTGGAATGAGCGCTGCAACCCCAGATTCGTCTGCGACTGGACTTACCTGTCAGGGGTCCTTTACCTTTACCTTTTTTACTAGGAGATAGCCCAATGGCTGGGGATTTGGGATGTGGGTGGCGCTGTGGGTTAAACCACAGAGCCTAGGACTTGCCGATCAGAAGGTCAGTGGTTCGAATCCCCACAATGGGGTAAGCTCCCATTGCTCGCTCCCTGCTCCTGCCAACCTAGCAGTTTGAAAGCACGTCAAAAAGCAAGTAGATAAATAGGTACCGCTCCGGCGGGAAGGTAAACGGCGTTTCTGTGCGCTGCTCTGGTTCGCCAGAAGTGGCTTAGTCATGCTGGCCACATGACCCGGAAGCTGTCTGCGGACAAACGCCGGCTCCCTAGGCCTATAAAGCGAGACGAGCACCGCAACCCCACAGTCGGCCACGACTGGACCTAATGGTCAGGGGTCCCTTTCCCTAGAGTCATGGGATTCCTCTTGTGCAGAATGAGAAACCTTGGATGGATTACTCGCACCATCTGGAATTAATTAAAATATTTGCGCCTAAAAGGTACAAGGAAGACTTACCGCTTCCAAGGTGGACAAAAGTTTGAAGGAAAGCAATAAGCAGGCACCTCCACTGGCCAAGGGGGAGTGTCTCCAGCCTTCTGGAAGCACCACCACAAAGACCCTTCTGCTGAAAGCTTAGTTTCCAATGCAGTTTTTCCAAGCAGGGCAGCAAGAGAGGCTGCCACAGTTTCGTACCTGTTCCATTCCCTGCACAAATAAAAGAACTGGCTCTGAAGCTACCACCGTCCCACACCACGTAGGGCAAGAAAAGCCAAGGTTGTGCCCTCGAGATGAGAGACTTTGTCAGGCAAGGCCTTCTTCCACCTGCCTTGACCCACCCTCTAGTCTCTGCTTCTCAATTTGTATTGTATTGTTTTATGTACTGTGGCTTGCCGTTGTTTTATTGATTATAGTTTAGAAATCATTTATTGTAACTGTTGAGTGGGTTTCTGTTTAACTTGTATATGTTGATATTATTATTATTCTATACTATTCTAATGATTGTTGAATGTTACCTTTTTTTTTGTAGGGTGCTTATTTTAAAGTTTTGTTTTATTATCACATTTTTGTATTGCATTAGATAGTTATAAGATGTACATTTTTTGTTTCTTCAGCTTGCAAACCACCTTGAGTATTGTAAGATAGAAAGGCGGTATACAAATTAAAAATGATGATGATGATGAACAGAAAAGTGGCTTGCTGGGTGGGGCAGGGACACCACACTAGCTTCCTGGCAGGTGGATCACTGTCTTCTTCTTCCTCCTCCTCCTTCTCCTCCTCCTCCTCCTCCTCTTCTTCTTCTTCTTCTTCATCGATCACTCATAGCTCAGTAAGATTGTCTTCCATAAACACGGTTTTAACAGTGAGTCCATAAGTGACTGTGGAGGCCAATTCTGCATCCACACGTCCTTCCACAGTGGGGACATTGGTTTCCGGGCAGGAGTTGATCACAGTATGGATTTGCCAAGCATGCCTTCCTCTTAGCACGCTTCTCCCTTGCGTCCTGAGTTCCAGTGTCTTCAAAGCCCATGACACCTTTGGTAAAGGCTGTTCTCCAACTGGAGCGCTCGCAAGCCAGTGTTTCCCAGTTGTCAGTGTTTATACTCCATTTTTTTAGATTTACCTTGAGACGGTCTTTAAACCTCTCTTGTTGACCACCAGCATTACACTTTCCATTTTTAAGTTCGGAATAGAGTAGTTGCTTTGGAAGATGATCATCAGGCATCCGCACAACATGACCAATTACTGTCTAGCTTACCAGTAATAGGAAGAGAGAGGCAGCAGGGTGGGTGGTGCTGTGCAAGCACATCGGTGGAGCCGATCTAGTGTTCCTGCTGGTGTGTTTGCACCATGCAAATCCCCAAGCTGCCTCACCCATCTTCCTCCCAATAAGCAATAGTGACCCACGTCCTGGGAAGCAAGTGTAGCAGCTGTGACTCACCTGGAGAACCACTTCTGCTTCATCATCTCCTTCCAGGCATTGTGAATGGTCAGAGGCAATAGGCATTGGAGCCATAGCTGTCAACTTACAGATTTGAAAATAAGGGACCAGCGGCCTTGAAAATAAGGGACCAGCAGCCAAAATAAGGGACCTGCGGCCTCACCTGTTCCAGGCACTCCAGTCTTCCTGTCCTCCTGCAGTCTGGTCAAACTCATGCTGGTAGCTTCGAGAACACTGTCCAACCAGCTTTGTAACCAGAGGTTCAACTGAATAGAATCTGAATCACATGCACCACAAGGCCTATGCAGCCTCAACTTAAGATGGCTCCCCGGCCTGGCTTTGCACTGCAAAGTTTGCAGCAGCACGTGCAACAAAATGGCGTCCAGCATTCAAAAACCCCCTCAGCTTGCATTAACTAGCCACACACAAGGCATGCAAGCTCCACCCCCCGGTCTTTCTTAGACTTCTTATTGGGTGAGCAACACAGCCAAGCAACACAGTTGGAGCCTCCCTCCTCCCTGGCCGGCAGGGAGGGAGGGAGAGGAGCTGCTTCCTTTGAAATTTAAGGGATATCATTTAAGGGACATCCATCAATAAGGGACAGCAGCGGGACATGGCGCTGGAATAAGGGACTGTCCCTTCAAATAAGGGACACTTGACAGCTATGATTGGAGCCCAACGACACTTACTAATTTTTGTTTATTAAAAAAAAATCAACATCCTGCTTTTTAGGAGGCGACTCCTTACAAAGCAGCAGACAAAATGAAAAATTTCCAGAACCAAAACATTTTTTTATTTTTTTTTATTTAAGATGTTACAAAGCATCACACTTGCTACCCTGGTTTTGGGCCTGGAAAGCCAAAGGCTGCCTTTGAATTGGGCAACTTGGCAGACAGCACTGGAGCAATATGCTTCACATGCCTCATCCCAGTCTAGGGTAGTAACCTTCAAGCTTTTCAGACCTGGGATGAGCTCCTTAACCTAAACGTGCCTTTGTGAAGTCCTTTTTATTTTTATTTATTCACCATAGATTTGTTTGGTGCTAAGTGTTGCTGTTGCAACCTACCTGGGATCAGGCCACAATCTGGTGGTGGTTCCCAATGCTCTATGTCCAACTCCCAAGAGACTGTGATCTACTCCCAGTATTAAAAAAAAACTGGCAATGATCTACCCATTGTCATTGGAGGGAGGAGGAGTGTGCATGGGTGGGTGGATTGCCTAGAGGAGTTGAGCTTTGGGGAGCGGGGAGGATTCCGCAGAGTTTTTTAGCTTTTTCCCTGTACATGATAAGGATCCTGTGATCTACCAGGATCAGCAAGGGATCTACCAGTAGATCATGATCTACTGGTTGGACATCCCTGTTCTATAGAGTTTAGCTAATGGGTAGGCAAACTAAGGCCCCGGGGGCCCGGATCCGGCCCAATCACCTTAATCTGGCCCGCGGATGGTCTGGGAATCAGCGTGTTTTTACATGAGGAGAAAGTGTCATTTTATTTAAAATGCATCTCTGAGTTATTTGTGGGGCATAGGAATTTGTTCATTTATTATTATTATTTTCAAAATATAGTCCGACCCCCCACAAGGTCTGAGGGACAGTGGACCGGCCCCCCGCTGAAAAAGTTTGCTAACCCCTGGTCTAGCAGCTGTTCTCTGAACCATTTTAAGTTTTGAAGTTTCTGAGCACTTTTCAAAGGCACAAGACTCTTAGGAGCATTATGGGGTGCTTGTAATACAGCATCTCTCTCATGTGAATGAGATTGGCTGCCGAACGTAAGCAAATGCATCATTATGCTTGTCGGGGGAAAACAGCCAAGTGTGAAATCATTCTTAGAATTAGTTTTGGGTTATCTGTTGGGAAATCTCTAGTTATATCTGAGCTTCCTTTGGTGGGTGGAAACATGAACGGGTTTGTTAGAACATATTTGTATATGATTAATTATATTAAATACCTGCAGGAAAAGAAGCCAAGTGCCAACTATGGTTGAGGGAGACTTCTTTTCCCTTTTCTGTCTCTGTTAACATGACTCAAAAACATCACCCCAATTTTCTATTTCACCTTCTGCTAGGAGGCTTAACTACCCTGCTTTGTTTTGTGAGGAGGAAGAACACTGGTTTGTGAATGTTTGTGCATTTCTGCTTTGTGTTATTGTTGAATTGCACCTTCTTCCAATTTCACTTATTTTCAGATTTGATTCTGTTTTGATTCACTTTTGTAGCAGCTTTAGTCAATTATCTTCTTGGGAAGTTATTTCTAGTTAACACTTGTACAAAGGGCTCTTTATGGTTGCACATTGGTGCGCTCCAGGAAAGTAAATAATGAGAAATGATACTGTGGTGTCAGTTAGTAGCATGCGTAAGGTTTGAAAACAAAACAAAAATCACACACTTTTGGTATCTGCACTGGGAAGCCTATAAGAAGCATCAATTTAAGAGAATCGTGATCTGGCTTAAATATCTATTAACAGCTTTCTTCTAGAGATTTGGGAAACTAGGATGACCTTTTTTTCCTCTTTCTTTCTTTCTTTCTTTCTTTCTCTTTCTTTCTTTCTTTCTTTCTTAAATAGGCTACAGTTTCACATGGCTTGCAAAAGAAATCTCTCTCCCGTTTTGTTTCCCACACCAATTGATTTATCATTTTGCTTGCAAGCAGACTTAGAACGTTAGGGCAGGAGCGCACTCACTTTTTTCTCGTAACTTTTTTGTTGCAGACCGAAACCAGTTGACTTGAATAATTTTTTCTGTGCCCTGAATGAAGCCAGCAACGTGGAAAAATCTTGCCGTTCAGGGCTGTCTGAATGTACATTTCAGCCACACATTAAGCTGCATTTGTAGGCAGTGGACTGCTAAATACAACCATTTTTTCGCAGTAGAGAGTTAGACAGGTGATTAGCATAATTAGCACAGAGTAGGCTATACATATGGTAATGCTAAGTGTGTAAATGCCAGCTGCGGTGTAAAATTTATGTCAGGGGTCGACAGGGCTGTGTGAAAGTATTGTGTTACAGCTGCAGGTCAAAGCCTCCATTGCTTGCCTCCTTTTCTCTTGTTGGTGAATGTGCTAAACAGAGGAGAAAGACAGGCAGAAATATAACAGATAAGGCTTTGATTGAACAGTCCAGTTCTGTGCAAGTGGAGGTTGCTTTCGTGTGTGTGTGTGTGTGTCTTCTATTTTTAAAAATAGGTTTTTTTGCCTTTCTGCATACTGTTTCCAAGTATGTTACTGGTCTGATTGTGCATGAGTGGAATTGGGGGCGGGAGACTGGGGGCGGGGGGGAAAGCAGAGGGAAGTGAATTTCATAACTGTAGATTTAAACACAGTTCCAATGTTTATCTTCCTCCTCTGGCTCTTGCATTCCAACCATCACTTTCTCTCTCTCTCTCTCTTTCTTTAAAAGAGGTCTGTGGTAGTTATTGCACATAAGGGGCTTGGAATTATACAGTCTTGAAGGTGACAGCGTTATATGCAATAAAATCTCAGCAGCGCAACAATCTTCAAGCTGCATGACCAGTTTTTAGAAGAAGTGCCAGAAAGTTCCTCTGTGGTTTTGCGTGTATTTATTCCCCAGGTTCCTCCCACCTCCTAAACCACTAAATTCTTTCTAAATTAAAAATGACTAATGCAGGGGTCTTGTTGTATATGTGTGTGTGTGTGTGCATTTTAAAAATTATTATTATGAAAGGAAATCAGTGCCGACTGCACACATATCTAACATCTGTTGGGAAATTCTCTGCAAATCTCTTTGTTGCTGTCAACTGTTTCATTCACATATTTTAGATCTGCAACTTTCTTCTTTTGTCCCCCTTTTGTGTGTGTGTACTTGGCTATGAGAAGTTGGTGGTGTTGACAGAATATAGTTCACACCACTCTGACCTTGTGATGAAACTTCCTCACAGCCACAGGGGGTCCTTATGAATCAACTCCTAATCCAGCTAATCCTGATCGCAACAAAATCATGAAAGTGGCTCCCAGTGATGTGTGTTTCGCTGCACAGATGCAGAGAGAAGGAACTGTGCTGAAAATAAATCAGTCCAGTGTGATGTTCCTCGCAGGCTGGGGGAGCCTGTGTGTAAAGCTGGGGACGTCCATTGTGTTCTGCACCATGCGGCCTCCAGGGGAAAGCCAATGAAAAGGGGACTTGGCTGTATAATGGTGAGAAGGCTGCTTAGAGCTGAGAGGTGATGTCAGCCCCACAGAAGCTGAGAGAAGTGAGCTGGGGTTAATGTTATGCAACAAGCTGAATGTGCTGTCACAGTGTGTGTGAGTCCTTATTGTGTGCGCGCGATTCTGGAAGGTTGTAGCTAGCACACTTGGCTTCGTAATTTCGCCTTAAACTGATGCCAGTGCTGAATTGCATGCTTTGTTATATATAGGTGAGTTTTAATAATAATAATAAATAATAATAATAATAATTAGTAGCAGTAGTAGTAGCGGTGGTGCTGTTCGAGTCTGGTGCTATTATCCTATCATTTGCAGCAGGATTAGCACTATCCGAGACGAACTAAAGTTTCCAGTTCTCTTTAGTTTGCAAAAAGTGAACTGGATTCAGATTTATTTATTTAGTATACCACCCATCCTATCTGAAGGTCACAGGGCAGCTCACAACATAAAAACACAAAACGAGAACACAAGATACCTAATACAGTGGTACCTCGGGTTAAGTACTTAATTCGTTCCGGAGGACCGTTCTTAACCCGAAACTGTTCTTAACCTGAAGCACCACTTTAGCTAATGGGACCTCCTGCCGCCGCCGCGCCGCCGGAGCACAATTTCTGTTCTCATCCTGAAGCAAAGTTCTTAACCTGAAGCACTATTTCTGGGTTAGCGGAGTCTGTAACCTGAAGCGTATGTAACCCGAGGTACCACTGTAAAGCAAACATAAAGTGCTCGCTTCGGCAGCACATATACTAATAAAGCGAACATTAAAGCGAACCAATGCCGCCGCCCCCGTCCCATGAACGCATTGGAAAACTAGACTCCCTTGCTTGCAGTGCTTCTGAAAAAGGATTTCCATATTGCATTTTGCATTACGTAACGCACAAGCAAACGTCATTGGTTATATATATATTGGTTATATATATATATATATATATATATATATATATAGCGTGAGAAATAGGTGCCTTGACCGAGGCAGCTCCATCCTGGGAGCTGGTGTCCAGGAAGAAATATCAAGATGGAGGGAAACTGTGAGAGGCTGCAGGTTTGGGGGTGGGGGTAGGGAGTAGGGAGTAGGGGGGGGGTGGACGGCTGACCTGACCTGATTGTGTCCAACAGTGAGAGCAGTTCTGCTTCAAAGCCACTCAGAAAGAAGCTGCTTAGGCAACAACAGATGGTACAGCAAGCAGCTGGCATAGAATACTTGAAAGAAACTGTACCTTGTTCCGTAATATGTTCATTCTCCTTCGTTTGCCTGGATATTAAGTTTTCCTCTGTTTTGAAGTGTGTCTGTGTGTGTTTTAACCTAAAAATGAAGTTTTGTTTATTCTACTCAGATATTCTGCATTTTTTTAAAAAAAATACATTGTCACAAACATCTGCTTTTTCCCTAGAAGTGTCCCAATGAAAATAGCTTTGTTTTTTTAAAAAACAAACAAAACAAAAACAACTACTGTTCTTAACCACTCAGGAAAACAATTACACATTCACAGAAGGGCCATTCAGAGGTTAACTGCGAAGCTCAGTCTAGGGAGAGCAGCTTATTGCTATGGGACAAAGCAGCATTTTTCCTGTTATTCCTCCAGAGTGATATATGTGTTTCTCTGTGTGAATTTCATATATGGAAGAAAGGATTAATCCTTATTTACTCTAAATTCTCCCAGTAGCTAATGAAAAGTTTTACTCGGTAGACAATTTGCGCTTGGAGGTCCCGTTTTCAAGAGCAAATGTACAAATACTATATTATACCATTATTTAAAGCATTAGAACGTGATCCTCTGTTTTCTGGACAAAGAAGTCTCATCGACAACAAGGAGGGATTAGAGCAATTTGTATTAATTCTCTCTACCACATATGGAACTTATTTTTGGTCAAAATGTTAGATTTCTGCCCCTACTGTTGTACTAAAGAAATGGAACCCATGATTTATAACTGCTCCATGAGAATCATCATCGTATTAGAGAGCCAGTCGTATGAGAGCCAGTGTGGTGTAGTGGTTAAGAGCGGTAGTCTCGTAATCTGGTGAACTGGGTTCGATTCCCTGCTCCTCCACCTGCAGCTGCTGGGTGACCTTAGGCTAGTCACACTTCTCTGAAGTCTCTCAGCCTCACTCACCTCACAGAGTGTTTGTTGTGGGGGAGGAAGGGAAAGGAGAATGTTAGCCGCTTTGAGACTCCTTCAGGTAGTGATAAAGCACGATATCAAATCCAAACTCCTCCTCCTCTTCTATTATGACGCCTTTATTGCTTGTATCAAAATGTGCCAGCATCAGGCATCATACAACCCAACTGCCCCTGTATGATAACACCCATGCCAGTCTGCTTATCAGTGCAAAGAGATTTATCCAGTGTGTATCAGTATACCTGTAGATCAGGGGCAGGGAACCCTTTTCAGCCCGAGGGCTGCATTTCCTAATGGGAAACTTTCAGGGGGGGGACATGTCAATGGTGGGCATGGCCCCGAGGCAAAACATAGGCAGGGCAATGGATGTGGCTGCTGTCCTTTTCACCGTAGGCTGCATTGCAGTCATATACAAGCCAGAATTTTGGGTGCCTACACATTCACCATCAGGGATGCGGGTGGCACTGTGATCTAAACCACTGAGCCTCTTGGGCTTGCTAATCAGAAGGTTGGTAGTTCGAATCCCCATGACGGGGTGAGCTCCCGTTGCTCTGTCCCAGCTTCTGCCAACCTAGCAGTTTGAAAGCACACCAGTGCAAGTAGATAAATAGGTACCCCTGCGTTGGGAAGGTAAATAGCGTTTCCGTGCGCTCTGGTTTCTGTCATGGTGTCCCGTTGCGCCAGAGGCGGTTTAGTCATGCTGGCCACATGACCCGGAAAGCTGTCGGTGGACAAACGGCAGCTTCCTTGGCCTGAAAAGCGAGATGAGTGCCGAAACCCCATAGTCGCCTTTGACAGGACTTAACCATCCAGGGATCCTTGACTTTTTTGCCTTTTACCATTCCCCATCAAGGAAAGCAGGAGGTATAATTGCACATCAGGGACAAATTCCTCCTGGGCAAAAGCACTTGAAAAGGGATTGCAACACAGCTGGTTAGGGGTAGGGCCTGGGGAGAGTGCCAGGAGGCCTGGAAGCCTGCATTGACCCACCAAGCCTGTGGCCCCCCCTTCTCCACAGGAGGAAGAGCCCAGATTGAACCAGGGCCCCCCTTACTCGGTGTAGCTCTGTGCTTGTAACTGAAGTTTGAGCATAGAGCTCCTTCATGTCAGCTGGAAATGAAGTTAGCAGGTTATGCAGCCACTGTGTGCATCAGTGCTGGGAGTGGATTTCATGCAGTCCTCCCCCAGACCCACACGTTAACTTCGCTGTCTGAACACTTCTCGTTCTCATCCTTTGTGTAAGCCCATCATGGCCCCGAACAACTTAGAGCCATCCTTGGGCAACAATGAATCTACCACACTTGTGCAGAGGTTTCTAGTTGTCACGGGGCTCTATGTCCCACCAAGAGCCCCTTCACCTTTGCTGGGGGCCTTGATACACTTTCAGTTTGCTCACAGAGAAAATGGAGAAGTTGGGCACCAGACTCTCCCTGTCTCCATCCTCTTTGCCTTGGGCTCAAGTCTTTTAGCATCCCCACTTTGCCTCATGTGAAATGGGTTTCTAGGTAAAGGTAAAGGGACCCCTGACCATTAGGTCCAGTCGTGGCCAACTCTGGGGTGGCAGTGCTCATCTTGCTTTATTGGCCAAGGGAGCCGGCGTACAGCTTCCAGGTCATGTGGCCAGCATGACTAAGCCACTTCTGGCGAACCAGAGCAGCGCACGGAAACACCGTTTAGAGCGGTACCTATTTATCTACTTGCACTTTGACATGCTTTCGAACTGCTAGGTTGGCAGGAGCAGGGACTGAGCAATGGGAGCTCACCCCGTCGCGGGGATTCGCACCGCCGCGCCGACCTTCTGATCGGCAAGTCCTAGGCTCTACTGGAGCAGAAAACTGGGTTAAAATGAGTGGTTAGGTCTTTGGGGCTGAATCTCAGTCCAGTTTGCGACCTTTGGCAACTCCTTTTTCTCAAGTGGGCTCTAGGACACCGCCAGTTGGGTCTTGTTTTATCTAGTTCAGCCCTCTGTAGTGGTGCCCAGCCAAATGCCTTCAGAACGCTTCAAAACAGCAGCTCATGAGGACATTATTTTCTCTCTGTCTGACATTTGTCCTTCAGAAAGTGAAAGACTGAGAGAGATTGTTAACCAATGTCTAACTCTCCACAAATTCGGCCCTCCAGATGTTTTGAGACTACAATTCCCATCATCCCTGACCATTGGTCCTGCTAGCTAGGGATCATGGGAGTTGTAAGCCTGCCCCAAGGAAACAATGTCTAAGGATTGGCCATATCCATATATCCACATGTTTTTGATGTGCAGACTCTCTAGTACTAATTTTAAACCAATGCCTAACCCTCAAAAACCCACGTCTACCCGTCTTATTCAGGAAGGCGTTATACATGTAACAATGGGAGGGAGGGTTGGGTTAACATAAAGTCTGAAACCTATGACTATGAGCCTTTTCGAGGCAGGTGTTTTAGAGGTGTTTACTGTCTTTAATGCAACTCTGTATTAGCTCTGGAATTATTGCAGTGGCCATAAGGACATTCTCTGGATGTTCTCTCTAGTCTAGAAAGAAACAGCCCAATGGCTTCACCTAAAACCAAACTGGTACTGTAAAGCATTCTGCAAGCAGGTTTTCTGGGCTGTTAAGTTATAAGGGAATGGGTGGAGATGGGTCCGTCACCCATTTAAAAACAAAATCTTGCATCTATAAAGGCATTCCATGCTTCCCATCCTCTTCCAAAATCTACACTATGACAAGAACAGAGGCAGAGAGATGAGGTCCAGCGCCGAGGGCCTTCTGGCGGTTCCCTCGCTGCAAGAAGCCAAGTTACAGGGAACCAGGCAGAGGGCCTTCTCGGTAGTGGCGCCCGCCCTGTGGCATGCCCTCCCACCAGATGTCTAAGAGAAAAACAACTACCAAACGTTTAGAAGACATCTGAAGGCAGCCCTGTTTAGGGAAGTTTTTAATGTTTAACAGGTTATTGTCTTTTAATATTCTGTTGGAAACCGCCCAGAGTGGCTGGGGAAACCCAGCCAGAGGGGCGGAGTATAAATATATTATTATTATTATTATTATTATTATTATTATTATTATTATTATTATTATTATTTATCATGTGAAATGCACACTATCCAGGCTTGCGCCCCAGAGAAAACAAGGCAGGAGGCAGCAGTTATGAGTTTCCAGTCTCGCACAGTATGTGCATTAAAATGTTAGACTTTTAGGGTGGTGTTGCACTGTGCTCCACAATTATTTCAGGGCACCAATAACTCCTGGAGATGGCCCTGTTTTGTTTATACCATCATAAATGATAAGATTTGTGAGGCATCTAGAAGTATGTCAGTGAAGACGATGAAGAATGGAAGAATGCCAATACAAAGGAGCAGTTATTCAACACTTAACATTTCTGGAAAAGCAATGGCAACCGGGACATTTCAAATGATTGTTAAGAGTTTAGCCCTATTCTGTGAGTCAGCTTTTTGCTACTCCTTTACAATCAAATGTAATTTACTATTGTGTGTGGTGCTTGGTGTTTTAAAACAGTTTTTATGTACCGGTGAGGTTCAGAGTGTGGCCTAGGGCTTGGTAATAGGATATACAGAGCCTTTCACCTCTAGGTCACGAGTTCAAATATGCCTCAGGTTAGAAATGACTAGAAGCTGCTGGCACCTGGCAGCTGTTCAAGGGTCTGAGAAATAATGCAACTTTTTCTGGGCAGGTGTCCACATCACAGTTATCGTTGTTTGTGCTGATTGTAGAGGAGAGGGTTAGCATTTAACAAACTGCCCTCCAGATACCATTGTCTATTGGCTAGAAAGGGCATTTATATGTACGCTGTCCTAATACAAGATAAATTTCCACCATTATTTCAGCAGCAAGATGCCTTTGCATGAGCAGGGTCATCCAGGATGGAACATATAAAAACCGTTCTGAAAATGCTTTTTTTAAAAAAAGTGTTTTTAAAAATACATTGAATTTTCTATAAGGCTCACCATCGCCATCTAGTGCCACATTGTGTATTGCACTTAAAACACACTTAAAACATTTTATTTGAGCCGTATAGCGGAGTCTCAGGTTAGTTGAAGGCCGGGATTAGTTGTGTGGTGTGGGATAATCGTGTATCTTTAAGCATGTATCCACACACAAAGGGGTGTGTGTGTGTTGTGGGGACAAGTGTGACAAGTGTGCAGAACGTGACACTTTCACTGACCTTTCCTCATTGTGCTCTGCTGCTTTCAGAAATTTTTGAACCTGCCTAGCACATTTCCTGTACAGGAGTTGGGCATAAACCACGAAAAAGCAGTGGGATCTAGGCCCCCACCTCTGCTTTAAATGTCCATGGGGCATGCGCGCGAAAGATGTGTGTGATCGTCCCACACATCTAGCTTGCACCTCAGTTCTGGTGGACAGACCAACGTGTTAGTCTTCTGTATCTCGAAGGCTCTTTCCTAGATCAGAGCGTTCTGAGGTAATGACTGGGTCCTCCCACCCCCGCTCCCTGGCAAAATTCAAAGCCTACTGATGTCATTGTAGGGGAATGGATCTGCCAGGGAACGTTGCAGCCAGGAACTCCCAGGAACTAACTGAGTATGTTTTTAATGTGCATAGAGGTTGAAAGGGTGGCTGCTGCTGTGGTCCCAGAGACAAACAGCTTGGACCCAGAACAGTTCACATGCTGTCTTTTACAGTCGTATCCTTTTGGGTGAGGCGGTGTGGCAAATTTTAATGGAAACCAGTAACATTCCAACCTGCCCATTGCCAGGAATGAGACCCTCAAAATGCTATTACGATAGGCGTATAACTTATATAACCTGTCAAGATGAAGACTTGTACATTAGCAAGACACCTCGGCATGCTTACTTAGCTTTTTCCTCTGCTGCAGCCGTGAAGATGAGAACATCTGCAGTGTTGTCTCAAGGAGTATCTAGTTATTTCTCTAAATCATCTTTGCCACCCTGGTGCTCTGCAGATGTTGTAGGACTACATAGCTGGCTGGGACTAATGGGAATTGTAGTCCAACAACTTCTGGAGGGTTACCTGGTTGGCAAAACATGCTCTAAATCAGTGTTTTTCAACCTTTTTTGGGCAAAGGCACACTTATTTCGTGAAAAAAATCATGAGGCACACCACCATTATAAAATGTTAAAAAATTTAACTCTGTGCCTATATTGACTATATATAAAGTAATTCTCTTGAATGGGAATCAAATAAACACAAAGAAAGTATTTTATAATTACTTTATTATGAAATAGTAAGTAAACAGAAATACGAAAAATTATAAAATACTTTATTTTTAAATCTTTAGAATTTTTCAATTTTTCCCACGGCACACCAGGCAACATCTCGCGGCACACTAGTGTGCCGTGGAACAGTGGTTGAAAAACACTGCTCTAAATGACCTCTACACTGGCATTGAATCCTGACAAGATGGGAGTTGCGCTCACACTGGAAAGAACAGATGTATCCCTTGGGAATAGTCCTGGGTTCCAAGCTATCACATGAAGTCCAATGGTTTCAGTAGCTGGGAATGTTGATTCTTAGTTCTGTCTAATTTATCAGCTATGGCTGTTCCTTGACCAAGATAACCTGAACAAAAAAAATTCCTTCCAGTAGCACCTTCAAGACCAACTAAGTCAGTTCTTGGTATGAGCTTTCGTGTGCATGCACACTTCTTCAGATACCAGTATCTGAAGAAGTGTGCATGCACACGAAAGCTCATACCAAGAACTGACTTAGTTGGTCTTTAAGGTGCTACTGGAAGGAATTTTTTTTGTTTTGACTATGGCAGACCAACACGGCTACCCATCTGTAACAAGATAACCTGGTCTGTAATCCATGCCCTGGTAATGTCGCATTTCGATCCCTGCAGTGTACTCTATGTGGGGCTTCCCTTAAAGAGGACCTAGAAGCTTCAGCTAGTACAGAATGCTGTAGCCCAGCTGCTGCACAGTATCTCAAAGTAAAGCCACACACAACGCCAACCTTTTGGGATCTGTGCTTGCTGCCAATATGCTACCAGTTTCAGTTTTGAGTGCACAAATGCCTGAAGAGTTCAGTGTAATTGGGTTCAAAATACCTGATCGATCAACTCTCTTCGGATGTCCTAGCCTGGGTTTTTAGATTTTCGGAGGAGGCCCTACTGGTGACGTGACGTTAGGCATTTCCTATTGTATGCTGATGTGTAGCAGGTTTTTCCCTGTACAGGCACCTCAGTTATGAACCTCTGTCCAGTTGGAGATACAATTGGCCCCTTCTTTTTACCTCTTTCTGCCAGTGAATAAGGGGCACCATCCAAGCTTTGCGCTTTAAGTACACTGCCACTGACCCCCCCCCCCCCGGACTGTTAACAGTGAAATGCAAAAGCCACACCTGCTATCTGATAGTGCTTGCATGCATCTGTGTTGTCACAGGCGTGCACAGAAATTTCAGCCAGATTTTTAGCAGTCACCACCTCTCTTGGTCATGAAATTTAGGTCCCACTCAGAGACGTCTTTCCCATAGGGCTTAGTGGTGCGTCGTGCCAGGGCGTCGGCCTCTCAGGGGCACCCCAGCAAGTGGGGGAGCTGCGTGGCTTTCCGGGCGGCCTCCCCTTTCCCTGCATGTGCGCCAGATGCGCCCCGCCAACTATATGGCTGGCAGGCGTGCAGCTTCTCTCCCAAGTTTCTGCGGGGATTGCTCTCCCGCAGTGGCATGGGAGGGAGTTGCGCCCCCCCCCCAGTGGCTGGCAGTGCACAACTTCACACACCCACACCCGCTATCTGCGGTAATTTGGGGGAGCTGGGCAGATATTTGCACTCCGGCACTACATCTGCTAAAGACGGCCCTGATCCCACTCTTTACTCATATGAGCTTTTCCCACCCCCGCCTCCCATGTAGATGAAGTTTGTTGAGCTATTTGGGTGGGATCCTGCTCTGTATGCTTCCCAGATTAGAGGCTGGGCTGTGTGCTAGATGCCTTTTGCCCCTCTCAGTTTTGGGTGCTCTACTTGTGGAACTCCCTTTATCGTAGGGAGTTCAGTATCCCACCAGATGTTGTTAGACTCCCATAATCCCTGACTATTGGTTGGAGGTTGATGGGAGCTGGAGTTCAAGAACACCTTATGAAGTGTTTCGTTCTTCCAAACTTTTGGCCATCCGGTTTGAGTCTTCAGACGTTACCTTGAACAGTGAGTGTTGTTGGTTGTGGGAGTTTTTAATTGGCTACTGCTGTTAAGTAGTTTTGTAATCTTTGCAAGTTTTGTCTAAAACTATGTCAGCTACCTTGATCCCCGATAGGATCAAAATGCAGGGTGTAAATGGGAATAATAAAATCGATGACAGTTTTATTCCATCAAGTCTTCAGTTGATAGGAAAGGCCAGGATATTATTTCCCACTTTCCTATGCAGAGAACTATAATAACTTTCACAAGTTACCTGCTTTCCTGAGAAAACGTGGCTTAAAACTAACATAAGGAGGTTGTGCTCAGCTAAATATAGACTTCCACACCATCTATTTCTCCTTATTGACATTTCCTTGAGTTGTTATTGATCTGCCCCATAGTTAAGTGGGTTGTGGCCTCAGTAAAGAAGTTCAGGATGCGACCAAGTAGCTCTAGAAACGTGAAATCACCCAAGAATGTTTTAATTTATTCTTCATTTGCAATGTAAAGAAGTATTTTTTTTATTGCATTGTACAATTGTAGTTACCTTTTTTGATTTATTGCATTGTTACTAAGATCTCTTCATATAATTTATATGTCATTATTTACAACTTAAACACACAAACACGAAAAATGCCATTGTTTTCCATCCTAGTGGAAGAAACAATAAAGAAGGGGAGGATTTTTTTAAAAGTTGAAGAAGAAAACCACTGTCATCGTGGTGTTTAACAGAATCTTTTGCAACAGCTTTTGTTCTGGGCAGATTGTTTGCTATGTATGTTTGCATTTGTCTGGGTGCTGTCTCTCCCTGCTCAGAGTCTACCAAACTCACCCAAGCAGACTGTGTGTATTATTTGATCACAGACCGCTAGTTTTCCATGGCATCACAAGTGTTGTGCTGTGGTCTAAACCACTGAGCCTAGGGCTTGCCGATCAGAAGGTTGGCGGTTTGAATCCCCGCTACAGGTGAGCTTCGCTTGCTCTGTCCCAGCTCCTGCCAACCTAGCAGTTTGAAAGCACGCCAGTGCAAGTAGATAAATAGGTACCGTTGGGACAGGAAGGTAAACGGTGTTTCCGTGCGCTCCATGCGCCGCAACCCCAGAGTCGCCTTTGACTGGGTAGTTGCTTAGGACAGAATCTTTTCAGCAGTGGCACCAGCATTGTGGAACTCTTTACTCCAAGGAGATTGGCTCTTCATATCATCCTTCTTGGTCTTTTGGAACCAGGCAGTGTTACTAGTAAGTGCTTGAAGGTACCTCGGGTTACAGACACTTCAGGTTACAGATGCTTCAGGTTACAGACTCCACTAACCCAGAAACAGTACCTCGGGTTAAGAACTTTACCTCAGAATGAGAACAGAAATCGTGCAGCGGCAGTGGGAGGCCCCATTAGCTAAAGTGGTACCTCAGGTTAAGAACAGTTTCAGCTTAAGAACGGACCTCCGGAACAAATTAAGTACTTAACCCAAGGTACCACTGTAATTAAATAGCAGAAAATGTATGGAGCATACAAATTACAGTCGTACCTCGGGTTAAGAACTGAATTCGTTCCGGAGGTCCGTTCTTAACCTGAAACTGTTCTTAACCTGAAGCACCACTTTAGCTAATGGGGCCTCCTGCTGCTGCCGCACCACCAGAGCACAATTTCTGTAGTCATCCTGAAGCAAAGTTCTTAACCCGAGGTACTATTTCTGGGTTAGCGGAGTCTGTAACCTGAAGCGTCTGTAACCCGAGGTACCACTGTAATGATGAACTTTTCCAGACATTATACTTAACAATGTTATACTGACAGTAAGAGCTGTTTGACAGTGGAACAGACTCCCACTGGAGGTTGTGGACTCTCCTTCCTTGGAGGTTTTTAAGCAGAGGTTGGGTGGTCATCTGTCATGGTTACTTTAGCTTAGGTTCCTGCATTGCAGGGGGTTAGACTAGATGACCCTCAGGACCCCTTCCAACTGTACAACTCTGCGATAGCGGTTTTAATTGTGAATCTTCATGATAGTTTGTGAATAGCTTTTAGGAATGACGAAAGAAAAGGATAGAAATATGTGTACAGGTTCGCTTGTCTTCCTGGGGTGATCAGAGTGTGTTAGACGTGTGAGGCTGATGTGTCAGCCTGGGTGTATATTGATGTTAAAGGCGTCACATAAAGTGGCATTTTCTTGTGGAGAGGTCTTTTGTTCTTTGAAAAACTGGAGCAGAGTTTTGGGGAAAACAGTTTGGAAAAATTATCAAGCAGATGTCTATGCGAGAGTACATTATAAGGTCTTTACACTTTAAGGATTAAAAGAAAAAAACTACAGGAAAGACAGCATTCACACATAGTTCTTTCATTCTTGTGTATTTTTTTGCAGGGGGGGGTCAATACTTCCATTCCATTTATATCACCTTTTTAAAGAACTGTGAACAATTACATTGCAATTAAATACAATTAATTGTATTAAATGTAATTTTAAATACATGACAGCTTTTAAGCTCAAAAACAATCCACTATGCGTATATATACACACACACACACACACACACACACACACATATATATATATATATATATATATATATGCTACTAAAATATACAATGCTACGTAATTGACCAAATTCATTTTCATGGAGTAAAATGCTTTTAAAACCCACCTAGTCATCTGTCACTATTCACTCACTGGGTTTATGGAGACAGGAAAGAGCACAGCTTTTCCTGCTGACTATGATGTAATTCTGATTAGCTAAATTTGGCTTGTTAAGTGAGATTAATATAGTTTGACAGCACCTTGAGTAAGGAGCAATAATTTCTGTTGATACTAAACAGTTGGTCACTTTCAGTAGAGATGAGGAATGCTGTCTTTTGTCTTGCACAAGACTGGACCTCTTGGCTGAAATTAGTGTTAAATTCCATCAGTTCCAAAAAATAAAATAAGGTATAGATTTGGAGATGGAATGGCAGAGCATGTATTGTTCCTATGGGGATGTAGAGATTTGTTGTCATGTGAACTGTACGTTGGAATATCAAAATTCCACCGGTGTCTTTGTAAGCCGAATTAAAGCTTCAGAACTGATGTCAATGTAAACTTTGTTACAATAAGCATAAATTACCTAGCAGTGAAGGCGAGGGGCTTATTTGCAAACACATTCTTTTGAGATGAAAATTTAAAACCGAAGGTGAAAACCAATTATCCAATGTTTTTGTTTCATCTTAATCAACAAGCAATTGTGTCCTTTGTTCTCTCTATTAATAAATTAAAAGTGGGGCCTGACAGCATCCGGAGAGCCACAAGTTCCTCATCCCTGGTTTAAAAGCTGCTTTAACCATTTACTTTTTAAAAACAGAGGCTGTGGCCCACAGTGCATTTCAGTTTGTGGACAGCGGTCCTTCTGGTTTCTGCAGTTACCTCTGCTGTTCAGCTGCATCACATGCCATTCTAGAGACCATGGAGGGATGGTTTTGCATGAGGTGGGGATGGAACAATCCTAGTGCATCTTTGGATCATGGTCTCAGTTCTCGAGTTGTGACTGTTATTAAATTTGTCATTTTATTTTTAGTTTCCTTTTGTTTTCTTCCTCTATGGCTGCAGTCTGCCTTCTGGAAGAAGGTACAGGGTTATAAAGACTAGGACTAGCCGCCTAAGAAGCAGTTTCTAACCAAATGCGATTTTGGTTTTAAACACAGTGTAAGGTAGTCTCTGTGGGAGTATATTGTATTTAATTATGGGGTATCAGAGTTTTTGGGGATCTAACCAGGCTAACCAGGGGGGCTAACCAGGCTGGGATAGCAGACTTGTTGGTTTTTGAATGTCTGATGTAGATTTTTTCAATTTCGTTGTTCTGTATGGGACGATGACAATAAAGATTATTGTATCATAATCCTGTATACCTGGGAGTAAGCCCCACTGAAAACCATGAGACTTCTGAGTAGAGCTGTATAGGATTGCACAGTCTCTGACTTCATTTTAGCTTCCTTTAGACCTTTAGGCTGCATAAATGTGTCTCCTTGTTAGGTTTCTTGACTTTTTAAAGATAAAATTTGCCTTTGAATCCAAATTCTGGTACATCCTAGCTCACTGTAGCGATTCTAGACACTTGGAATTGATCGCTTAAGTGTAGCTGACTCTGTTCCTCTGAAACTGCACCGTTATGTGACCCTAACTTAACAGTATTTTTATGTTTTAACTAGCAGCAGCAAGACATACTAATGCTCATTTACTCTTTCCCTCCTACCTCCTTTTTATGGAAGATAAACATTTCCCCTTCTGCCATTGCCAAATTATTTAGGAGAAGAGTGTAAATTGAAGTCATTTATCTTGAAATGTGCCATTGCAGCAGACTGTTTATACAAGTGCAAGAAATTGTAACAGAGAAATATTTGGTCTGGTCTGCAAGGAAAAGGTTCCTTTTTTCCCCTTTGTTAATAAACTTTCTACGTGTGGAAATTTTGGTGTGATACTGAAAGACCATGTGTCTAGCAGGAATCAACTTAACACACACCTCTGTTTGTGAAGTAGGAACAATTAATTGATTTATTTTTTTATATAAAGGGGAATTTCTGCCTTTTTGCTGCACTGTAGATGAAATTAGCTCTCTTTAAAATTGCTTTAGTTCTTAACTGGCTACAGAACATTCCATGCATTTGGGAAAGTTTATTGGTGGCCTGTGAGCTCTTAGGATGTGAATCCAGAGTAAGTTATTGTTGGCTGATCCCAGGTTGTAAATATTTGTCTGTCAGTTGGTGGACGAGTGAGTCGGGAGTTAAGTTACACGCGCCAGAAGATTGGAGAAGAGGCCATGTTTAATCCCCAACTCATGATTCAGACACCACAAGAGGACTGCGCTAATGTGCTCACAGCAGAAGCACTCCGACAGCACCTTGATTCTGCACTTCAAGCCAGCAGGGTACACGTGTATATGTACAACAGGTAAGGTGGAATGGAGAGAAAAGGCTATGTTATTTTAACTTCCCGGAACTACGAATAGCTTGGGACCCGACAAGGAGGTGCAGGAGTGCCGTGGTCCCACTTTGAATTCTCCTGCTGTTAACACGTGAAGACGAATTCATGCAGAGGAGATAACACAAGCTTCAGATGTGCATCTCTGCTGCGCAACTATCCCCTTTCGGCAATGCAGTGGGAGTACAGTAAATGGGATTGCAGCGGACTTGCACATCTGCTTTTCAATATTTACAACCCTCCCACCAACTCATGTTCCTGGAGGGCCACTTTGAAGGAAGCAAGCGGAAATGGTCCAGTGCCTTCAGCCTCACAGTGGCTGTCTGTCTAACTAATTCTTTTAGCCACAGATGCCTCTTTCTTGGTTCCTATTTAGCATCTCAGTTGGCAATGGGGGAAAGGGGATAGGTAGCCCCTCGAGAATTAGTTTTCGCCCTGGAATCTCCAGGTGTTGACCTTAGTTTAAAATGTCTGAAGTTACTCTGAACAAGGTGTTTCAGAAAATAATCGTTCATGCCTCTATGGTACTCATACAGATTTGGTATTGATATAAATGAAAACAGAACTTCCCTCTTGTTTATTTTTTTTTTTTTTTCATTTGTGGGTATGCTGACATATAAATATTGCCTTATGAAAATCTGTGATGCTAAACAAAGTTTTTAGTTAAGGTTAATAGCACAGGTTTGGACCTAATCTTGAGGCATTTACAGTCTGTCATATTTCAAAGTCAGAAGCTGTTTTCGATACAGCATAGATAAATGTGCAGCATAAATTTTGCCTGACGCACTAATGGGTTTCCAAGTAGCAAAAAGTCCTTAGTGTTCACCAATTGGTAACATAATAGTCACTCCAAACAATTTGTCTACAGTACAGTATTCCAGGTTTTGCTTTTCAAAAGTCTTTAAGTTGGTGTCTGATAAATGAGAGAGGGTTGTGTGTGCAGTCAGTTTCATTCTTTCCAAAGGGTGAAGGAAATGGATTGATTGAACAACCAAGTCAACACCATATGCCACTCCATAGAGGTTAACTAATATAATTCAAATTGTAGCTTGCCAGAAGAGTGACAGGTTGTGTCATGGCAAAAATGATGCCTGCAAAATAAACCTCCAAATGAGCAAAACAACATTATTATTATTATTATTATTATTATTATTATTATTATTATTATTATTATTATTATTGGCCTGCCCATCTGGCTGGGTTTTCCCAGCCACTCTGGGTGGCTCCCAGCAGAATAGTAAAAACACAATAAAACATCAGACATTAAAAACTTCCCTAAACAGAGTTGCCTTCAGATGTCTTCTAAAAGTCATGTAGTTGTTTATTTCCTTGACATCTGAAGAGAGGGTGTTCCACAGGCAGGGCGCCACTATCGAGAAGGCCCTGTGCCTGGTTCCCTGTAACCTCACTTCTCGCAGGGAGGGAACCAGCAGAAGACCCTCGGAGCTGGACCTCAGTGTCTGGGCTGAGCGATGGGGATGGCAAGGCAATCATACCACATTGAACAGAATACTTGACTGCAGACACATCCGGAAAGAGGGTTCCCAACCATTCCTGCACAATTCAAGCCCTGTTTACAAAGTAGCATTCTCTGTAACAAACAAAAACTGCCCTGTTTTGATCATTGCACAACAGGCCCCTTATTCAGGAGTTAAAAGTGCTTCATCTGTGCTTTACAGTTCCTCTAAAGGTGTACCACCTACGTGGGGGACATTGAAAAAATAAATGTGTGTATTTATGGTTTTGATGTGATTTGTTCTTAATTTTTTGCAGACAATGGAAATTGGAACACTTATGCCATAAATCAGGGGAACCGATCACAGAAGGTTACATGGACAAGGTACACATAATACGTTGTATTCTGCACACGCTTTCCTCTGTAAATAATAATTTTGCATTGAACTCTTTATCGTTTCTTAATTTGGTGTGTGCTTTTTTTCTAACTTTGACAGATCATAGAACATCTTTACCCTTGTTTAATTATCACACCTTTGGACTGTTTCTGGGAGGGTGCAAAGTTACAGTCGGGGACTGCATATCTACCGTAAGTGTTGTTTTCTACAATATAAACCAGCTTGGACTGCATGGTTGCCTTTCACGTTATTATGATTTGCTCTTATGCTGCACTGGCAACAAAATATCAGAAGTTGGATATATGTGACTTTGACGAGGCTTTTGTCTTAATAATGGACGTGGAGTCACAAGACAAACAGCGTGTTCAGACAAGACTCTCCATCTGCAGGAATGTAGCTGCATAGGAGAAGTCACATAAGACCCGGGTACAGCTGCAGTGGTTTCACGAAAGTTTCACATCCATGTGCATCTGATCCTGGATCAGATGTTCCTTCCTCCAGGCATTCAGCTGCAGCCTCATGATTGAGCCATTCCACAAAGACCATGGACCAGCTTATAAATAGTATCTCAACAGACAAATTTTTATCTGCAACCTTTAGTCTTCCTCTTTAACAACCGATTTAGCATTGACACTGATGTGATTGAGCTTTGAACTTTATCGAGGGTTGTTTTCCAGGGTTGTTTTCTGCAGTCATTTTGTGTGCCCTGTGTCTTAAGGTGCATGCTGTGGAAAGGAAACAAGTATGCAAATTTCTGGAAAATCGGTTTCCTGGTAGATGTCCTGAGTTTTTGCAGTGCTTCTTCTCAGAGGAAGTGTGCTGTCACATTTCAGCTTTTCACACATTTTAGCACAAAAATCTTCTAAACGCCAACAACCTTGAAAACAACCACTAATCTTTTTTCCCATGCAAGAAAGGAAAGGAAAATAAGAGAGAGCAGCTCTGTCTTTGTGGGGCAAGGCCAGGAATACTTTCTAAAGCGTTGTGGAAATGGTTTCACAACACTTTCACCATCCTGAAAACAAATGCCTGTGAATGCATTGAATCTGAATCTGTTTTCAAGCTACTTCCATCATACTTTTAGAACGCATGTCCCAGCAGCAACAAAGGTTATTTTGAGGGAAATAAGCTTTGTGCCCTCCTTGTTTTTAATTCTAACGTACAATGGTACCAATGGCCTGACAGTTCTCTTTGGCTGAAAGTATGTGAATTGTCGCCTTGAATTAAAAATAATAATCTCAGGAAGAAACTAATCCTTTGTTTATCTGATTGTTCAGTGGCACAAGGTATCTCTTTTGGAAGATTGTTATATGTAACGTAATGTGTCCATCAAAGAGTTAATTTTTAATCAGTTTAGACATTTTTGGTTAATTATGCAAGACTTAGCTTTTGTGTTATTGTCTTTGCCCTGGTTTGCATGTCTCTGTAAAAGCAATTTGCAATGGCCATCTCTTAACCTTCAGTGTAGAGGGGTGTTTTTTTTTTTTTTTTTTTAGATGGGGGAATAAGGGGGTTTGTGTTTTCTGGTTGGGAGAGTTTGAATAATGACTTAAGCCTCGTTAAGCAGATACAGTAGTTTGAACCGCAAAATAAGGCAGCCAAAAGCCTTTATAGTCTATCAACATCATGAAATCAAAACTGGAGGTAGGAGAAATAGAAAGACAGTCATGATGGTGGCAGCAGCTAGTGCTCAGGCATTTTTGAGTCGATGGCTAAGTTAACAAGAGTTTGAAGGAACACAGTAACTATTAAGTATAAAAAAGCGAGAACCTTATTGATTACGTATGAAACGTGTATTCAGAGACAAGCAATTCCTATGTGATATGAAATTCTTTCTCCTTTTAAAAGTAACTAAGAAGTCAGTAATCCCAATTTTAAAAGTATCGAAAGGCAAGATCAGACATTAATTTTCTTCTCCATTTGAACATCCCTGGCAATACACATGAACCCAACATGAAGTTTGCAGTTAGAAATAAAAGAATATCGGCCAACCTCAGTGTCTGTAATTCCACAGCCAACTACAATAGTGTCATCGCAGTTCTAGAACTTCATTTAGGTAATATTTGTAACCTCCCCATTCAGATGTTATAGAAAAAAACATTTATTTTGGGATGGGTGGGACTATTCACATTAACAAGAAATTTGTTGTCTGAAACCAGTCCTAAGATATGATTTCTCAACCGTCTTCAACAGTGGCTACTGAAGAATGAATATCACATGTAGCACAGTTTAAAATAGGCAGAATCAAGAGTAAGTTCTGCTCAGGTAATAGGGCATAATTAGGGTGAATTATATCCATAGTTTGGGCTTTTGATGTTTATAAGGAGGGTTGGGAGGGGGAGAAGTGTATATTGTGAGTCAGTGTGAAGGTTGTTGATGCCTTTTTGACCATTATGTTCCTACTCTTTTGTTTCTCCAGAGGGAAACCCCATTTGCAGTGGACCAACTTTGACCCCTTAGAATTCTTGGAGGAGTTAAAGAAAATAAACTCGCAAGTAGATACCTGGGAAGAAATGTTGAATAAGGCAGACGTTGGACATGGGTATATGGATCGACCTTGCCTGAATCCTGATGATCCTGACTGTCCTATCACAGCACCCAACAAAAATTCAACCAAAGTAAGTTAGCTTGGCCTTTGTTGGCTAACTCAGGAAATGTGGAAGGAATGGTGGAACCCTACAATCCTCTAAGCCAGCCTCAAAAATAAATTTAAATTGGAATGGACCTCCTGAAAGTCCATTTTATAGGTACATGTGGGCAATGTGTTGCCTACAGCTGTTCTTACAAATCTGATAATAACAGCTTTCATATTGATTTTTTTTTTTTTAAGTGTCTCTACCTCATGATAAGATAAATGATAAATGATTATGATGTGATTGAGATGAAGAGTCAAAAACCTGGAAGCAAATGAAGATATGATAAACAAAGCATAAAATGGATTCCAGAACAAAAGAAAACAAAAAACCCAAAAAAAGATAAAATGGAATTCAGACGTGATACTTTCAGCTCCGCAGAAGAAGAGTTGTGTGCAAATGTGCCAAATAAATAAATGGCTGGCATTGCCACCTGGGCAGAACAGTCTTGACCAGTCTTGTTTACAGTGTTGTTTCACATCCTCAGAGAGAAGATTTTTATTTAAGAACTCCTTTCAGCTTTGTAAAGCAGACCATGGCTTCACTGCATTTTGATTTAGCACTCCTGTTGGAATTTCCATTGCATGTGTTTGTTTATGGGTTGCAGACTGCTTTCTGTCTGTCTCCACAGATCTTCATTTGCTTGTTGCTCCCGGTGTCTCCTGAATAGGCGTTATGCTTTTTGGATTTTCAAATGTGGGCATGATAGAAGGAGAGAGCGAGCGGGGGAATAGGCGATCTTGGGAAAGAGATGAAACTATTCTGTATGAGTGTCTTCCTGGGTGTGTTGATTTTACCAGCTGTTTGTAGTGACATGCAGTACTGTCTTCAGCTTTGTTTATGCCCTCCTGCAAAGCAAGGGAATCTAGGATATCAAAGTGACTAGATCTGTGAGGCCACTAGGGCAGTTCAGCAGCTATGTCCACTAAGTGCTAACTGCGACTACCATGTGAAATGTGTATCCCTGTTCAGCTTCCTCCAACTGTTCTTACGAATTGGTTCTCTATTTTGGCTCAGGAACATGTTTTATAATAGAGGCTGCTTTTGATTTACATTGTAAGTGGTAATATTTGAAATTTGCATGCATATGTGTATGAACAGAGAGAGGGTAAGTGGGGAGGAGAATGAATGTGGTTTAAAAGCACGCATTATTGGATGAAAGAATCCCAAATTCGTTGTGCATGTTAAAAAGAACTGTCTTGCATTCAGTTGTCACCGAGCTATGATTGTGGAACTGACTTTGTTTTATGGTTTTAGTAGCTTGGATCCAGAGCTCCCTTTGTGTGAAGAGAAGTCATTCCACTCACACTAGGGTGGCCTGCTGGTTTTGCCTGATTCTGCCCCTCTCCTGCTACAGCCCCCATTGCAAAGCACACCATTGCAGAGATTTATGCTTCTGGAGGAGAACTTGAGGGGCAACAAAAGAAAGGCCCCTAAAAGAATACTGATGTGCCCATAGATGCATAGGATTTGAAACTGAATGAACTCCCTTGCTGTGGTCACTAAGCTTCAAGGCAAAATGGGGCCTTCCCTTGCTTCCAGTTCTCCATATTTTGTTTGGTCTGCAGTCTAGAGACAGGAGCAATTTAGTCCAGTGTCAGAGGTCTATCCTCCATGGAAGGCCACAGGAATGTGACCTTACAGATTCCTTGGCTCCCTAGGTATATGAATGTAAACAGTAAGAACCGTGCTCTTATTTGGTCCCTCAGTAAATGGAGAATGTTCTGGCGGTTTCGGTCATATTCTCTGCCTTTTCTGGGAGCTACCAAGGAAATGAAGTATTCAACGTTTTATTTTTCGTTTTCGGTTGACAGTCCCCAGTTGCTGCACCCAAAGGAGCAAAATATATGCTAAAGAACAAAGTTCTGTTGTTGTTCACCTCTCTAGGGATTCAAAGTGCTAAAGATCCGTTACACTTCCCTGGGTCGGTTGGCCAGCCCAAGTCCATTCCAACTGACCATTAATTATACAACTTCAAGAGGAGTTTTAATTGCCTGAATTAAAGAATAGTGTGATCGGGCTTTACATTTCCATGGCAAATATCATTTCCAGTGTTACTGTGAGGGGGATACTAGAATGGATATTCCAGATGATAGGGCAGCTGTATTTTCCAAGGGTGCTTACTGGAGGGAGAATTACAAAGGACTATGTTTAATTTGATAACTGACGGTTATTTAGTCCTGACACTTATTAGAAGCCTAAGACCCAGTCTGGGTGTACATTGCCATGTAAATGAATCATGGCTGAAAGACAAGGTCTTTGACATGTGCTTCTTCCGTCAGCCCACAACTTGCATGGTTTTAACTTTTCAGCTTTACGCATGTGGCAAATTAAAAGTGAAAAATAAATAAAAGGGGGCAGGGTTCCTTTGAAAAATGACTTTGTCAATCTCACCCGTCATTGAACACAAGGGGTTTTGACTACACAGTTTGGCTTTAGGTACAATCCCCGGAACATAACCCCACGTAAATATGAAGTATTTTTACAGTTCAAGTATGTTCCTGACTACTGCTTAACCCTGAACCCTTTCAGAGCTTGCTGCAGGATTCCTGTGTACTAGCAAACTTGTCTTTGGGGAGTCCCTGAATTCATGTTAGTGGTCCTGTTTCATTTTATTGTCTTGTGCTTTCTTATTGGTCTATGGTTCTGTAACATCTTTTGTTTGCCTTTTAGCCTCTAGACGTGGCCCTTGTTTTAAGTGGAGGATGCTATGGGTTATCCAAAAAATATATGCATTGGCAGGAAGAGCTGATCATTGGTGGCACAGTTAAAAATAGTACTGGGAAACTTGTCAGGTAAATACCAATGGCCTTGTCTCATATATCCTGTTTCTTTCTCTTTAAAAAATATAAAATTCTCTTGAAAACCTTTGCCACCTGTGGGCAAGGTGTTGCTAAGCTGGGTTGTCTATGGTAGGTCGTGAAATCTCTTTCCTGAATGTTTCCATGACAATTTAAATGCTTTCTAGAGTAATCTTTCTTACTACGTATTATTTGAACGTTTTGACAGTTTGTACTAGTTATATATATATGCTTTCTGTACAGTGCAGTTCCACTTTGGCTGTAGGTTATCTAGAGTTACTGCTTTATTACGGGTTCAACAGAATAGGGTTCAGCCAACTTGGAAGGACACAAAATTAAAGTGTAGTTCACATTTCAGCCACAGTGCTTTTGCTCACGCTTCACTCATAAGGTCTCCGTAGCAGCAGGCCTCTGTATTTCTTTCATACGCAAAAAATACGTATGTATTTTTTTCATGTTGTAAGCTGCCTTGAGCATGGTTTGAATTGTGGAAAGGTGGTATACAAATAAAGTTATGTATGTATGTTTGGATCAGGAGAAGAAAAAGCAAGCAATTTATTATGGAAACAGTTGCCAGAAAGCATCCTTCACCATCTAATAATGGAAAGATTTCCAGCAATTCAGCTGGGAAAATAGAATTTGTGGTTCATTCAGATGTTCATCACTGTATGCCCAGGGTACACTTACATGGACCTTACATGATTTAAATGTATTCTGTGCCATATATATAAAAATTGGGGGACTGGTTTAAGGTAATGATCCTGTCTTCACTGATATAACCTTACTGTAAGTGAAATAGTTCTAGTCCCTGGAACAAAGTGACCCCCAATAATACCATAGCTGGCCATTCTGGCAGTAGGGAAATTGATAGATATCTCACAATATTTGTAAGTTCCAGTGCATGTGTAGCAGTTTATATATATAATTTGCTTTATTTCTCCAACATGAATTTGAGACATCGAACAATGCAAATTATTTTAAAACGATGCAATATTTAAAAGTAGTAAATCACATATACCAATATTAATATAAAAAATCTGAACAACGAATATTTATAGCTACAGCATTTAAAAAGTAAAAAGCCAAAAAAAGAAAAGAGTTTTCCCACAGGTGCCTGGCATCCTGTTTTGCAGAGAATTTGTTACAAATTTGACTTTAAGCAGGTGGCTATCAGAGCCTAAAGATAATTTGTGACTTTATTCTGTTTTATTTCCCGGCATTTATTCCCCAGCTTTTTGACAAACACTCAAGGTGTTTTGCAGTCACAATAAAGTAACACATTATGAAAATGAAGCAGAAATGAGGTGAAGCGTATTAACGTACCAAGCCGCCTTTTGCTTCAACAGTTCCTTGATCCACTTGCTCCTGAGTTGGCTTTTCCAATGAGCATCAGTTTTCCGAGGTCTCAAGCAGAGATCTTTTCCAACCTTGCGAAGCCAAAGGTCCCTTCAAGGTGCTCGTTTTAGGACGCCAGGCGCTGAAAATGTCTTCGTTTAAAATGTCTGCCCTAAACCCTTTCCTCCTTCTAAGCTCCCACCTCCCTTCCTCTTGCAGTGCCCAGGCTTTACAAACCATGTTTCAGTTAATGACTCCTAAGCAAATGTACGAGCACTTCAAGGGGTATGAGTATGTTTCGCACATCAACTGGAATGAAGACAAAGCAGCGGCAATTCTGGAAGCCTGGCAAAGGATGTATGTTGAGGTAAAACAAGAAACCTACCTGGTGAACCATTTCTGGTGGGCTTTCCTAGTACAGTGGTACCTCGGGTTACATACGCTTCAGGTTACAGACTCCGCTAACCCAGAAATAGTGCTTCAGGTTAAGAACTTTACCTCAGGATGAGAACAGAAATCGTGCTCCGGCGGCGCGGCAGCAGCGGGAGGCCCCATTAGCTAAAGTGGTGCTTCAGGTTAGGAACAGTTTCAGGTTAAGAACGGACCTCCGGAACGAATTAAGTACTTAACCCGAGGTACCACTGTATGCTTGTGGAAATGTCCATGGTCTGTAGAAGGTATGGGAAAGCTGTTGATGGGAGTCCATCTCCCATCCTCATCCCTGGCCATAGAGTTCATAGAATCACAGAATTGTAGAGTTGGAAGGGACACCAGAGGCTATCTAGTCCAACCCCCTGCAATGCAGGAATCTCAGCTAAAGTATCCATGGCAGTGAATACTTCATTGAAGCTCCATCCAGTAGAACTGGCTTGTGGGATAAGTGCGCCCTCTGTTTAGAACAGTAGCAGCAAAGGATTTTAAACTTGCCTTTTTGCTTTCATCCGAGATGAATTTGCTGTTGTGAGTGACGTTAAAGAGACATACAACATTTGTTTTCACTCGTGAATTTTAAATCCTGGTGCACTCTTCTGATTTGCTGATCCGACAGTGAACTGCCATAGCTTTAAAGAGCTCGGCTGGCTTTAAAAACATTTGGTCAGTGTGGTTATCCAGCAAAGGTGTCTGGAACACATTAGCCAGCCATAGAATCTGTTCACAGCTGCAGTCCCATTGGTGAGGTCATGTGACATTATCTGGCCTTTGTTTCCCAGGGGTTGACCTCTGCTAAGCTGCTTGCGACCTCTCTAAAGTGCCCAGCCAATGAAGAAAGAGAGGATTGCTCTTAAGAATTTGTTGTTTTAGATTAGAGGCACAACTGATATAACAACAAATCAGTTGTAGACTCTTGGATCGAGAGAGCAAAAAAATTAGACGGGGGGTGGGGGAAGCAGGGGAGACTGAGCGTGAACCGTCTTCAGTTTCACTATTTCAAATAAATTGCCATATTCCTCTCCTCTGGGGCACGCAAGCTTATTTGATCTATAGCAGCCTGCTGAGCCTCTCTGCCAAGTATGGCAATTATGCAACAAAGAGTTAATGACATATCCGTGTGTGTGTGTGACGCACACATATACACAAACAAATAAAAGCTGGTTTAAAATCATATCCCCTGCAGGAACGCATTGTATTGTCCTCCTTTCCTTGATCACTGTTCCCATCTCCTCCTCACAGATCGTCCATCAGAGTGTGGCACAAAACTCTACACAGAAGGTGCTTTCCTTTACTACAACTACCCTGGAAGATATCCTAAAATCGTTTTCTGATGTCAGCGTTATCAGAGTTGCCAGCGGCTACCTATTAATGGTAAAATGAACACAATATTGCTTTGATTCTTCATAATGTTCCTGCGATTCGTTTTAAAGCAACCCATCATATAAGCATTCCTGCAGTCACGTTAAAAACTACATTTGGGGCAATCTCTTTCCATCCTGTCCGTATCTTAAGAGAACCTGTGGCTCATTTGAGAAAGTGCACACATGGGCTAGATAGAGGACAGGCTTGATCTCTGCAGTTTCAGCTAAGCCAATGTTTGGGGAACCTCAGACCACAACCTATCTAGACCTATCTGGCCCTCTGAACTCTTCCTAGACCTCTCCCCTTTCTCTCCAGGATGAACACCTTGCTGGCTCTTTCCTATACAGTCCTTGAGCGCTTTTATTGATTTGGAATGTGTCTGTGAACTCTGATAATGACACTTCCTTGCCCGGATGGACAAAGTTGGGGTGGGGGTGGAGGGAGGGGGGAAACCTGTGTAGGAACCCCTGGCTTATGTGTGACTGGAATGCAGCCTACTGTACAAAGGTCACAGTCACTTCCCCCTTTGTCACTTCCCACTTTGTCACCAAACCATGGCGGCCACTGGCATGTAGACCCCACCCCCCAAAGATTGCCGAAGAAGGAATGTGACCTGAAAAATGGCCACAACTTTATTGATTACAGCAAGTGAGTGGTTGCATAGGCTCTGGTTCGACTAGCTCTCTGCACTGTTGCAGGTAGCGCTGACCCAGGGCACCAGCATAGGTCAGCCAAGGGTGAACACCCAGATAGGCGGAAAGCCAGGAACAGGCTATGTCCACCACCCAGATGTCCCCCTGGACTAAGGCACGGGCACAACCCGCTCACAGGGGTTGACCAAACCATTGAGTCCCTGGATTCCTTTAACAGAAAACCCTTCACATAGGGATGGCGAGAGCGTTCTCCCATCCCTATCACCTGAACCAGAGCCTATCCGCAACCATACAAGTTGTGACGATTTGCTGCGCGGCAGGCGAAACCCAAATGGCACCAGCCAATCAGCCAAGTGGGGAAAATTCCTGCCGTGCCCCTGTCCCAACGACAGATGACACACGATGGCATAGCAAGGGCAAGCACGCAAGCCCTAAAAGTAGGGAGAGGTGGGTGGGTGTTCTGATGCACGCACCGAAAGAGGAAGCTCTGGGTCACGTGCATGGGTATAAATAGGTTCCTTGATCTGTTTAGGCTGCATCCCATTGGCCTGATTAAACTCAGCATCAAGGGACCTACCAATTGGGTGTTGTGGCTAATTAATCAAACCCACCCACAACACAGGGTTTGGTTGCCAGGTCTCACCGCAACACGTGCCCTTTTCAAGGGAGGACCTGATTTGCCTGAGACTTGTCAATCTGAGTTCAGACTCTCAGACAGTATTTGAGGAGAAGGGGCCGTTGCTCAAAACTGTGCCGTACAATATCTGTGTCACGTAAAAGTGTATTTCGTAGACGAAACCTTTGGCTAGAAAGGGGCAATGTTAAAATGTGGCTTGCTTTGTCTGAAATTTTGCTTAAAAAGACCCAACCAACCAACCAACCAACTCTCTTTTGCTCTGCTTTCAGCTTGCCTATGCCTGTTTAACCATGTTGCGGTGGGACTGTGCTAAATCCCAGGGTGCCGTGGGGCTGGCAGGAGTCTTGTTGGTTGCACTCTCAGTAGCTGCAGGATTGGGCCTCTGTTCATTAATTGGGATTTCCTTTAATGCTGCCACAACTCAGGTACTGAATGAATAGTTATTAAGAGTTTGGTCAATTTATTTGCCGGGATGAATCACTGGGGGAGGGAATGTAACGAGCTCTGGAGTTGTACCTGCGCTAGCATGCCAAGCAATGGACATTTTGCAGGTTTAAGCTGAGAGAATAACCTGTGGTTAGTCAGCAGGCAGACTGAATGGGGAACATGTGATTGTTATCTGCATTTTAAGGCAATAGTAGGACTGTAGTTTCAGCATAGATATATACATAGGTAGAAACATCCCACAAGATGCAAGTGGCCCTATAATTTCGCTTTAGGATTTTGCACAAAAAGAACAGAGATGTATCAAGCATTAGAAGGTAACAGAAATCTGCATGAACAAATTTGGAAAATTATCTCAATTAGCTGGCAGGTCATAATTACTCAGGTGAGTCATAAGTCTCCTATAAACACACTTCGTTCTTCTTTCCTTTTTGTGCAGGTTTTACCCTTCCTTGCTTTAGGAGTTGGTGTAGACGATGTCTTCCTTTTGGCACATGCATTTAGCGAAACTGGGCAGAACAAGAGAATTCCATTTGAGGTAACAGCAAATTGTTTGGGACAATGCAAACTACTGTATCTGAGCTAGAGGTGTATGTATGATTTGCAATGCAGGTAACCAGGATTAATCATGCCTTCTTAATTTTTTGTCCCGAGTGAAATTTCTTAGATCAGATATTCTGGCGACAAGAAAACATCTATTTTCATATCATTCACAGTAGCAAATGACTTCATACAGATGAAAATGTATCATTCTGGATAAATTTTGCACTCATTTTCTAGAGTGAGTCTTGTGAAATAACTGATGGATAGCTCATGCCAAATCTACTGCGCTGCAGAATTTTATTTTCAACATGTATTTTTTAATGCCAGTATGGCGTTAAGAATACAATAATGTTGCCACTTTTTATGGATAGTATTGATTGTGTGCTATAACTGTGCATGTCTGTCTGAATGGTCTATATTTCCAGTATGCAATAGTATGGTATTCTACAACTTTATATGTATTTTTCAGGACAGGACAGGAGAATGTCTGAAACGCACTGGGGCGAGTGTGGCTCTTACTTCCATCAGTAATGTTACTGCATTCTTCATGGCTGCCTTAATTCCCATCCCTGCTCTACGGGCATTTTCACTCCAAGTAAGTTTATGAAGTTGTTTGCTAACACCAGAATTGTTCTTTATCCTCATCAAGCTGACTGTGGTTTGATGTTTGCATCTGAGATGTAATGTGATCCAAGGAGATGGTGCTTGGGAGAACAGAGCAGAACGTCCCACCAGAAATTAACTCATCGGGTGGTTCTTTCTGGGTTGAGAATAATCCTCATCACAGTTCTGTCAGTGTTAGTGTAGGCACCTAGAGTAATCTTAGAGGTGCGTCACTCACAGAGTGTCCTTGTTTTCATGTACATGGTGGACAGAAAATGCACTTGGCGGTTATGTTGCCCTTATTTCACAATGCCTTTGTTCGAAACTTGTTACAGTCCTAAATGAGAAAATGTCGATTCAGCCCTTGGAAAAACCTTCATGAACATCATTGGCTTAAGAAATGTTTCAGGGATTAGCCTTCCTGCATTCTGTGATTCTCATCTGCGGCCCCACTGCAGATCCCTCAGTGACACAAAGCATGCTTGGCAGTAACTGGGGCGCTAGAGCTTTTCTGTAACAGAAGGTACTTTGGAATGGTACAGTACAATTGCATCTTGCATGGGGCTTATGTTCCAAAGATGGCACACATATCTAAAACGAATGTACCTGAAGCACTCTTATGCGAGCATCCTTACCTTTCTGGAGCCCTCATTGAGCAAGTCTTGCCCCCCAAGAAAGCCTGAGTGCTTTTAGAGAGAGAGCAGGACCTGCCTGATAAGCAAGGCAGAGAGACCTTGAAAGTTATTTCCAATGCTGGGAAAACCCAATGCAAAAAGAGCTTTTAAAGTGTGTATTTAATTTGACTTGTGTACATTTAATTTGCCCAGTTTCAACCAGCCTTCAACCACGCAAGGTTGAAAGCGCACAAGTTAAACACATGTAGGTTGTGATTGTACTGTATTTTGATGTTCAGTTCTGATGGTTATTATGTAATCAGCCTTCCTTTTTATGGTATTTTTATTTATGGTTTGGTTGACTCCTGGATTGTTTCATATTTTATAACTGCTGTTTCTCATTGTTAGGCTTAGAAAAATAGGTTAGAGATAGGATTTTTCAAAAAATATATAGGCTGTGCAAAGAAAAGTTTATGGTTCTTTGTTTACTCGCTTAGCTCTTTGCGTACTGCTGCAGTAGTATTTTGATACTGATTTCTGGTGGGAGCTGTCCGCTCTATTAAGGGAGCTGTCCACCAGAGATGAAATCGTATGTTGTGGTTATGTAGCTCATGTAATAATAGCAGCTATCACTAAAGTTATATCTAGGTGGGGCCAGATGAGGTGTCCAAGGCTACTATGCACCCCAAATTATTAGCAGTAACCAAAGGGGTTGCCTTAACCCTGGTTAAAATCATACAGATATTAAAACCATGGTTTAGATTGTTCTGGTATTTGTTGCTTCCTACTTAGTGCAGAAGAGGGACGCGGGTAGCACTGTGGTCTAAACCACTGAGCCTCTTGGGCTTGCCGATCAGACAGTTGGCAGTTTGAATCCCTGCGGCAGGATGAGCTCCCGTTGCTCGGTCCCAGCTCTTGCCAACCTAGTAGTTCGAAAGCATGCCAAAAAGTGCAAGTAGATAAATAGGTACCACTCCAGTGGGAAGGTAAATGGTGTTTCCGTGTGCTGTTCTGGTTTCGGTGTTCTGTTGCGCCAGAAGCAGCTTAGTCATGCTGGCCACATGACCTGGAAAAACTGTCTGCGGACAAACGCCGGCTCCCTTGGCCTGTAAAGCGAGATGAGCGCCGCAACCCCAGAGTCGTCTGCAACTGGACTTAACTGTCAGGGGTCCTTTACCTTTTTTTTTTACTTAGTGCAGAAGTAATGCCTTCTATGTAGTTAACATACGTAGTGATGTGCGCTTGAAACCATGGCTTTGCATCCTGGGTTGCAGCTAATCCTTAACCATGTGTCAGTTGTTCAGATGTAACATGTAATCATAGTTTAAGAAAAACAAACCATGGTTAAACATTATATCTGGATAAACAAAGGGTGCAACTGCTATAAAATGTTGCTAAACAACATTGATCATTGCTCCTTTTCGCCTTAAACAATTGCCCCAGTAACTGAGATCATGCCACATTCTTCTTAGCACTGGAATTGAATGCATGAACTCTGAAAGCTACACCTTTGGGTAAAAGCCCTGCTGTTACAGAACACTGTAATAGCAATAGCACTGCATTGCTGACCCATGTTTTCTAGGAGTGCTCTTCTCCAACTGAGCTAAGCAGTGTGCACAGGGAATGTGGAAATCTGGGCTTGCAGAACTTTCTGTGGATATTCTTCTCCCACTTCACCCCGCTCAGATCTGTACTCCAGAAGTATAGGTTAGCACTGATACAAATCAGGCTTAATTTATAATGTATGAATGGGCTCTGAGTTGACTCTTGTGTTATAAAAGTGTCAAATACTGAATCTGCAATTAAACCTCTTTCCTGGGACTAGAGTATGCTCATGTGGTTAACATGATGCTTTCGTGTCTTTTCTTGGTACATCCCAATTTCTTCTGCAGTGGAGGAATGGAGCTTATACGTGAAGGTCTTTCCTTTCCATTAGCTGATAAAAGCCGCTGCATGTATAGACCGGTGCTTTTGAATCCAAAATCTCTTCAACAGAGCCCTTGTGCCACCTGCAGAGTGTATATGTGTTCTATGAATACTAGTGGTCACCTTGGACATTTTTGGAGGGTTTGTATGTGGGTGTGTGCATGCCCTCGTCATGCTTTCTGCTTCATAGTCATAATCATGATATTTATATTTTTCCAAAGGCAAAATTAAAAAGCATGGGTGGGTACTGCTAGGGAAGAGCTCTTTGAAAAGAGCTCTGGGAGGCTTTCCTTCTGGCACAGCTCCAGCACAGAGAATTTATAGCTCACTCTGACCTTGGTAAAGACTTGGTAACTGTACTTTCTCAGCAGTCATTTTTCTTCCCTTTCTGTCTGGCTCACCAATCATTTTTCACTCTACTTGACCCTTGACCTAACTAGAGGAAGCAGGAATTACAATTTCTCTTAATACGTGTTGCAACTATTGTGGGAGATACACACACACACACACACACACACACACACACGTGGTGTGTAAGCAGTGCTATGAAAAGAAGTTATAATCTATAGCATTAAGTCAGGTTTTTATTGAGATCTCTTCTAATTATTGCGAGCCTGTGCTTGTATTCTGGAGTCCCCTCAGAGTAGCAAAGGCAGTTGTTTCACTCCCACCTTTCTTTCTCCCTTTCTCTGTCTGTATAGCACTTCTAATTTTGTTACTTTAACTGAATCGCTGTGGTCTAAACCACCGAGCCTCTTGGGCTTGCTGATCGGAAGGTCGACGGTTTGAATCCCCGCGACAGAGTGAAGCCCCCGTTGCTCTATCCCAGCTCCTGCCAACCTAGCAGTTTGAAAGCACGCCGGTGCAAGTAGATAAATAGGTACCACTGCGGCAGGAAGGTAAATGGTGTTTCCATGCACTCTGGTTTCCGCCACAGTGTTCCATTGCGCCAGAAGCAGTTTAGTCCTGCTGGCCACATGACCCGGAAAGCTGTCTGTAGACAAATGCTGGCTCCCTTGGCCTGAAAGCGAGATGAGTGCTGCAACCCCAGAGTTGCCTTTGGCTGGAATTAACTGCCCAGGGGTCCTTTACCTTTAGTATGGAACACAATTTTCCATAGTTATAACATCTACTTTTGCGGATGAATTTCCCGCCGTGTTCACACAGAGGCAGTCCCATGATCTGGAGAAATGTGTGCTGCACTCAACCTCATTGCCACATCAAAAGCAGTTGCAGCAGGAGAGCCCTGTTCTCTTGGGAGGGGGCATTGCCCACAAGCATGTAATCCAGAGCAAGTGTATATTGTTGAATCATGAATAGTACCCTGGGTTCCACCCCCCCCTTACAAGGCTGTTGAATGCTCACTTCTTTATCCTCGCCGCCCTTCTTGAAAGCTGATCTACTGTGCAACTAATAATTCTGCTGCAAATGAAATCAGCATATGAAAGGCATGCATGTGTTGTTAAATCTGTAATTCTTCCAAAAGAAATAATTTTTAAAAATGATTGAAGCATATTCCCAGCAAGACTCTGAATTGCCTCGGAATGTCAGGTTTTGGGCATATTTGCATGGTGCTCAATGATTTTCAAACTGACATGCCTCAGATTTTCAAACTTAAAAACCAGTCTCTAGTAAAGCTTTGGCCTCTTGGAACATCAGCTTATTCTTGTGTGCTTTACTGCATATCTCAGTTGCCCATCTTTTCATGCATCTGGTCATGATTTGTTCTTTTTCTCGTAAATAATAGGCACATTTTTGTGCACCACTCAGGTTTGTCACTGCAGATCTTTGTGCTCCAAAGCACTTTTTAAAACGTTGGATTAAAAAAACCAGTTTGTACTACTGAGCTAAGAACTGCTGCACTGAGACCTAAGTAAAGTAATAATGTCCAACCACTATGTTCATGTGCTGTAATACAAAGCATGTCACCCTAATCACGTTATATGTGGCAGGTGGAATTATATGCAAAGGATTTGTATTGAAAATCCATGGTTATCAAGCATATTAGAAAAAAGCAAAGAATAGCAAAAAGAGAAAGAAAGGAACCCCTTGTCAGCAGTTGATATATCTCTTATTTGTTCCTTATCACTTTGCCAGGTGTGGCCAAATTCAGGTGATGCATTTAATTACAGTATTCGGAATCAGCTGGCCATGCAAGCGGCTTTTGGGTGGTCTGTTTTTAAAAGTGGATTTATCCACATTTACAGTCCTTCGCCCTGTCTTTGTCTCATTCACATTTGTTTATTGAAGAATTCCTGTCTGTCTCGGAGACCTTCCGCTGCCAAAGTTAAGAAAGCACAGCAATAGAACAGGTTTTTCTTTTCAGCAATGTTTATTTCTGTTCATCTCGATAGGAGCCTAACCAGCAGATGGGCTTAAACAGAGTGTTGCTTTGACCTTTCTCTATCTTTGTTCACTTTCCTCGAGACATTATAAGATAACAATCAAGGCTTCATTGGCTTTTGAGGCTCAATATCTGTAAAATAATCCAGCTGCTTAGAGAGAATAAATGGCTTCCTGACAAGGTGAAAACCCAACTTTCAGTCTTCCATATCAATGCCTGTTTCTGAACTTCTTTTGTTTCAGGCAAGGTGGTACATTCTCCATACCACCAAGCTGTTGATTTAGTTCAGTTCAAATGACTATCAAAGGAGGTGCTGATGTTTCAGATGTGAATGATGGATCTCTCTGAAACTTTCACTGGGTTAGCCTTTGTTGCTCAGTAACCGAGTGCCGCCAGTGTGGAAGTCAGATCCTCAAATTGTATCTGTAGTTATACTTTTATTTTGTGCGCAGGGATTAGTCACCCTCTTCTGAACACCCATAAGTGAACTGCTTCCTTTTGGAATTCTTTAGTACTTTATCGGCTTCGATTCAACATCTGCAGATGTATATAACTTGCTGCTCCTGAAATGAATCTAGACATATTCACTTCTGAATATATGCACACATTACTTGTGCCTGTTTTCAAAAATAACAGTTCATATTGCTCTTTTGCCAAAGGAAAAAAATACTGCTGAAAGTGAAAAAAGGAGGAAAAAATAATCTCTATTTTTCCTCCCCCCCCCTTTTTTTTTTTTTTTACTATCCAGTCTAGCTATGTTTATGAGGTATGTTCAGTCTGGAAACTAGAGAGAATGCTCAGGAGAGTTTGGCCCACAGTGAAAAGCAGTATCTGGCATTAGCCAACAGAGAGCTTACAGTATTTGTGTTTGAGGGAGGACACTGCTTCTCACTAATGTGAGGTGTGTGTGTGTGTGAATTTGTGGGAGCGATACAGTTTAGACAAGACACAGTGTTAACATAAGCAACAAGGGATGTGGTTGTAGCAGTTGTGCCCTAAATATTACATTCCCTCGCTTACCTGTGTGAGGTTCTCTGTCCTGCACCTCTGCTTCTTAGAATGGAGTAAAGCTTGGAGTTGTGACTGGCTGTGCTTGGAGTCCTGAGACAGAACACCTGTTAGGGTTCTAGTATGAGAAATGTTAGCAATGTGCTTAAGTTCCTGTGTGTTTTCTGCAAACAGGCTGTTTTGTGCTAAAGTGCCCTTTCCCAGCAGCTAAATTCCCCCTTGTGAGATTGACATATTGCCAGAAAGTCTTAACTCCATCCTTCACTCCCTGTTGTCTGAGTTGTTTTCTCTTGTTTGGGGTTTATATACTGGCAGTGCTGTGCTGGGGTGCAAAGCTGCTCCGTATCTGTTATGGGAACGTGACGTGGGGCAATTGTTGACGTGGGGTGGCATTTTTTTGAATTTCCTCCTCTTCCATTAAAATCAACAGGAGGGAAAATCTTTTTGACAAATCCGGGGCTGTGGACTGTGTCAGGGCACAGCCGTGAATTGAAATGCACCCTCCTGCTACCCATGTCTTGCCCAGGGTTGCTCCCCATTTCTGCCATTGCACTTGCATATTTTCACCAGCAGAATGGCCTTGCTGCCAGAGCTTTCCAACGCTGAATCTATCCATAGCAGTGGCATGCTTGGCATAGCAGGGCCTCTCAAATTTAGTGCCCCCTCAGCAAGTGCTTATTTAGTATAAGATAACATCCCTGATCTAGGTCCAAAATTTCCTCTTGGCCAGTAGGTGAACCACTGTTAGAAACTGAGAAATGAAAGCTAGGAGCTAAATGGCACCTTAAACCTAGGTTATGGGCGCAACAATGGAATGTCTAGGCACACTTTTTTTTAATAACAAGAATACAAAGCTGAAAATGAATGAACTGCAGCTAAACGCTAGTCCTCATCTGAAGACTGCAAAAAACAAAGCAATGCTTCCCCTCCTGCCCCCCTAATATTCTTAAGAGGGTCTCTTCTCCAGTCTTCAGAGACTGGCTGGAAATGGGGAGGCTGAAAAAGGTCCTCTTTTCCTTCCACTCTGCAGTTTTAATCTGAAATCTTAGTCACAGTACTGCGCCCAGAGCTCAGAAACTACTCATTTCACTGCTAATGAAATCCCTTGTCGCAAAATGCACCCAGAATAATGGGATTTTTGAACGCTGGGGTCAACTCTATGTTTCTAAGTAAAGGTGATTCTGTTTTATGTAATTCTTAACAGTTGGTCATTACAGTGTGTATTGAATAGAACAGTGTCTGGATTTGTACCAAATGCTGCATTTGAAAGGCAATTTGGAGCCTGTTTGGACAATACAGTACAGCTCTCCCTGGAAATGTAGAGCCTGTTTGGCTGATCCTCCCCCACTCCTGAACTTCAGGACAAGGCGGGATTGATAATATGTCCTCCCTTTCACTGCATATAGGGATGCAGGTGGTGCTGTGGTCTAAACCACTGAGCCTAGGGCTTGCTGATCGGTAGGTCGGCGGTTCGAACCCCCGTGGCGGGCTGAGCTCCCATTGCTCGGTCCCAGCTCCTGTCAACCAACAGTTCGAAAGCATGCCAAAAAGTGCAAGTAGATAAATAGGTACCGCTCCAGCGGGAAGGTAAACTGTGTTTCTGTGCGCTGCTCTGGTTTCTCCAGAAGCGGCTTAGTCATGCTGGCCACATGACCTGGAAAAACTGTCTGCGGACAAACGTTGGCTCCCTCAGCCAGTAAAGCGAGATGAGCGCCACAACCCCAGAGTCATTCGCAACTGGACTTAACTGTCAGAGGTCCTTTACCTTTACCTTCACTGCATATAGAATATAATGTCCTACATGGGAAATCCATTCCATTAAACATGGCACCAACTACGTTTTTCTCAGTTCTGACCCATTGAAATTAATGGACCTAAGTTAGTCGTGCCCATTTATTTCAGTGGGTTTATTTTGAGTATGACGGTATTTTGAGTATTGCTTCTGCATGCTGTGATTTTGCCTATAAGCCTGAAACGGACTCCCAGTTTCATCCTTTGTTGCAGCCAGGTTAGTGGGTGATACCTTCTGAGAAAGCTTTCTGTTGACACAGTGTCCAGAATTCTTGCCACAGAATAATACATTTCTAGGACTGATTTCCACTGTCAATTCTTCCCTCATGAGCTGTCTAGCAAAGAAGCATGCCATGGTCTCTTTCCTGTAGCAAGAGCCTTCCATGCAAACACAAACGACTTTCTCTGTGTGCGCTTGCTTAATGATGCACAGTGTCCCATTTTCCTTTTGAGTGGGAGAAACAATGCGGGCTGTAAAAACTCATTTGTTATCTTACTCCCAGCTTAAACTGAAATATTTAAACCCCTCTTCTCCTTCAGCTTCCTTTGTTGCTGTCAAAAAGTCTTTAATTTTTACTTGTAAAGTCTGGGAGCGAGGAGGAGGAGGGCTGGAGGGGAGGAAAATGCTACCCCTGAATGCCATTAGGAGCGAGCTGCAGATAGCAAGGTGAAAGACAGGCCTCCTCATCTGCTCATCATCTCTGGCTATACAATACGCCCGCTCGCCTTGGGTGGTCTGCGAGGAATGGCAAATAGCAGCGCATACCTTGGGCAGGGCCCCCTCCCTCAGTGACTCCAGCACAGACTTCCATTATTTTATTTCAGTTAACACATGCAGCAGCAGCAGCTGCTTTTTGAAGCGGCGGATTACTAAGGGCTTCTATTTTTCCCCCCCTTTAAAGCAAGTTCTGTTTGTAGCTGAGGGAGATACACAGGACTTCTGTACAAAATTTCAGAATTTGGGGCTTGTTTGCTTTTAAACCGGCTCTCGGTTAAATGCGGACCTTTTTCCTGCACCGGCAACTAGGCCGCAACTCTAAGGCCGCAGCCTCCGCCAGCTTTGTTGATTTCGAAGGGGAAAACCTTGAGACCCTTGGGTTCACACTCTTCTCTAAATGCTGCTTTATTTGAAAGGGTGGGTGGTGATACGAGGGGCCCTTTCCCAGGGCTAATAGTTGGGTGTCCCGTCCCCAGCCCCCAGCAGACTCCTCTGAGATTTCCTACTGATCTGCTGCCGTTTTTGTGCTGGGACTGCATTCTCATTTTTTTAATTTTATTTTTTTAAGGTGTTTTATCGAGCAAAGGCTGTTCACCATAATCAAGGAAATTGCCAGGGAAAAGAAACTATAATGCAGCTCAATAGCAAAACACAATATATTCAGCATGCCCAGCGAGCACTCAGCAGAATAGAATAAAGGGAGAATTGTTGCGAGTTGGCAATTTCTGTAACTGGTTGTGTCATAGCTGTCAACTTTTCCCTTTTCTTGCGAGGAACCCTATTTGAAATAGGGGAATTTCCCTTTAAAAAATGGAAATGTAGACAGCTATGGGTCATGTGATGCATCCAACACAGAAGTTTTGAGGAGCCCTCAGCAAAGCCCACATTCAGGTGGTGATGGGCACCATTTTGTTTCCCCGCAACGCTCCAAAGCGGTGATACATTGGTGTGTTTTGGAAACTGAAGTGAGACAGGCTGAGCCAACTATCCAGTGCTTCTTGGGGTGCTGGGGAAATGGGCAACTGCTAAAGGATGCTCTCTGTGCCTATCAACATCTGTTAATACAATGACCCTAAAAACATATGAAAACTGGCTTAAGGCCAATGCACCCCTGACCTTGTTGCCACCTTGGTGATGGCTTTTCTACCTCTGCTGTTTGTTATTCCTTTCTGTGGGGGCTTCAAAGAGGGCAAGAGGGGAGCCAACCTTTGATTTGGCCCCTGTAGTTATCGGCCCACCTGATTTCCAGGTGACAGTAAGCAGGTTTATCTCCACATAGAGTCTAAAGCCAGATGCAGATACCTTGCTTAAGTGAAGTTGGGCTGGTTTGGACTGTACATGCATGAGAAGCCATCCTGGAACTCTGTTTTAAAAATTATGTGCTGGTTAGTGGATTTCTTTCTTGAAGGTCTAAAGTGGTGGTTAATGGGGCTTCCAAGGATAGTCTTAGTCAGTGGTTGTCTCTCCAGCCACATTGCAGTTGTCTGTCTTTTGAGTTTTGCTAATTTGGGAAAAATAATAATGTTAGAGTTAAATCATTAGCAGATATCTTTATATCTTTCTTCATAAGCTTTTGAGGTAGGTACAAGGCGTTCATCAAAAGGTATATATAATGAAATACTACAAAGAATATTGATTACAAAAAATTCTCATGGTCCATTAGGAATGCTAAAATACTCCTTTAATCCATTCCAGCAAAATCTTGAGCACAAATGAGCCAAATTGGGCTGCCAAATGAAAGAAGTTTTTGTTTTTTTTCTAAAACGTATCCTCCATGTTGTAAATGTACCAGCTCTGCTGATATTCCCTGTCCTTCTCTGTTTGCTTCTATAGGCTGCTGTGGTTGTGGTCTTCAACTTTGCCATGGTTCTGTTAATTTTCCCTGCTATTTTGAGTATGGATCTGTACCGCCGTGAAGATCGGAGATTGGATATATTCTGTTGTTTTACAAGGTGAGCAGATAGGATGACTGCATGGACTGTCTTTAACAGCAGAACACCTTGCTATTATTGATTGCATGGATTATATATACATTTCTTAAAATGGAATTATGTGGCCATGATCAAACTTCCTGTGCTCCAAGCTCATAGAGACCAAGATACCTGTCACCTCTGCATGAATGGAGAAACAAGCATTGTTGCCACATGGCTGAAAAATACAGCTGATAAAGCTGTCTACATGGTTAGAGCTGCCATGTAGAATGTTTCCAAAGAAGCCATCATGTTATAAATTCTGGTATAAGTCCACAGATGAATTTTCCTTGCAATTTCTGTATCCAAAGCTGGGTCATGGCATCCTTTGCGGAATGAAATTTGGATTTCCTTCTCACAATTAGAGCTGCTTTTCATATGACAAAATCATGTATGGCTATCACTTTCTTTATAGTGAAGCTACATCTACATTGCATGTGTATGACAAGTGCACATGTGTCCAATTAGCTGTGTGTACCACATAGAGTATATATCCGTTAGAAGTCCTCTCTGTGTTTCTTACTGCATATGCATGTGTCAAAATATGACAAATAATGGCTTGTTACACCTGCTTTTGTAGACATGTTTTTTCTTCGACATGAACCCAAACTTTATGAAAAAGGAAATATTAATGGTGTTGTGACTATTCAGCAACGAGTTCAGGGTTTCCTTTATTAAATTATTTAGCACTTGAATCTTCAGAAATATACTTTAATATTTTGCAGTGTGGCAGAGGAAGCCAAGTGAATCTCCTGGAGCAAGGAGTTCCATAAGCTGGGCACTACACTGGAGAATGCCCTTTTCATGTATCCCTGCCACCCGAATCTCTGAGAAAGGCAAGATGCACAGAAAGGGCCTCCCAGGTTGATTTTGGTGTCTAGACAGGATCATATAGAAGTATCTTTAAGTATCTTTGTTCCATACCATTTAGGACTTTAAAGATTAAATCCAGCAATTTGAATTGAGCCCAGAAACTTAAAACATATGGATATATTTACATGGATCAGTTAAAAGCCAGACAACCAACTGATCAAAATATATTTAAACAGTTGATGGTATGAAACACACACACACACACACACACACAGAGAGAGAGAGAGAGGGGGGGGGGCTTTGTATTGCATATTCTATGAATCTATTCTTTAATTATCGTCCTTGGAAGCCTTTCCCAAGCGGGTATCCTCCAGATATTTTGGACTACAACTCCCATCAGCTATGGCCAGTGTATCACTGATGGGAGTTGTAGTGCAAAAACATCTGGAGAGCATCATTTTGGGGAAGGTTGATACTTGTCAAGAAAGTATCAACCTTCACCCCAACTGCTGCTTTGTAAAATCAATGTTTTAGGTAGCAACCTGTCCCTTTATGTTTTGTAAGATGCCATGCATGTTTGATGGTACCTTCCTTATACTTTTAAATTACTTATTTATATAGACTCTGCCATAAACATGTGCATAAATGCTCCCCCCTTTCTTTCAGCCCGTGTGTTAGCAGAGTGATTCAGATTGAACCTCAAGCATATGCAGAGGCTGGTGACAGCACGCGCCACAGCCCTCCACCGCCATACAGCAGCCACAATTTTGCACACGAAACCCAAATCACAATGCAGTCCACTGTCCAGCTTCGCACTGAATACGACCCTCATACCCAGGTTTACTATACCACCGCAGAACCTCGCTCAGAAATATCTGTACAACCAGTCACGGTGACACAAGATAACCTCAGCTGCCAGAGCCCAGAAAGTACCAGGTCATCCAGGGACCTCCTTTCCCAGTTCTCAGAATCTACACTGCATTGTCTGGAGCCACCCTGTACGAAATGGACACTCTCCTCTTTTGCTGAAAAGCAGTATGCTCCATTCCTACTAAAACCAAAAGCAAAGGTAACGTCTCTGTGCTAGTCTTGTGTGTTTCTTCGCAACAGGAGCACTGCACGCCCTGCTTCTTGGTTAAAGACGGCTTGATTGTTTCTACCATTTAAGGCAGTATCATACCACTTTGAACAGAAAATGTCTTTTGTTAAGCATCCTGAGAGTGGTTAGGAGACTCTTCTCCCTTCAAGGAGTTACAGTTCCTAGAATTCCCACTACAGTGGACCCTCAGGTTGCGAATGTGATCTGTGCGGGAGGCACGTTTGCAACCCGCACCGCCACATCTGCGCACGCGCGGGTTGTGATTTGGTACTTCTGTGCATGCGCAAAGTGCGATTTAGCGCTTCTGCGCATGCACGACTGCCGAAACCCAGAAGTAACCCATTCCGGTATTTCTGGGTTTCGGTGAGTCCATAACCTGAAAAAACACAGCCTAAAGCGTCTGTAACCCGAGGTATGACTGTATTATTTCCCTTGCGCATAGATCCAGCACTGACTACACTAATCTAGTGTGTTGGGCTATCAGGATCTTGGCACTGCTGAGGGTGATTTGCAATTTGGCCGTGGCATTTTGTGAGAAACATTGCAGGGAGATGGAGCTGCATGCAGTGCTTTCCTTCTAGAACGAAAGGTGCCAGTATTCACCATAAAGTTGTTAGAGTAAGTGCCACACTTTTAACCAGTGCTTTCCTTCCAAGAAAAAAAAGGTGCTGGGACTGCATACTTGTGAGTACCCCCAGAAGAAAAGCATTGACTGTATGTAGCATTTGTTGCATGAAACTCTTCTGAATGATGTCACTTCTTCATTTACCCTTCTTTATTCTCCTTTTTTGCAGCTTGTGGTCATTTTTCTTTTCCTGGCCTTACTTGGCCTGAGTCTTTATGGAACTACTCGTGTGAGAGATGGACTTGATCTTACAGACATTGTGCCGCGGGAGACACGGGAGTATGACTTCATTGCAGCCCAGTTCAAGTACTTCTCATTCTACCACATGTATGTCGTTACGCAGAAAGCGGATTATCCCAACATCCAGCACTTACTTTATGAGCTTCACAAAAGTTTCAGCAACGTGACGTACGTTTTGTTGGAAGAGAACAAGCAGCTTCCCAAAATGTGGTTGCACTACTTTAGAGACTGGCTGCAAGGTAAGGAGAAAAATAAAAACTCGGTTCACTAATCCAGATTTTCTGCAAATGTACTCTTTTCTCTTTCCATTTTTCCCCCTGCTACAGTGGTTTTCTTTCTTCTGATTTCCTCCTGTAGTATCCCTTTACATTTTATTTATTAAGGTTCCTTTCCTTCGGATTGGACTGTTAGAAACGATATTCCTGGTACAGGTTGAGTGGTGTACACCTACGCGAGTTTCATATGAGTTAACCATTCATTCATTTATTTTAGTTAGCTAGATTTATAGCTTGTCCTATCCCCAAGGGGTTGAGGGCATGTTACACTGTGTATAGGCACACACTAATAACATAACCCCATATACTCCCAATCATTTAATGTACTGGAATGGATTTTCTTTTTTTTTTTACAAAAAAAAATTACGGGAAGGAGGGGATTTGTATTTTTCCACTTCCTAAATTCGTCTTATTCTGAGTTGCCCTCAGCAACTCAAGTTTTCTTAGTTGGTGCTTTGAATTCTTTTAGATGGTATTAGGATAACTAGATTTCAATAGTTGCTCTGTGCTCCTGGCCAGGTGTTGCGGGGACTGGATGTGCCATGTTTTGGCAGGCTTGCTCCATTTGCTGCTTTTGTTCTGAACCTGTTTGGCTTCAGGAGTGAGTTTTATTGCAACTTTCTACATGGGAGGCAATTTTAAAGGAAACAGAGGGAGGGTTTGTAAATGGGAATTGCGCATCCAGAGCCTAGGGCTGTGTCGTTTAGGCCATGTTTTCTCCTTCCATCGCTCTTATCTCTTTATAGCTGTAGCTAACCTATCAGATCTGTAATGATGGTTTTGATTACAGCCTCTCAGTGCAGCTGTGAGGTGGGTCGGTGGATTATCCCCCCTCCCCTTTCCCCTCTTCTCTCCCCCTTTCCTTCCCTTCCTCAGACATGTGGTTCATTCATCTCTTCTCACACAGCCTCCTTGTGCTGGGCTGCGGCTTACTGTTCTAAATCTGATCCAAATTTGTGCTGTGAGGTATTTTTGCCCACCCTCCCCCCCCCCCAGCCTTGAAAGGGGTGGCAAAGAGGGAAATAACAGTTGAGAGGGAATAGGTGTTGGCTGTGATCTTTACACGTGCTGGCAGCAGATCCCACAACTTGTATTAGCTACACAAGTTGAACAGATGGAACAAATTGACAAAATCTTGTTCACTCACGCTGTGCTCAAGAAGGAGCTGAGTTGCTGTTTGAAGTTTGAAAGTTGGAGTGTGGGTTTCTTTTTCCTCCGGCTTTGTGGTGGAATTTCTGGTCATGTTGTCGTGTAACCTATGGCTTCAGCACCTAGTGGTAGCTGAAACAACACAGCGCTGGGTGTCTCCTTCCCATTGTGTAATTCATTTTACAGGGGAGTGAGTGAGTGGAGCTTTATTTTGGGCAATCGTCTGAATTCCTCCCCAACTCTGTAGTCATAATCAGTGGACACAATCCACCAGGATCATCCATGAATTGTAGTGCTCATTAAGGAGCCTGAACAGATCCTGCACAACATAATAAGTGATGAGTGAGGAGCTTCTGTTTTGGTCTCGTTCAATTTGGAGATCACTTTTTTATTATTATCTGGAAATGTGTGCTGATGAAAGGTTGCTTGATTTGGGGGGGGGGTTGGCTGGGTGGGGGGCGTTGTGTCTATGTGTGAGTCCTGTGCTGAATTGAGATTTATGGTGAGATGGTTCTATAACACTCTTACCTTGCTTCTATTATTATTATTATTATTATTATTTATTTAATAAAACGTCTGGTTTGCTGCAACTGTTGCTATGCAAGTATATATTGTTCCTAGGGAACAGAGGGAGCAAATTCATCTCCTGGAGTTACTGTTTGCAATCTGTGCCCTCCTTTCCCTTTATTAGAGGGACATATCTAGGATAAAATTCCTGATCTGTTTCTCTTCATTTTTATCACAATGCAAGTAGTGTTAACAGAGCCATATTGTGCATTAGGAGATTTCATAGCAAAGGGCCATTGCAAACTTAAAGTTGTGCATATTACATGCTCACACAAAGGGGTTCCCCAGCCCATGTGTGAACATGAATGCCTGAATGCACAGCTCTATAAGTCTTTCAAAACACTGCATACACATGGAGTTCCAGCTGCCTTTCTCTCTCTCCATTGGATAGAAGCCATGTGTTCCGCCACACACAGCAGTGTTATGATGCCAGAATGTTTTCACGTGTGGTAGTATTTGGCTAAGTGGGTGTGGGCGGATTGGGCCAGTTCTGAGCAACAGGAGGTCTTGTCTGGAGCTTCAGCCTGGCAGTCATCCACAGCCTAGCTGGAAGATGGGAAAGGCAGGTTATGCAGCCTCTGGAGTTCTGGGAGGCTAGTGTCTCAGGCATGTGGCACCCTCCCAAACATCTGTTTGGGAAGCATGTCACAGTACTCTAGCCAGGCTCTGCTCGTTCCAGGGCTATGAGGAAGAGGCTGGAGTGGACAGAACTAAGAGTCAAAAAGAGCTCTAAGAAAGTGATGGTGATGTTGCACATTGCTTGTCAGCACTTACTCGAGAGCTGAAAACTTTCACAATCCTGCGATCTCTTCATTAGCAGTTTGAAGGAAAGCAGCTCTGGTTTTTCTTCTTTTGGTTTACAAGCTGGGTGAAAAATAACAACAACTATCTGTCCCCTCACCTTCCAACAGGGCTTCAGGAGGCTTTTGATCGCGATTGGGAATCTGGGAAGATCACATACAACAATTACAGAAATGGATCCGAAGATGCTGTTCTGGCTTACAAGCTTTTGGTTCAAACGGGCATCCAAGACAAACCCTTTGATATTAGCCAGGTAATTTAAAAAATGCTACCATAACTCTATTTGTTTAAATGGAATGATGCAAATGGGAAGTAATTTTCCTTCCTTCTTTACTGCTTAAAGCCTTAGTCAATATCTGGAATACAAAGTTGACAGTTAGGTCTGACCTGCCCTTTCCCATACATGGTCCAGAGCACTGTAGACATTGAAGCCAAAGGAATGACAGCTTGAGTAATGGTGACAGGAAACTCTAGATGAATCCCACCACACACAGGGAAGAGCTTATTCAAATGTATTCCTTATTACAATGGTGGCAATGAAGAATGAGACTTCTCTGCTACTTTTGCATCTGGACAATAATGCCCAGAGAAGCCATTTCTGAGGCTTATCACGACCCGACCACAAGGTTGAACAAACCAGGTGTCTTGCTGTGATTTGTTTTCTGAGCACTTTGCAAATAACGTTACTTACATCTGCTTCAAACTGAATGACACCTCAAGTACAGAACTGTGCTTCTGTTTAGTTTCAGTTGATTTCACCTGGAGATGTGGACAGAATCACTGGAAATGTTTGGCTGATCTCTTTGTGCATTTGAAAAACCTTCCTGGCTATTAGTATTGAGTTTACGGGTTTGGTCATGAAGTGACCTTCCTCGAGGTGGGAGTAATTCCTGCCCTCTTGAAGGAGACAATTGTGATACCTCTGTTGAAGGAACCATTTGTGAATCCCCTCAACCTGAATAATTACTGGTCTGTTTCCAACCTACCTTCTCCTGGCCGATGGCGCGGACTATCTCAGTGGGCCCTTCAAAATCCCCTGCTGCTCTAGGGTTTTCTGCAGACGCCTATGTTGCTTCCTTTTGTGAAGTCACCCCTGGGTTCCTGGTCAGACTGAACCCTGATACAAGTAATCTTTTGTCACTTTTTCATCCTTCTTATGGAACTGCCATTCCAGAAAAGCCCACATCCTGGTGATGTTTCCAGGATTTATTCTGGCATCTGTTGTGCATTGATCTTAACACAACCATAGTTAAAACAAAAAAAATTCCTTCCAGTAGCACCTTAAAGACCAACTAAGTCAGTTCTTGGTATGAGCTTTCGTGTGCATGCACACTTCTTCAGATACAACCATAGTTAGTTAGCCTAAGTCAGCCTTCTTCATGCCTTGATCCCCAGATGTCGTTGACCTACGGCTCCCATCATCCTTTGCCAAACTGGTTGGGGTAATGAAGGGGTAATGAAGGCTGTAGTTCAGCAACTGCTGGGGACCCGTGGTGGGAAGAACTCTGGCGTAAATTACAGTTTGCAAGCCAGCTTCTGACTGTGGTTCCAAAGCTAACAATTATTCATGAAAATATTCAGACACTAACCATAGTACACCAACACCCTTGCAGTTTTGAAGATGCCTGTATGAAAAGGGATGGGGGCAGATTCCATGCAAGCCCATTGGCTTCCCATCCCTCAGTTGCCTAACCATGGTTTGATGGACAAGCAGCAGGCCTTTCTCTCTCTCTCTCTGTTTCCTGTTCTTTCCTACTACTTTATTCTTTATAACTGATTTTTTAAAATAAAATCCGCAGCAGCACCAGGCCTAGGAATGGAGGATGCTGTATTTTGAAAAAGAGATCCTAACCATTTATTTGATATGAGAGTAACTGAAATAGATAGTTTTACATCCTGGCATCCATTATTTTCTTCTGCAATGCATAATTTATCTTGCTGGTTTTGTAGGCCCAAGGAGCTGTTTTAATGTGCATGTATTCAACTATGTGATTTTCCCTATTTGTAGTATTACATGATACAATCTAGGAACATTTTTTTAAATCACATCTTCTGTTCTAGTCCCAGTCATGACCAAGGAATATGAATTTAAATGCACCTTGACCCCAAATCTGCTGAACTCCAGCGGGGCTTGGTTCACACAAAATGCTAAGCCAAACCATGGCAGTGTGAATGTGCAGAAGCGGTTGCACCCGCTTTGCTCCTACCTGGTTATATTGCTGCTGTGCTGTAGTGACCTAAGCCATGGTTTGGTTTAGTGTGTGTTACCCAAACCCAGACTCATCGTTCAGTTCTGTGCAGACAAACCACAAGCTGTAGCCCAGGGTACAGCTAAACCACGAGCCCAGGATTGGACAATCGTAGATTAGCACTGTGCAGTACAAAGCAGCCACAATCTCCTTTCTGGAAGCCAACATAGGTGCTTATTCATGCTAGCCCATGGTTTGGATTGCCTGTTAATGAGGGCATTGTTTTTAGTGGGACACTTCTGCATTTCTCTGACCAAAAGATAAAGTGCCATCCTGCATACATCTAGATCAGGCTTCCTCAACCTCGGCCCTCCAGATATTTTGAGACTACAGTTCCCATTATCCCTGACCACTGGTCCTGCTAACTAGGGAACATGAGAGTTGTAGGCCAAAAACATCTGCAAATTCTCCCAAGCCAGCTGGTTAAAAAAGAAAGAAATAGGTTTATTCAGAAGTAAGTCCCATTGGTTTCAGTAAGACGCCTGTACATGGAAGACCTACTTCCTTTAAATATATATATATATTAAATATTTTCATGAAATACAAAAGAACATGCAATCTCTCTCTTTCTTTTGGTTCAGATTATAAAGTCTTTTGGTTACGTTCAGTGTAAGACAATATGGTACTCAGAGGTAGGGGGAGAGGGTGGGTGATGAACTTGCACACTATTCCCCCCCCCCCCCCCGTTTTTCCAACTTGGTATATGTGTGACTTCCTTTGAACACTTTCAATAGAAAGAGAAGTTATTCAGGGCAAATTGTCATGATGTTAAAAATCTCAGATCTGTTCATGGGCATCCCCATGATCGTTCTTTTCTCCAAAATTGCTTCCCCATTCCTGAGTGTGTGCTGAATAACTCTCCATCATGATCATGAGAAACCCTTGCATGTGAATATGCTCATAAGGTTTGGGCAGAGGGTGTTTCCTGTATTTATATGGTCTATTTTTTTGTAGAAGCGCTGGTGCAGTATCTGAATATTCCCATAGGCTAAGCAGCTTTGGATAGTGGTGCGGTCCCATGTTTTAGCTGCAGCTTGTAGCTGTTTGTACAGTTTTATTTTACATTTTTTTGGCATGGACATGTTGGGGGGGGCCAGTTATGCTATGTTACACTTACGTGTGATGTAGATAGCAGTTTCTCATTAGAATCATGTAGAATAATTCCCAATAAAAGTGCTAACATCCACCACCCCCCGCCCCAGGTACAACAAGAAGTACCTCAAGGAACCAGTTGCTGGCTGTCTGGGTGGGCTGCTGCTGCTGCTGTACCCTCATGAGTTTAATGCTAGCTTCCATGCCACCAGTCCTGATTTGCTAGTTTGAACTAGCAGCAATCAGCCTGGGACCTGGAACATGGTCCCTGTGTGGAGTGCAAGTTCACGTGCGCTACAGGTGCATGCCAAACACTGCCAAAGCCCCCTTCTATCTAAGGACCCTTAAGGGAGGTTTTTTAAAGTCTGTAAAGGGAACTTGTGTCGTTCCAAACCCCACTTCTTTGCTTTCAGGCAGAAAATAACATTCCAATGACCTTCTCAGGAGCTGTTTGCTAGACTCAAAAGCATGGTTTAGAGTACTTTGACGAAAGTGGTATTGGGTAATATTGAATGATGTTGATGGTTTTATTATTATCCCTACCCTACCCATCTGAATGGGTTGCCGCAGCTACTCTGGGCTGCTTCCAACAAATATAAAAGCATAATAAAACATCAAACATTTATATATATATATATATATATATATATATATATATATATATATGCAGGTTTTGGTGTCCTCGGGTGTCTTCCCGTGTAAAAGTTGGGGTGTCTAGGCGACGTTTCGACGAGGTCTCACTCGTCATCTTCAGGCTGGTGCTTTCGGCTCTGTTCCAGTAACAAGAAGCCGAAAGCACCAGCCTGAAGATGACGAGTGAGACCTCGTCGAAACGTCGCCTAGACACCCCAACTTTTACACGGGAAGACACCCGAGGACACCAAAACCTGCATATATATATATATATATATATATATTGTGTATATAGTGTGTGTGTGTGTATATATATATATATATATATACACACACACACACACAACAACTACAGTGGTACCTCGGGTTACATACGCTTCAGGTTACATACGCTTCAGGTTACAGACTCCGCTAACCCAGAAATAGTGCTTCAGGTTAAGAACTTTGCTTCGAGATGAGAACAGAAATCGTGCTCCGGCGGCGCGGCAGCAGCAGGAGGCCCCATTAGCTAAAGTGGTGCTTCAGGTTAAGAACAGTTTCAGGTTAAGTACAGACCTCCGGAACGAATTAAGTACTTAACCCGAGGCACCACTGTACTTATCTTTATGCAATATGCAAATCCAGGGAGGAGAGAGAACCATAATCAGGTTCCCTAAGAGACTTTTTGTTGTTGCTGTTTGGCAGGAAATGCAAAATCCAGCATGGAACAAATGATTGCCCGTGGCTCCTGATATAATTTCTTCTGCCTGGGAGGGATAAAAGTGTGCTGCTGCCTCCACAGAGGCTGTGAGCTGTTCTCTGCAGTTCCAAAGACAATTTGAAGACATACAGTTGTTGCATATCCTGTGGATTAATTGAATCCAGATCTCTAGATTCCAGCTTTGCTTTTTTTTTTTTTTTTTTTTTTTTTTAGGCTGCTGTCACTGTTGTTTTTCACATAATTAGAAAGACCTGAAAATGAGAGTTGGGGCAGAATGAAAAATAAACAAAAGAAAACAAACCCCCTTGTGTGTCGCCCTTTTCCTGGCATTTTCTGTATATCACCCCGGTTGTTTGACGGGACATCTTTTGTTCCTAGAAAATCCGATTCAGATTCTCCAAATTCACTTACCCACGTGACCCCTGGAAGAGTGGACTCATCTGGTTTTGGGTGCTGGGCATTTTCTGAATACATAGGTCATAGGAGGCAAGTGTTAGCAAAATTTATACAGATGTTGTTTTATTTTTATAGCTCTCCTCCATTTACTGGGTGGCATTTCCTTCAGTGTTAACAACAGAGGTTAACTGCACACAGACGTCTATAGGACTCTTGCCAGATTCTTTCTTCCCGCCCCCTCCCGCCCCCGACCTCCATGGTTCCTTTTTCTTTTTTTTCCTCTCCCTCAAAACTTGCTTTAAATATGTTTCTCCATTTTGGTCATTTCCCCCCTCTTGGCTGCAGACAACATTTTTAGAATTTAGGTTTAATTGGCTCAAGTCTTCATCGGGAACCTTCTGTTGATTTCATGTTTCTAATGAATTGCATGCAAAGCATTTTCCGCTATATGAAAACTCTTGAATATAAAAATGTGGTTTTTTTTCTACCATAAACAAAACTCTCTTTATGACATCTCTGCTAAGTATAAAGTCTTCTTTCAAAGGCTATTATTCCATTTTACATGCTGTTGCATAATACCTTTCCTTCTTGTGTTAAAAGAATTGGGCATAAGTCCTAACATTCTGAACAAAAGTCCTGATTCCATCCTAAACTGTTCCTTCCTCTTCCTTCCCTCCCCTTTTTTATTTTTATTTTTTTTGCAGTTGACTAAACAGCGCCTGGTGGATGCAGATGGAATCATTAACCCCAATGCCTTCTACATCTACCTGACAGCCTGGGTTAGCAACGACCCTGTGGCATATGCTGCCTCTCAAGCCAACATCCGGCCCCACCGTCCAGAATGGGTCCACGATAAAGCAGACTATATGCCAGAAACCAGGTTGAGAAGTAAGGAACGCTTCCCTTCTAATGCCTTATGGTTTATATAAGTGCCTCGGCCCTTCTCTTGAGGCCCAGCAACTCCCCAGTCAGTTGACACTGCCCAGGAGCCAGACCATAAACAGAACAATATATTGCGTTTCTTAGTAAAAACTCAGGAGACAGGTTGTGGTTGTGTAATGGAGTAGAAGAATGCCGTGCGTCGGTAGCAGTTCATCATTTTGAAAAATGAATTCTTTAATAGTCTATATCAGAGGTCTAAAACTCATTTCATGTTAATGTGCCCTGTTCATTTTCCGTGGAAGGGGAGCCTTCAGTTCCCCTTGGTGTACTGCCTTTGCAAATGTGGAGCTTTAATAATTGGGAGTTATATTTTGTTCACTCTGAATTTGTTGGCTTTGGGTGTTAGTTGGGAAAGAGATCTGTATAAAGAGGATCTTCTGCTCTTGCAATCCTTCCCCAAGTCACCCGTTTGCATTCCGAATAGCAGTCCCAGTTTGATTCTGTTTGCTTTTGCTCTGGATTTATTGGGTGAATTGCTGGTTGGTTATTGGGTGGCAGGAGTGAGGAGAGAAGAGGACTGGTACTTCTGGAAACACAACTGGATAACAAGCAAATTGTGCTTCACTGAATCCGAACCCTAAAGCTCATGGGCAGCCAGCCAAAACTTGTCTTAATGAAAATTTATAGTTGAGATTATAATAAGGCAAATCAGGTTTAGTAAGTCAACGGAATGACCCTGCAGTGTCTGGAACACACAGCAGCAGCAAGAACTTTAATGCTAGTTGTGTGATGGCTTTTTCGAGGGAGGAGTGGGTGGTATTGGCGACTTAGCATTGCTTTTTGAAAAGAGAGCATGGAAAATTTGGGTGTGTTGAGTCACTGAAGGATAAAAATGATCTACTTCCTGAAATAGTCATTTGAAGTATTTAATCTTTCTTTGATTGACTGTAGCATGCTCTAAAGCTCGTTTTTAATAACCAGGGAAAATGTAAGAAATGTACTGGCCAGCTTTAAGCTTTCAAAGTATTTAACTGATTACAAATGCTGGCCCTGATTCACTGCTTCCTTTTTATGCTGTTGGGATTCCATGCTGTCAGCTATGCAATGATTTCAGAAGTATTGCCCTTCTAGCAGGGTAGTGCAAAAGTACATGAGGTTTTGCAATTCTCTCCAGTCAAATGTTAAACCCATTCTAAATCTTCAAATGTTAAGTCTTTGTTTGCTACTGTTCAGGCTTATGTAGACGGCTATCGACAAATACTAGTGTAGTCAGCACAACGGACTGGCTATTTTAAAGCCCATTTTGTATGGCAGTGGGTGGTATCACACCTTGCAAGCTAAAATACTCTTAGCATAGGTTGTTAAGGCTTGATTCCTTGACATTTTTTGTTAACTGATATCATTAATGATGGTGTATGCTGTATTTATATGATTATCCCATTTTAACAGTAGGCACTGAGGCAAAATAAAAATAAATGAAAGATAACAAAGAGACTTGTGGGATGTTAAAAACCAGAGTGATATCCAACTAAGTCAAAGATAAGTCAGTGTGGTGTAGTGGTTAGAGCAGGCATAGGCAAACTCGGCCCTCCAGATGTTTTGGGACTACAACTCCCATCATCCCTGACCACTGGTCCTGTTAACTAGGGATCATGGGAGTTGTAGTCTCAAAGACATCTGGAGGACCGAGTTTGCCTATGCCTGGGTTAGAGTGTTGGACTGGGACCTGGGAGGCCAGAGTTTGAATCCCCGCTTGAACATGAAGCTTACTGAGTGGTCTCAACCAGTCAATCACACCCAGCCTAACTTACCTCACAAGGTTGTTGTGGGGATTAAATGCGGAGGGGAATAACCATGTAAGACACCATGAGCTCTATGGAGAAAAAGCTGGGATAGAAATGCAATCAATCAATCAATCAACCAATAATTCAGTGTACACGCAGTGATTTCAGAGGACCTACTCTTTGTATGACTAACATTGGATATCACCCTGTGATTTATTGTGTGGCATAAGATTTTGTAGACTAGCCATGAGACTGTATAGCCAATTCCAAAGGAAGACTTTATTCCAGGTGTAAACTAGACTTCTGATATGTTGATTTTTAGTGAATGCTGGATAAAGTGCTTCTAAACGGCTGCTTATTGTAAACTCAGTGCTGCTCATGCTTGCAAATTTTGTGCAACATCTGTGGCCTCAATTTAATCTTGATGGTCTTTCTTGTCCCAGAACCTCCAGAGTTCTCCTTTCACCACTTGCTATATTTTCACACTACCATTATTGAACATTATAAGAACTTTTGGAGGGGTAGCCGTGTTTGTTTCTTGCAGCACTTTTAATCAGGATTTAACTTGTCTGCAGAAAATCCAATGAGTTAAAAAAGAAATGTGGAAATAGGGAATTCTTGCCACAAAGGGTGTTGGTTTTAGGGATGCTTCTATAGTATTATAATGTTCATTGGGGTGTCTTTATAACTCCCAAATGTGATAGTGGAAGGCTTGCCTGTATGAAATATGAAATGTACTACACCTCTTCATAATGAAATGTACTGCTTCTGCTGCATTTTGTTGGTATATCTGAATGTACCATTTAATGCAAATTAATACATGTTGATATTCTGGCACCAGAAAGCCAAACTGCTTCATTTGCCTGTTTCACTCTGTATTCTGATACACTGTTTTCCAGCATAAGTTTGTTTAAGCAGTGTGTTTTTTCCCCTTCCCAGTCCCAGAAGCTGAGCCTATTGAATATGTTCAGTTTCCTTTCTACCTCAATGGACTGCGCGACACTTCTGACTTTGTGGAAGCTATTGAGAAAGTGAGAGCAATCTGCAATAACTACACCAGCCTCGGGGTTCCCAGTTACCCCAATGGATACCCATTTCTCTTCTGGGAACAATATATTGGTCTCCGTCATTGGCTCCTTCTGTCCATCAGCGTGGTTCTGGCGTGTACGTTCCTGGTGTGTGCCCTCTTCCTTCTGAACCCTTGGACAGCTGGGATCATTGTAAGTGTTTGCTGAAGCAAAATTCCTTTCAGCATAGCTCTTGCTACAGTCAGGAAGGTTTTGTTTATGTCTGGCTACTGATGGGGTATGCATATTGCATCATTCACGATATATTTATTCAACTTGAGGGGGTAGGGTTCATGAAAAAGGTATAAGCCTTAATAACCTTCATCCTTTGGCCTCCTCTATTTGCTTAAGTTTAAAATAAAAATAAAAGTGTCTAAACTTTTGCCCTCATTCTGATACCTAGAGGTAAAAGAAAGAGAAATTATTAAATGATTTTTTTAAAAAGCGTCTTATTATTCTAGAGAGCTAAGTGATTTTTGTGTCAAGATTTACCGTATTTTTTGCTCTATAAGACTCACTTTTTCCCTCCTAAAAAGTAAGGGGAAATGTGTGTGCGTCTTATGGAGCGAATGCAGGCTGCACAGCTATCCCAGAAGCCAGAACAGCAAGAGGGATTGCTGCTTTCACTGCACAGGGGTCCCTCTTGCTGTTCTGGCTTCTGAGATTCAGAATATTTTTTTTCTTGTTTTCCTCCTCCAAAAACTTGTGCTCTGGTGCGTCTTATAGAGCGAAAAATGCGGTATTTTTATTTCATTTGGAGCCACTCATAAGCAATTCATTATTACGTTCTGGACACAAACCTGTTACTTTTTGTTTTGGAAATGAATCTCATGGACTTCCAAGTAAGTAGCTGAAAAATAACAGTTCGCTCTTACGCTCGCTATTTTTGCAAGCGAGTCCCAAGGTTTTCAGGGGCCCAAGGCAAGGGACCCGAGATGCTCCCCAGAGTGAAGTCCTTCCTGACATTTCTCTGGAGCTGGTTTCTTTGTTGAGCTCTGGAAGTGTTCACGGCCTGAACACAAAGAGCTGCACAGGATTTCAGGGACCAGCATCTGACTGCATCAGTTGTCTCTACTGCTGACTTGATCTGAGTAGCCCTGTGCAACTTCCTCCAGAGAGGACCAGTGTGAAAAATTGCTTGGATCCCCAAAGTTGGGTTTCATGGGGGGAGAAGAGGGCAAGGCAGGGTTGCAGGGTGTAGGAAGAATAGTCTGATGAATGTAAACTGTATAAACTAGTTTTTTATATGTCCTGGAAAGCGCTGGTGATCTTTCAGCACACGGGCATTCTTTTCAAATGGAATGTTGATGTTATGCTGTCTAAACTTTACAAACTTCCCCATAGCTTATAAAAGGGCAGAGGTAGAAAGCAATTACCAGGTTTTGTCCTATAGATGTGTGTACAGCAGGTATGTTAAAAGGCAAATGTTTAGTCTGGAGTAGCTTTCAAAAGTCATAGGCTGTGCATGTTATCATTCACGAGTCATTAGCTTATAAAATAATTTATTGCCGTGCCTATAGGGGGTGGAGTCTGCTTTCAGAAAGGGATTTTACCTTTTTAACCGAGTCTTCAGGCTTTCTCCTTCTTCTCTTTCGATGCCTTTTTCGTGTTCTCTACCCCCTGCCTCTAATTTTGTTTACGAGGTAGATGAAAGAAGAAAAATAAAAAAGCCTCCCCTTAACTTTAACTGTTTGCTTTGTCCATGCCAATCCCCCCAAGTTCTTCAAAGCTAAGAGGCCCTTTGTAACCCGACACCCATCAGCTGATTATGGCATTCACTGTTTTCCATGCATTAACTACTCCCAAGTCATCTTCACTTACTCTGTAATTTGGTCAAAAGGTTGTCTGGGTGGGTGGGTGAGGGGAGCCCACATGCTGTATCTTTCCTTGCGTTAATCACTATACTGGGACTACGTAAGAGGAGGTGGAATACAGGAAAGAAGCGGAGAATGGCCCAAATGATTTCAGGCTGTATTGTCAAACAATAAGTGAAGCAAACCTGTATACTTCGATTTCTGCCTGGCTTCAAAGAAAACTATTAACTCGTGGTTTCTGAAGAGCCTAGATATTTATTTCAATAATTAAGAATAAGAAATACCAGCGGCTCACCTTTTCATTCTCCCTCTCCATTCTCCAGATGTTTTGGACTACAACTCCCATCATCCCCTGCCAGCTGGCTGTGCTTGTGGTCCAAAACATCTGGAAGCCACCAGGTTAGCGAAGGCTGTCCTATATATAAGAGGGAAAGTTGCTAATTGCCATTTGGATCTCTTTAGGTGGTGGTGCTGGCTCTGATGACGGTGGAACTCTTTGGCATGATGGGTCTTATTGGGATAAAACTGAGTGCCGTGCCTGTAGTCATCCTGATTGCTTCTGTTGGAATCGGAGTGGAGTTCACTGTTCACATTGCCTTGGTAAGTGGAAGCTGAATATCTCATTTTGTTCTCTTTTTTTTGTGAAAAAAATGCTCCCTTCGTGCCAAAAAAAATACCTTGCATGTGGACAGCTAGTGCCTCCAAATGGAGATTGGAATACAGTGGTACCTCTGGATGCGAACGGGATCCGTTCCGGAGCCCCGTTCGCATCCTGAAGCGAACGTAAGACGTGACTGCGCGTGTGCAGGTTGCGTTCCACCGCTTCCGCGCAGGCGTGTGACGTCATTTTGAGCATCTGCGCATGCGCGAGTGGCAAAACCCAGAAGTAATGTACTCCATTACTTCCGGGTTGCCGCGGAGCGCAACCAAAAAATAAGCTGAAGGGTATTCATCCCGAGGTATGACTGTAGAGCTCTTCCCCATGTATTCCTAGTTTTCAAGGAATTCTTTGATGTGGAAGAATGGAGCATTCAGTCATGTAGACTCCACCCACATTCTGAAGCAATGCTCTGATAGGGAAATTGTACACTTCCTTCTTTCTGAGTATTTGAAATACTGTAATAACTTAAAACACAAATCGCACAAAAATTACAAAGCATTAATACACCCAGCTTCTTGCCCTTGTCACTGGAGTTAGATAAGGCCACGCAGACCTTTGGACTGGCGCCTGGCTTCCGTAATGAATTGTACACAGGTAAATGAATTGAACCTGAATCTTGACAAGATAGAGATGCTGTGGTTTGGTAGTGCCATTAGGTGAATGGCCAGTGCTTGATGGAGTTGCACTCTCCTTGAAGAAACCGGTGCATAGTTTGGGGGTATTTCAGTATTTCACGTTGTCACTGAAGACTTGGATGTCTCTAGTGATGCAGAGTGGTGGTACCCGCAAAGCACTCTGCAAGAACCGCACAAGCAAAAAAAGTCACCTGACAACATTGTGACACCAGGTGAATGACCATGTGGATGGCCCCACTCACCTGTCAGACTTTGGCTTTGAAGAGTAGGGGAGATAATGATCTAGCCTGCCAGTGAGATCCATGTCCTCATCCCTATGCGAGGGTAACATCTCCACAAGCTGCTCCCCATGCCAGCTTGACCCCACCCAGAGACTGGGCCTTTTTTAATTTGCAGAAGGGTCAGCAGCTCAGGCTCTCCATCCGTGGTTGGGACTTTTCATATTACCTTAGAGGTGTAGGAGGCATCTCTGCCTTAAAGGTAAAGGTAAAGGTACCCCTGCCCGTACAGGCCAGTCTTGACAGACTCTGGGGTTGTGCGCCCATCTCACTCAAGAGGCCAGGGGCCAGCACTGTCCGGAGACACTTCCGGGTCATGTGGCCAGCGTGACATCGCTGCTCTGGCGAGCCAGAGCCGCACACGGAAACGCCGTTTACCTTCCCGCTGGTAAGCGGTCCCTATTTATCTACTTGCACCCGGAGGTGCTTTCGAACTGCTAGGTTGGCAGGCGCTGGGACCGAGCAGCAGGAGCGCACCCCGCCGCAAGGATTCGAACCGCCGACCTTTCGATCGGCAAGTCCTAGGCGCTGAGGCTTTAACCCACAGCGCCACCTGCGTCCCAATCTCTGCCTTAGCAACCTCCAAACCACCAGCACAAAGTAAGAAGTTGTTGGTTATTTTTTATTGCTTTGTTTGTTTCTGCTAGAGCAGAAGACAGGCACTTGTGGCATTTTCTGCCTCAGCAGCCAAAACAACTTAGGTACTGCACACCTTGTCTCGGAGGGGTGGTGAGGAGGACCACATTTTTTGCTGCTGCTTCAGGCAGCGAGATGTCTTGGGCTGACTCTGCTTAACCTCCCAGGGAGGGTTGAATTCTGACACCTCTCACTTTACAGATTAAGCCTTCTGATTGATTACATAATGAATGTCTGCCTTAAGCCTCGTTAGCCAGTTATTCATATATGTATAGTAAGAAGAACTGTCAATTGCCAATTGTCGTTGTAGCATCTTTCCTCTCCTCTGAGGACTCCCTCCCCCTTGGGAATCCTCGTAAGCTGCTCACACTATTCTGATGGCATGAACTCCATTCTTTCCCAGGCCTTTCTGACTGCCATAGGAGACAAGAACCGCAGGGCTGTCCTTGCCTTAGAGCACATGTTTGCACCTGTGTTGGATGGAGCTGTGTCTACGCTGCTCGGTGTGTTAATGCTTGCAGGATCCGAGTTTGACTTTATTGTCAGGTAAAACATGTGTGCATCCTGCCTCTCCCTTTGCTTAATTAAAATTAAATGAATGTAGCAGAGCCTCATTTATCTGACTGGGCAAGGGCACCTATAATGGTTACTGGATAATCCGAAATTTGGTTACGAGAATCGCTATTTCATTGGGATTAGACTATGATGTTGAGCTGTGCTGGAACACCCCGGTGAGTTCAGGAAGCTGCACGTGCAAGTTCCTCTAGCTCAGAGTTGCCTACACTGACTGGCAGCAGCTGTCCAAGGTTTCAGGTAAGGGATTTTCCCAGCACTGTCTGGAGATGTGCTGGGGAACTTTGATCCTTTTATATGCAGAGCACACGCTCTGCCCCTAAGCTGTGGCCCTTTCCTGATCACGTAAGTGAGGTTTCCTTTCATGGGAATGCTGCCATGCTTCTCCATTTACCAGTGCTGTGCATGATGTACTTGCTTGTGCCATGGTTTCGTTTTTACTCTGCTTTATTACTCTGCTAGTTTCATTTTAGTAGTAGTAGTAATAATAATAATAATAATAATAATAATAATAATAATAATAATAATATTTTATTTATACCCCGCCCTTCCCAGCCAAGACCAGGCTCGGGGTGGCTAACAACCAATAATAAAAACAAGTTGATTAAAATACAATTTAAAAGATCAAGATGCAACATTAAAACATGAGGGTGCAATCTCTTCATAGGAGGAGAAAGGAAAAAGAAAGAGGGGAGGGAATCAAACTGATTCTAAGCCAAAGGCCAGGCGGAACAACTCTGTCTTACAGGCCCTGCGGAAAGAGATCAGATCCCGCAGGGCCCTGGTCTCAAGAGACAGAGCGTTCCACCAGGCCGGAGCCAGTGTTGAGAAGGCCCTGGCTCTGGTTGAGGCTAATCCAACTTCCTTAGGGCCCGAGACCTCTAGGGTGTTGCTATATATGGACCTTAAGGTCCTCCGTGGGGCATATCAGGAGAAGCGGTCCCGTAGGTACGAGGGTTCTAGGCCATGATAGTAGCTGTTTCTATTGCAAGTACTGGATTTTGTTAAAAATAATTTTAAAAGCTTCCCACTCAGAAAAGGCCTTATACAGCCTATAGTTTGTTCAACAGCAGCATTAAGTTATTCCCAAAGAGTGGTTAGCTGGAGGTGACCTTTAACCTAAGCACTCTCCCAAACTATTTACATGCAGAGTACTTTGAGTGGAGAAGCCTGAAAAACTATAAACATCCTGAAACTGAAACTCCCTTTACCTCACCCCCGTCACTGAAGATTATAGAACAGTTTGGCTGACCAAAATAAAAAGTTCAGGGTAGAATGTGAGCAGGCAGGCACCTATAACATCACGGAATGTAACATAAAATACACAGTGAAGCCTGAAGGCCTTTCTGTCTGAAGCTAAAGGGAGCCTGTTTTCTTGTGGCTTTAATTAAGAATGTGAATACAGCAGATAAAAGCATAGAGCAAGTTTTTTTTTCCCTTTGGGAGGGAATTTGAGAGGGGTGATGAAATGGATCCTGTTTTGCTCCAAACAGTCTGTGCAAAGTCACTGAGCAGAAAGGCAAAAAATGTTGTCTATTTTGCAGAATTGCACAACAAATAAAACAAATCAAAAGAGCAAGTTAGTAGGAGCTGCAATTAAGGCAGACAGTAGCTAGATTGATGATGAAGAATAATTAATATAAGTACCAAAAAAGGTGTGTAAAGTTGTAATAAAGGGGGGAACTGCAGTGCGGAAACATATATTATTGTAGTTTCTCACGGCTTTATGAAATCATAACCTCTTTCTAATCTGTCTCAGCCTATAAACTAGTATACACCTTGGTGCCACTGCAACCTCCCCCAGCCCACAATTTCCCTCACCTACTTCGTACCTGCACCATGCCTCCTGGTGATCCATCCCCAGCCCCATTTTGAGAAATGATGACTCTACAGATCAGAGTTTGGCTCATGGAACAAAGTGCTCTTGGGTCTTAACTCCCCACCCCCACCCAAACAGCCACCTGCACCCTTTGAAAATCTGCTCTGTGCAGGGTTGGGGAATCTGTGGAACAGCATGAAAGGTGGAGATGTGGACTTCACAGAGAAGGGGTAACTGGCAAAAGGGGGGACGACCCTCTGCTGGATCCAAATGGAAGGATCTAGTGTGCTACTGCTCTCTCTTGGTGACTGAGTGTGTATATGCACGATAAAGAACAGCTGGAGAAAGTTTGCATTCCATCAGGTGCTGCTACTGACTGTCCCCCATTCATCTCTGTGGGACTTTTGCTCACACTCTGCTCTAAACAAATGGACGTTACCAGTGTTTGGGTGGATTCCAGCTATGGTCTACTTAGGTAATAAGGATTGTAACACAATTTTCCAGTTGGAATTGAACTTTGAGGTGTTTGTTTTTTTAAACAATTAAGCAGCGTATAAATTTTACAAAATGAAATAAATGGGTATTTTAACGCTTTTAACTTTGTCTTTATTCATTTGGCCTTCTCGTCATCTAACACAACCAGGGTTTAGCTTCCCTGTTGTTGTTTTTAAAAGACGGCTCTCAAGCCAATGAGCAACGCTTGAGCCTTGTTTCGTGTCCTGGGGAAGGCGCCAGACTATAACGGCAAGGAGTAGGTTTTTAGCCCAATAGCTCATCCGGGTAGAACTTTTGTATATTCAAAGTGGTCAGATCTGTAATCGCCCTGTATATACTAGAGTTAGACTGATGGGATACAAATGTCTCCAGTGCCTCATGTTGATGGTGTGTTCCAGTTAGTTTACATTAGTGTAGGACATAAGCTAAGCCAGCTGGATCAGGCCAGTGCCCCATCTAGTCCAGAGTCCTGTTCTCACAGTGGCTGACCAGATGTCCACGGGAAGCTTGCAAGCGGGTCGTGACTGCGGCAGCACTCTGCCCAGGTGCAGTTCACAGGGACGCGGGTGGCGCTGTGGTCTAAACCACTGAGCCTAGGGCTTGCTGATCAGAAGGTTGGCGGTTTGAATCCCCGCGACAGGGTGAGCTCCGATTGCTCGGTCCCAGCTCCTGCCCACCTAGCAGTTCAAAAGCACATCAAAGTGCAAGTAGATAAATAGGTACCACTCCGGTGGGAAGGTAAATGACGTTTCCATGCGCTGCTCTGGTTTCGCCAGAAGCAGCTTAGTCATACTGGCCACATGACCCGGAAGCTGTACGCCAGCTCCCTCGGCCTATAGAGCGAGATGAGCGCCGCAACCCCAGAGCCGTCTGCGACTGGACCTAGTGGTCAGGAGTCCCTTTACCTTTACCTTGACAGTGGAGCTAGAACTTAGCAGTTGTGGCTAGTAGCCATTGAGCCTCCATGATTTGGGGTGTTTTGTTTTGTTTTGTTTTGTTTTTGGTGCTAATGCAGGGTAGAAATTCCTATATGTAATCCTACTGTAATAGCATGACAGTGGTAGCTTTGCACGTTAATAAGATTTGATCTGTTTAAACCAGAGACATTGGCAAAGGGGTTGCCCCCTTCTGCCTCTTTCTTCAAACTGTTGCCCAAGACCCAAAGCCCCAAAATCCATTAGCTTTAAAATGCATCTTTGAGCTTAGCCTCTGTTGTCCCCCTCACCCCCCAAATGCTAGATACCCAACTAGTAAGGCTTTCCTCTTGCTGGCAGGTTTACCACAGTATTCATGAAGGATACCAGACCTTAGCCCTCAATGGTGGGAAAGGACAACCACTCGTGCACTCTCCTCTTCTTCCATAGTACTTCAGCCTTTATGTTTGAATTGGCTGACACAAAACAAGAGCATTCAGAGATGCTAAATTGTTCAACAAAAGATTAGCCTGCAATGCAGCTCTGCTATTGTAGAGTGCTCTTTCTCAGTACAATGCTCAGGCTCACCATAGAATGCCCTGCATTTTCTTTGCAAAAAGCTGGTTCCTGTGTCTAAAAAGGTTGCAATTTGAGCTATTTGGTAAAACTGGAACTCACAGAATTCAAGGCGGAAAGTTGTGATTAATGAATGGCAAGGGAAAGCCTTACCTGATACACTAGAGATTTAATTAGAGATTCTGCTGTTAGACGCAGAAGCATTTCACAGTGGATTAGCTTCTGGGAGAAGTAGGCTTCTTTTTCCTTCTAGGCTAAATTGTTTAAATTCTACACCCTTCACTTCATTTGTTTGCTTCTGCTGCTTCCCCCCCTTTTTTCTTTTTTGCAAATGGGGGCCCCTTTTCATTGTATTTGTGCTTTCAATCTGTTCAGTCATTCAGTTCGCATTCCATATTTTTGTGTTTGTGTAACACATTCATAAATAACATTACATGCTGCAAGATTTCGATAAATTAACAAGCGTTTTTTCTTTCTTTCTTTCTTCCCTTTTTGAACTAACACTTTGGGTTGTGGAATGTAGCCTCTCTAATCCAAAAGGTAAAAAGAAGGGGGGGGGCGTTTGAAAACCCTGCATAATGACTTTGTACATTAAAGAAAAAACAATGTTGAGTGTTGGTGTGTTTGTTTAGTAAAATATGTTTTATATGTTTGTTTACAGTTCTAAATCATATTTTCAGCTTTTTAACACATAGTATGTTGAAATATTCCAGGTATTTCTTTGCTGTTTTGGCAATTTTAACAATCTTGGGTGCTTTGAATGGACTGGTGCTACTCCCCATTCTCCTTTCCCTTTTCGGACCATATCCTGAGGTCAGTATTGTATTACTTGCAAATTGTGGTTGTTCTTTTCACTGCTACTAATTATTATGTTACGTACTTTACACTTGTGCTACTTCTAAGTATGTTGCACTGTTATTTGGCAATTTGGTGCAAAAAACAGAATTTTTCATTGCATATACATTGGAGTATCTGGAATCTGATGTGCTTGTGCAAATCTAACTCCTTTAACTGTTTTGTGCTAAAAAGCAGTCTAGCATAGTTGCTGATCTCAAGAGCATGACATTTGCCATCAGGCGAAGAAGACAACATTCTTCCTGATATCCAAATCCATTCATGTACTTATTTCTCGCAGTATCACAACAGACCACCAAGAAACAGTACCTACTAAAGCTCAGAAACCATAAACTACAAGTATGGGAAGTGAGATACCACCAAATTTAATTTGCATCTTTTATTGGGTGCCACAATCTGGTCACTCTTGTGGATGTCCTTGTAGGCAGGTGCTGCCCATTTCTCCTCTATGGGCAGGGGAATTCTGTGTTCATGCATTATAAGAAAACACCTGTACCATACATTTAAAGTACTCTTACACCCCTTAAAAATTCATGGCTTCTTCCAAAGAAGTCTAGGATCTGCAGTTTGTAAAGGGTGCTGAGAGTTGTAAGGAAACCTTCATTTCCCTAGTTGTTGTTGTTTAGTCGTTTAATCGTGTCCTATTCTTCGTCACCCCATGGACCAGAGCATTCCAGGCACTCCTGTCTTCCACTGCCTCCCGCAGTTTGGTCAAACTCATGATAGTAGCTTCGAGAACACTGTCCAACCATCTCGTCCTCTGCCGTCCCCTTCTCCTTGTGCCCTCCATCTTTCCCAACATCGGGGTCTTTTCCAGGGAGTCTTCTCTTCTCATGAGGTGGCCAAAGTATCGGAGCCTCAGCTTCAGGATCTGTCCTTCCAGTGAGCACTCAGGGCTGATTTCCTTCAGAATTGATAGTTCTGATCTTCTTGCAGTCCGTGGGACTCTCAAGAGTCTCCTCCAGCACCATAATTCAAAAGCATCAGTTCTTCGCCGATCAGCCTTCTTTATCATTTCCCTCAGAGAACTGTAATTCCTAGAGTGGTCTAACAACCAATCCTTCTTCACAGGGTATTCTGGAAATACCCTGCTCTGTGAGGGGAGTTGGGATCTCCTAACAACAACTCTCAGCCTTAACATTTAAGGTTCCTAGGGTTATTTGGAAGAAGCCACAATTGTTAAAAGTGGTACAAGTAAAGGACCCCTGACCATTAGGTCCAGTCGTGGACGACTCTGGGGTTGCGGCGCTCATCTCACTTTACTGGCCAAGGGAGCCAGCGTACAGCTTCCGAGTCATGTGGCCAGCACAACTAAGCCGCTTCTGGCGAACCAGAGCAGTGCACGGAAACGCCGTTTACCTTCCCGCCGGAGTGGTACCTATTTATCTACTTGCACTTTGACGTGCTTTCGAACTGCTAGGTGGGCAGGAGCAGGGACCGAGCAGTGTGAGCTCACCCCGTCGTAGGGATTCGAACCGCCAACCTTCTGATCGGCAAGTCCTAGGCTCTGCGGTTTAACCCACAGCACCAGCCGCGTCCCTAAAAGTGGTATAATAGTGCTTAAAATGTACAGGTTTGGCTGAGAGCCCCACATGCGTGTGGAGTATTCCAAAACAGAAAACAAACACTTGTGCCAGTGCTAGGAATGTCTTGTCTAATTATTTATTACATTTCCATCCCACCTTGCACTTTCCAAGGAGCTGAAGGTGCCCCCCATATCTGATCCTCACAGAAACCCCCATGAGGTAGGATAGGCAAGGTCAATCAGTGAGCTTCATAGCGGGGGGGGGGGGGGCAAATTTGAACCCTGGTCTCCCAGTATACCACACTGCCATTCATTCAAGCTGATCACCCCCAATAGAGTGCTGATGAGTAGGATTTGGGCCTGCTGCAAGCAAGCCCGTGCTTGCCCCATATTAAGGTTACCAGACATCCACGTTTCCCAGGGACAGTCCCTGGATTTACAAATCAGTCCCCATACAAAATCTATTGAAGTTGAAAAGTGTCCCCGGATTCATTGAAAAAAAATCTGGTAACCTTACTATAGCTGTAAGCTGCTCCTTCTGCCACCACCCATTGCTTCCTCTGTCACAAGGCCCCATGACAATTTATCATGCATTCAGGCAAAGGCAGGTAGAGGTGGCTTTTCTTGGTTCCAGGCCCCAGCCGAGTGTCCGGTTGAGTTCCAGCATCCTAACGGGGGAAATTGCACTCTGCGCATGATTCCCAGTGAGAGAAAGGCTCCTGGAAGTAGAAATTGTGTGTGGTGTGTCATTTGTCCCAGGCCAATTCCTGGTGGGGAGGAGGGGTGGTCTGCAAGCAGCTGAAGCTGTCGCTTCCCTGTCTCAAAGTGAGTTGGAACGGAGGAAGGGGAAGCTGTGGCAGGCCCCTTGTGAGCAACTGCAATGAAAGTTTGCAGTGCCCTTGGGCCTTTGTGTGTGTTTAAATAGTCCCTTTTGGGCTCCTGCCTCCCTGAGGCAGACAGCTTTGGATCATGCATGTGGAGTCATGAATTCTGTGCTAAATTAACGCAAGTTAAACAGATTTGCCCATTTCATTCAATTGGCATGGTTGTTTTCGCTGTCAGTATTGTACCATTCCCTCCACCCCCACCCCAAGAATTGGTTTGCCCTCAGCCAAGAACAGTTTGTGGGATATGGGGTGGGGGACATAACGTAGATCTTTTGCAACACAGGTGGCGCTGTGGGTTAAACCACAGAGCCTAGGATTTGCCGATCAGAAGGTCGGTGGTTCGAATCCCTGTGACGGGCTGAGCTCCTGTTGCTCTGTCCCAGCTCCTGCCAACCTAGCAGTTCGAAAGCACAAAGTGCAAGTAGATAAATAGGTACCGCTCCGGCGGGAAGGTAAACGGCATTTCCGTGCACTGCTCTGGTTCACCAGAAGCGGCTTAGTCATGACCCGGAGGTTGTACGCCGGCTCCCTCGGCCAATAAAGCGAGATGAGCGCCGCAACCCCAGAGTCGGTCAGGGGTCCCTTTACCTTTACCTTCTATGGCACAATTAAAAATCTCTATTTTGTGTGCCCATCCACCAAACCTCAGATGGCAGAGGGACCCTGAGCAAGTCTCCTATGCTGAATAGTGCATTGATAGTTACGTGTGGAAGGAGGGAATCCTTAGGGCAGAGATTTCCAACTCCCAAGAGACTGTGATCTACTCCCAGTATAAAAAAAACTGGCAGTGATCTACCCATTGTCATTGGAGGGAGGAAGGAATGTGTGTTGGGTGGGTGGATTGCCCAGAGTTGTTAAGCTTTTGGGGGGGGGGGGGAATGATTGCACAGAGTTTTTTTAGCTTTCCTCCCATAACTTTTTGTACACAATAAGGATCCCACGATCTACCAGGATCACCCAGGGATCTACCGATAGATCGCAATCTACTGGTTCGACATCCCTGTCTTAGGGTCTTCTGGCCCCAGGCCATTTAGGGCTTTAAAAGTTAAGAGGCTATGTACTAGACTTGGAAATTGATTGGTAATGTATATCAGAATAAAAAATCAGTTTAAGACACAGTTTGATAAAAGGTATTAAATGCAGACATTTAGTTCATGATTTGGTATTAGAAACATTTTAAAAATGGGAGCAGTTTTACTGTAGTTCATCTCCGAAGTGATGCGAGCTTATTTGACCAAAGTAAAGTTATTTTCTCCAGATGCTTCTACTGACACCCACTAAGAGTTTTTAAACTGTCATTCCTAGGTTTCCCCAGTCGATGGAAGGAGCAGGTTACCTACGCCATCTTCTGAGCCTCCCCCAAGCGTTGTGAGGTTCACCATACCACCTGGTCATGCACAGAATGGGTCAGATTCTTCCGATTCTGAGTACAGTTCTCAGACCACGGTATCTGGAATCAGTGAGGAGCTCCATCAGTATGAGTCCACTCAGAGATCTGGTGCCCCGGTCCGCCAAGTAATTGTTGAAGCAACTGAAAATCCAGTATTTGCCAGATCCACTGTAAGTAACCCAAATCTCTGTTTCTCTTTTCCAGCTTTCATGTATAAATCTAACATTCCATTCCTTAACTAGTTTGATAGGTGCTGCAACATAGATGTAGATCCACATTTCTCAGATTGGTGCATGTCTTAGGGTAGAGTCCGGTCTGAAACTTCAAGCCTGTGACAGTAAGATATCCAGGCTGATCTCCCAAACATATGACTATAATTTAGGGAATATTCATTTTCCTACATGCACACACACACACTCCAGTGTCCAGTTTCTCTTTGGAGTTGCATACTTAAGGAACATTTAAAAAGCGAATCACCACTTGCACAGGGATAGTCACAAACATTCCTATTACCAAAGGTGCCCTTTTTACAGTAGCCACAGTTACGGAAATGGCCACAGCAACTTGTTCACACTAAAGTTTATCTACACTGTTGCATATCTTGGCACATGATTTCAAGGAGAACATAAACGCTGCCTTTCTGAAAATTGTCCCTTAATTTTTGGCTCTACTTTATGTGAACCTCAAAAGCATTTCAGGAAAGAATGGGAAGTGTTGGTGCCAATTCAGTACTAAAAAAGGAAATGTAGGCATAGTTCTATGTATCACATTTCCCCCCTATTTGCAGATTTTTGGGATATGGGGATGTGTTTGATACAGCTCTGGTAATATTGCCTCTTTCAACAGAAGAGCAAGTTTGTAATCTGGCAGGTTCTCTCACACCCACTAAGTATCCCTGGTGAAATTAATAATGTAAAATAGGTTGGCTTGAAAAAAAGAAAACAAATCTTATCAGAGCAAGGAATGGCACATAAACCACCAGTCTTTTTTATTATTATTTCCAACTCTACAATGTCTTTATTTCATTTAATTGTTATAACATGGAATATGTGCTCTAAGGTATACAGAAGATACAGTGTAAATTATTGCATTGATAAAATTCCTGTTTTCCATTCTGTGTCTATCTCATTTTGTGACTTCCCTCCACCACAACACCACATCCGTTAATATATTTTGAACTTGCCATTGTGTAATATATATTAATTACTTTGGCCCCCAGAACAATCTTACAATAATTTTTTTCGCTCCTTTGCGAACTTAGTCCATGCATATCAATAAATTTGTTTTGCAACAATGTTTTGTCATATATTCTTCTAAAGAGTTCCTTTCCTTCTTAAGTTTTTGATTCGACTGAGATCTAATGGCTGCTGTCATTTTAGCCAACTCTGTGAATTCACATAATTTGCTTAACCAATCAGGGGATCAGTCTTTTGCCCCTTCAAGCAGCTTAGCCACCATGTTCTTTCAGGTTGTGGAGGAGCTACCATCTTTTGTTGCCATAGCCTTATTAAAGATTTCCGTGCCCCATTTCCTTCCCAGGTGATTCAGCCGGATACAAGGTATTATCAGCCAAGCCCAAGATCACAGGCTTACCAAGAGTCTGGATCCCAGCAAACCTGGCATCAAAATAAGCAGCCCAAAAGAGAACCAAGGGAAGGACTCCGGCCACCCCCTTACCGGCCGCGCAGGGATGCTTTTGAAACGTCTACTGATGGGCACTCCTGCCCTAGTAACAGGGACTGCTCTAGCCAGAGAGCTCGTTCTCAGAACAACAGAAACGCAGCCTTTACTGCCACGGGCACGTCGGTGCCTGCGTACGGCCAGCCTATCACTACTGTGACTGCCTCAGCATCAGTTACTGTCGCTGTGCACCCTCCAATGCACGGCCACAATACTCGCGGAGGAGGCTTCCCATCCTACGAGGGATACCACGAAAGCGACCATGGACAATTTGAGGACCCTCACGTGCCTTTCAATGTCCGGTGTGAGAGGAGGAACTCTAAAGTAGAAGTAATAGAAGTGCAAGATGTTGAATGTGAAGAGAGAACTCGTGGCAGCAGCTCGGATTAAGGTAAGGGTTTCTGCCTCCGCCATTTCTAGCTGCAAGATCTAGAATCCCAGAAGAACTTTTCCATGTGGAGAAGATGATTGTGCAGTTGTGGAAGGTTGTGTGGTGATAAGAAATCAGAAGGCTGTCAGACACATAATAATTTTTAGGGTTATATCATACAGTTGCATGAGGAATTGCATGATTGTACACTTATTGGTCAAGGGACGCGGGTGGCGCTGTGGGTTAAATCACAGAGCCTAGGACTTGCTGATCAGAAGGTCGGCGGTTCGAATCTCGCGACGGGGTGAGCTCCCATTGCTTGGTCCCTGCTCCTGCCAACCTAGCAGTTCGAAAACACACCAAAGTGCAAGAAGATACCTTCTAGCGGGAAGGTAAACGGTGTTTCCTTGCACTGCTCTGGTTCGCCAGAAGTGGCTTAGTCATGCTGGCCACATGACCCGGAAGCTGTATGCCTGCTCCCTCGGCCAGTAAAGCGAGATGAACACCGCAACCCCAGAGTCGGTCACAACTGGACCTAATGGTCAGGGGGTCCCTTTACCTTTACCGTTACCGTTACACTTCTTGGTTACTGGAAATTCCTTGTCTGTGAAGAGCTAGAATATTGGGGGAAAGGCTTCTAAGATATTCCATCAAATGTGGTAGCTTTCAGTAGACAAGGAGTCTTTAATGTCAATCATGCTATCCAACCCCTAAAGTGCTACAGTCCCAGAAAGGTAGTAAACTTTGTGTTTCCACTTCCATTTTCAGCTGACCATGCTTTCTCATTTATGTTTATGTGCAAACACAACCTAGGAAGGACAAAGAAGCAGTAGATATATATAGAACGGGAAAGTAGATGGAAGAAAAGTTTTCACTATTAGAAATTTTAATGGTGGAAAAACTAAACTTGAGAGACTTTACTTTTCCCTTTATTATTGCTTTTGTTGGGGACATCTATGAAAAGCTAGGCTATGCATAGTTTAGTGTAACCTGCCTTAGAATAAGTACACAGACTGAATTGCCTGTGATTTCCTTTCTTCTGTAAGATTCTAAGGGTAGTGAACTCGGGAAAACTCAAAATCCAGATATGAAATGATGTTCATTTAGTTCAGATGCTGGTGCTAACTTGACAAAAGCTGAGACTCACATCTGCCCGTTGTGATTGTGAACCTGGGCAAGCTAGACATCCAGAAATGGAAAAACTAAGAATTAACAAGGCCCTTAAAAAAAAAAAAGGACCTGTTTAAACCATTTGGCCACAGGAAGTCACTGTCATGGCTGGGAAAAGAACATAGGCCTCATGGCTTTTAATTGCAGAACTTGTCAGATGGCTTGGGGCTGAGGTGATTTATTTATCTTTGCTGAACTTTAGGTGAACAGTGGGGCTCCTTTTTTTGTCTCTATTTGTACAGGGAAATAACTGAAGCAAAGAAGAGGCCAAAGATGGGGAACCACCTCCTCTTTCCAGAACTGCTTGAAGAGAAACTGCCTGAAGTTATGAAGAAGGACAATGCTGCATCAGGGCAACAGTTCACCATTACTGTAACCTATTGTATTATTTTGTGAAATATTTCTATAAATATTTAAAAGATGTACACATATGTAATATACAAGAGAAACCGTGTAAAGTAGTATAATCTGGAGTTATTTTGACTCCTGTTTAACGGAGTGGGGACTGTTTTGTTTGTGCTCTGTTTGTACATTGATCTCTGTGCCACAACTAAGCTTAATCTAGTCGTAAATTTCAGCATATGTTTGCTGCTGCTTAAAATATTGTATAATTTACATGTATAATTCTATGCAAATATTGCTAATGTATTAGGGTTTGTTTGTTTTTGTTTGTTTTGTAAAGGTACATATGTGTGTGCGTGTGTTAAAGTATTTTAAAAATTTCCATATCACAGCCCTGTGGTAGTGATATGTTTCTGTTAACTTTCAAACACGCTATGCGTGATAATTTTTCTTTTTCTGTTTTTTTTCTTTTCCTTTTTTTAAAAAACGAGCAGAAATGAAGAGCAGTGTGTTTAACCTTGATAAGTGTAGCTGTGGGGGGGGGGCTTTGTGGTGTGTGTGTGTGTGTGTGTGTGTAGTTGTATACTGTAGTTACTTTATGGAGCACCGACTAGCGGGAATTTCCATCACGTGCCCCCTGAAATTCTTCTTTCGTGTTCAAGTATATGGTTCTTGTGCTGTGCTAATCCAATGAGTCGTGTGCAAGAGATTTTCTCAGAAGTGTGTGCTTACTGTTCCTTGATCTTGAAAAACAACCCACGGTGGCTAAGGCTCCAATCTTGCACATGTATACTTGTGAGAAGGTTCCAGTGAAATTAGTGGGACTTCCATGAGTGGTATTCAAGCTGAAATCAAGTTAGTCTTGACTGATGGAGTTCATTGATTTCAATGGTCTACTCTGGGTGTGAAAACTAATGAAAATATTCTAAGAGCTTAACAGCTGCTACTGACATTCATCAAAGAGCAGAGATAAAGGAGAAGCGTGGACAGACTGGGATTAGCATTTGTGGGTTCTAGTTCCTGTTGTACCAAATTTGATTTTAGGGAAACTACCTAATCTGCCTATACCTCTTTGCTCATATGTACTATGGTTAGAATTGTGTCTCTCAGCGGTGATGAAGGTTTTCATCCCCAGTGAATCATACGACAAGAACGCATAATAAAGTGTTGCTTGAAGCTAGAGGCTGCTGAAAGCCTTGGCGTGTGCTAATTGCATAGATATGATTTTTTAAGAGACAGTTCTTGCTACATTCTGAACCTAGTACAACTAATATAGTTGCCATAGTGCCGTATGTCCCCATAGTTTCAGAAAACGTCCGGTAAATAAAAGGCGGCTTCCATTCAGGAAGTAGTTGAATTGGTCTCTTAATACCTCCAAGTTATTAACCCTGGGAGAGGCACAGCCCTGTTTTGACCATGCTGGAACTGGAAGGACCAGTGGTGGAAAGAGAGACTTGAGCCAGAAGGCACCGCATTGTTTCAGTGGTACATAAGCTACCAAAGCTCAATCTACAGCTCCAGCTTCCTGTCCAACGTGAAAAACGCTTGTGGCAAAAAGGGCCCAATTGGGCCCTAGAAGTGTCACGATGTCAGACGATAAAACAAGGACAAAAGCTCTACAACAGAACAGGACACTATGAATTGCAAGCTACCTTTCACTGCCAAGAGTTGCAGTGGCAGAGGTCACGATGGTGCCCCACGGATTATTCTTTGGGGCCACTCACTCTGCACTCTAGCCCCATGATTATTATTATTGAAACAGGAAGAGAAGCAAAAAGTGGAAAAGGCTTTGATGTTCAATAGCCCCTTCACCTTAGCCTGTGTGTGTGTGTGTGTGTGTGTGTGTGTGTGTGTGTGAGAGAGAGAGAGAGAGAGAGAGAGAGAGAGAGAGAAAGAGAGAGATTCCCCCCCCCCCTCTTTTTTGTGGGGTGTCTGCTCCTTGGTGCATAGTATAGACCATCTGTCTTCTTGTCACATTGGCAAAAAGAGATCTCAGTGGCTGGCTGTTCTGTTTTTTGTTTTGTTTTTTAATTAAAAAAACTTTAATTTTTGTTGATATTTATATTTTTGTATCATAAGAATGTTTTCTTACAGTATTTGTCATGCCAGTTTATAACAAACACAATGCAGGGATTTTATTTCTATTGGAAACACTATTACAGCTATGTTTCTACTTTTTAATGGAATCTTTATTTGTATAGAATGCTTACTAATGTTAAATAGGAAGAGAGTATATAACATTTACATTAAGGACTCATTTTGTAGCTTTTTAGAGTGAGGAGTTAAAAGGAAAAAAAAATATTCAGACTGGGTCTCATTGCCTGCTTTGTTTTGAGCAGAAATGGGTTGTGTTTCAGTTACAAAGATAAAAGTATGCCATATAATTTATTTATATGAAAATTTATTTTTGTAGTGTATATAGTAGCCCTCAATTCTTTTGACAGAATTATATTTTTAAAGAGTTTATATGTAATGATGATACCATTATGTTTTGGAACATTACTGAGACATAAATACAATGCACATTTTTAATTACAAGTCCCATTTGCAAACAAAGAAAATGTTAACAGTGTTAAAAGAGAGTGTGGATATTCATGTCATTCTGAACTGTTTTTGTTGCCATTTTGCGATCTAGCATGGTTCTCAATTTTAAATCATGAGTGAAAATTTGTACAAACTCTCTAAACTTTAATGTTCAAACACTGATAGAAATTCTAACATGAATAAAAAATATTATAACTTATTGGTTACGTATTTAGTTGTTTGTGGAATGTTTATTTAAAACACGGAGAGCCGTATCGTTTAATTTGAGTCAGGCAATGCAGCAGAAACAATGTTATACACAACCTTTTTAGATGATGCAAATTGTTAGGTTAAAATGCTATTCATTCATTCATTTATATTCCACCAACGAACTCATGGTGGTGTACCTAATTCTCCACCCCACACTTATTTTATCCTCACAACAACCTGGTCACCCAGTAGGCTTCATGGCTGAGTGGGAATTTGAACCCGGGTCTCTCATGTTTTGGGCCATCTCTCTAACCACTACACCACACTAGCTCTCAGTATTAAAGTAGGTTCCCCAAGTTCACAGCCAAAACTTTGTCTCTGGTGGACTGAGACTGCTCTACTCACCAGAAATGGCAAAGAGAACATAAAAGAGGAGGCCTACTGCATCAGACCAAAGGTTTCTCTTGCCCAACGTCCTGTTCTCACAATGGTCCACCAGATTCCTATGGAAGAAGAGTTTGGATTTGATATCCCACTTTATCACTACCCTAAGGAGTCTCAAAGCGGCTAACATTCTCCTTTCCCTTCCTCCCCCACAACAAACACTCTGTGAGGTGAGTGAGGCTGAGAGACTTCAGAGAAGTGTGACTGGCCCAAGGTCACCCAGCAGCTGCATGTGGAGGAGCAGGGAATCGAACCCCGTTCACCAGATTATGAGTCCACCGCTCTTAACCACTACACCAGCCTGGCTCTCAAAGCCCAGAGGGGATGCCAGGAAACAGGGAATTATGTTCACATGTGGTGGAGGTGTAAATATGTACAATTCTTTGGGCATAGGGTGTTCAAGGAGATAACAGAAATCACTGGGTTAAAGCTGACCAAGAGTCCAGAGGCAGCATTATTATCAATTTATAATGGGGTGGAAGGTTTGCAGGCTATTATGGACTCGTTCACAAATTTATTGACAGCAGCACAAATTATTAAACCTAAGAAGTGGAAGGGGCAAGCAGAGTATAAAATGGAAGAATGGTACAAAGAGGTGTGGGATATAGCTACTAATGATAAATTAACATGCGCCTTTAAGGTAAGAGGGGGAATATGCAGGAGGAATTGTTTTGAGGAGATATGGAAGGTGTTTGTAGAATTTGTACTGTTAAAATGGAAAGGGGTCAAACCATCGCAAGAGGTGTTGAAATTTTGGGAGGTTGGATGGTTACAATGGAATGGTCTCGGGGGTGGAGTGCACATTTTTATTCTTATTTATTTATGATTATTACCTTGCCAAAATAAAATGTAAAAAATAAAAATTAATAAATTGCAGTACTGGGGAAAAAAGGAAAGCCCGGAAACAGGACATGAAGCCGATAGGACTCTGTTTCTGGAGCCCCAGAAACTGGTTTGCAGAGGCATATTAGCTCTGATACTGGAGACAGTACATAACTGTAATGGGAATTGGGGTTGCTCGTGCGTAAGTCGCCGCTACTGTGGCAAACTGCCTGGTTAAACCTTTCCCTGGCTGCACAGCCCTTCACTCCGCGGCTGTGTCAGTCACTGGCAGAATCCGTCAGTGGGCGTTTCCTGAACTTCTTCCAGCATAAAAGTTCTTTGACGCCAAGTCTCCGCCTAGCCTCCCTGCGCGGAAGTCTTCTGCGCAGGGTGGGCGTGGCCAGCGGAGGACCTGTGCTCTCCCCGCTAGTTTCTGTGGAAGAGTCCTGGAGACATCTCTCCGAAGCCCTCCCCTGCTCCCCTTTCTTCCTGGTGTCACGCTGATTTCCTTCCTCAGTGGATGAATTCCCTCTCTCCCTGCTGGGCCCCTCTCCGGCATCGCTGGAGAGCCTTACCTCCGCTCCTGGCTCCGATGGCAGTTCCCTGACAATAACCATCATGGTTAGTAGACATTTATAACCTTATCCTGCATGAATGTGATGCCTATCACTACATTTTATGGTAGGAAATTCCGTAGTAACCATATGTCATGCGAAGAAATTGGATTCTCTGGCACCAGATCCAGAGCATAAACCATGTTGCAGCCAAAACAATAGCATTGTTGCATCTTCAAGGCTAAGAAATTATATGTATTGCAGCATAAATTTTCTTAAGACACTGTCCATTTTATCTTGCATTTGGCAAAGTGGGCATTTGCACACGAAAGCTTATAGTACAAATTTTAGGCCTGGTCTCTAGGTTTCTGAAGGACAGTCAGACTCAACTACATTCGTCACAATACGATTTGAATGCATTATAAACATCTAACACCAGATGGCGCCAGAGAGCAAAAGAGTTTATATGGATTTTTACATAGACTTTTTCTTTTCTTCTGTTGATTTAATTTCTGACTTATTTATAGTGGTTTCTACCCTGTGTCTAGATCCACCAAGTCATCTTCATGAATCTGCCCATTTGTTAAGATGATCTTCAGAGGCTTTCCTCCAGGTGGCTGGCATGCAACAGGACTATGGATTAAGCTCTGCTGGGGCAGCAAACAGGGTGCAACCGAAGAGATCTGAGAGACTGTGTTAAAGGGGTATCTAAAATTTACTGGGAGGAGCAAGCTCAGTTGGTTAGAGCACGGTGCTGACAAGAGTGCAGTGCTGATAATGCCAAGGTTGCAGGATCCATCCCTGTACAGTGGTACCTCTGGTTACGTACTTAATTCGTTCTGGAGGTCCGTTCTTTTTTTATATATATATATGATATTTATTAAAGATTTTCTTAATACAATAATAAAAAAACAACAACATATAACTTTACAATAACCATATTTTCTTCACTTCTTTGGACTTCCTCACATCTCTCGTTCCTGCGTTCTAAGTTTTTCAAACTTTACCCAGCAATTTATCACCTTGTTTCAATTCTTATATTATAATTTCCAATATTGTGTCCCTAGTTTTAGATAATTTTACCCAAACCTTAAAAGCTTAACTTCGGCCTTTTGGCTAAGATCAAGTGTAGTATCTGTTCTTATTAGTTTAATATCTGATATGTCCTCTATTTGAGGACTATATATTAAATGGATTTTTGGAGCTGGAGGTCCGTTCTTAACCTGAAACTGTTCTTAACCTGAAGCACCACTTTAGCTAATGGGGCCTCCCGCCGCTGCCGTGCAATTACTGTTCTCATCCTGAAGCAAAGTTCTTACCCCGAGGTACTATTTCTGGGTTAGTGGAGTCTGTAACCTGAAGCGTATGTAACCTGAAGCGTATGTAACCCAAGGTACCACTGTATAGGACAGCTGCCTATTTCTTCATTGCAGGGGACACGTCCAACAGGTAGATCTACTGGTAGATCACTGGACGCCTGTGGTAGACCACTAGTAGATCACCGGCTCCCCCCAAAGAAGCTCAACAACTTAAGAACTTTGAGTCCCCTTGTTGTTGTTGTTGTTGTTTAGTCGTTTAGTCGTGTCCGACTCTTCGTGACCCCATGGACCAGAGAAAAAGCTCTTTAAAAAGCTCAATATTTCAGCCCTGCAACCCCCCCCAAAAAACAGGGCTTTCCTCCTTCCTTAAAAAAGCTTTAAAACTTTGACCCGAACCCCCAGAAAACAGGACTTTCCTCTCCCCTAAAAAAGCTCACAATCTTGACCTGAACCCCCCAAAAGGGGGTAGATCAATGCCAGTTTTTAACTCTGTGAGTGGATCACAGTCTCTTGGGAGTTGGCCACTCCTGGACTAGACAATCGTCAGGGTCCTTTTCAACTCTGATTCTATATTGATTCATGATGGTCAGTAGAAGGGCAATTTTCATAGGGTATAACTGCATTATTATTTTTTTGCATTCCCTGTGAAATCAGGGGAGGGAGTTGATGGGCCTGTTGGATCCTCCAATCTGGCTGGATTCTGAACCAGATGGGTGTCTGGTCTGAATCTAGCAGAGCTCTTTTTCGTTAATCTGGTATGGTCACGTGAGCAGACATTTTGCAGCTGCAGTCATGTGGTATGTAATCAATATACCAAACAGGGGAGGAGCATTGACACCTTCAAACTACCCAAAATGTTGGAAATAAAATATGAGAGCTTCGAAAAGAGATCTGATCTATTTCTTGCCATGGATGCCACCACGGGGGAGCAGAGGGCAAGCACACACCCTCCCCCCAAACAAAATGCTTGCGTTCCCACTTGGCTACCCTATTGCAGAACCCCTGCCACTGACGTATATTGTCATTTTTCTTTCAAAGGCCTTAATGCAGGGCACAGCTCACCTACCTAGAAATATGTGTTACCCCTTCTGCATCTCCTCCCCATTTATTTTCTTCTGATGCCACCACTGTTCCTCGTAGACTGAATCATAAGGGGTGATTCTGGCCTGTGTGCATGAAGAATGCTTGAAACATGACAGGTGGCTCACGACATAATGGGTAAAAAACTAGGCCATTTGACAGGGAAATTGTTTTTTTTTTGGGGGGGGGAGGGAAGCATTTTATTCTTAGGCCATTCGTCACAAGGATGTTGTGTTAAAATATTCTCTCACAGACATGTCCCATTTTTGTGTGCACCTAGAATTTTATTTTGAAATAATGTTTAAAAAATGCAGGCGACCAAAACGGACACACAGTACAGCAATATGATTAAAGGAATAAAGACAGTCACTGATTACAGTCCTTAGTACAGATGACTCTCAACTTAGGCTGGGGTTACTGTTAAGTTGTGGGTGAACATATCAGATGACACAGCGATTCTTCAAACAGCTCTTGTTTATTCACAGGCCAGGACAGAAGTGAACTGAAGGGTTTAGTCAGCCTGCTTATATAGAGCTCAAGTACAAAGTTACTGTAGCAACTTTCTAAAACTATCCAATCACTGAACGTCACTTTTGATCCCTTCTTTGCATAACTATCTATAGTATTCCCCTGCTGGCCCAGGGTGAGAACTTCAGTACATAACAGTTACGTTTTAGGGATAGCGCCAAAAGCCAAAATCACGTATTGTTAAAACACTTTGGGTTTAATGGCTGGTGGGATTGCCAAAGTGTTTCTCTCCCACCCCCAACTGCTTGCCCCCTTACTGCCCCTTTTAAAATGTATTAAACATTTTTGCCAAGTGCGCAGATCTGAATGTGCACAAGTTAAATAAGCGTAAGTTGTGAGTTATCTGTATATAATGCTTTTGGAGGCAACTAGGGTAAAACAAGGGACGCACATGGCACTGTGGGTTAAACCACAGAGCCTAGGGCTTGCCGATCAGAAGGTCGGCGCTTCGAATCCCTGTGACGGGGTGAGCTCCCATTGCTCGGTCCCTGCTCCTGCCAACCTAGCAGTACGAAAGCACTTCAACGTGCAAGTAGATAAATAGGCAGGAAGGTAAATAGGCAGGAAGGTAAACGGCGGGAAGGTAAACAGCGTTTCTGTGTGCTGCTCTGGTTCGCCAGAAGTGGCTTAGTCATGTTGGCCACATGACCCAGAAGCTGTACGCCAGCTGCCTCGGCCAATAAAGCGAGATGAGCGCCGCAACCCCAGAGTTGGTCACGACTGGGCCTAATGGTCAGGGGTCCCTTTACCTTTACCTAGGGTAAAACAGACTAGTGAGAAACTTGTTAACTATAGCTCGCTCGTATGTTACCTATGACATAGGCATCATGGTCAGAAAAATATATACACCTGTACATGCCTGGAATTCACTCAGAAGCTGAAATGGCTTTCATGCAGGTAATCAATACAAAGCATAGTGCTTGTTGCACCTGTTGGGTAAGTTGGTGACCTGGACCTACGAACACGGCCAGTTATGTAAGTAAATCCCAGATGAATATCTGTCTACAGGGTGCTGTCTCCAACCATTGGGCCATCCAGCTCGTAATTGACCAGCAGTGGTTCTGCAGCATTTCAGACAAGGAATGCTTCCAAATCCACCTGGAGATGCTTTGGATTGATACTGGGACCTTTTGCATACAATGCAGCTTCTCTCCTAATAATACACACCCACGTCCTGTATATATATATATTCCTCTGTGAGTGTAAGAGTGAAACATGTGGCCAAAATGTAACCCTGTGCCCTGAGTATTTAAGGAACAAATAGAACAGTAATACTCTTTGTGAAGACTGCCTCTAGTGGTGATTAGGGGGAACAAACCCCATGGTTAATTTTTTTTAATTAAAAAAAATGATATTAGCAGAGGATTCTTTCCATGTGTTAAACACCAGACAAATCTAATGCAAGGAATTTGTTTCATGAACAAGCCATTCTGCTCCTTGGAGTTGCCTTGAAAGACCCCTAAGAAATACTAGGAAACTAAATAGATGTAAGCAAGCAATCTATAGCTTGAAAGCCTGGAGCATAAACTACAGTAGTTCATAATGAGGCTGATGCAATGGAAAATAAAATTACCAGGCCTGATTAGCTGAAAATGCCACACTGGCCATTCTAGTAACAATTATGGCTGAAATAATTCCTGCTGGTATCATCAGACTGGAGAAAAGATTAATTTGGAGACAGTTCCTTCCGCTTAGAGTATTTACTATCCCATTTTATATTAAACATAACGTTGTGACTAGAGGGAACAAACCCCATGGTTTTATTTATTATGGCCTACCTATGTTTATTATGAACATATTTTCTTACTTACAGTCTAATTAACTTTAGCTAAAGAATTTAATCAAATTTTCGTCAGAGACTAGAAATATTTGTTCAGGGCTAAAGTAAACATGTGGCTAATTTTTTTGGCATAATGCATATAGCAGCCCCAGGAATGCTGCTCATTGAGAAACGGCGGTAGATTGATGTATAAACAGGTGTTCCCTTTTTAGCAGTTCAGGTAAGTTACACCTCCGAGGAGAATCTGAAACAGAGGCTGGTTATATCCAAACAATCACATGCGTGCCAAACTTTAATTGCTTTTAATGACCAGCACAAATAATGAGAACAATTCCTAGGCCCCGTAACTCACAGAATAAATTCTTGCTCTATTTGTTGCCGTCGCAGTGGACCCCATTAGTGGAACAGGATGCTTGCCAGGAAATGTGGCATAAATGGCTTAAAAATACTTTCCTGTTCTAACTTTACAAAGTTGATTTTAGCTAATAAAAGCTCTGGGGAAGTCGTGTGTGCTCTCAGTTACTGAAACCTGAAAGCTTCAAGGGGGATATTGTTGGGCCTGGTAAAAGTCAGGCAAAGACTCCAGCTATGCAGCAAAATGACACAATAACAGGAGAAGAAGGGGCTGTTAATGATCCCTGCTTCTTCCTCTTGCCTATTCTGGTGTGCTTTTGCTGTTCTCTGCATATCAGACATGTCAAGGGGGTTAGGGAGGGAAACACGAATCCTGCTGGCTTAGAACAAAGGTGCATCTAGTCTAGGGATGGGGCACCTAGGAGGTTGCTGGCCTACATCTCTCAGCCATCATGGGATCATTGGACATGCTGGCTGGAGTTGAAGTCCAATAGCCTGTGGAGAATCAGAGGTTCCCCATCCCTGATTTCCCCCCCAGTCTCCTGCTTCCAACAGTGTCCAGCCAGGGTGGAAATAACAGAAGCAGGGCATAAAGCCAATTTCCCTTTCCTGCACACCCTCCAATATTCCTCAGATGAATAAAGGGACATTTCTCGCTTCCTCCTGCAGTGGATCCCTCTCAACCCCCCATTTTATTTTATTTTATTCTTCGGTAGATTTACAAAAAGAAAAACACGCGCCAATAATTAAATTTTAGAAAGGGGCATGATTAGATATGAATAATAATAATAATAATACTAAATGTATTGTTTTTACCCTGCCCATCTGGCTGGGTTTCCCCAGCCACTCTGGGCGGCTTGCAACAGAATATTAAAATACAATAGTGTGTTAAACATTAAAAGCTTCCCTAAACAGGGCTGCCTTCAGATGTCTTCTAAAAGCCTGGTAGTTGTTTTTCTCTTTGACATCTGGTGGGAGGGCGTTCCACAGGGCGGGTGCCACCACCGAGAAGGCCCTCTGCCTGGTTCCTGTAACTTGGCTTCTCACAGTGAGGGAACCGCCAGAAGGCCCTCGGCGCTGGACCTCAGTGTCTGGGCAGAACGATGGGGGTGGATGCACAAAGCATTATTATTTTTTTAAAAATTAAGACTCCTTTCTTCCTGCCCAGAGCGGCCTTGTCCTCTGCCTGCTCCTCTGAGCTGGCGCACCTCACAGAGCTGGGCCTCAGGATGGCAGCCTCTTTTCCTCCTCGCCTGCTCTCCAGCAACTACTACAAACTGCCCAAGGGAGGAGGCCAGCAGCAGCGGCCATGGAGAGGCAATGGGATGCTCCTTCGTGGCAACCGCCACTGACACTCGGGGCAAGCGCCAGCTCATTGTCCTCCCCGAGCTCGGTGTTGGTGGGGGAAATAGTGGCATTCCAGGATCAAAACAGAAGCTCCTATTGCTCTGTCCCAGTTCCTGCCAACCTAGCAGTTCAAAAGCACACCAGTACAAGTGCATAAATAGGTACCACTGCGGCAGGAAGGTAAACAGCATTTCCGTGCGCTCTGGTTTCCGTCACGGTGTTCCATTGCGTCAGAAGCGCTTTAGTCAGGCTGGCCACGTGACCCTGAAGGCTGTCTGTGGCCAAACACCGGATCTCTTGGCCCGAAAGCGATATGAGCACTACAACCCCATAGTTGCCTTTGACTGGACTTAACTGTCCAGAGGTACCATTTTATCGTGTAAAAGGTAAGCCTAGATTGGGATAGCCAATGCAGTGGCCTTCACATGTTGGGCACCAACTCCCACCAGCCCCTGTTAGCGTAGCCAAGGGACAGGGATGGCAGTTGAGGACGGCACCACATTGGTTTCCTCTGAGTTTGATTGTGACAGCATGCCACAGTTCACAGCCTGACTCTGCCCAATGGTGGCAGCATCCTCCATTGCATGTTGACAATTGCTTTTATTCTTCATTGCTGTTTTCCTGGTTTATGGTGGCTTTAGAACTTTGTGGAAAACTCCTTGAGAGGATAGCCTAAGATGTGATATAGAAAAACCTGTAATAAATATATGCCACCATCACACTTGACCGGCATGCATATTTCAGGGAGATGACGCCTTACCTAGGCAAATGTCCCTACTTTCACGCTGAGGCCACTTTGGAAAAACCAAGCTTTCTAAGCAGCGATCCAAAGAGGTTTTATATGTGCAACTCGCCATTAAGGTATCTTCCACGGATATTCATTAACAGGCGGCAACGCTCCACAGTAACCGTTACAGTCCATTGATTCAGCGGTCCATGAAGTACGAAGGATTTACACGTTCATCAGTTATGGCTCCTTGGGAACTGTTAACTGATTTTCAACATTTCATTGCCGAACTGAGACTACAAGGAGTATCACTGAGATATGTGCTAAATTAACAATTCTCTTCCACCACAACCAACCAGCCGTTTAGCAAAACAGCAGAGTAGTTTCAGTACATCAGTATTTATTTATTTCAAAGAGCTGGGAGGAAACCCAAAGGTCATCTATTTCAACCCCCTGCAATTCAGGACTCTTGCCCAACCTGGGGCTCAAACCTGCAGCCCTAAGATTACGAGCCTTTTGCACTACTGTCTGACCTTGTATTGTATTTAAAATAGATATACCCTGTCTTCCCTCACATGGTTCCAGGCATCTATTGTTCCTTAGCTTTAAGGGGTATTTCAGTGTAGTGTGGCCACACACCCTTCTGATCTGTTTGATGAGCCGTCAGACGACTGACCTGTGTTTGAAGGAATCTTCTGTTTGAAGAGCTGTCTGGTCCAAGTCCACTTCAAAGAGAAAACCAAAAGAAAGAGCCCACCAGAGGTTGCCATCCCGATAGCCAACAGAGTAGGCACACAGGTCTTCCCCAATACAATGAAATGTATTGCACTTCCATTTATATTAATTATTCCTAAAATAGCATTTGCAAATATATGCCCTCTTTTTTTTTTTTTGGTGATGTGTAAATGGTAATCCTCTTTGCATAATCTTCATATGGCAGCTTATCAAACTGTTACCTGATTTGCATTTCTTTATGAACCTATCATTAAGTACCCACTGATTTCCTGAACAATAAGTCCAAGAACAGCACTACAGAACTTACTATATTTTTTGCTCTATAAGACTCACTTTTTCCCTCCTAAAAAGTAAGGGGAAATGTGTGTGCGTCTTATGGAGCGAATGCAGGCTGCGCAGCTATCCCAGAAGCCAGAACAGCAAGAGGGATTGCTGCTTTCACTGTGCAGCGATCCCTCTTGCTGTTCTGGCTTCTGAGATTCAGATATTTTTTTTTCTTGTTTTCCTCCTCCAAAAATGAGGCGTGTCTTGTGGTCTGGTGCGTCTTATAGAGCGAAAAATACGGTAATTTTTTTTTGGGTGAGAGGGCAATGGAGTCTTAGGGTGTCTCTGCAAGATCTGTTTCATTTTATAAGCATTGCATAATGGAAACAATTAGATGCTCCTATAGCATGTTGTCTATCCATCAGTCTTGCATCAGATTCCTAGAGACAGGACCTTCAGCCGACTCACAGCTCTCTCCCCCAAATCACGCTCCCAAAACTGGCTCTAAACTATTTATCTGTTCCCTCCCAGTACCTGCAGGGTTCCACTTTTTCAAACTCCAATGTCAGATGTTCAGCTATCAGGAAAATATATTCTGTCATTAGTTCTCACAGATCTCATCAGCCTGGACTATTCACAGCCCATTCACCTAACAAGCTATGGTCTCCTAGCCTCCATAACACCAATAAGTTACCTTTTCTGACTGAGTCAGCATGGCTGTGATGATCACGATTGTAGTCCAAAAACATCTGGAGGGTACCAGGTTGGCAAAGGATGTTATAGCAACTGACGGCGCACATTTTGTTTCCACATTTATTCATTACATTTTATAAGTCCACCCTTCCAAGAATTTCAAGGCACCATAGGTATCATTGATCCATTTCACTGTCCCGACACCTTCTTGAGAGTTAGGATATGTGGGGAAGAATGGCAGATGAAGGTGATGGACTACATGGAACTGGTGGAAATGACTGGCAGAATCCGAGACCAGGGAGAAGAGTCGGTGGAAGAAGATTGGAAAAAAATTTAAAGTTTATCTACAGAAACATTGTAAAATTAAGGAATGTTAGAAGGGTGCTGGAATGAAGCTATGTGGTTTTAGCAGAAATGTTATAAAGGATTAAGTAAAAATGGATTAGTAATTAGTGAAAGATGAGAATGTAAAATTATAGTATATCAAGATAATTTTTTTAGGATAAAAACAAAGATGGAGAGGATTTGCTGAAATATCTAATTGAACTAGAATACAAAAAAGGGAGGTGTGAGGAGGTCAAGGAAATAAGCAAAGGAAAGAAAGTTATGTAAAGGTTGGATTTCTGGTTTTTTTGTGTTTTGTTTGTTTAACTTTTTCTATTTTTCTTTCTGTAACCTTCAAAACTTTTATAAAATATATTATAAAAAAAAGAGAGAGTTAGGATATGTGGTAGTTACTGGCCTAAGATGACGTTGCAAGCTTGGTGCCTGAGCATTCAGCCCAATGATTTGTTGATCAAATAATTTAATCTTTCGGTAGGACCATCCCACTTGGTCAGCCAATCAGTGCAGGCCCTGGCAGCTAAGGAACCATTGGCACTCTGACTTCCCTGGTTGCACCAAATATTGCTAACTGCTTCTCCTATCTTCCTTTGCCTCTGGTGATGTTGGCTGGGGCAGATGGGAACTGGACTATGGACAGCAACTGGGGGAACACCAGTTGCGCGTTCCTGCTCTAGGCAGCAGTGGCTGTAGCACAAAGCAGCAGGAGCTGCAATCTTTTCCATTCCGGGGAAAATAAACAAATGGCCTTCTCTGGTTCTTTCCTCCTGTGTTATCTCTGGCAATGGTCTGAGCAGATGGGAAGCCTAGTGTCTGAGGCACTATCCAGCTACACACTGTGCCTGAGGAGCACACAGGGTTTCCTTATAAGAAGCTGTGCTTGGACCATATAACAAATGGAGCCTTTTCTCCTGACTGCGACTCAGCGCAGCTTACAGCTAAACATTTATTTCATTCCATTTATCCTTGGAAGGTGTTGTACATGACCCCTTCCCTCGCACATTTTTGTGAGGTTGCAGGCATTTAGGGTATCTATAAGTGTTATCTCTCTGACATGACTGGAACACATATAGAATAGCCAGTGTGAGAGTGGTTGTAGTCACACATTCTTACAGCAGCAGGAGGAGGCCCCATTAGCTAAAGTGGTGCTTCAGGTTAAGAACAGTTTCAGGGTTTTTTCCGGGATGCTTCTTTGATTTCATTCTTCATCTTAAGCTCTTAAGCATTTTTATCAGGGGACAATAGCACATCCACAGTACAGTGGTACCTCGGGTTACAGATGCTTCAGGTTACATATGCTTCAGGTTACAGACTCCACTAACCCAGAAATAGTACCTTGGGTTAAGAACTTTGCTTCAGGATGAGAACAGAAATCGTGCAGCGGTGGCGCAGTGGCAGCGGGAGGCCCCATTAGCTAAAGTGGTGCTTCAGGTTAAGAACAGTTTCAGGTTAAGAACAGACCTCCGGAACGAATTAAGTTCTTAACCCGAGGTACCACTGTACTAAATTATTATTGGGTTCCGGTATCACCGCTCACAATTATTCTGCCAAAAAGTCCCCCCTCCCTTAACCAAAAACTCAGCCCACACTTTTCAGTGCATTTCCCCCATCAGTTTCCTACATGCAAAAAGTCCATTGTTGTTGTTTTTCAAAGTGGATTTGTTGAATGATCTACTTTAGCCATGCAAACATACCTTTTCAGTACAGTATGTGCTTGAACCCCTCTGAAAAATAAAGGCACCCCCAGTGGCATACTCCCCCAACTGCCACCTTTTGTGGCCTGAATACTCTGTCCCTTGATGAAAGTTCAGCGCAACCTGGACATTTGCAACTGATTGCTGCAATAAAACACAGCAACTTACTGATTCAACATCTTTAAAACAGAAGGGAGGCCTTATTCAGAGTCAATGCACTGTAAACCATCCCTAACCATTAAAGGTTTGAAACTAGTGCCAGGCAGGGGTACAGCTCTGAAGGCCATTTGAGGCTGGGCCACTTGGCTATAAATAAATGGATGGGAGGAATAAGAGCCTAGTGTTCGTACCTATAAGGGAGGTGCTAATCTGCTTTGGGGGTTCTTTTTATAATGTTGATACTGGCTTTTTGAATGTTTTTCCATAGCGTACGTGTGTGTGTGAGAGAGAGATGGGGACCACATGAGAGCGTATAAGAAACTGTGGTTTTGGTGTTTGGAATTTGCTACTGGCAAGTTTTTATAGTACAGAATCCAAGATAAATATCAGGTAGGCCTCTCTCTCTCTTTTGCATACATACTTTTCATTTGGAAATGTTTTTAAAATCTCCTAAAATGCAGGATGTTGCACCTGGTGTTCCAGAATTTGCTTAGGGAGCGAGACCTTTGGGATTCATCTTCGCACTTTTTTTTATTTCCTTGCCATTTTTGTTTAGCTAACGGCTGCCTTGATAAAAGCAGTGGTAAAAGCTTCCAGCTATGCAGTGGCTGTTTGCCCCATACCCAGTGTTACGGCAAAAATCTGGGTGCGAGGCTGCTCTGCCACCCAGCTCATCGGACTAAGTCCGTGGGTCCCTGCGGAGGAAAATGAGCTCAGCCGGAGACAGGAGCAAACTGCAGAAGATCCAAGTTTATTGCGCAACAGGTTCAAGGCGAGATTGAACAGTGAGAAAGGGGTGACATGAGTTTTTTAAACTCCCTCCATGTCCCAGAATACAGTGCAAAACACGTCATGAATACATTAAAGAGAGGTTTGGTTACACAGATTACATCATGAATATATTAAAGGGAGGTTGGGTTACACAGATTAACATATGGAGGAGGGAGGGGGGAATATGCAGAGCTACACCGGATTAACATAAGGAGGAGGGAGGGGGGAATATGCAGAGCTGGAGATATGCACAGATAAACACTTCCTGGGGATGAGAAAACAATAGTCCCAAATATGCATAGTCTGCCACCTGACATTGTCTGGAGGAAAGGCTGATCAGAGCAATTTGAAAGGATTAGGGTCTTGACACCTTGCTTGAGGGATTATGCTGGACAGGGGAGGTGTGATGGAGTCCTAGAGTAATTGAGCAAACTGGCACGCTGATTTTCTATGAATTTTATAGATTTTAGTCCCTTTCGACATTGACAATTGGAAATAAATTGATATATTGTAGCGAAGAAGAAGGTGAGGAAGACATGCCCCCCCCCTTCCGTAACACCCAGAAACCCAGAGGAGAGGTTAAGTTCATCACAGCCTCAAAACCAGGGATGGGCAACCTGTGGATTATAATTTCCATGATCTCTGATTATAGGCCACGCTGGGTTGATGGGAGTCCCAACTGGAGAGTCCCAGGTACCCCATACCTGCACCAAAAGGCCCCCACGAACTTGCAGCATCAACTTGCCCCCACCCTATTATGCTTACTTTGTACTTATAGGTAAAGGTAAAGGGACCCCTGACCATTAGGTCCAGTCGTGGCCGACTCTGGGGTTGCAGCGCTCATCTCGCTTTATTGGCCTAGGGAGCTGGCGTACAGCTTCCGGGTCATGTGGCCAGCATGACTAAGCCACTTCTGGCAAACCAGAGCAGCGCATGGAAACGCCGTTTACCTTCCCGCCAGAGCGGTACCTATTTATCTACTTGCACTTTGACATGCTTTAGAACTGCTAGGTTGGCAGGAGCAGGGACCGAGCAACGGGAGCTCACCCCGTCGCGGGGATTCAAATCGCTGACCTTCTGATCGGCAAGTCCTAGGCGCTGTGGTTTAACCCACAGCGCCACCCGCGTCCCCTACTTTGTACTTATACAAGGCTGCATTAATACCAGAGTATACGAAAGGACCCTGGTTTATATGAGAATGTTTACCGTTAGATGCAGCTTTTCAATATTGACTTTTAAACACAAATGTATTAGGAAGTAGCCTCACAAAACAAGCAAGCTTTGTATAGCAATCCAATATTAATCACAGAGTCTTTTTTGTGGAAAATCATTCGTGAAGTTACTTAGGCATGCTAATTCACCAGAAAGCTCTGCCATGTAAGATGGTATATATTTCTTGTGAGAGGAGGCATGTCCTGAACTCCATCTGACTCTGATGGAAGGCTTTGCCTCTTTGAACAAGTGTGTGTTGAAACAAATGCATACCTTAATTGTAAAAGGGACATGTCAGGAAAGCTGCCAGTTCCAATTCATTTAATTTCAGTCAGTACAAATTGGCTAGCGTGTTTTGCTGGAGTTCATAACCTCTGAATTTCTATAGTCCTTGTGCATCTCTTATTAAAAGATGGAACCCTGGGAACACTTCAGTATTTCTCTATGGGCCTCCCAAACTGTTTGGAGAAGGGTAGCCCTTTGAAGTTGGCAGAGAGGCTCTGTGCTGCAAGGAACGCTTATATTCCTGAGCTTCTGCAAACAGCAGCTAGCTGAATCAGCACCTAGTACATTGGCTCAGCAGCATCCTTTAGGTAATTAAGGACCAAGTGTGACAAGAACAAATCCAGCTACTCACAGCAGAAAAATGTAGTCAGCAGCACAAACCAGGATTAATCTGGGCCCTATCCCTCCCAAACACTGATCAAGCTTGCCATTGTTTAGGATAAAACATTACATTACTTCCAAATTTTGTCAATTAACAATAAAAATATAATATTTGTCGAAAGCTGTGATGCACCCATAATCTAAAAAGCAATCAAATCTACTTGATACAGAATTTTACAAAATTATTCCAAAACAACACAACCAGTTACACATTTTATTTTTGGATGTTAGCTTTATTAGTTGTCTGAGATATCAGAGTCCTAAAACTACTCACCAGTGGGGAAAAACTCATTAAGGATCAGGCTGATGGACCTCAGAAAGTAAAGAATGAGGAGTGGGGGGGGGGGTGTGCTATGTGAACGGGGTGGAAGAACTGACAACAGTTCCAGCTGGAGCTCAGAGTGATATATATATATGATCTCTGCTTCCTCTTTTATCGTCTCCACAACCCTGTGAGGTAGGTCAGGCGGAAATTGAATAATTAGCCCAAAGCAGGGATAATAGAATCTGTCGATTTCAGGTTCTCTCAGTTTCTCATTTTTTGCATCTTAAATTCTGTTCTCCACATCAGTTTGCATTTTTTATTACAAAAACCCTCTTGCAAACTTACCAGCAGTTAACTGTAAATTTCTCTTAAGATACATGTTTGTATGCAACCTTGCCTAATCTACATATTTTAACAGAGCAATTCCATGTAATGCCATGCATGTTTGTATCTTATTTTGAGGACTATGTGCACACTTTACTCCAGTATATGCATTTTTGTAAATATTACTTGGCGGGAAAACTGTACTGTAAAATTTGGAGAAGTGAATTTTGAAGGATGGCTTAAGTTTCTGTTCTCCTATGGTTTTGGAAAAACTGATTTGCCTTCAAAGGTGAACTAAATCGATACCCCACCCCCCACCCCAATTCCCAGAGAGCTTCATGCTCGTGAGGATTTGAAATCTCTCCAGACATTCTAACCATTCCGGCTGAATGTAGATATGTTAATAAAATGATTATTACAGGTACAGGGAACCAGGCAGAGGGCCTTCTTGGTAGTGGCACCCGCCCTGTGGAACGCCCTCCCACCAGATGTCGAAGAGAAAAATAACTACCAAACTTTTAGAAGACATCTAAAGGCAGCCCTGTTTAGGGAAGCTTTTAATGTTTAATAGGTTATTGTATTTTAGTGTTTTGTTGGAAGCCGCCCAGAGTGGCTGGGGAAATTCAGCCAGTGGCGTAGCGTGGGGGGTGCAGGGGGGGCTGGCCGCACCGGGCGCAACATCTGGGGGTTAGGGTTAGGGGGAGCAAATCCATGGGTTAGGGGGCGCAAATTACTTGCCTTGCCCCGGGTGCTGACAACCCACGCTATGCCACTGAATTCAGCCAAATGGGCGGGGTATAAATAAATAAATTCTTCTTATTATTATTATTACTACTACAATCCCAGAATGCATGGGGGGGGGGGAGAAGGGTCAAAGAAGGAGGGAAGAGTCATTGCTGATTATCATCGCCCTTTTGAACCAGCCTAAAGTTCAGCATCCTGTTCCCAAGGAAGACCCAACACTTCCGAGAGTCTTCAAACAAGACATGAAGAACCGTCTTCCCCTGCTGTATCCGCTCCCCTCGCTTCTCAGTTCCCCGCAGCTCACATTCAGAGACACACTGACTGCCACTGAACCTGGAGGTTCTACTTCTCATCTGCGCATGCCCCGTAGCCTCTGTTTTCTGCCCGGCTCGCGGGCTGTGAAGGGTTAAAGGCCGCGGCGGAGAAATCCCGCCTTCTGCGTTTAAGGATTGGATGCTACAGGCCTGGGCGGGGGGAGAACAACTACCAAAAAAAGAAAAAGAAAACCCACACCCGGCCGAGCCTTCATTGGCCGCCGCGGCTGCCACTCGCTGGTTCCCTCCCGAAGCTCCTTTGCGAAGAGGCCGCCCCGCCGGAGCTTTGAACTGCTGCGCGCGGAGGTAGCAGCAGCGGCCGCGGTGAGTCTCGCTTCGCCGAGGAAGAGCGAGTGAAAAAGGCCCCGAGCGCGCGTGCCAGATATACGTCCGAACAGAGAGCGGGCCTGAACCTGGGCGTGTTTACTCGCGTGTAAAAGGGCTGGCGTGGAAGGACCCTCTTTTTTGTGAGGGGGGGGGGCGGGATAAAAGCGGGGCTGCGATGCGGCTTCTTCCTCCCCCCCCCCCACTCACCCCTCACAGGTGTGCAAAGCGCCTCCCTCTCCTCTTGGCGTGGCTGCCCCGTTTTGAAGTGGGGCCGGCGAGTACGGTTCCCCGGTAGACAGCGAGGGGATTATTTCTTGGGGGGAGGCGATAAAAATAATAATTTTGGAAGCATAAAGTTAGGGGGGGGCGCGGGAAGAAGCCAACAGCCCCCCTAACTGCCCCGCTAACGGCTCCTCTGGGCCAGGCTCGTCAGCGGCCCTGCTGGCCCAAGTTCCCGCGCTTTTCTCCTCAGGAGAAACGCGCGCCGCCTCTTCCTCGGTCGCCTCCCTCAGGCGGCGGCTCTGGCGGCCCCGGAGGAAGGCGAAGGAAACCCCCGCCTTGCCCGTAGCCGGCAAAGTCCCATTGCGGCCGCTGGGGCTTACTCCCGAGTAGCCACGTTAATAGCCCCTGAGGGAGGAAAGCGGGTGTGGAGTTAATGTGGCTGCAGCTACCTATGGGCGAGCTTTGAAGGCAAGCGAGCATAAGCGGCTAGCCTGCCCAAAAGGGGGGGGGGGAGAGAGAGAGGCTTATTCGGCTGCTGGCAGAGAATAAGCAGCCAGGGCCACGGCCTGCAGTTGGCGAAGCCCAATAGAGATGCCGACTTTGCCCCCCCCCCAAAAAAAAAACCACACCCCACACACTTGGTAAAATTAAAATCTGGTCTGGTTCACTGAGCAGCATTGGATATTGGATGGCTCGACTCTGGTCATAGAATCAGTTGGAAATAATAATAATAATAATAATAATAATAATAATAATAATAATAATAATAAATTTTATTTATATCCCGCCCTCCCCAGCCGAAGCTGGGCTCAGGGCGGCTAACAACAATCAAAATAATTGCATTCATTATAAAATTAATTAAAATCAAATTGATGGCAACCATCAAGCAAAATTCTGTGCAGATTGCCAGAGGAGGGGGTCAGGCTGCGCCCTGACCAAAGGCCTGGTGGAACAGCTCTGTTTTGCAGGCCCTGCGGAAAGATGTCAGGTCCCGCAGGGCCCTAGTCTCTTGTGACAGAGCGTTCCACCAGATTGGAGCCGCGGCCGGAAAAGCCCTGGCTCTAGTTGAGGCCAGCCTAACCTCTCTGTAGCCTGGGATCTTCAGGATGTTTTTATTTGCAGACCGTAAATTTCTCTGCGGGACATACCAGGAGAGGCGGTCCCGTAGGTACGAGGGTCCTAGGCCAAAGGTCATCTAGTCCAACCCTCTGCAATGCCAGAATCTCAAATTAGTTCATACATGAGAGACGGCCACCCAGCTTCTGCATAAAAGTCTCCTAAGGAAGAATCCGTCACCATTTTTATTTCGCGCAGTGACATAGGGGCCAAAATAAGATACTTGAGGGGTGGCCGTGGCCCCCAAAGTTAATGGCCATTGCCATGCAAATGGTGTGGGGGGGCTGTGTCATGCGATCAGTTGTGCAGGGTAGGGCTTAGCTCCCCCCCCCACCCCGTATTTTATTCAATGCTTGGAGGCATTGTGGGGAAATGTAAATGGTGATCCCGAGCTCTGCTGCTGCTTTCCATTGCTGCATCGGTAGCTTGCCAGGGTGTAACTACTGACAGAAGGTAGAGTACTGATTCAAGAGGATTTCACCCTGGGGTGTCCTCAGCCAACAGTATGGAGTGCACTGTTCTTCCTGCAGTAACCTGCATTTCTCTGCACAGTGTAGGGGAGCAGTCTTCCCTCTGGCAGGTTATCTACTGGTTGTGTATCCATCCTTCCTCTGCCAGCCTGCTCACTTGCTTGCATGGAATTATTGGTTGTCTCTTGCTACTAGGTCAGGGGTCAGCAATCTTTTTCAGCCGTGGGCCGGTCTACCATCCCTCAGACCATGTGGTGGGCTGGACTATATTTTGTGGGGGGAAATGAACGAATTCCTACCCCCACAAATAACCCTGAGATGCATTTTAAATAGAAGCACACCTCCTACTCATGTAAAAACACCAGGCAGGCCCCACAAACAACCCAGAGCTGCATTTTAAATAAAAGGACACATTCTACTCATGTAAAAACACACTGATTCCCAGACTGTCCGTGGGCTGGATTGAGAAGGCAATTGGGTCGGATCCAGCCCCCGGGCCTTAGGTTGCCTACCCCTGTACTAGGCTAATATATTACATGCAAGACTGCTATAGGCCCAGTCAGACTTAGGACTCCTGTACCCTTGTTAGGAGGGACACGGATGGCGCTGTGGGTTAAACCACAGAGCCTAGGATTTGCCAATCAGAAGGTTGGCGGTTTGAATCCCTGCAACGGGGTGAGCTCCTGTTGCTTGGTCCCTGCTCCTGCCAACTTAGCAGTTCGAAAGCACGTCAAAGTGCAAGTAGATAAATAGGTACCACTCCAGCGGGAAGGTAAACGGCATTTCCATGCACTGCTCTGATTCGCCAGAAGCAGCTTAGTCATGCTGGCCACATGACCTGGAAGCTGCATGCCGGCTCCCTCGGCCAATAAAGCGAGATGAGCGCCGCAACCCCAGAGTCAGCCACGACTGGACCTAATGGTCAGGGGTCCCTTTACCATACCCTTGTTAGGTGTGTAGAAGAGGGAATTTCATGACTAGATTGTCATGAAAGGTTTTCATATACTGTACAGTATATACTTAAATACTGGCTCTTTAAGAGCTTGGTGGTGGTGTTGCTTCAAGGCAAAGTAGTGTGTGTCATACTCATTTCCTGCTCTCCAATGAGCTTACATTCTTTGCAGTCTGTGTGCACATCTGTCCTCTTGCAGACATCTGTCCCACTGGTCTTGGAACTGTTTAAAATGGTGAATGATAGCACACATCAACATCAGCATGAGCATCATTCCATCTAAAGCTGATTCTGTTGATCTGGCGCCTGTCAGTTGGGCAGGGCAACAAGGCCACCCACAGTTAAGAGGAGGTACCTGCATACTTGGGAGTCCCCAGGTATGTTGGGAAGTAGTAAGTTAGTAAATTAACAGAAAAACAGCCACTGAAAATGGACTGGCACATCATGCTCAGTGGCTTTAAAAGTCAAATGTTGAGAGAAAATGGGGATGTGAGGGAATTACTTGAGCCCCTAAAAAGTTCATTGTACCTTGGTGCTGGGGAAAAGGCTGGGGGAATTCATGCTGCAAAGTTAAAGAACTTATCTCCATGCACTGTATGGTGAGGTTTCAGGAGGAGAAAGGGTGCTGGTTCCCACACTAAAAAGCTCTCCTCTGCCTGCTATATAACACATTCAGGTTCAGAATCAGAACTGAGCACAATGGGGGAAGGTTTTTTTGGGGGGGTAGGTAGCGAAGATAGCTTTCCTTGCCACACTGTTACCAGTTTTAGCCTTTGCTAACAAAGCTCCTGTTCGAGGCTGGTTGTTAGGGGCTCGTGGGGAATGCCCTGCAACATTAATATGACATAGGAAAGGCGAGCTGAAATATTGTAAAATGTAATGAATGCTGTAAGTTAATAAACTGCATCCCAAGTGCAGCACTTTACATTTATCTCATTTGCAAACAGGTGGATGTGGGTGTGCTGTCAGCCTTTTGAGCAGTGGTTGTGGGGGGACGGGACTGCTCTTGTACTTTTAATAACAACCTGACACAGTTATTTAGTAAGTGAAACTTCTGTGGATCGGCCTGCAAAAGAAGCAAAAAGACTAGATATATCAACAATTTCTTTAATTTTGAAGACTATTTTTATTTGTAATGTATAACTTTTGGTATATTTTGCTGACCTACAGGTGCAAAGTAAGATGCCTCAATAAACAAAATGAGCGCGTTTGGTGATTTTGATTCACAGATTTAAGTTGATGTCAAGAATCGCTTCAGCAGAGGTAACCTTAATGGTTTAATTCAGTCTGTTATTTTTGTTTTAGCTAAAGATTAGTTTTCAGAAAGCAGAAACTCCATTTCTTTATTTTTATGATTAAAGAATGATAGAATTGTTCCCTGAATTGTGTGGTCATTATTTTTTCCCATTTTGATCTTTTGCAGTGTTTTGGGGTTTTAGTATTTTCAAATGTTCTGCTGGTGACAGTGATCCCTTCCATAGTACAGCAATTATTTAGGAGAAGTTTGGGAAGTTATTATCTTGTCAGCAACAGTAACATACTTTGTGAAGGGGTTTCTTAAATTTTTCTCTCCCCCCACACCAATTTTGTTGGCAATATACAGTACAGGCTGATGATTGATCTGCCACTGCCATCTTTTGGATGGAAACAGATTTGCTAAATAAATACTGCAGTTTTTGCCCTCTTGTGGACTGGCATTTATTTTATTTTATTTTTAAAAAACCCCAAACATTGTAGTCCTTAAGCCACTTTTTCATATAGGAGATTATTTTAGACAAAATTGTTTCTCTATTATCCATTATTTTCATTCATTATTTTTCTGCACAGAAAATATACTTTTGAAATGTGGATTTGATGTACACTGTATAAAAGGTTTAGTTATAGTTTTATCCTGAATTAATTAAATCATCTTTAAATGGTCTTTTATCTCATAATTCTTAATTCTCTCCAGATCATGGAGTTTTTAGAGAATTTATTTAGGAAAATTATTGTAACTGTAGAAATAGCTTTACTGACATGCTTAATTCATTTTGTAATTATCAGGTCTTAAATCACTTATTTTAAAGAATATTTTCATGTAAGTGCAACTGATGTTAGTGAGGAGAATTAAGTTTGTCTTGCTGCTTCCAACTGAAATTAAGAAGATTTGAAACATTTGGCTGGAAAGTACTTAGTCTGGAGTAGGTGTGTAGATACATCTTATTTCTTTTTAAAAAAATTCTGCCTGCAGCAGGAATTAGGGATGGGCGCTATATCAGTATAATGACCTAAACTTGTTTGAAGTTCATATTGGTTTCATAATTTTTGACCTGGAAATATATCATGAATCATGGTGTGTGTTTGTCATGCAGGGAAAAACGGTAAAGCCAGCCAATGCCTCTACATAGGTCCATCCTTATTTTAGACATTGTGATATGTCAGTATCTTGCAGTGTTTAGCTGGTGATATATCAAGATGTTGAAAACCAGATATCACCCAGCCCTAGCAGGAATCCTACTGAAGTGAGGGCAAAGAAAACAATACTGGGTTTAAAACAGCCTAATATTTTGTTAGCTACAGCGTCAATGAATTTGGTTGCCTAAGGACAGGAGCACACATGGTGTTGAGAGCCTGCCTGTTTGACAGAAGAACCTCAGCCTATAGTTGGGGAACCTGGGACAAGTGGAATGGCATAAAATGTCACTCAAGTGCTACAGGAGGAAGACAGCTCTTTTAGTCTAACTCCACTGCTAAACAATTGAACGCCATTTCACCAGTACATGTTTGAGGGGTGAACATTGCCTGGCCAATAGAGATCAGGAAGCTTTTGAGAACTGTCCAAATGCTGAATCATCCCATTGCCACAGATATTTATGAAGAAGTGCAATGGCCTGTTTGCTTTTCTCCACTCCTTTGAGGCAATGTGCCCCCCACCCTACCATTCCATTTTCTCTAACATCTCACACCAGATTATGCAGATGCCTGGAAACTGACATAGGCACTAGTCCAAATTGTGCAACACTGCCAAAGGAGAGGTTATGGCTTCAACCTGGGTGCTTTGTCCAGATTTTAGCATGTGCAGATCCACAAGAACATGGCAGATCTAGTTGCAACAAAACAATAGAGACAGGTCACCAACTTAATAGGCTGATGATCACCAGCTTTTCATTGCTCTAGATTTTGCTTATATTCCCATGCCACAAAGGATATGGCCACAATCCAAAATAAATAGGTGCTGAGCTTGCCTGCTGAGGCTCAGAAATACAATCCCCAAGTGTAAAACTGCAGTAACTGTTGAATGAGAAAGGGGGGAGGATCCATTGATGGGAGAGAGAGAATTTCTGGCAGCTGACAATGGGCATGGGCTGGAAATAGGAAAGGCCAGCAAATAAATGTTGTTGTTAATATAATAGTTCGCTAGCTGCCTAATACCATCCATCTGTACACAATCTACATCAAATTGAAAACACACAAATGTTAACACTACACTGCATCTGGTTGAGTTTTGACCTAATATGTTGAGTGAGCTCATTATGGGTTGGTGCATATGCCCCCAAAGGTTAATGCCCTCAGACATCCCTCAGAAGAGATAACTAAGGTGCTAAAAGGATGAGAAATAAGACCACTGTCTTTACTGCTGGAACTGCCTGCCAAACTCATGGCACTCAAATAAGCAAGCCAGGAACACAAAAGTTAGCAGCCTCAGAAGGTGGTGAACTCTTCTTCATTGGAGTTTTTTAAACAAAAGTTGGATGGCCATCTATGAGGGATTCTTTAGCTGTGATTCCTGCATTGTAGGGGGTTGTGATCCCCTCCAACTCCACAATTCTTTGATTCTATGTGCAGTCTGTCCTATTGGACTTGACAGTGCACCAGCCTTGTTCCTGTGTGCCCAGTAGCAGGTGCATTTGCAAATAAAGCCTTTGGCTTAACTCTAAAAGGAGATAACATCCAAAGAGATAGTAATTGTGTTAGGAGTGAGACTGTGCTCTCTAAAGGGAGACCAAATGTAGCAGTAGAAATGGCTCAGAGACCGACCATTTCCCCACAGTGTGCCATAGGATTACAAAAAGGCATTAAGAATTGAAACGCTGCAGTATAGGAGCGTGGAATACTTGTACTATCTGTACAAGTGCCTGTTGAATCAGGCCAGTGGTCCACCTAGTCCAGCATCTTGTTCTCACAGCTGCCAACCAGGTGCATTGAGTTTTATTCTTAAGAGCTCCTGACCCTTTCAAAAAGAGATCTAGAATGCAGCTTTCTTGCTGACAGCAAGATTGGTATGGCGGATATATCCAGTGTTCATATTTTGTATGTGGCAGGGACTCTCTGAGTGTGGAAAACATAAAATTACCTGTCTAGGTCTTACTCAAAGGCCGAGCTGCAATGACTGGTTATTCATAACTCTAAGGTCAGGATCCACCAGTAAAGATGAAACAAAAGTTGTATGATCATGCAGGTATTTGGCAGAGATCTTGCTTCAGTTCCCTGACTGGCTATATATTCACATAGAGACTTTAGTAGGCTGCTATTTCTTAGACTTAGTTCTTCCGTGGGGCAGCTATTTAATGACTTCAAACAAATATTGAAGGTGCTATGTGTAAATGCCATTGGATTGAGGAAACGTGTACATCCAGGGGGACCTTGGACCCTTCTTTTAAGGAGTTCCCAGCAATATATACCAACACCCTTTATATTTTGGGTTGTTCCTGTACTCAAAGGAGGAACACTGTCTTGCAGGTGCATAGTTATCTATCTTACCACTTCTGGCTTGAATGCTTTTTATTTCTGGCTATTTTCAGACACTACAATGTAGACTTTACATAGTATTTAGTTGCTTAGTGTTAGGTTTTGGCAGCATTGATCTTGGCAGATACCTAGAGGTGTCAGTTGCCTTTGATCCTAGTATAGCTCCTGCACTGAGAGGGAAGACTTCAAATGTTGTACTTCATTCTTGGCACTTTTTTCATTCAGTTACATAGTACTTTCCATCTATAAATTTCAGTGGACTTCACTACTATTAACAACTTAACATTTATTATTCAATAAAATTTGCATTTTAATTAAATCAGTATATTTATAATAAACAATTTTTTTTGTTTTACTATTTTGTTTTACTTTATTTTGTCTCAAATGCATTTCATGTGTTGTAGACTAGAGATGCATGTGTTGCAACCGTAGAAAATTTGGCTTTCCCATTTTCACTGCTTTTCAGATTCCTTATTCACATTTTTAATGTACAAAAACACATGAAGCTGATTTGTGTTCTTGGTATTAAAGGAAGCTCAGTCTACATGTTAATATATCGTTTTGATTTTATGTTCTTTTCTATGCATCATAAAGTGCTTTAAAATAAACTAGAATGTGATAAAGGAGACCCCATCAAAGGAATGGTTTCCTTTGCTTTTAATTTTGAGGATTATTTTTTTTTCTTACTACTGTCACTCTGAAGATGCTTACTTTGTGGACTCTTTTCTGCAAAGTTTGAAAAGCTTCATTTGCTGATTTAATTTAGTGTGCTCCTCTGTATCCTCTCTTACTGACTCAAGGCTTTTACAATATCTGAGGTTACAGATAGTCTCTGTATCCTATGCAACCCATGATTGTAGCTTTTGGGTGTAGGGAACTGCCTTTAAAACTTGACAAAAGTTACTGACTATAATGTTACAATTCAGACACTAATCCAGATAGCTTACTTGATGGAATAAAGTTAATCCGTTCCATGTTAGAAATGCTGCTGAAGGATGTAACAAATACCCCATGCCTAAACTCCACAGGGTTCCCCACTTCCTAAAAGTATAGAACAACAAGCACTTGACTGGGTGGTTCTGAGGCAGGAAGGAGCAAGGCTTTATTTTGTTCTCTCCCCGAAAGCAGCTGGAGTAACTGGAGGAGAATTATAATTGTCTAGAACTCCTCAGTCAGTGGTAATTTTGCAGCAGCATGAAATGTAATAGGAAGACAGACTCAACAGTCACAGTTAATATGGGGGGGGGGGAGTTTACCCTTGCAGTAGTGTAGGCATTAATTGGAGGAACTTAATTGTAACTGAAAATAAACCAGAGGGAATAGTATTTCATTGTCAATGGCATAGGTTACGTGACCTTTCCCATCTATAATATATGGTAACAAACTCGGTTAAGGTCTAATGTGTCAGGCAACCTGATCCTATGGTGCCTTTTTCAGCTGCTGCTGGGGCAGCACAAGCAGGATTCTATTGTTTTCATGCTCAGCATCAGTGTGGTACATCAAGTCAGTCTTCACAGTCTTGCTTTTGTTTGGAAGACTGAAAAGGCCTTTTCAAGAGAACTATTCTAGCTCTGTTTGCACCTTCAAAACATGTTCACTGAATACAGGGGACGTGGGATTCCGTGCTTGCCATCTTGGCTCCCAAGCTCCATAAGCAGAAGGTATGGGTTAGGCCCCATATACATTTAACAGTACAGGAGTGGACTCAGTACAGATTGAGGTTGAATCCTGACAACACAGAAGTACTGTTTTGGGGGCACAGGAGGTGGGCAGGTGTGGAGGACTCCCTGGTCCTGAATGGGGTAACTGTGCCCCTGAAGGACCAGGTGCGCAGCCTGGGAGTAATTTTGAACTCACAGCTGTTCATGGAGGCACAGGTCAATTCTGTGTCCAGGGCAGCTGTTTACCAGCTCCATCTGGTATGCAGGCTAAGACCCTATCTGTCTCACGAGAGTGGTGCATGCTCTAGTTATCTCTTGCTTGGACTACTGCAATACGCTCTATGTGGGGCTACCTTTGAAGGTGACCCGGAAACTACAACTAATCCAGAATGCGGCAGCTGGAGTGGTGACTGGGAGCGGCCGCCGAGACCACATAACACTTAAAAGACCTATATTGGCTCCCAGTACGTTTCCAAGCACAATTCAAAGTGTTGGTGCTGACCTTTAAAGCCCTAAACGGCCTTGGTACCTGAAGGAGCGTCTCCACCCCCATAGTTCTGCCTGGACACTGAGGTCCAGTGCCGAGGGCCTTCTAGTAGTTACCTCACTGCGAGAAGCCAAGTTACAGGGAACCAGGCAGAGGGCCTTCTCGGTAGTGGCACCCCCCTCCCGTGGAATGCTCTCCCACCAGATGTCAAAGAGAATAACAACTAACAGACTTTTAGAAGACATCTGAAGGCAGCCCTGTTTAGGGAAGCTTTTAATGTTTAACAGACTACTGTATTTTAATATTTTGTTGGGTGGGGTAAAAATTTATTATTATTATACACACAATTGGGATCTCCTGTCTTTTGATTTGTGCTCTGCAAATAACATGGATACTGTTCTGAAATATTTTATCACTCTTAAGTTATTAAAGGCATTTTGCTATTTTTAATCTTATAGAAATCAATCTTCATTCCTCTCCCTACCTCCTTCCCTCTCCCTCCCTGCTTTCTTCTAGTTGTGATGTTTTGTTTTTTCATAGTTCAAGAGGAGGTAGAAAACTACTTCCTATTCCCTATTCCCAATCACCCTTCTCAATTGTTTTTTTTTTTTGCCAGAATTCACTCAATGGACGTACTTTTTAAAAGATTTGAATGGGAAATCAGCTTAGGGTTGTGGATTTGGAGTAGGGAAATGGTGGTGTTTCCCCAACTGTTTCTCTGTTCAAAATCACTTGCAAAGCTTTTTTGTTTAATCAAAATACAGTTTTCTTTCACACAAGCTTGCATGTAATGTGTAGTCTGCCAGACTAAATTAGAATACTGACTCTCTGAAAATTGGGCGGGGGGACGGGACACCTTAAGTGTTGGGATTTCTGAAACTAGTCTTTAAACTAGTCTTTAAAGAATTTAAAGACTTTGTAGTTCAGATGGTCTCTTTCATTTGAGTGCCATCAAGGTTGAGTGGAGTTTGTTTTAAGCAGTGTGCTGCTTAAACAGCCTGTAGGCATAGTGTTGAGTTCCTTCCTTGATTTCACTTAGTTTTGGTAATGCAGAAATTCTTTTCTTCCCTCTAGGGAAGTGGCAGACTTCTTTGAGAGGTATACATGGAATGAGTGAAATCATTGCTTTTCTTGGCCTCTTGGGAAGTATATAGGTATATTAGAAAGTTATAATGAAGAAATGGAAAAAGGGATTTCCTCATTGGTTTCCATGTTCATTTACTACTAAGATGTCATATACAGTAAAGTGCATTTTAAGTCTCTTTTTGCCAACTATCCAGAAGCTGTTTGTGAATATGGCCTTATTTTCAAAAGTAAGTCATAGTTCCCTTGGGTCTCTTGCTTTTTGTTTTTTTAGTTTATCATTGCAAGACCTTAGACTCTCTGGTGCTAACAGAACTGGTATTGATAGTAAATATAATTTACTGTTTGGATATCTGTTTAAGTTTCCTTAAACCTCAGCACATAGCAAATTCAAGTGGAGCACTTAGCATGAGAATTCCTGTGGTAAATAACTTTGTAAAGCACCATGTGCAGTGATAGAAATGCTCTGTCTTTCCCTCTCTAAAACACACACATACGCCTTCTTTATGAAAAAGACAATGAGTGGCATTCAACTAAGTTTACTCAAAGTAGACATATTGAAATTAATTCACCCAAATTAGTCATATTAATTTCAGTGAGCCTTCTCAGAGTAAAACTCAGTTCACTACTATCCCATGTTAATTTTTAACATGTTAATTTTTTTAGATTTCACCTGTAGCAAAGGAGGGTATCTGACAGCTCCCTTGTTGAGAATATATAAAGGAAAAGTTTTTACAGGTGATGGATAGTTTAAGCTCTCTGAGGTAATAGAAAATACATTTTTGAGAACATTACTGTGCATCCTCTGTGGTGCTTAGTTGAATACCAAAGTTTGGATTCCCAGCCCTAAAGTTCAGGTGCATAAAACTGACAGTGTCAAATGACAGACTCTTTAAAAATGCCTAGTGGAGCAGCTGCAAATTAGTAGCAGAGCTAAACAATGCAAATCTCTAATGGCTAATTAACATATTTCCCTGGACCAGATTACTGAGACTGTTGAGAGACAGGTAAAAGATCACATTTGGAGAATATGTTTACTAAAACATGGAGGTCATAATGCTCAACCGATTTTCACTATAGTGTTGCTTTTTATATAAAGCATCGACATCCTATTTATATGGCTGAAATGCTAGCATAAGATGTTCTTAATGTTATTAATTCAGATTTTCTGGATAATTGAAAAGCCAACTGTGTTTGGGCTTATTAGCCTTCTTCAGTGGCCTTGACTTTTTTCAGCATCCTTTATGCTGAGTTCAGATTATCCAAAAACACACACATTCTTTTGGGGAAAATGTGTGTAATGAAAAACCAAATCAGCCATTTTTCCCCGAATTGTTAAACTAAAAGCTATCTTCTGCTCACCAAATTATATCCCAATATCACCCTTGCTTGTGTCAAGATCAAAAGTAATTATATCCAGATTGCAAGAATTTGCAATCATCTGTTAAAAAAAACCATCTAATCTTATCTCAATTTATAAATGTATATATTTGCTAATGTAAAATTGTAGGACTCAGTGGTTATTAGTTGTTTCTGTGAACTCATGTAAAATTATATGCTATTAAAGTACCTAAATAATTCCATTGTACACCTCACTTTACAGTGTTAATCAAGTTTCTTGCTCTATTCCATAGATTCATAGAATTTCCATGTATTCTGTATAGACTCTCAGTGACATCAATAATCAATATTCCATTCACATATATCTTAATACAGTGTAATAGCCATAATGGGAAGAAGTGCAGCATAACTCCTTGGAAGATTATATCTTTGAATTTTAAAATAACAGATATCCATTCTTTATCCTCATTAAGTCCATAGAGCCAGCCACCTGACCTTCCTTTTTCAATGTGCGTATGATTGTTTCCCTGACCACAAGAAAGATTAAGCTCAGGATAGGAAAACACAAAAGTTGTATTAGGACCCAGAGGCTTCATGCACCGTTGGTTATACATTTTATAGAACACAGTGTTAAATCTCTAAAATTTTGTTGCATTAAGAAGGTAATAATTTGAAGGTCTAGTCTTAATTAATTCACTTCAGTTAGAGGAACTGCTTGAGCCACATCTAAAGGATGGTTTTACTTGTGAAGAGTTTATGGTCTACATATTACACCTGTGCACTAGTTGTGCTTCTGATTGATGCAGTTTTGATGTTATTCATGGTGCATTTTGTTCTTTGCAAGGAATCATAGAATCAGGGCTGTTTTTCTAGAAAAAGAGGTGCTTCTCTTTTGCCACCACTCTTCGTCGCACCAATTGCCACCTGCAGCCTCCATCGCTCAAAGCACCATGTTTTATAGGATAAATAAGTATGCTTTTTGTTCTTCACTGCTGCAATGGCCCTTCAGCAACTGAATGCTCATTATCTTTTCTTCTCCAATAATTGACTAATAAAGAATAGGAACTATAGTTTGACTTAATCCAGATCCATAAAAAACTTTAATAGTAATTGCAATGAAAACAACATGGCCTTTGTGTATACTTCCTTTGATATATATAATGCAGACATTGTTTGAACACTAGCCACCAAGTTGAATTGTTGCTTTCCCCACTTTGAGTAGTATCCAAATTCATAAAAGTGTATGGAAAAATACTGTTTTCTGTTATTGTTGTTTCTCTACCTCTAAAAAAAACTCAGCCAACATCAAGATTGGCAACTACATATAGGTTGCTAAGTAAGGTGTTGCTTTCTATTTCTTTTTCTGGCAGCAACAAATTTCTGAATATAAATATTCCCTTCTCCTGTTGATTCACCAGGGCTGTCTACAAATCATGCCTCCCACCTAATGAAACTGGTACAATGTGACAGACATCTGAGCTAGACCAGTGGTGTGGTACTTCGAAACTCCAGCAGGGTTCTGGAGCCTCTGATTGACTATGAAGACAGCTAGCCAGAGGGGGGGTGGAGACAGCACTTTTTCTGTTTCTAAGAGAGTGTTCAGATAGGGAGATAGTTTGAGGAGAAGAGAGAGAGAGAGAGAGCTGGAGAATTGGTTCTGATCTGTGTGTAACATCCACTCTGAGGAAAATGTCTACAGCTAGAGAAAGGAGTCTCTGAGCTTAGAAAGAAAGACAGTGTTTAGTGTCTTGTTGTATTTGTAATAAATCTTATTTGTTCAACTTCTGCCTGAGTCTCCACGTATCAAAGTTTAACCTCACACAAAAAGATAACTTGTGGTGACTATAGGGTATATGGACGGGGATTCTCCTCATAGGATGTGGAGCCCTGCCCTAGTTCTCTTGTCCCTTTGATCTTGTCCCTACCACTAATAGCCAAAGCTAGAGAGCATAAAGTTTATGCACCCCACTTCCCTGAGTGGCAAGAAGATGAGGAGTAGAGCTACAGGGTTTAATTTCCCCTTGGATGAGACAGCATTGGGGGCTTATTGCACCTTTTGTAATAATGTTAACAAATATCCAAAATGAGGGGATGAGCAGGTAGGAATCTAGGGAGGTAGTGTTGTCTGCACCTGGGTCATGACACCCAGGTAACAGCAGCAGTAATCTGTAAAGAAGTATTGGTTTGCCCTAAAGCATGCTCTTCAGTCACTGCTTCTTCTAAGCCAGAGGTTGGCAACCATGAGGGTCGCTTAACCGGCCCATGAGCCGCCCCCGAACCGAGCTGTGTGCTGCACTAAACCAGCAAGGCACGGTGACTCTCTTTCGTGGCTCTGGAAATCACTTCTGCGCATGCCCAGACACAAAAAATTGCTTCTGCGCAGGTGAGATTTTTGGCATCTGGGCATGCACAGAAGTGATTTCCGGCACTGTGGACATGCACAGATGTGATTTTTGGCGTTGTGCTGCTCCAGTCCGTCCCACGGAGGATGTCTGCGGGAGTGATCCGGCCCATGCCTGGTAAGCCTTGCTGACCCCTGTTCTAAGCAGTGTTTGAGAACTGTGATCAGATCTCCTGTATCTTTAGTTAGGCACCTCCAATTCACCTCTGAGATTGGGATGTTAGGGAGGGCTTTGTTAAACTTTTCCCCAGTGTAAATCTCATCATGCCCCTTAAGCTCCTAGTTTATTGGTTAGGGAAAATCATTTTATCCATAAGTTTTCTATAAAAAAGCAAATGGCACATGAGTGGATGGGTATCTGCAAGGGTGAATAGATTTTAAAAGACCCACGAGCCCCAAGTATGATGGCCCCAATGTGAATTTGAGGGCCCTGTTTACTTTTTTTTTAAAGAGCTAGGAGCTCTCAGGCAACTGGCTCTCAGGTTTCTCATTTAATTTACTTTTCAGATTTTTTCATCTTGCTACTTAAAATGCAACTCCAAGCTCCTTTTCTTTGCCACACATACATACCACATTAATTTGTCTTGAGTCATACCTTGATTTGTATACATGCCCTAGCTAGTAGCAGCAGCAGCAGTAGTAGTAATATAGTAGTCTACACCTTAACGGGTGTAGACTACTGTACTACTACACCTTATACAACTGGCAGAGTATTCGTCCGCCCTGTATCCTTGGTAAATACAATAAATTTCCACCTTGTGGCATAGTTTTTTGTGGTTTTTCTGCAATACAGATTTTAGTTCCAATGGCATGAACAATCTTTGTCACTTTCTGGCTCACATCTTAGAAGCTTTTTTGGCTTAGCGTTAGCTGTGATCTTGATCTTACGTGTTGGAGAAACTTGGCTGTCATGAACCGAATGGCAACTTGTTGTGGGTTCCTCACATCATGGGTGTAGCCAAGAGGGGCAGCTGACCCCCCTAGATCAAGTAAAACAATAGAAATACTTAATTAACTCACCAATCACATCAGTTCTGCCCCTCCCACAAAGTCCTTGCCCCCCCATACAAAGTCCTGCCCCACAACAAAAATCCTGACTATGCCCATGTCTCACATCACCATCATATAAACCAATAAATCTGCCCTAGGGGGGCATGGAAAGTGAATTTATTATTATTAATTTATTTATTGAGTTTATATACCATCTTATACCCGGAGGTCTCAGGGTGGTTCACAGAATAAAATCAAAATATAAAACCACAAAATACATAATCAAAATAAAAACAACCCAATAACACCCTGCTCCCCCCAAAAACCCACATTTTAAAAGGGAATAGGATGTCAATCAAATCAACCAAAGGCCTGGTTAAAAAGGAACTTTTTTGCCTGGCACCTAAAGGTGTATAATGAAGGTGCCAGGCGAACTTCTCTGGGAAGAGCATTCCACAGAAGGGGAGCCACAGCAGAGAAGGCCTGTTCTCATATTACTACCCTCTGGGCCTCTTGAGGAGAAGGTAGACGAAGAAGGGCCTCACTCAGAAGATGATCTCAGGGTCCGGGTACGTTTATATGGAAAGAAGCGGTCCTTGAGGTGTTGTGATTTATAGGTCAAAATCAGCACTTTGAATAGGTTATTGCAATTTCTAGGAAGAAAAATGATAACCTCCCTTCTCTCCATGTGAAACATTAATTTGTGGTTGAATTCTGATGTGGTCATAGAACATTCAAATATGTATCTTACATGGAAAGTTGTGATTTATGATATTTTAAAAGACTTCTGATTTGTGAATTCTGGGAATTAGCAGTATTGCTCTTGTTCCAAACATGTGGTTTCTGGGTGAAGTATTGCAGCCCAAGGGTGTCTTAAGTTTAAAAAATAGAATTCGGACTGTGCATTTGTTTCCCAAAGGTTACAGTTTGTACATGCCTCTGTGTGTGTGTGTGTGTGTGTGTGTGTGTGTGTGTGTGTGTGTGTCTGTCTGTTTCCTTAACTATTCATACCAGAATGCTGTTTCACTGCTGGTTTAGCAAAGTATTGATTAGAAAATAGTAAAAATGCAGGAACATGATAACAGTTTTTTTCCATATATTGTAATGATTATTTTTCTTCCACTTCTGCACAGAAATGTAGAAATGTTCCATTTTAGGAGCCAATAGATTCACATGCATCATGCAAACTGCAAACATTTTTAATCATGTATCTCACCATGTGTTAAATGTTAGCAAAGTGTTACTGTTGTTGTTTTTTTTATCACAGAAGAGCTTTCTCATACATCTTTTTAACTATCAAGGTGAGGGGATGGCCAAAGATACTAGAGTCACTAAATTCGGCTTCGACTTTTGGCTGCACAAGACTATTGAATGGGGTCAGACAAGCACTTCAGAATCTCAGCAAGATGTCTGCCTTCACTTGCCTGAATTACAGGAATTTCTACTACAGATTTATGGAGCTTTGAAACATATGGTAAGTGAATTAACTGGAAGAATGAACTGTTTTGAAGACTGTTACAGAAACGTTCTGCACCCCACATTTTGACAAGACAGAAAGCTAACAGTAGCAGAGAGAGCCTTGTAGCATTGACCTAATGTATTGCTGGATCACAGAAGCAAATTGGTGAAACAGCCACAGGTAATGCAAACAGGAATGTGTTTCCTGTGTTCCTGATTTATTGTGAAAGGAGCTTTTTCTTTTTGATTGGTTATGTTCTCACATGAGATTTCCTACTCAACACAGTAACCTTTTTAAAAATACTTTAAAATAAACAAGTATCTGATTCTGGTTTTCAGGTCATAAATTGGATTATTTAAAGACTCTTAACATGCAATACTATAACTTATCTCTTAAATCTTAAGGAGTCTGCTGACACAGTAACCCTACTGATGTGGCATTCAAAGAAATTTCAGGCCACCATCGTTGGATCACAAGCAAATATTTCTTATTTCTAGTTGTGCCTGTGCAAAATTAGTATTGCCCTGGAATACCTTACCATTTTTTTGAAAACAATTTATTAGTCATTGGGGCATTTTGCTATATCTGTATGCATGAAAATGTATTTTACTGCTACAGCATTTAGCCTACATTACTAGTATAAGGTGAGAAAAATGTTTATAGATAATAATTGTCAAATATCTGATGGACTATAGAAAATTAAGCTATAGACCAGTGATGAATTAGATTGTGTGTTTGTGAAACTGATTCCCACCTCCTGAAATGCCTAATTATAATGAATGTCTTGTGGAACTTGGCCACAGATTCATCTTATGTATTTGCCCAATATTCATTTATTTGTTTGTTGAATTTATATTCTACCTTTCTACAAAATCTTGCTGAAGCCTAGCTCCAGTTATGGGATGAATCTGAAACATTTATTGCAGCAGCTTGTGACAATTTTCTTTTCTGCTACTTATATATTATCTTAGGTTAGTACCATTTTAAAAGCCTCTGTTTATTAGACAGTAAAACTACAAAAATGGAAAAAATGGACTGATTGCGTAAGAATGTTTATAAACTACACCATGCATTACTTTTATAGCAAAGCTGCTTTCCATTTGGTTAAACGTTGTTTAGGTTTTGTAGCTTTAGTGTCTGTTAAATTTCAGGTTATAACTGACTTAAGTATGATGTCATGTAGAATATAGCAAACAGTAACAGAAATTTCATGACTTCTTTGTACTGTAGTTTCTACTCAATCCTTCGTATAATCCATAGTATGATGTAAGAGGCATGACATTTTGAATAATTTGTTATTTTTATTTATTTGACTTAATCCATCCCATCTTGAAAGCTAGGGAAAATAGCAATATATCAAAACCATGTGTTAATTTTTAATTTCTTTTTCTTCATGTATCAACTATTAAAACCGCATACTTTATAAGCATCATCCTAGCCACACACAGAAAGTGGGCTAAATAGAAAGGTCTTGCAATATATATGAAAGAAGTTTGATCTATGATGAGGAATTATTGCCAGTTTTGGAAAGGAAGCCGCCAAACCCACCTCTTTTTGCCCTCAAGCAGGCCAGGTGCAACTCTCCAGCCATGTATTGCAGCCTTCAATGTGTTCTTGCGCTTTCAGGCATACATGAAGCTTTATTGCAGGAAGCTGGTGGACTATGTTGTATGTTGATACACCCAGAGGGTACTCTTGGTCAACTACAGATTATGTTTGAGTGTCATGAACATGTGATTATCTCACGTTACATGTGGATTTCATGCTTTCTAACCTTGAGTTGTATGAGGTTTTCATGTCCTAAAACAGGGATAGGGATTCTGTGGCCCTTCAGATGTTGCTGGACTACAGTTTGCGTAATCTGACCATTGGCCATGTTAGTTGGGGCTGCTGGCAGGTGGACTTCAACCATATCTGGAAGGCCACTGAATCTCCATCACTCTTCTCGTTACTGTCTCACATGTTTTTAACAGCATCCTGCAAGAAAGAATACTGAAGTGAGCAGTGTTTGGCCAGCAGTTTCTATGCAGGACCGGGGAGGGGCACATTGTCCACATGCTCTCCATCCCCCCACCCCGAGTGTATGGTGGGAGCTTAACCTATTTTGAATTTGCATTTGTGTCCCGCAAAGTTTCTCCATTATGGTCAGTGCAATCTTAAAAAGTGCCATCTTTGTGGAAGCATCTGCAAAGTTCTTAGGGTGAGCTCAACAATGATGGAATACAAGCTTTGTCTTTGAAGAGGCTCTGCTCTACAGATACTTTCTACAAACCCCTCTTATTTTGGGCCCCCAAAACATTTTGACACACAATATTTTTGGTTTCCTATTCTCTTTAATTTCAGAACTGTACTAGTGCAATCCAAGAGTTTCCACTAATTGGTCAATTATTGGGAAGACTTTGTTGGAACCCCTTTGTCATTGGCTATGGTGAGTTTTTGAAATCAGCTTTGTGAAATAAAAATATTTGTTTTTTATTTTGTTAGTTATTGGAATATTGACTATTGGACTCTTAACTCCCATCAGCCCCAGCTGGTATTGGCAGTGGTCAGGGATGATGAGTGTAGTTATCAAACAACACCTGAAGGGCCACAGGTTCTCCATCCCTGCACTAAAATAATAATACCTTAAGTGATAAAATATTTTTAAAAACATCTTATTGTCCTCCTATCCACTTGCAGTTACAGTGTCTTAACTGCTATTGAAACCATCGAGACTTGAGTTGTATTTTCTGGAACACATGAAGCTATCTTTATGCTGGCCTGCTTTGCATCTCTTACTGAACCATAGTTAAAATAGACTGTGGTTTAATGTGAACTAGCAAATGCAAAAGATTATTCTCATGTTCTCTAAAAGGGTCATTTATCGCAACTTTTGATACCAAGGATCTGTTGAAAATTGTCTAGAGCAGGATTTCCCAAACTTAGGTCTCCAGCTGTTTTTGCACTACAACTCCCATCATCCCTAGCTAGCAGGACCAGTGTTCAAAGATGATGGGATTTGTAGTCCAAAACCAGCTGAAGACCCAAGTTTAGGAAACCCTAGACCAGAGGATTTTGTTGTTCAGCTGTTACTAAATATGCAGGAATAAATATGATACATGTTTTCAAGAATAACTCTTTGAAAGCACCATTGAAGATAGTAAAGCTAGTTTGGGGATCCATCATGTCACTCACTATCTTATTACCGCATACATTACAGCATAAACATTTCCCCCCAAACACTATGACAACTACACAAGACCACCAGATATGAAATTATGAACCCTTTCCCTCTCTACCAGTTACATCTGTTGGAGCTGCTAACATGAGATAAACCTAATATAAGATAACAGGTACCACCTGTGAACTAGTTTTAAAGCAATAAAATGATTTTGGGCAGAACTGTTGTATTTACTGCCATAATGTGGTCCAGCCATAATCTACCCCACCTCCTGTGCTTTAGGTCCCATTGAACTTTCTTCATCACTCACCCTTAATTAAGCTTCCTTAGATAGCATATAAATACCTGAGAACTTGGTCTAAGTTACTTCATAGATTTGTGTGTACTGACAGTCCCAGAAGCATCTTAATGTTTTACTGAATGGCTAGGTTTATGCCCAGAGTACTTCTGATTTTAGATAATTGAGCTGCAAATTGGCTATAAATTTGCTGGCTCTGACCATACGTTAGTTGTAGGTGATAGTAGCAAGACTATTGTTTCATCATTGTACAATCTAATGACTTGAATAATTTCATTAATTTTAACATCCTTTACTATGCAACACATTAGCTAGTGGCTCTTTAGAAATTGCAAAGAGCAATGGAAATAGTGGGCCCTCTGGTTTTGTTCCCTCATTAAAATTATTTACCCCTGTTAAATGCATTCATCCTAATTACGGCTGTGAAGGCTTGGTGAAACTGAGCAATAATTTTAATAAATATCTATCCCATATTCATTTTTTCTAACTTTTTTTCTAAGAAGGCCCATTATAACCTGCTGTAGTCCTTATAGGCACCAAGAGCCGAGATTGAAAGTTGTCTTTTAGTAGCCCTACTAAGATGTTCTGCATTTAGAAGCTGTCTGGCTGGAGTATAAAGTTATCTACATGGCAGAAAGCCAGCTTGGTCTGACTTGATATAGCTTGTAATAAAAAACATTATGCTGGACCGTTTATATGATGAGTTAATCATTCCCCCATAGTTCAGGGATTGCTGTTAGCATGGAGATCCTCAATATATTAGGAATTCTGTCCCTTTCCCTTCCAGTATGTCATTGAAAAGCATTGTTGAAAACAATATTAACAGGTTCCTACATTGTTTAAACCATTATTATATGGGATTAATGGAATTACTTTGAAATAAAAAATTAAAAAATATAAGGATAAAGACTGGTTTTAGACCTTGGGATTTTTTGTTTATTAACATGAACAAAAGATTGCTCTTGCTCTGCTTTGATTTTTTTAAAAATATTCTTATTTGGTTTGCTATCTGCAGACGAATGCCAGAAGATTCTAATGTGGTGCTTATGTTGTCTGTACAGTGGTGAACCACAGAACCCTGTGGAATTGAAGGCCAACAGCTGGATACAAGTAAGCAAATGAATCCTCTCCCTGACTGCTTTAAATTAACTTGATTATTTAAAGGTGCAGCATCTACAGCACAGAGACAGTATGTCATTTTTAGAAACCACTCTAGAGACATCCTACATTCACATTGTGTTGAAATATGTTCTACTTTAATTAAAATACAGTCTGTGCTGTCTCTCCTTTTGAATGTTAAGAAAGATGTGGTGTTTAAGTAATTTTAATAGCTCTTAATACAGTGGAGCTTAAACTGGCAACTTCAAGTGAAGACCAAAGTCTACAAATCAGTAAGCAAGAGAGCACTATAAAAGCAAACTTTCAATTAGGGGGAAATAATGTAATGTGGAGGAATGCCTTTGTTTGTTTTGAAAACAATTTATATATGCTCTATAATTTTGCTCTATTGTTTTTGTTTAATCTTTCTAGTCTTGGGAGAAACTAATTGTATCCAAGTTTTATTCAAAGACAGTGAAAGAAAATATTTGTGTGCAGCTTAAAATTTTTTTAGTTCACTCTTAGTTAAATGAATCCACAATTGCTTGAAGTCTTCAATGTAGGCCTTTATGGTTTTTTAAAAATACTCATATTGCGTATTTACTCCTTAACCTAGAAAAATACTTAAACTCATGCATTGTTCCATTTTCAGCCTGTTTTAGGCAGAGGTTGAGCTGCATGTTTCATAATTGTATTTTCATGGAACAGACTCCTTTTTTCCAGGAATATATTGTGAAAATGTGAGTGGCACAATAACAATATTTCTCTTAAGTCACATATAAAATCCTTCTGACATACTGTCTCAGTTTAATAATTTTAGAGAACTGTTTGCTTCTTAACAGTGTCACAAAATACTTGCATGTGTATCTATGCATTACGTCATTTAAATTTCAGTGATAATGGGACTGTGAAAGGCAGAATTGCTTCAGTGTGAGAAATGTTTACTATTTTTCTGGGTTACACACAACTGAACAATTTGATAAGTTTTATTTGTATAGTAAGTTTGGACTTTGCTGCTGCTGCTAGAGGTTCTCTATATTTTTTCCGGGTAGCTGTTTCTACATTTGTACAGTTTTAATAGTAATGCCGTTTGAGATATTAATAATGCAGTTTATAATCTGACGGTTACTTCAGCATCAGGCATTTGGGAGTCTTTACAGAACTGATGGTAGCTTGCTGTGACTTGTTTGCAAAGCATTTTAAGGATCAAATCGTTTGTATCCACTGGGATCTCGACTCTGTTACAGCAGATGAATCTTGAAAGGTGTCCAGAGCACTGTCTACTCCTTCTATGTTGAATGAGTTTCAGTTAGTAAGTTTCAAGGATATGGACAAGGTGATGGGATCAGTTATTTGTTTATTTATTAGACAATAAGATCTCACGGCAGTTCACAGAATAAAATACAGGATAAAAACAAGTAAATAAGTAAAGCAAAGCAGCAAAACAATAACTCTGCTTCCCACAGACACATTTAAAAGGCTGTAGAATATTAATTAGCCAAAGGCCTGTTTGAAGAGGGAATATTTTTGCCTGGCGCCTAAAAATATTTAATGAAAAACAAACTGAAGCTCAATCCAGATATGACAGATGCACTCTTAGTGGTTTGTTTCCTAGACTGAATGGATGAGAGGTTGCCTGCTCTTGATGGGGTTACACTCCCTCAGAAGCAGTGGGTATTTCTGGATCTGCTGCTGCTGCCGCTTGAGGCTCAGGTGGCCTTGATTTGGCTGGTGGCCTAGTTGCACGCCTATCTGGACAGGGATAGCCTAACATCTGTTGTCTATTAGGCCTGGGCGATATATTGCCCAGTACCGGTATGAGGAGCAGACCACGATGTGGGCTTCACTCAGCAGTATATATCACTGGTGAAACCAACCGCCGCTCCTGAGTCCCTCTCCTAGCAGCATTTGCTGGAGGGAGTTGTTCCTTCCTCCAGTGAGCACTACTAGCAAAGGGACTCAAACACTGCACCACTCAGCTGGCAGGGAGGGAACATTCCCCCTTGCTGATCTGCTGTCAGTTAGTGTAGATAGTACAGAGTTGGATGGGCCAATGTCAGCTCCTATGTTCCTCTGTCTCCAATGCTGTAATGATTTTTTTAAAAAGCTGAATATATTCATTGTTAGCTTAGAGCCTAAATATGCATTATTGTGATTATTGGCTTTTCAGATGTAATTTGCTTCTTATTCAAATTGTTCCCCATTCTCCAAAGATATATAATTGTATCACTAAAGTATCATCTGATTAGGCTCAACCTGTTGGTTCAGAAATGCTGTAAAAAAAATCCTTTGGTGACTTTGTGTGAGTTGGTGTTTTCTGGACTAGGAGTTAGGACACACCTTAGTACAGTGGTACCTCGGGTTACAGACGCTTCAGGTTACAGACTCCACTAACCCAGAAATAGTACCTCAGGTTAAGAACTTTGCTTAGGGATGAAAACAGAAATTGCCCGGTGGCGGCGCGGTGGCAGCAGGAGGCCCCATTAGCTAAAGTGGTACCTCAGGTTAAGAACAGTTTCAGGTTAAGAACAGACCTCCAGAACGAATTAAGTTCTTAACCTGAGATACCACTGTATGTGCCTCTTTATTGCCACATCCTGTTTCTGTCTTCAAATCTTGTCAGCAAAAGGTCCACTTGTAATGACAAAACCTGCTGTTTCTTCATCCTTTAAGCAGGCTTCCCAGTGTAATAACAGCTGCCAGATAGAAGGGTGCTTGTCTCTTCTATCTCCTTCCAGAATACTGCATAGGGAGGAAATGGAATGGTATTTGCACCTCTTTCCGGTTGCCTATATGCGTTCCACGATGATGATGATAATGATGATGATGAATTGCAGTTCTAAGCTTTGTGTTGCAATATGCAATCCAATTAATTCTGCCCTGGCATCTTTGCCGTGATCTAGCTTCTGGCATCTTTGCCATGACGATTTTTTCTGATATTTGATAAATGGTAACAGGTATGAATAAGAAGAACCTCTTAATTCCTTCTCACTGCAGCCTGCACATGCCATCTCATGCTGTTCCAGAGGGTCACTTCAAGTGGAATTTAATGGGGTGAAGAGGGTTGCAGTGAGGGAGAGGAGTGCCATATTCCCATTGCTCAAATGGAGGTCTACTTGCACTTCTTTAAAGTGTTATTAATTAATTTACAAAATCCTTAAGGATTTAGCATTTCATTTTGTCTTGAAGATAAGAGTATTTGGAAGGTGTGCTGCATGATGTCAAAATGAAATTTTTTAGTGTTCTTGAAGGATCCAGATTTTTTATTCATGTATTAACCAGATGTAGTGAAGAAAGATGTATTCCTCAGATAGCTAAGCCATGAAATCAGCCATGACCTGTTGAAACCACTCTTTTAATGAATAGACTTTCTGTTTTAATCAGCATCTGGTCTACCTTGCATGAAAGTTTTGGAGCGTTGCCGTGTGTGTTTTCTATGGTTGTGCATAGGCTGTTGTCCAGAGAGCGGAAGTATTTTTATAAAAAAAAAACTGCAACAAAAACCTAAACCCCAGGAATAGACACTTAATTCTTAAATCAATATTTCAGATAAAAAGGTTCATTCTGCTCTAACTGTAATCCACATTAATCTATTTTCTCCTCAGTAGTTTCTTTTGTAGCAGGCAGCAATGGCCTAGAATAGCCTTAGGGTTTGTTTTGCTATTTTCTCTTTGTGTTAGATACTTTATACTGGAGATGAGGAACCATTGGCCATGCAGGCTAGAACTGATGGGAGATGGAGTCAAGCAACCCCTGGTAGGCCACAGGTCCCTCACCTCTGTTCTTAATCAAACCCATGTTTCAAAAGAAATATTTTTAATTTCTGTAACCACAGTTTCCCTTTTCATGAGGAAGCCTTTCAGATAAATGAGCTAATAGTTCAGCTTGTTTAGTAATATGCATTTAGCATGCTGCTTTGTGGTGATGATTCATAATAGCCATAGTACTAAATTATTTGGTAATCAAAAAAACCTTAATGAATAATTTGCTCCAGTGAACATATGTAGGGTTTTTTCTTTTTTGACAGTACACATTATGGTCAGATGATGTTATTATATTACCTTGCAAATGGCAGTCTCACAGGCTGAGCACCACACACAGAACATTAAGCATATTCAACCCAAATAAAATAAATGGAATTTAAGCACTTAACTGTCCTCTTCAGTTCTGTTCCCATCAGAGACTAAAGTGCACTTACCTTCTGCATTGCTGCCAATGTCTTTCAGTGGCTTTTCCTTTTGTGTGTACCATGCCAATAGCTAGTAATAATAAAAACCTTCCTAGTGAGTCAGATATCTTTGTATACGTATTATGCCCCATACTTTCTACATTTCATGGAATTTTAGCTTAATATATTTTCTTTCCCACAACTGAAGTATACCTCTCTTTCTGCATAGTAACTAAGCCAGTTTTTTTAAAGCCTCTGTGATAAACCTACTTTATATTCCAAAATATTGGAATCTTTTGGGTCTGGTTTCATGCCTTTTTCTTGATGGTAAGAATTAGTTTAGACCTTTGCTTGCAACATTACCTGCAGACTGAACACACGGCAGGGAAAGCAGGATCACATCCAGTGGTTCTGCTCCATGTGTATTTGAAAGTCAATACAAAGTCAATACAGAGACTGAACATGCAGAAAAGGATTTGTGGTAATAAGTAAATTTGTGTTTATGAGCCTCATTTTAAGTACTTCAAACCTGTCTATCTCTACTCAGAAGTAAACCCAGCTGAGTTCAGTAGAGCTTTTATTATGTAAATATGTGTAGGATTGTAGCCTAAACGTACTTTATTACATTGTAACAGGTTGTTATTCCTAAAGTAGACAGCTACTGCCAGTTAGGCATAGACTATTTTAGTGATGGTCTCCAATGATTTGTTGCTGTTGTTCCCTGCCCCACGCCTTGACCTAACAACTGTTTTAATGGCATTCTCTCTCTGTTATTGATAAAGCAGCATGAACAAGTGACTAGGTCTAGAGTTGGATGTATCAGAGTGAAGTGTCTTGGAAGAACAAACAACTCCGTCTGAAATTAGGAACTCCTGCTATGTTAATAGCAGCAAGAGTTGTCATCTGTGTTATGCCAAAGTGGATAGAATGCATAATTTCAGATAAATATGCAACGTATGCCTCCTTCCATGGAGAGGATGCAGTAGGTGTGTTAAAGTATATAAAAAACCCTCACTGGTTTAGGGGCTTCAGGACAGCAAGGAAGATTTCTTCTAATGTGTGTGGCGTGTCAACATTCCTCATTCCTATGCCCTTCCAATCTTGTTTATGGGAGAGTAGGTATAATATAGATCACAGCCCTATTTTTAAATTGTTCATCACCTGAGCCTGTTTGTTTCCCTAGCATTATTTGACATTTCTGGAGTTAGCAGGACTAGCACTTCACTTTATAGGATGAGGCTTGGCATCTAAGTTCAAAAGGTTCCAGTTATTGATAGGCCCACCAGTTTTTCTGTTCCTGAGCTTATAGGACTCACAAATTTATGTTAATTAAGGGCTACCTCCTAATTATTCATATTTTGAAATCCTTGTGTTTGTAATTTTCTGCAGTGGCAGTGACCATGGACATTTGGAAGTTTAGATAACTGCACCACCTGAACAACAAGGTTTAGTGTGATTGGCAGGGCAGCTGGGCAAAAAGCTTACCTTGTAGAACTGATAACATATTAACCATACTGTCTTGTTCCTCTTTGGGCAATGCTGAAAAAGAAGCCCGAAATTGTTCTTTTAGAGCAAGGGCAGCCAGCATGGTGTCTGTCAGATGCTGATGGACTACAACTCCCATCTGAGGCTGATGGTAATTTCAATTGAATAATTAAACAATCTGTGACCTTCTTAAACTATGTGTTTATGAGAGGGTTATTGTTTGCTACTATGGTATGTATTCTTATGTGTTCTTATATTGAAAACTGCCCCGTGATCCTGAGATGAAGGAAGGTATAGAAATTTAATAAATAATAATAAAAGCATCTGGAGGCTGCTATGTTGGCCAGCCCTGTTCTTGGGGCTTTAATGGATCACTTGCAACAGTTGGAAAAATAGGCTTATGGGCCCCAGAGCCTTAATTTTGAAGCAACACTCCCAGTTCTTAGTTGTCTACTTTTCCATCTTCATCCCAGCCAGTGAGATTAGAACTAATATGCTGATCTAATCTAGTCTGAGCTGCTTGGATAGTTGATGTACTGTTCACCTGTAGGTTTCCTTTAATCGCCAAAGGCTTCTAATGAGGTTACTGAAAACTCTTGCTACTGTTTATCCACTAAAAATAAATCTGGGATTGCTATCAAGCAACATGCTACTATTAAAAGTAAGAATACGTCTCTGCTTTAGTTTTTTAAAAATAAAACTTCCACATATCTAAGATGTATTGCTCTCTTGCAGAAGTTCAAAAGTTAAGATAACTGAGTATCTCATAAATGCTATTGCCATATTTTATCATAATGTGGACAAACCACAAGAGCTATCTTATTAGCTTGTGGGTCTAAATTACTTAGCTGAAGTAATTTGATATCAAATATTGTGGAGTGAAAGAACAAGACCCAGCTCTGTTCTGTAATCCTTGTTCCACCTTGCTTTTCATATCTTGCAACCATTGGGAAAGCTATAATTTGGAAGCAAGCTGTTCTAGTTCTTTCTTCAGCTCTCTTAGAAGGTTATAAATGGATGACACTGTCCTAGCTATGATGCACACTGCTTAGCCAAGATGCTTCCGTACTCCCCATTAGAAACAGGGTTAGACAGAGCAGGTTTAGATGTCTCCATGGTGTGTGTAAGAATAGACTCTGGTTTAGATGTAGGTTTAGATGCTTCAGGTGAGCATGTTTGCATATTTAACGCAGCAAAGTTAATGAGATTTTTTTTATCTTAAACATTTCAAAAGAAAACATTACTAAAAGTAGTTAGATATAAAATGCACATTTCAAACAGCATAATTAACAAGAGAATAAAATATGATCACAAGCAGGGAGGATATCTGCTACTATTGCTGCCAATCTTGCCAATGGTGGTTCATGGTGGGTGGTGGCTGTGGAAGCTCAGGCTCAGTTACCTGGATCTGCATTAAGAGACAGACAAGACTGTCTCTGACTTCTTCAGCAGCCTCAGCTTTCGTAGCTGGAGTCAGGGCAGGTGGGGAATGGCCTGCAAGGTCTACCAGGACTCAGCCAAGAAAGAGTTACAGAAAAACAAGAAAATAATAACTTCTGCTAAGTGGAGGCAAGGAAGAGGACCTAGTATAGATCTTTTGTCACTGGGTATGAGAGGATGTTATTGCCCAGGAGGACCCAAGTGGCAATTCTCTTTCATTTTAAGCTGTATTAGGTACTGCCCCCCATGTACCTTAGCCCATTTCATGTGATGAACTGTGAAGCGAGACATGGGTTCTCTTCTTTTTGTTTATCTCCACATATATGTTAATTCCACTGCTTATACTTTTTTTCTTGTAGTGGCATGTATGTATATATTTAAAGGGTTTATATATTTCTCTTTAGCAGTGTTTGCAAGTTGTTTTTAAAATAGCAGCAACATTTAAAGGTTGCACTTTGTAGATCTTATTTGACGCAATTTGACTTATTTCTGAATACTCAAAGAAGGATTGCACTGTTAGTCTTTTATTTTTGTAAAATAAAAAGAGATCAAAGAAATGCTTAAATCATGCTGTAGCTTATTCATGCAAGCATTAAAGCAAATTCTTTGGTAGTGTTCATTGCCATTCATTAGCAGCCATTACAGTTAGCTGTTGCAGAGGAAGAGGTTAGACAGCACATTCCACTTGTATCAGCTCCTTCCCATCTGGGGCCAGCTACCATTAGCTGCCTTTCTTTCCAAGTCTTCCTTAGTACTCATTCTGCCTAGGCATTAAACATTTATGTACATTTATAAGAAACAGTGCCTGAATTGTCTTGTTTCTTTCCCATGTCTTTTTCCTTTTGTATCATCCATATTAGGCTGTAAGCTTTCAGGCAAAGAGTGTTATGTTTGTTTTGTTTGTTGCTCTTTACAGTGCCTAGAAAACTTTAGGTACTATATAAATATTGCTTTTTTCATAATGTTACAGTATACAGTAATTGTTGGTCAAAATGATTTTTGTTTCTTTTTAAACAAAGAATAATATCCAGCATATATTGTATAATTGTTCATGTACTTAAAAACAGGAATGTTCATTGCTTTTCAAGTTAGTGTAAGGATACATGCTACAACATGTGAAAGTAATTAAAAGATGACTGCAGATATAATAATTACAGCATGGAGCAGACTGTGCTGGCAGATATAGGAACACAGAACTCACTTTAATCATAGTGCTTCTCATAATGTGGGTGGTCACAGCATGCAGATATTTGTCAGTCTTTCCCTCTGCATCACTGATGGTAACAGTTCTGAAGTAAACAGCATTGCACAGGCCTCTTAGTACTTTTTTTTTGCTTATGTCAGTTTTTCTGAAAGGTTGCTTCCCTCCACTTTCTTTGTCCTCCTTGTTTTTGTCAGTTGTAATTATACAGGGCATGCTCTGGGGTGGGGGATGGCTCTCTTTGAAGTAAACATACTACCATTAATTTTTTTCCACCCCTCAAATGAATGTGTTAACTCTTTCGCCAAATATAATGCCCGATTGCTGGAAAAAAAAATCCAGTTAAACATTGGGAAGAACCTTCAGATAGTAAGAACTGTTTGACAGTGGAACGGACAACTTCAAAAGGGGACAGACTCTCCTTCATAGAATTGTAGTGTGGGAAGGGAACCCCAAGGGTCATCTTAAAAACCTCCAAGGAAGGAGAGCCCACAGTCTCTTGAGGAAATCCATTCCACTGTCGAACAGCCCTTACTATCAGAAAGTTCTTCCTGATGTTTAGCTGGAATCTCATTTCTTGTAACTTTAGGGTGAAGAGACTTTGTGTTCATCATCAGGCAACTGCCTTTCCACCTGTCTTGCCCCACCCTCCAACCCTGGAAGCCTTTATAAGACAGCTTCTCCAGAGGAAGAACTGTGTCTGTGGGGGGGGGGAGACTTTCTGTTCCTCATCAGGGAATGGTGTTTCCACCTGCCTTGCCCCACCTAGCCTTTCCCAGACTGTGACTTTGAGAACAGTAGCAGCAGCTGGCAGGAGAAGAATTCAGGGATATTTTTTAAAAAAATAGTTTTATAAGTTGTGCATCTTTGTTTCTCAATTTGATCCTTTTACAAGGTTTTGTATGTTTTGTGGTATTTTATGCTTTGTGATTTGCTGTTATTTTTATTGTGGTTGAACTGTTTAATTATTATTTGCTGATTTTAATTTTACTGTTTACTATTAGAGTCTGATGGATTGTTAAATGTTGCTTTGTTTGATATAAATTGTTTAAAGTTACTGTGTCTTTTATATTGGATCAGATTGTTTCTATTAATGTTTAATGTTTTATTATATTTTTATGTCTTGGAAGCCGTCCAGAGTGGCTTGGGCAACTCAGCCAGATGGGTGGGTTGTAAATGAATAATTCTTCTTCTTCTTCTTCTTCTTCTTCTTCTTCTTCTTCTTATTCTTATTCTTATTCTTCTTCTTCTTCTTCTTCTTCTTATTATTATTATTAAATTAATTTGTGGTGCCCAGAACTGGACACAGTATTTTAGGTGTTGTCTGACCAAGGCAAAATAGAGTGGTACTATAGCTTCCCTTGGGTTGGACACTATATTTTGTTCATTTGAGGTTTTTAAAGAGAAGTTGGATGGCTCTCTGTCAAGGATTATTTAGCTGTGATTCCTGCATTACAGGGGGTTGGACTAGATGATCCTTGGATTGGGGTGTGTGTGTGTATATGGCATCCCTCTCTCAAAAATATATTTAACTTGTTAGGTTAGTTCATGTGACTTTTAGACTTTGAGTTGGATACATAGATGGTCTTCCTCTGACAAAGAATCTTCTTTCTTAGTTTCTCAATGCGAACATCATGGATGAGAAACTTGATGTTGTTAGAATACAACTTTTGTCATTCTACAACCCTTGCCATTGTCCATACTGGTTGGAACTGATGGAAGTGTATAGAGGTCTTGGGCTGTGCAGACACCAAACCCCCATCTTGACCTCACTGATGTGGTCCAAACAAAAACAGAGCAATACATTTGGCACCAGCTTGGCTGCAGGAGTTGCCAGAAAGAGGCATACAATGCACCATCCAGTCATATTAGGGACTCCACTCCAGATTTGTGTAGGCTTTACTCCTTAGCCTTTTCTTCTCCCAATGATACCCTGCAAGGCAGTAGAGGGTAAAATCCAAGCGTTCGGCATTTGTAATTATGCACTTTCAAACCCTAATTTGTTCAAGGTTTTCAAATGGATAATATTTGTATTTCCCTCTTTGATTCATTTTTTGTATGTCAGGAAACAACATCTAATGTTCTGGTTGTATCAGCATACATGCTGATAATAAATTCTTGTTAAGTTTATTGTTAGGACCTTAATAAATATTAGCAGAAATATAATTGTGTAGCGCAAGCTGTATTCTGAAACTTATTGTATTATTTAATGTATTTTGGTTAGTAGAAAACTGATTTTACATTCCCTCCCCCAATGGACTAATGAATAAGCATGCAAGAGGTCTTGTAAGCAAAATTAGGATCTGCAGACTTTGTTATGATTGGATCAGAGTGTGGAAAATCAGTAAGCTGTATTATGTCAGCATCCTGCTCATGGAATAGGCTATATAAACAGAGGGTGTTGAGACAGTCTGCGAGTGAGCAGGCATCCTTCTCAGTTACTTGAACCACTATAATTCTCTAGGTTTCTGTTTGTTTTGTAGTGAAATGGATTTTTCCAAATACTAGTGTTTTATTGTTACTAATTTCATTTAAATGGCATGGGGGACACAGAATCATGTAAGCAGGATTTTAAAGGAAAAGAGGCAGAAAGACAGCAGTAAATTTAAGAGGTTCTAAACATTTCAAGAAGAAAGTTAAGAACTGGTAGATTTTAGTGTCTTAAAGACCTCAGAAATGCATGCTTTAATCTTGCTTTTTTAGGAAATTGGTGAAAGTAAATGTGAATTAAACTAGTGAATTAATAGGGTTATTGACAAGGAGGAAAAACAGGAAATGCAAATGACTCACCTTTTTCAGAGTGGTCCTCTTCAGGATGTGAATGCTATAATTTGAGAGACCTACTTTAGACATGACTGAAAATAGCAAGATTCTTTGTGGAATTACAGAGAGGTGCAAGATTGGGAGAGACTGTAGCCCAATGGTATAGCAGTTTGCATGCAGAAGGTCTAGGTTCAATTTCAGTTAAAAAGATTAGGCAGCAGGTGATGCGAACGATCTCTGCCTGAAACCATTGAGAGCCTTGGCCAATTAGAATAGGATAATTTGGGCTACATGGACAAATCATCTGCCCTAAGGTAGAAGGATGACTTCCATTCTTTTAATGTGATAACTTGCGTTTTCTTTGTAAACTTTGAGATCTGCGCTTTGAATGTTCTCCCCATTATCACCCACCATCCAGTCAGCTAATGGTTTTACCAGCTTTTCCTTAAGGAGTTGTGAGCACACATTCCTTGTTGGTTTGCCACTGTTTGGAGGAAGAGGCTTAGAGAGGTATCTGGTGACTTCAGCAATTCAGAAATTTTCATTGGACAAGATAACTGTTAGGTGGATTTGTATCTGGTTGACTGACTGAACTCCAAAAGTACTAATTAATAGTTCTTCATCATCCTGGAAAAAAAGTGACAAGTGGGGTGCCGTAGGGTTCTGTCCTGAATCCATTGCTGTTTAAAATCTTTAGAAACGACTTGGATGAAAGTATTGCTCGTCAAATTTGCAGATGACACCAAACTGGGAGTAGCCAATGCCTCTTGAAGACAGAAATTGGGATTCAATATGACCTTAACAGATTGGAGAATGGGCCAAAACTAGTAAAAGGAATTTTGATAGGGACAAATGTAAGCTTCTAGACTTGGGCAGGAAGAACCAGCTATACAAATATAAGATGGGGGACACTTTGCATTCCAGTAGTACATTCGAAAAGGATATAGGGGTGTTAGTAGACTACAGCTTACCATAAGTCAAAAGTGTGATACAGCAGCAAAGAAAGCTTATGCTATTTTAGGCTGCATCAACAGAAGTATAGTGTCCTGATCAAGGGAAGTCATAAAGGTAAAGGTAAAGGTACCCCTGCCCGTACGGGCCAGTCGTGACCGACTCTGGGGTTGTGCACCCATCTCACTTAAGAGGCCAGGGGCCAGCGTTGTCCGGAGACACTTCCGGGTCACGTGGCCAGCGTGACGAAGCTGCTCTGGCGATCCTGCACCAGCACAGCACACAGAAACGCCGTTTACCTTCCCGCTATAAAGCGGTACCTATTTATCTACTTGACTTAAGGGTGCTTTTGAACTGCTAGGTGGGCAGGAGCTGGGACCGAACGACGGGAGCTCACCCCGCCGTGGGGATTCGAACCGCCGACCATACGATCGGCAAGTCCTAGGCGCTGAGGTTTTACCCACAGCGCCACCCGCGTCCCTCAAGGGAAGTCATAGTTGCTTTCTATTCTGCCTTGGTCAGACCACACCTGGAGTACTGTGTTATTCTGGGCACCACAATTTAAGAAGGATACAGACATACCTTGGTTGCCAAATGCCTTGGAACTTGTACGTTTTGGCTCCTGAACAATCGAAAACTGGAAGTGAGTGTTCTGGTTTTCGAATGATTTTCAGAAGCTGAACATCCGGTGTAGCTTCTGCGGCTTCCGATTGGCTGCAGGACATTCCTGTAGCCAATCGGAAGCCACGTCTTGGTTTTTGAACAGTTCCGGAAGTGGAATGGACTCCTGGAGCACATTCTGTTCGAGAACCAAGGTATGACTGTATTGACAAGCTGGAACACGTGCATAATAAATGAAAAGGAAGTGAAAGATTTTATTTATCTGCCTTTGATTTCCAAAGCACTTAGAAACAACCAGAAAATGTGAGAGAAGAGAAAGGTTTCATGTTATCCAGAGCATTGTTGTGAGCCTATTCTTTGCTTATACAAAATTAGGAGAAAGCTGCCTTTTACTGACTCATTGCTCTGTTTAGCTCAGCATTGTGTACACTGATCAGCAATTAAAATTCTAGGATTTCAGAGAGGAATGTTTTCCAACCCTGTTAGGAGATGTCAGGAATTGAACATACGACTTTTTCTGGACAAAGCATGTGTTCTGCCAATAAGTGAAGGTCTAGATAGAAATTGAGTTCTCTTTGGGTTTGATGGTGGACAGGAGGGTCCTGATTAATGGCCTTTTGATTGTTTGCGGTTAGACCACGCCATTGGAATTAGTATGGTACTCAGCATTCTACGTAGTGGCAGAATAACAATTTGTGCAGGCTTGAATTGGGCTAGAAAATGCTAACATTTTTTAAAAATTAGAGCTGATCTGCACATTCAAAGCAATTATAGAAGACTAATGACTGAAATTAGGACAAATCATAAAAATATATTGGTTTGTGTTTGTTTTTATGTTTGAAGTTTGGCCACTATAATGATCAGTCTTGCTTTAAATCCAAAGCACGGTTTCCTGTTTTAACATTTAAGCCACTAGATGGCAGTATAACAGTTTTCTTTCTGCGAACTGTTGGTAGAACAAATACTTTGTGTTCTTTCTTTTTTTTTTACAGTAGATCTATGAAAGTATTTATTTTGTCTGCTCAACTTGTGCTCTGGAACAGTAAAAAAGAAAGAAAGAAAGGCTTTGGGGTTCTACTTTTTGGAAGCTATACTTCTTTTCCTATATATTGTTATGTATTCCATTTTATCACACTGTGTAACAAAACTGCATGTGTTTAAAATATATATGACTCATTGAGCAATTCACTTCAAATACACACACACACACACACACACACACACACACACACACACAATATTAAAAATAATTTATACATGGATAATACTGGGTTCATATTACTATACTAGTTATGGAGTCAGATCTAGAATGTGCAATATGCCACAGCCTTGATCTACTTAATACAGAATTGTGGGAGACACTGGGCTTGAAGAACACATGCAGACATGGATGTTTCTGGTGTGGCCTGTAAAAAGTCACTGTAAAGAAGCCTGTGCAGGATCACAAACTATTCTAGGATCTTGTAATTTTGAAGAAACAAGAGATCTAACTTTGCAGGGACGAGGGAACCTTGTAAAGGGTTGCCAGAGCACTTCTATTTAAATCACAATACAAGAGACAAGAGGTCTGAGTCCCTAAGAGGAGCTCTCAAACTCTCTCAGTTTGGGCCTATCAGATGCAGATTCCAGAGGGGATGTACAGCACACATCTTTCATAAGTCTGTGGCTGTTCAAGTCCTATCAGGGAAAGCCTTTCCCCACAACCTTTAAGGCTCTTCATAGTCTACACATATCTATAGGATGATGCATCTCAGAGTTATGTCACACAGTAATGCTGTGCAAATGATAAGTGTGTAGAACTTTACCATGTTCCTAGAAGGGGAAAGCTGTGACTATAGGACAGCAGGAGAATCTCCTCAGTGGGGCTGGAATAGCAGCCCACAGAGATAGTATTAGCATACCATAATTTCCCCATACACTGCCCTTCAGTCTTTGTGTTTCTTATAGCCCATTTGATTCTGCCATTTAAATCATGTTGGCATATTTGTGCCCTTTCAAATGTGTGATAAATATTTTATCTGAGCATTCGTTACGTAATTTTATATACATTCCCAAGATTCATGAAAGGATTTGACACTTGCTAATTTCCATTTGTTTCTTTTAATTATTCTTCTTTTTAATAGAAATCCTCCCTATTTGAGATAAAATGTTTCAGATTCATTGCCTCCTCTGTAGGTTCCATAACTTAGTGTTGAAGGTACAGATGTTGAATTGAATTCAAGTTACATAAAGCCTGTAATCGATGCATTTGCTTTCCTGCTAACCCTATGACAATAACAGAAGTTGCTTAGTTTTTAATCAGATATTTCTCTCTCCTGTTGACTTTTCCTCTAGGGTTCATTGTGCCACTTGCTCTCATTTTCTGGGCTGAGAAATCATGACACTGATATCAACAACTTTATTTCAACTCTTGGGTTCACGTCTGCAGATTACTATTCTAAATTAATTGAAAATGTGAGTACTTAGTACATTTAACCTTTAGCTACAAGCATGGTCGATTGTATCAGGAGCCTACAAATGTGCTTATACCATGCTTGCCATGGCAACTGTTGGCAAGTGCCCCTTTTCATCTTTGCCTTCATGGAGTGCTTCAGAAGCATGCAAAATGCCTTTGTAAATTCAGTGTGTTAGTTCAGAGCCATTCTCTAAGCCAATTGACACATTATGTTGCCATAGAAGCTTGAGAGATGGAGGAACATATAAGAAATCGCACAAGATTAAGAGAAAGTCAGCCACTTAACAACTTCTTAGCTAGAGTTTATTTGTCAAGGATGTCTGATAACCATTCCCTTACCTTGCAAAGAGTACAAGGACAGTGAGAAGGGGGAAAGTACTTAGCACTTCTCTAGCCCCCCCCCTGCCTAGAGGGACAACTTGTTAGCCACCTTCACTCTCTTTGAAGAGAGTTAGGTGTGATATAGTGGTACCTCGGGTTACATACGCTTCAGGTTACAGACTCCGCTAACCCAGAAATAGTACCTCGGGTTAAGAACTTTGCTTCAGGATGAGGACAGAAATCGTGCTCCGGTGGCGCGGCAGCAGCAGGAGGCCCCATTAGCTAAAGTGGTGCTTCAGGTTAAGAACAGTTTCAGGTTAAGAACGGACCTCCGGAACAAATTAAGTACTTAACCCAAGGTACCACTGTATAAGTTTTTAAAATAAAAAATAAATACTCATGGTTTCTTTTCAGTTCTTGATTTATGGTCAAGACCATAGGTCACAAAAAAGTACAGAGATTATTAATTCACTTGGAGGTGCAAATCATAACAACGAGAAAATACTACTTTTTTGTAAATATTTTTTATTAATTTTTCATTAATAACACTCCAATTGATAGAATACCAAATCTTGCCACATCATAATACTACGAGAAAATACTACTGATGCAACCTTCACTGAAATATGTATTTCTTTGTAACATGTGATTGACTTTATTAAACAGGTGGTCTTATCATTAGTGACAGAACTCAGCAGAAATCAGTTTAATGGACTTAACAGACAACAAAGGTTAGTATTATCTTTCTGTGATTTTAGTATATAGATGACTAGAATGAATGTTCTGTTTCTTTTGTGGAAAAGCAATTATACTGAAAAAAACATTAAATATGTCTATTTCAAACTGTTCTTAAACATTATTTTTGTAGTAAGTACATTACTTAGCAAAACAGCTCACAGTGAATCCTCAACCTGCATTGCAACGGTGCTTTTCTCCCAGCTAAAATCACAGACATATGTACTAGCTAATTGAACATTGCATCATCCTTCAGTATTTTACTTGATTCAACTGCAACTCACCCCAATCAGTGTTTCATGATAATCTTCCCTTGAGCCTGTGAGCAATTGGGGGACCACGTTCTGCAGTATTTAGTTACTGAACTGTCTACAAAGGCAACCCAAGGTAAAGCACATTGCAGTAATCTAATGTTGAGGTTACCAAAGCATAGATAGATCACTGCAACCAGATTATCTCAGATAGGGTCATAGTTCGGCAGTTGATGGAAAGCACTTCACACAACCAATACCAGTTCTGCCTCAAGTGGCAGTGGCAGACCGGTTGTCTTTGCATATTTTATTTCACATGCCTCACAGCTCAAACAATGTTATCTGTTTCTATATCAAGCCATAGCCATGCAGCCAATGTTCTGCTCCAGGTATAGCACTTTACTGCTCCCCACTGCAGCTAAGTCATGCAGCAGCTCATCTTGTATATACGCTTGCAGATTTGAATGAGCTTTGTTTTCTTTAAATGTAGATTTTACTATTCCAATAATGCAGGGCATTTCTCTAGTAATCTCCATTACTGAAACTATACTCCTATTGTTTGGAGACTTGATTTTACAGTTTTTGTCTGTCAACTTGGAAACCATGGAAATTAGATTGCATTGTGCACAAATCACAGAATCATGGAAAAGAGCCAGAGAAAGTTCATGTTTCTTTCAGCTGCACACCTGATGTCAGTCAATAGCAAAATTTCTGTTGAGTTAGGATTTCACTGTGAATCTGCTGAAAGCTCTGTCATGGGTAATACGTCTCTGGTGTTCTCTTGAGCATTGTTCTATACAAGTCCAAGTGTTTATTGTTGTCAGAGCAAGAGTGTACCCTGCCTGAACATATAAATGTAGTTGAGGTATGTAATGTGTTGTGAATGTAGCTGCATTTCAAATAAATATTTATTTTATTTTAATTTTTATTTTATTTTTATTTTATTTATTTATTTTGCTAGTCCTTAGGACTTTTAGCTACAAGTCAGTATTTGTTCTAGTTCTCTGTGTTTAATATTTTAGAAAAGTAAAAATATAACCGTTTCATCCTACAAAAGAAACCTTATTTTGTTTCTCCAGTATGTCTTCACGGGTAAAATCCATATCCCTTCTCTGTATACCTCTTATTACTTTGCCTGATGTAATGCCACTGCTGGAAGCACTTCTTAGCTATCATGAAGATGGATCACAAGAGGTCCTCCATGCTGAATTTTTAGAAGCGGTGAATAAGGCTGTGTTACAGTAAGTAGCCTAGAAAACACCCCAGTTCCCCTTTCATTGAAATTATGGTTAACCATCTGTTGAAATTTCATGTTTGATTCTTCTGATATCTACCGTATTGGAACAGCATATATTCATTCCATAGCACCTCTATGTAGCTAATATGCATGCTTCCATATAGGAGTGCACATGAGCTCACAGAGTGTCTGGCTGCTGTTTGATCTTACCCTCTTTGACAGGCTTTTGTGTCTCCTGTATGGTTGATAGGTAAAGGTAAAGGGACCCCAGACCATTAATAATAATAATAATAATAATAATAATAATAATAATAATAATAATTTATTATTTATACCCCGCCCATCTGGCTGGGACTCCCATTAGGTCCAGTCGTGACCGACTCTGGGGTTGCGGCGCTCATCTCGCTTTATTGGCCGAGGGAGCCAGCATACAGCCTCCGGGTCATGTGGCCAGCATGACTAAGCCGCTTCTGGCGAACCAGAGCAGCACACGGAAACACCGTTTACCTTCTCGCCGGAGTGGTACCTTTTTATCTACTTGCACTTTGATGTGCTTTCGAACTGCTAGGTTGGCAGGAGCAGGGACTGGGCAATGGGAGCTCACTCTGTCGCGGGGATTTGAACCACTGACCTTCTGATCAGCAAGTCCTAGGCTCTGGTTTAACCCACAGTGCCACCCGCGTCCCTTATATGGTTGATACAGGTGAACAAATTTATTTCTGCTCTTCCTGTGGATCAGGAAGAGCATGTTCTCCTTCTGGATTGCATCTCTTAGTGATCACATTACTTAATTCTACCCTGCAGTGACTTTTTGCAGTCATGATTCAGGTGAGTCTTTGAATTTGTTCCACCTGCTGCCACCCAGCTATCAATTGAGGTGATTAGGACAGGTGAATGCATTTTTTATTGTTCAGGCAAGGAAGTACAGGAGTCTCTGGCATAGAAAAATATGCAAGTCCACTCACAAGAGAGAACATAGTGAATGGTTTCTCCTCGCCAAAAAACCCCAGGGAAATTATTTATTAGCACATTTTTTCTAAGAAATCCTGAATTATTACTTAGCATCTTCGAAAACTCATACATTTTCTTCTAATTGACAATTTCTGTTCTTAAGCAAAGGGGAGTAGTTAATCACACCCTATGTGCTCCTGTTGCATTTCATGCTTCCGTCCACACCTTTACTTGAAGGGAGATCCGTTTCTTTCTTTCAGCATCTTCTCCTTTGTCCTCAGAATGTCCTGAAAGGCAGGCCTGTGGTGGTGGTGGGCAGCCAGGCCTTGGAGGGCTAATCTGTCTGGGGGCCCCCACCAGGGACTGGCTGCTTTTTTGTTTGAGTTTATAACTTGTATTCTAACAAGATTCCTGTTCAGGCTTCAGACAAGCTCTGCACAGGCCTCTTGAAAGGAAAGGAGAGTCTTCTGGTTCCTGACTGATGTTTTCATTCTTGGGCTGCCTTTTGCACCAGTGGGTTTTATATTTTTGATGCTGATGATACAGAAGCACTCTTAAGTCTGGGATTCTGACAGCTGAATGTGGCTCCTGGGTGCACCCACAGAGACCTACCAGGGCACCTGCCAGACGCTCTAATCCTTCAGCACCAGATTACAAAGTATAAAGTTTCATTTCATTCTTCCTGCATTCTGTCCAAGCTTTCTGTTTAAGACCACCACAGTTCTAACTGGTCAGCACACTTGGAAAAGAGAACAGTTCTCTCTGTGGGTAGCGTCCAACTAGACGTGAAGAGCAAGAGGAAGAAAACTATTTCATTGGGAGGGGCGGTGTGTTGGCTGGCAGAGAGAGAAGTTTCCTTCTGTGAAATGGTGGGTGGCTTGCCTTCTACGAAATGAAAGATCTGATAGAGCAGGCAACACTGAGTACAAAGGAGTTGTTTTGCATTTTGGGGCTCAGGCTCTATATTGTCATTGTGGCCAACCAATGTTATGATTTTGTGTAGTGATCAAGCCAAATGATTAAAAAAAATTAAAGTCGAGTACTTCATAGTAAGTTTTAAAGATACTCTGTTTTGTCACATAGCATCACATTTATTTGGGGGCTTGGCTGATCCACAGGGAAAGGCAAGCCCACTTTATTAGGAGTACCTGCCCTGCCACAAGGAAGGCCTGATTCAACATACATCTATCAAAACAGCAGTGTATGCATTAATGATGGCATTAGGGGCCAGACCACACCCCAAACAGTAAGAAGTGTTGCTTTGTTTTGGGAAGAATGTATGCTCTTGGCATTTTATATACCAAAGGGCACAATGAGAGAGGCAAGCAGTACATCACACAAGAGAAGTATGTTCTATCAAAACTGGATGTACCCCTCAAACTGCAGTCTATGTCTATGTAATGTTTGAATAATTCAAACAACTTCATGATGAAGCTAACATAGAATATATCACAACCTTCTGTATGGGACCATGGGCTGAAATCGATCTGAAACTGAGAAGGTCTGCAGGTAGTGGGAGACAGCAGCAACATTTCCTGGAAGTGTGAAAGTCAGATTGTTACCTGTTCACAGATAAGGGCAACTGGCTATTGGTTTAGAATACGGAAGAGAACTAATGCAAGGGAGATAGCAACCAAAGTATCATTTATCATGCAGCATGCTAATAATCCTATTATCTGCTATTACAAATATTAATAAATCATATTTAACTTTTAAATTTAACTCTCCTGATCTATTAGTTCCTTAGCTTAAACTTAGGTACTGTGTGATAATTAGTAAAGAAGGTAATATATAGAATTAAATGGTGTCAGCAGAGATTAAAGGAATAAGAAAAGCAGGCACCTTCAATGTGCACTGAAGGTGGGGGTCCTGTCTGAAATAACTTAAAAGTGAGATCTTATAACTAGAGATAATATAATGAAAAGTAACAAGCCATCACACCCTAATTTCCCACCCTAATTACATCCAAGTTTAACTAAGCAATGTTACAAGGTGTACAGCAGAACCCATATGTATTCCTACACACACTCTCAAGAGATTTAAGAACCTAAACTGTTAGATTAAATGTGTGTCCACTATGACTATGTTCCCCATCCTTGTGCCCACAAAAAGTTCACACATCTGAGGAATACATAAAGATTGGATTATTACTTGAAATAAGAGTAACAGAATATGGCTGCTGCTTTTAGACAGCAAAGTTACAATATAAGTGGGCAGCATACCACCTTGATCTTGAGAGTAAAAGATGTTCTAACTCCAAAAGCCTGGAGAGTGATTGTTTGCCACAGTACCCACAATAAAGTGATGCGAGAAAGGGTGGAGAAGGGGTATACCTGTCCTGAAGTAAGCAGAACCTAAATCAATGGTTTTGTTTGGGAGTTACGTTCTCCCCGTCAATGTACTATATGTACAAGCCTACAGTGTTGCTCTCTTCCCTTTCTTGGTCCATGATCCAGTGAAGTGTGAGGCTGGTCCTTGAGAGTGTAGAGTGAAAAGGGGGGTTTTATTTTTCACAGAAGGTTCCATTTTCTGTGCAAAACTCCTTTTTTTCCTATAAGAGGTGATGGTTAAACTTTGCTGGTAACACGGGATTCATGTGCTGATCTTTATTTTAGGTATTCAGAGATCGGAATATTTACTCATGCCTTCCGGGTCATATTTAAGATATGGACCAATACAAGGGTTAAAAAAGTTTAAAATTCAGGGGTATGTTTTTATATTAAATTATGCCAACTTCAGTAATGCCATGATCTACAGAAATAAATCATAGAAAAAGTTCACATTAGCACCCATCATTAGAACAGAACAACGTTTCTGGTCATGGGCATAGTGTGCTCACAGTAAGTTGGAAATTGTTCATAAAATTAAGAAAAGGTTGCTAATTATTATTCTTACTGTTCTGTAATTATTCTAATTCCAGCTTGCTTCAGTTAGCACAGCAACTGGAAACAATTATGAAAGAGCAATGAAAAAGGAAATTCTGGACTTGCATATGATTTTATGTTCTTTTTAAAGGAAGGAGGGCAGTTTTGTGGCCAGGAATGTGGACTCTAAGATTAAAATGGAGGAGGAGAAAATCTCATTCACCACCAGACACTGGAAACTTAGAGCAGGGGTTCCCAACCTCCAGGGCCCATTTGGAAATTTGAGACTGTTTTTGGCCACCACTATTACAATTTTGGGGGGGGGCATGAACAATGGCTTTATTTCCCTCATGTCCTGTTTGTGGGTTTCCTGGTAAGCCACTGTAGCCAGAATGCTGGACCAGATATGGCCTTGGCTGATGTAGCAGGGTTGTTACGTTGTTATGGCACAGCATGGCTACTGAGGTGGGCATTGCCAGTCACAAGACATCTGTTTCATAGTAGGCTGAGATGAACATTTTATTTATTTTTCCAATACAGAAAAAAGATTTTCTTGCCTGAATCTGCTGTGCTGCAGTTGTGGCTTCGCCATCTGCCTGGTCTGGAGAAAGCAGTGCTGCAGAATCTTGAAATTCTAATCTCAACTCAGCCAAGTTCACTGGAAGAGATGGTATGCCTGATAAAATCTTCCTTATTGGTAAGTGGGATGTACTGGCGTTAGAAAACTATTAAGATTTTGCTGCTCCTGTTGTACCAAAGGTCCTTTAAATATTTCTAAAATACACAATATAAGTATATTCAGGAGCAAGCAGTCCAAGTGGTACTTGTAGGCTTTGTGCATATGCAATACTAAGTCATGGTTTATTTGTTCATCTGAATGTGGCTTCATGGTTTGACTGTGAATAAACCACACTCATAAACCATACTTTGGTTGTAGTTTCTAAACCTTGGTTTACATTAACCATGGTTTAGCGTTATGTGCCAACCTGGCCATATAGTCCTAGCTATAAGTAGAAGAGTAAATAGCATAATGATCCATGGCTTTAAGGTTTTAATCTGAGAGTGCAGTATTATTAGTAAGAATTAAAAAAAAAATTTATTGAAAGATTTTCAGGGCTAAACTGTTTTCAGTTCATGGAGTCCTATTGATGAGTTGACTTCCTGTTATACATTTTAACAACACAATATTATTGTTGGCTAAAACTGATTGTGAATGCATATGTCAAAAAAAGCCTCTAATTGGGCTGTAATTAGGGTTGTTTGGTGCTGAGGGATGGGCCCCTATCATCCAGAGCAGCCAGTTAAAGATGGGTAGGAAGAGAGAGCGGTTTGGAAGCAAGGATTCTTTTTGTTTCTCAACAGTTATATGCCTCCCCTCCAGGTTACCTTCCCACCCATCTAGTAGGAAGACCTACCTCAGTTTCATAATCAGGCAAGAGATTTTTGCAATTCCAAGTACTTTTGTCCTTGGTTTCACATTATAAGCCTGCCATGAAACTGCTTCAAGTAAAAAGGAAGTCTGAACAGTTCCAGTCTATAGGCATAATTTTGGCTTGCCATTGGATATTCAGAGAACCATAGTCCTTTAAGAACCAAAGAAATAATCCCAGAGATAAGCCTGTTATTTTAAGTTACAATTATTTTAAATAAATAAGCAACCAGGACAGTAATTGATAATATTTCTAACACAACCATGAATGTATCTTTAATAGGGCTTTGGCTGAATGATGTAGGACAATGTTATATATCCGCATCTTGTAGAATACAACATTGAGCAGTATACAGAGCAGCAACTTTTAAAGTTTAGTCTTGGTAGTGGAAGACTGCTGTGCTTTATTATGGAAGAAATATGATACTCAACACTGTTATATTAGGGCTCCAAATGTAATTAAGGTGTGATGGTCTAGTAACTTCTAGTTTATGTGGTGTGCTGTTACTTGTGTTTCCATCCCTTGGGAAAAAATGAAATTGGTAATGGAAATTCTATAGTTACTAGGAAGTATAAAAACAAAAGATAAGTGTTATACAGGTTGCACATAGTGAAATGTCCTGTATAAATACTGTTTTGCTTTTCAGGAGTCGGTAACACTAGTTCTTTTTCCAGATGGTTAAAGGTGTGTGCATAAAACATACCAAAATAATCAGGCAAATATCTTGTGTGAACTGCATGGGGAAGGGAAACAGTTACAGGTATTGTCAGAAATGAGTTGTACGAATGTTGCAGTCTTTTTGCACTGGTGCCCAGCCACAGGTATCACCAAAGTGATTTTCTCATGAATGCAAAAGCATTCTGCTGGCTCACTGGTCTTCTGTGGCCAACTCTGTTCAGAAACACCAGCAGGCGATGCTTGTGCAACTTGCAACAGCATGAAAATTGTTTGCATAATAGCATGAGAAACTGGAGACCGTGGCCCACACATGGGTATATATCTGCTGGGTATATATCTTTTAGCTCAATCCACCAGTTAATTTCAGCTGATCAACTGCTTTTGAAACACAGTCTGTTCCCAGCTTTCGATTTGATGTGATTTTGTTTTTCATTCTTTGTATCTTTGCCTCTTGTGTGTCAAGAGATCTGAAACTGATTCCAAGGTGTTCATCTGCCCCCAAGATAATTTATTGCTCCACAACTGTGAGGAAAACAACATTCATAAATGGCCAATCTTGTGGATTTTGGGAGTTGACAAATATGAGATTTTTGCTGTTTTGTTGTGTTGCTAGAGAAGTGGACAAAATGTCCCAGCTTTCTGATGGTAGCAGCTATTTCAACAAAAGTTAATGTAAAGTAACCAGTTTGGAGTAGGGATCTCTCCCTGGTCTCTCATCTTGGAATCTTTAGTTGAAGCTGCTACTATTGTTAGTTAGAAACTGGTAAACACACTTGTCCCGTATCCTGTCTGCATCAAACTAAGTTGGTGTCACTGCTGTGACAGTGGTGGCTTCGTTACAGGACTGAAAGATGTGGGAAGAGATCTCTCTGCCTCCGAGTTCTGAAGCAGGTGCCACCATCCGTAAGAGGAGCACTTGGTCCTTCTCTTTTCCTGTGACCTCAGTGTTTGGTGCAGAGTTGAGCTGACAGCAGTATGAGTGTGCCTTCACATTGGGTACTAGGGAAGAGGAGAACAAAAGCCTTTATAGCTCACTGGCTAAATATGCACTACAACCTGGTGTAGCACAAGGCTTTATTTTCTGCCCTTTCCTGGCTACCCATGTAAAAAGATTCAGATAGAGCTAGGGGTACTGACAAGGAAAAGCACCTGCCATTTTCTGATGCTCTTGGGCTAGTTTAAATAAAGTCACATTTCACTTTGTGCAGATTTTGTCAGTTTCTTTCAGTTGACAGCTTTTTATTTAGATTCCACTAACACTGTGTATTGCTTAAGAGATTTTCTGTCTTCTATTAAGAACCCTTTGAGCATGTAAACATTCACTGTAACATTTCAAATAGAACACAATCAGTGTTTGAGACTAAACCTCAGCTAAGCTTAACTTCAACAGAAAGTTGTAGAATACCAAAAATCAATGCAGGTGATACTGCAGTGCAAGTCCACGTGACATCAATTTATTGCTAGCTAAACCAAGCTATTAGTTAATCTTACAAAGAATTCTTGACTGGTTCCAAAATGCATTTGATTTTGCAGACTCTGCAAACTAAAATTACGGATGGCCATGATCAAGCTTACTTATTAAGTTATTTGTGTCCAGCAAAGCCTGGTGTTTTAGCTTCACAGCAACTTTATGAGGTCGATTAGTTTGAGAACTTCACAGCTGAAAAGGAATTTGAACTTCACTTTGGCACTTGCATAGTCAAACTAACCACCCATTTTGTAAGAAGGCAGCTGTCAGAACTGAGCATGCTCAGTGGCCATGAAACATACTTGTGAAGGAGAAAGGGAAAATGGGATAGGGGATGTGTGAATGGAATGGTTAGGATCCTGAACAGAAGCAACCCACAGTGCAACATTTCATTGCAGGGCCCCACTTGTACACTTTTATTACCAATCTCAGTTCTCCGAGTGCTGATCCATATGTGGCCCATCCACCCACACAAAGGAGCTATCTGTAGGCTTGGAGGAGCCACAAGATTTGAAAAAGTGCAAAAAAGCTTTAGCGGGGGGACGCCATGGGGGGAAACCACAAAACCATTCCACAAGTACTGAGGATGCTCAGTGACCACACAAAGATAATTGACTATGGGGGGGGGAGTGGCTAGAATCCTGAATGGCAGCACTCTACAGTGTAACATATTGTTACGGATCAACTTTTTCCTTGCTGTGTTTAAATATTTGTGTGTGTGTGTGTGTGTTGTTCGTGTTGTGTGTGTGTGTGTGTGTGCGTGTGCGTGCACTACTCTTCTTTGCAAAGAAAGGTAAAAATGCAGGACCATTGCTAAAGTTAAGGAAGTGTTAAAGGCTGTCTAGTAAATAAGATTCTGTGGTATGATTAAAAAAGATAGTGGTGTTAACCTTAATAACCTTAATAATATGAAAACTACCAGCCTCCAAATTGTGAGTATGTGAAACTGAGCAGTCTAGTAGCAGTTACTGTGTGCAAAAAAGGCACTACGCCTCCTGCCTACATTTTGTCATTTTAACATATATCACCCAATTCACTTTCAAAAGGAATTTGAAAATGACAGTTCTTCAACGATCTGTAATTTTTATTTATTTTATTTTTTTAGAAATATGTGATAAAGCCAGCTGTGAATAGTCATGAACACTAGGTGGCATACATTTAATATGATAACTTAAATGCAACTATATGGCAAAACACTGGAGTACAACATGAAAATGAGGTGACATGTAATCTTTTCAATATGATAGTGACATGTGAGGAAAAATGAGAAGATGTTTAGACTAACGGTTCTCTTCTCATTTCCGCCTTTATGCTTTGTGAGATCTATACTTCCTCGAAATATTTTCCCCTGTGTAGCTGGCTTGGCTACATGAATATTTGCTTTGAGCACTTGGAGTGAAGCTTTCCCAGCATGAAAGTTGAATGGAACAATTTCTTTTTGCTCAGTGCTCCAAGTTGGGGCAGCAAGACATAAAAACTGTCTGAAAAGCCACTAACCCATCTTTTTATCCTGTGGCTGATTTTCTTTAAAAAGAAATGAAAAAAATAAGTATAAGAAAGTGGACTTTGCATCAATAAGGTGAATTTGTGTATTTTAAATATTAGTATCTTTTGAATGCTGATATTCATTAATTTTTAACTTTGAGAGTAATAGTAAAAGTTAAAAATAACCTCTGACAGTCACTGATAAATCTCAAATGAAACAGTCTTTAGCTAATGACCAAATTGATACAGGACTCCTGTGAATTTGGTTACATAGACCTTAGAAATAGACATTCAAATCTATAATGGATATGAAAAATGAACCCTGGTAAAACAAATGGTACTTTGGGGAAACTTTTATACCTGTTAAAGGTTTGATAACACTCACCCACAAGTATGGGGCCACATTGCTCGGAATAGACCTATGGAAATGTATGGCCATGATCAGCTTAGGTCAGTTAATACTCTTATTAAGCCCCTTTCCAATTTGCTTTAGCCTTCCAGAGCAGATTTCTGGTCATTTTTATTATAACAAACCATCCTCATTTGCTTAACGTTACTGTTATTCTCAGTCATTCCCCTGAAGTCACTGCATCATGGGAGAGAAGAAGCACATTTAAGTTATTGGACTAAGATAGCCTTCTCCAACCTAGTGCCCTACTATTGTTTCGGACTAGCAGCTCCAATCTATCGAGAACTATATTAGAGTTACATGCTTTGGTGACCAGCTGTTGTTTGTCTTGTTGCTTTGTGTTGAGTTTATGATACAAGCTTTGTCTAAACTATCTTACTTGTTCTTTTGTTATTTGCAACAGCACCAAGCTGCATGTCATCCGGCTGTCTTCAGAACTATAGACGAAATTTTCAAGTAAGATTACATACAATTTATGTGGAAGGATTTTGCCTATCCATCCCAAATCAGTAAACAATATAGAACTGCAATAGAATGTCCCAGCATTCCCATATTTTAAATACGGTGCATCTTGTGATAGCATTCACAAAATTATGAAGAATTTCTTAATATCGAGAAACTGATCCACAGAACAACATATGCAGCTTAGTTTTACTGCTGGCTATTCAAGGCAAAGAATTAAATGCAAGATGTTGTATAACTGATAGTAGAGAAACCAGCCTGTGCTTGAGGTACTTACATACACATTTTATCATAGCAGCCCCCACCCCACACATGTCCAAGTATAAGGGAATCCATTTTTGTTTAATTGTTTGATTCCACTACATGCCACAAAGATACTGGTTTTTGAAATTTATCTACCCATGAAAACTAAATAAGTTGCAGAATTCAAAAGTGGCAAGGAATATTCAGGAAAAGAAATTTGAATGATCTTGAGGGAAGTGGTTTTCTTTTACAATTATTTTCATTTCAGATAGTTTCAAGGGATATCAAATCAATACTTAGACTGTCTTTGAGTTCTGAACTTGAGAGGGAGCTTTGGGAGCAAATCCCTTGCTAAATATGGACGTGCTAAAAGTGAACTCTTCCCCCACTCAACAATTCAGAAATCACTGAGCCATTTCCAGCAAGATCATTTTCCCCTCCCTGTTTTGGATTTGCTTGTGGTGTAACCCTCCATCAGTTCTAGAGTTTTCTGCTGCCCATTCCTCTCCTCTCCCTACTTTCTGGACATACTAAGCTGTAGGATGGGGAAGGAAACCTGAAGCAGCAAAGACTGGCAGCCGGAGAGCGGCAGCCTAAGTTCCTGTAGTTTTTATCTGCAGTTAGAACTTATGAGATGCTCAGAACCTCAATTGTTGATAGTAATTTGGGGAAATTCCTAATTTCTTAGAAGGAAGATTTTAAAAAACAAAACCAGTGTCCAGGGTTCTCCTTGGCGGTAGACACTGAGCATACAGGCACTGCAGACTGGAAGCATGGGAACTAAGGGAGAGCTCTCACCTTTGGAGACCAGGTGAGGAGAGGTAGCAGAGACATCAGATGAGTTCTTTCAAAGCTTATGATGAATGCTGGTAGGTTGCCCAAGCTTTCTCCAAGTAAACTTGAAAAGAATGAACCACTTACAAATCAAGATGGGGGAATGAGACCAGAAATGTCCTAGTGCACACAAAGAAATCATAATCCACATACAAAATGCCTATTGTGATTCAACAGTATTAATATGGCAGCAAAAACAGATATGCTGAAGAGATGGGAGAATGAGGATTAGGGAGGATGGAAACATGTTTAACCAGAGCCAGGGGATGAGCTCAGAGGTTTGATGCCACCAAACAATAGCTGTGCCATTTCTTCCTTTCATGTCCCTGCTTCCAGAGCAAACTCGAGATTTAATATGTAAGAAACTGAGCAACTAGATACTGTGTTTACAGTTGTAGCTGGAGGGTTTGCAGTTGCCAAAACAAGGTAAAACAATTGTAGCTTGACATTGGATTTGTAATAACAGCAATTATATTGCAGAATGGTATTTGTATGTTCATTTTAAAAAAAGAAAAGAAGAAGAAGCAAAGTGAAGTTAGTGTTTTTATTTCCCAGGTTGCATAATAGCTAGATAGGTTTAAGATCACAGCCCAAGGCATGTGAAGAATGCTCTCATTTGTTTTTACCTTCTCTCAATTAATGGTTGCATGATTGGCACACTCATAATCTGACCTGTCATACTTAAACTTTTTGCTGCTCAGGAATGCACTGCTGGAAACTGATGGAGCACCAGAAGTAATGACCATAATGCAGGTATTTACACAGTGCTTTGTTCAAGCATACCACAAGAATAATAAGCAGGTTAGTTGAATTCCATTTTTCATTATTATTTTTTAAATGAGATGCTTCAAAATGTAGTATAAAAAGAACAATTTTAGGTTGCAAAGTGCTAAAAGAATACAATGAGCAAAATAATGCCTTGCTGCTGTAGTAAATGAATGCCAAGATAAATCTGAGGTGTCTTAAATGGAATCAAATGTTAGAGGGTTTTTTAGGGGGAGGAGGCTTAATCCACAAATTATTTTCACAGCATTAGTTCACAATTGTAGATTATATACTTGTACAAGTTATAATAAACTGTCCATTTGACAAAACTATGCTTTTTATTACTGTACTACATCATGAATCTATAGTGCCTTTCCGCCTCATAGGGATGTCTACTAGTTAATGATCTCTCTTTTCTCACAAACACACACTCTCTCAACAAATATTAATGAATAAATATTTTTTCTAGATTTACACCTAGAAAAACTGTAACACCTTGACCCTACTTCTTAACACGCTCATGTAACGTCTGATTCTTCCCTACCTATAGTTTTGTACCTGTAGTACCATTGGGATTACTTCATTTTCCTTTAGGCAACCAAAGTATCCATGTTTGGTAGTCTGATGCTTTAGTTTGGGGCCACATAATCTCTTCAGGTTTTACTCCCATAAAACTTTTCAGAGAACCAAATACTTCATTGTGACTTTTAAATTTTATTGGGGGAACTGTTAGTTAGTGAAAAGATGTGTCTTACTGGAACCAGTACAGTAATTGACTAATTAGCATTGTGATTAAATCTCTCTTTTAGTTTCAAAAGGTATAAATTAGAGTTGAAATTGAAGCTGTCTCAGTTAATATGTACAGATGCCACTCCCATTAATTTTATGCAGCTTTATTTCTATGGTAGCAGCACATTTTGCAGCCTCAGGGTGGTGGGGGCGACTGAGTGGAGAACGTAATCCAAGATCCCACACACCCTTCAAATAGCTAGGAGCCAACTATGCTGTAGAGGTTGTTTGTGTGCTTTGTTGTTGAGCTCTTTTTAAAACATTAACTAGATCTTCTATATGTTGTTTGCATGAGATTTCATTTTCACTCTTTATTAGAGAAGAGAAATACTTGGGTGTTGGTTTGGTATGCAGGCAGGAGTGCTTGCAGCTCTTTAACTGTACATGTCTTGAGTTCTGCACAAATCTTTAATGTAGAGGATGACTGCAAAAGTCAGAATTTCTCCAAATCTTTGTGTATATGGATATAAAATATATGGACAACTTCTGCTGGAAACAAAATGTTGTTTTGTTCACTCAGCCTTGTGGGTACCACATGTTAGTCTTGTAAACATATGCAATTGTTGTGGACAGATACGTTCAGGAAGTTCAGATAGTAATATTACAGAAAAAGTCACTCTCACAAAAAATGCTACAAAGCTAAACTATCTACATGTGTGCTGCATTCACACATCTTGGTTAGCCATAAACCATAGTTTAGTGTGCATTTCTTTCCATTCCTCCCAGCTCACTCTGGGAAGGAAACCAAGACAAACCAGGGAAGGTTTGCTTTTGGGTTACTGATTGCAAAACAAATAATGACCCCTGGATCAAATACAACTCTCAGCTTGGGATCATGGTTTTTTTCCTCTAGATCACCCCTTACAACTCACAGTTCTATGTTGACATGGAAAGGATTTTTAAAAAGTTGGCTAGGAGGACTTTGAGCAAAGTCGTGAGGTTTGTGGCATTGTAAGAATGCAATCTGTAGGGTTCCTTTCCTTCAATATGAATAGCATGTTTTGTGTTGTATTTGCATATTTTCTGATGGGGCAAGTTTTAAGAACTAGTCCATAAGTGATACTTGTATTGACTTTGTTTTAGCTTAAGTTTCCACTGAAGGCCTACTTTCCTAATAATCCTCATTCACTTGTGATGGCTTTCCTTAAACATCCCTCAGGTAAGATCAGCTATGAAGTACTTTCCATGTTATCAGCTGTGTTTATTTTTGAGATTGATGTACTGTATTACAAATCCTCTAGTTTCTTAAGAATTTTCTCTAATACAACATAGTGCATATTTTGGTTTTCACTTCAAATGGCTCCTATTAATATTTATCTTTTAGACTTGCCAGCTACTGGTTTGCATCAACACTTGACCCACATTGCAGAAATGCTCAAAGCAACAGTAGAAGCAAAGTGCACTGGGTAAGCAACAGTAGCAATGGTTTCTTTTTTGGCTTTTTTCCTTTTCCTTTTATTTTGGGAATGCCATTGGCTTGGGATAGCTTGATGGTTTAAATTTCATTCCCTTTAGTTTTGATTTATTACTGGATTGGTTTAAAAAACAACAACAACAAGGCAAGCTTGAAATTAAACAAATGGGAAGACATTAGTAGCCCAGACCATTCATAGATTGCTGTCTTAGAGCACTCTTGTCTACAAGGGCTTCCCATTTAGTTCAGTGGGGTAGCATCTTCTGTGCTCAAAAAGACAGCAGGTGGAGCTGCCTCTTTGCCTGGAACCATGAGTGGGGAACCCTTTTCAGCCTAAGAACTGCATTCCCTGGTGGCTAATCTTTTGGGTAGCCGGTGAGGCCAAAACGAGTTTAGCCAAAGCAGGAATGGGAGGTTTGCACCATAATCTCTCATTGCTCCAAGCCAGATTTTCATGAGTGTAACGACAGCAAGATTGGGCTCAGAAGGTGAGCAAAATCCTTGACCAGGATCATTTGGGAAGGAAATGATTCCTGAGATATGCTGTTCCCTAGTGATGCTTTTTCAATTGCGCATTTTTCCAGTTCTCAGTTTGCTGCATTTTTGTATTGATTTCTGGTTTGTGGGGGTTAAAGATGTCTTCATGAAATTTTGTCAGTCTTTTAGTGTGCATTTCTCTTAAAACACTTTCCCCCTCCAAGCAAATTCCCCTACAATACTGCATTTCTGTATGTTGTTTTCACTAATATATTCACTATCATGTATACTTTCACCTAATATGTGTATTTTTATATACTCTTATTTGGTTGGGGAACTACATTGCTTTTAAGCAGTATTTCAGTTTGCATATTTCACAAAGTGGAAATTGGGCAAGTTTGCATTAACATATGAAGCAAATTAAATTTAGAGTCTTAAAGATAAAAGCTAACACCTTGAATTGAGTCTAGATACAAAGTGAAAGTTAGTGAAACTAAACTAGCATAACTGGAAGTAATTTGGACACAAACTACCATGGTCAAGTCAGCCTTCTCTAGGAAATGGTGGTGTTTGTGAACCAGAGTTGGTAAAAAGCATTTCTGGCTACTGTTGTCTGTACTGTACATATAAGCAGCAGGTAAAGGTAAAGGTACCCCTGCCCGTACGGGCGAGTCTTGCCAGACTCTAGGGTTGTGTGCTCATCTCACTCTAGAGGCCGGGAGCCAGCGCTGTCCGCAGACACTTCCGGGTCACGTGGCCAGTGTGACAAGCTGCATCTGGCGAGCCAGCGCAGCACACGGAACGCCGTTTACCTTCCCGCTGGTAAGCGGTCCCTATTTATCTACTTGCACCCAGAGGTGCTTTCGAACTGCTAGGTTGGCAGGCGCTGGGAGTGAACGACGGGAGCGCACACCGCCGCGGGGATTCGAACCGCCGACCATGCAATCGGCAAGTCCTAGGCGCTTAGGTTTTACCCACAGCGCCACCCGCGTCCCTTATAAGCAGCAACAGGTCCAGAAATACCCCAACTCTATGAACACTGCACCTCCACCAGTATCATATCTGCTGACCAGCAGTGGAGTTCCAGGGTTTCAGTAGGGAGCCACTTCCAGTCTAACCTGGAAATTCCAGGAATTGAATTTGGGACTTTCTATATCCGTAGCACATGGTCCACCGCTGAGCTATGGCCCTTGCACAGTTATGTTGTCTATATTTCTTATGTCAAGAGTTGTTGTGTTATGTTAGGTTTTATTTTTTGCCTTGCTTTGGATGGATAGTTGATCTGAAAAGTGGCCTAAAATATTTAAAATAAAATACAAATAAATAAATAACTACGGCCAGCTCCTCAAACATTATACAGTGGTACCTCGGGTTACAAACACTTCAGGTTACAGACTCCGCTAACCCGGAAGTAGTACCTCAGGTTAAGAACTTTGCCCCAGGATGAGAACAGAAATCGTGCGCCGGCGATGCACTGGCAGCGGGAGGCCCCATTAGCTAAAGTGGTACCTCAGGTTAAGAACGGTTTCAGGTTAAGAACGGACCTCAGGAATTAAGTTCGTAACCAGAGGTACCACTGTAATCCCGTAACAGAAATGAGAAACAAAAGTTTGTGTTTCATTTGCATGTAAAAGTTGTTCAAGGCAGAAGACAGTTTTCAAAGTGCAGTTTTAAGAAAAAATGTCTAAAATATTTGTGAGCTATCTTTTTTATTATTTAAGGGCATATTGGAAATTAATTGCTAGATACCTCTCTGCTGAAGGAATTACTTTTCCTGTTATGAAATATTATTATTGTACTGCCATGGAGTGCCTTGCCTCATGTGCAGATAAGACTGCACAGGTTCCAAATGAGCACCTTTTGGGAATCTATGATGAAATTTAAAATTATAATTAATGGAAAAACTGAAATACATTTTGTGCTGTTCCAGATATTGTGGAGACCTCTTTGAGAACTGGTTTTTGTTTGTTCATTTTGGAGAATGGGCTGATATCGCAGCAGAGCAGTTGTTGTCACAAGTGGAATCCTCAGATGCTTTGTTTTGGCTTTTGGCATTTTACTATTATCCAGGTGAAGAGAATTGGCGGAGAACTCAAACAATGGTGGGTAGTTCTATCTATGCGTGTGAGAATTCAGTAATCGGCCATATGTCTGAAATGTGAGGCATTGTGGTGTAGAAGAAATATTTTGCCACAGTTGTTATTTAAGCCAAGGCTGTAAAGGCTGTAATTGAAATTCAGTCCTGATCGCAAACTCCACTTTCTGCAGGGATTGGCTCCATTCAGGAGCTTGGAAAGTGGGCCTTGCCTCTGGCAGGAAATTTAAAAGGCACTGAATGCAACGCAGTTTTGCCAAGGAATAATTGGGAGTGCATTTGCGGTCATGGCTTTGCCTGCCCTATACCTGATTTCATATGACATCAGGCAGCCCTGCCTTGGAGAAAATGGCCTTTTGGGCCAAATTAGGACCCCTAGCAGGCCTAATTTGGCCCGTGGCCCAGATGTCCCCTGTTCCTGGTTAAAGGCTTAGAGATTCTTTCTAGGGATCTTCCATTCATTAAAATTTCCAGTCACAAGACTTTCTATTAAGTCTCTTGCTGGCCACAGCAACTCAGCTGTATCAGTAGTGGAAAATAACAGCAGCTCTGAGGATTAGACTACTAGTAGGGCAGGTGAATAAAATGCTAGATGTCCATTTAGCATTTATAATGTAATAATCTCTATTTAGCTAGCTTTCTACACTGCCAGTTGTCACTCTTGAATCATTCACTAGTAAAATTGTATAGCTCTTGGAGGTCTCACAGTATGATCACGTTAAAACTTTGTGTGGTGGTAACGAGACAGTTCTTCCATTATCACCAATAGCAGTGACATTAGGTTAACCTTTCCTGTCTAATATACCTTTAGAAATCATAGTGATCTTGTGACAAAGGAGCTGCGGGCATCCTGAATTACCGCCAAGTACTCTTTTCATATAAAGACATGGGAGCTATTATTCAGTTAGCCAATTAGTTGATTTCTATCCTGACTTTTTATCCAGAAAGCTCACTAAAATAATTTAAGTTAAAAATAAATGAAACACAATTATGTTGGGCTATTTCTTCCCCTTCCCAACAGCTGGCATTGTTCTAGGGTAATGTACACTCTTCGCATTAGTCCATTATGGATGTTCCCATCAACTTTATCCCATGGCATTCCTTTGAATTCTGGCAACTGGGCGGTCTGTTGCCTGACTGTGCACTGTGTGCTCACTGCCCAAAGGCAAAGAGGGACAGAACCAGGGGCTGCAGCAGCTGTGACTCAGGTGACCTGCTAAGTGATAGCAGTTATAAGTTCCATGTTAGTATGTGTGCTTATTAATTCCTCTACGTGCCTCTTGTGTTTTGCACAAGTAAGAGTGTACACAATAAGTTTTCTGTACATTAATGGCCTCCCTGAAGTTCAGGGAATAGTTCTGCTTCTAATGGTAGTGACAGTAGTAGTAAAAAATGCAGTGACACGAGAATGCAGTCTTCTCTTGATGCAAAATTGCACTACAGAGGTGAGCCTGGCACCTTCATTATGGGCACCACAAAATAATAGTAACCTCTGGAAATTTTAATTGTCACTTCCTTTACTTATGGAGTCTTCTTTCATTAAAATGCTGCCAGGGGTTAGTTCTGTTTACACCTTTTAATTTCTTTAACCGCTCATGCCCTAACGTGACCCTTTCCAGTAAATACTCTCTCCTCCCACACCCCTTTTTCTTCAGTTGCAAAACTGAAATGAAGGGGGGGGGGGACTCTTTAAGCATGTGGTTTTGCAGCAGTTTCCACAGAGAGGAGAATTTTAACCCCTGAGTAGGCAAAATAAAAAGAGTGAAACTGCAGTCATTATATACATGTTGTGGGGGCACCAGAAGTTACATTAATGTTGAAATCAATTTATGTATAATTACAGAATGGAAATAGATCTGTAGATTTTCTGAGAGCAGGGAGGGATTCTGGAGGAGTGGTTTTAGCACTGCCTCCTTCAAGCTGGCAGGGGCCACCCCATATTGCAAGGAGGCATTAATCTGGCCCAGCCTACTTTGTTACCTTCCCTGCCACTAGTCCTCACCAGCGTTCAATTTCATTCGACCAGAGTTTTCCTCCACTTTTGTTCAAACTGTCTCCCAACTTGTTTCTTCATCCTAAGCTCTCTGGGGTATACCAGGACGCTAAATGGGTTCCGTGAAGTGGGAGAAAGACGCTCAGGGGTGATCATGTCAATGGCTTGGGCTATTTGGATGTCCCAGCCAGGGCATTGACAGAAGCAGCAGTCATATCAGCCAGGAAATCCCTTATAGCTGCCTGGAAACCCATTGGACCCATTAGCCTATGATGACGGCCCATCCTAATAGGCCCCCCACCACTGCAGAGGGGGGAAGGTGCTGAAAGCCTAAATCTGACCATGACAAGGGGTGATGTCAATATCCCCCACTTTCAGATTGCCCTCTTCCTGCCCAGTTAAGAAATCAAGGTCCAGAATGCAGCCTGCCGCATTCGTTGGGCCAATGACATAGACATTTTTAAATCAGGAAGCATATTTATAAATGTTAACAGAGGGGGAAAGACACAATACGGAAATAAATTGCTTAAAACTAGTGTGTTTAGGGTTGCCAGGAAGGAGATATTTTCCATTTCCTGCCGTGCCTTTTATGTAGCAAATATTTTTAGGTAATACTTCTTAGGATCTAGCCAATAATTTCCTTTAATGCACAGACTCTTAAATCCTGCCTCTGTTTTGGCTCCAGAAACTGTTTGTTCTGGCTGCTCCAAGAGAGGAAGGTGGGGGGGGGGTATGTATTTTAAACAATACTAGAAGGAAACCAACCCCCCTGGATTCATATCAGATTTTTTTTATCAGACGAGGTCAGATTGCAAGGGGATTAATTGATTTGTAGCTCCTGTATTGTCATAAGCTCTCAAAGAGCCTTCTGTTCTTTTCCCCACAATAGAACATCCTAACTTCATTCCACTTTGTGACTTTCACCGTTTCCGTTTACCAAAAAAAGAGAGAGGTCAAACCCTATATCATGGTCCTCGGTGCTTAGTATTTCAATACTACTAAAAGCGGGGAGTTTCTAGTTCCTATGAAATCTTCATTCTGCTCTTTGTGGTCCAGAAAGTAAACGATGCAGAATCTCTCCCTCTGTGACCCTCCGTCACTGGCTCAGGAACCAGTTATGTGCTTTTCTGCAAATCTCAAGAAAACAAATGTTTATCTTTCACTTTGCAAACTTTTATTCCTTGCAATGCTTCTCAACAGGTGGAAGCAAGATCTGTATGTGAACATCTGACTGCCCTGTTCAGAACGCCAACTATTTCTGTCACAAATCTGCAGACTGCAGTTAGCAGCAGAACAAAACAAAACAAATCAAGTAGCAACCTGGTAGTTACACACCTGATTATCAGCTTTCTGCTGTTTACTCCTACTGGATACACAATAGCCGAAGAATTTATTACCCATGTAAGTATTTCTCTTCATTTTTTTACTGATAGCAAGATACCTACCAGTGTGAACAAATAAAAATTCTGCAGAATGTCGATTGTGAACAAGGAATCCCCTGCTTGTGCCTTAGTTGTGTGTGCACTCATCACAGCCTCTGTGTCACATGGTGGAGCAACCCAAAAGGTGGTATATACCATTTTCCTACACCCGGATTAAAGTTATGGTGGGGAGAATTCTGGTTTGATGATGATGATGATTATTTTCCCCAGCCACTCCAGCCAGCTCACAGAAAATTTGAGTGCTCCTAAAAATATTTTTAAATATGTGTTGCGAACTGCATTGTGGAACCCCCTCCTCTGTGAAGAGGAACTCATTTCTAGTTTGAATGCAGAACCGAGAAAAGAGTTAGGTCACCAATATCACTTTATTTTTAGAGGGGTAGAAAGTTGCTTTGCTGTCTGCCTTCTTGCAAGGCCCCAAAGGGTTTTTTTCTGAGAGGGAGTGCAGGGTGGAAAAGAGATGGGGATTATTATCCCTGTCAGTTCACTGACCCATGTGCTGCTAAAGGTAGCAAGGTGATGGTGCCTGCAATGCTACAATGGGCTTTTCTCCCAAGTTATATGTGGAAGTTAGAGAAGCATTGGGGATGACTTCCCTAGTGCTGCCTGTCTGTGTGCAGCTTGAAGACTGTTCTGTTGTAAAACCCAAAGAGCTTTTTCTCTTCGTGCTGTAGATTGGAATGGTTTCCCTGGTTGTTTTTTCTTTGTCTTCTACAGTGTAATTTTCTACTAAATACTAGCATTTCTACTTTCTCAATTCTGTTGTTTTTTCTCCCTTTTCAGTTTGTAGTTGCAGGCAGTGAAATCCCAGAAGTTACTGGTCTTCTAACTCGTCTTGCAAATAGAGTCGGCCAACTTGGAATGAAATATCAAAGGACTGTAAATCTGGTGAATGATCTCCTCCTAAAACTAAAATGTGGATTTTAGTTTTCTTTGTGATACTCAGCTTGGCCCAATAGTCAGTCTAACTAATCAGAACAGCCAGATGAAGGATGGAGAGAAGGTATTGGTCTTTTTGCTTCCTTAAATATGAAAGCGTTTTGTGTCTATGTGTATGTACAGTTGAATGCTAAAGATAAAAATATTGATATAGAAGTTGTGAGCAGTATTATATCTGACTTTTCTCAAGTCACTCTCTGATTTAATATGGTTGCATCCTAAAAGCACCTTCTTCTAATTAACTTTGTCCCAAAAGTCATAAGGCTGAAAACAAAATGTAATTGTACTGGAGGGTTTTCCTTATGTAGCTGAATACCAGTAAATTTGAAGTGATATTTGAGCATGGATTGGATCAATCTTTTTCTGTCTTTTCATTGTGAGAGAACTTGTGAGAAAAGCTACGTGATTAATAGTGTCTTTCCATACTCTGGGAGCTACACAACTGCTTGTTTCTGAGACGCTGCTTTGTAAAATATAAGCCCTATCACAAGCGATTGTTAATGATTCCTTTTGAAGTAAATCCCTGTGTCAGATTAGTGACCAATCACCTTCTTATATTTCTTCTGATTCCCCCCCCCCCCCCCCGCAAGGGAGCAGATCTATATTTTGTTAAAAGAGCATTAGTCAGCAAGTGTACTACGGCAATGTGCACCACAGACCTTTCTAAACCACAGGCCGCCTTTGAGCAATGCCAAGAAAATACTTGTGCAGCTTAGAAATGAATTTTGTTTGATTTTCCCTTCACAACAAGCCTCTTTACACCCTACCAGTCAATTCGCATATTTAGAAGCACCAAGTCATAATGTTCCCAAGTTTGCAGCTTAAGAGTCTTCAGTGGGAAGAAATCGTAGATTGGTCTGGAAATCCTTCACATTTTTTATTTACAGAAAGGACATACTTCCCAGAAAGTACGCACTTAGATGTTTACTCATTTCTGAGTTCACTTGGCAAGCTTTCCATTCAAGACTTGTCCCAAAGTGTGGATAATAAAACTCTTACACATACATACTTCTTAAAATATGGAATATATTGCAATAAAACATCTAGAAAAGGGAGTACTTCCTTCACCATTCCAACTATGATGTGGCTATTTCAGATGGGTATTTTGTCGGCAGACATCACCATATGCCAACTAGCCAGTACAACAGAGCTTTCCAAACTGTGTGTTGTGACACAGTGCATCAGCTGCAGTGTGCAGGCATGTCGCGTGAACGCTCCCCACAGGGCTAGAAAGGGGTTAGTTTCACCTCCAGTTTGCTAGTAAAAGTGAATTACCATTTCATGAAATTATGCAAAATCACTGTGTCGCAAAATGATACATGTTTAAAAGTGCCTCACCAACACGAAAAGTTTAGAAAGCTCTGCATTACAAATTAGTGGGTTCAGTGCGCAGCTCAGTGTATTGGGATGGAATTTAATGGGTTCAACTTGGATCACAGGACTGAAGTTGTTCTACCTAGCTGAGGCAGCCAGAGGAGGGAGCTTTCCAACAATGTATAAATCATGCTGGTTGAAAGATGGGGAGTTCTCTCCCTGTGCTCTCTAATTGGCATGTGCTCCTCCCACTCATGCATACAAATTATAAACTTTTATGGAAGTGTATTCATTATACTTTGCATAGTCTAATATGATCTACAAAAATTTGTATTTCAATACATATATTAATTTAGAGGCAGGGCAGTATTGCTTTCCTCCCTTTATTTAGAGAATGTACTATTCCTACTGCTCTACACCTGTGGAGCTCCTAGACTAACTATTGGACACTTTACAGTCTGTGCATTGCAGTCTTCACCAAGGTTAGAAAAACAGCATTTTGGCAGGTGCTTCAAGTGCTCATAATTCTCAGTAACATCAACATGTGGGTCTGTTTAAGTCCACCTACCAAGCAGCCTAATGCCTGAAAACTGATGTGTTTTTTATTTCAAATGCTTGCCTGAACTTTTAAAAAGACGTGTTCATGGTTGCAATTTCAAATGCTACCTTAGCTTTGATTCCAGGAATTTGCATTAGGGTGGTCCATATGAGAGCAAATGCCAAAAAGGAGTTTCCCTTGCTTATTCTGGCTATCTTCCTTCAGCCATCTGTCTGACTCTTTTAAAGGCGTTAAAACCTCTAGAGCTGCTTTCTGAAGGGCTTAAGTGTACTCAAAACTGACTGGGGCCTTTTAATGCCCAACATCATACAGCTAACTCAGGCTGAAGCTGTGCCTCCCTCCCTCAAAACAACTCAAAACACCCCAGGCTACTTTCAGCTGACAGCAGCAAAGCTTCAGTACTATAGTCCCTACCAAGCAATTGCTTTGCTTTAAATAATAGTAAGAGAGGAAAAAGAAAACAATTTCATGAATTCATTGCTGCTAAGAATTTGGTTTTTCTCCTGTTTATTTTAAATTTGCTTTTTGCTTGTTTTGGTTTAATCATAGTAGTTCTCTTTATTAGCCAATTAAGCTCATCTGTTACAGCGTGGGATAAAAGAAAAGTTATTACAGTAATTCCCTGGATAGTGTTGTGGATTCCTAAATAATTCCTATTTTGACACCGCTCCACTTTCCATGTTTCTTGTAAATTTTAATTGTAAATTATGTCACAACTCCTTCATGCACTGGGTCAGGCAAATAGTTCTATGTTTGAAGACCGCATGCTTGCTTCTTTTTTCCTGATGGTTTTGCAGAGCTTGCATCTATTTCTGCTCTCATTTTGTCTTCTTGGAAACTACACATCCATTAGCTAAATGAAAGTCCTCTGCAGAGTTTTCTTCAAGCAAGCCTCCTGGTTCTGAAGAAGCAAATAGGTACATCACTGTAATTCTTTATGGGCTTTTTTATTTAGGTTTTGGTAGCCTTAACATGAAGTTGAATTATTCCAATTTGTGGTAGAAATCTTAAGATTCTTTTTTAAGCTATGTCTTGTTCAACTCTTCAATACATTTTTGTTAGAAAAGAAACAAGTGCACGAAGAAACAGCCTAGGATTTCTAATTTACTGCGTCAACAGTCTCTAAAGACCTTACCAGTAGGGTTGGGTGATGTGTTCATACATTGTCCAACACTGGTTTGTAGACCATATCATGAGAACAGTTTCAAAATGTTTAGCTGCTGTCTCAATGTTTAGCTGCTGATATATCATGGAGTTGAAAACCAGATATCGCCCAGCCCTACTTACCAATTCTATCTGTATTATTTTGGCATAACTTCTGGATTGGTTACTCAATTTCAACATGTCATAGAACCAACACTCAACTTGCGAAAAAACCACAAAATTAACTTGTGTTGGCTTGTCACAGCAGAATCTTGTGTGGCCCTTTAAAAAGTAAAGATTGTAGCATATGCTCTTGTAGAGTTCAGTTTATTAGATGAATTCTATTGCCTTAAGCAATTATATAAGAATTCTTCCTCAATGTCTGATGTATTGCCTTTTCTACACTACCATGATCCAGAGTTTTACATGGTAAAGAAGGTGTAAAGGGTGCTGCTCTAACCCAGAGAGACAAAGAAGTTGCCTTATACTGAATTAGACTACTGATCCACCCAATTTGGCAAATCCGGATATAGTTAACAATAGTATAGTGTAATCTATTATGTCAAAATAATAGCCAGCACAATGTGTTCTTGCCCACCAGAGAGGGTATGATATTTGGGGAGAAAAAGTTTTATTTTATTTAACAAATGGAAGTTGGCATATCTATGTAATCCAGGGGGAATTATTAACTCAATGTAGGAACTGTAACCCTTGGGCAACACCATGCCTGTTGTTTGACAGTGAAACAAGCTAAACATGAACATCCATAGAGGATGACAACAACAATGGTGCTGCACTTAAGGCAATGCTTTTTCACTAGGCTAACAGGCTGTGCTGAGAGAGATGCTTGGCAATATAATTTATATGTTGACATTTAACAATTCAAAATAAAATCACAAGTACAGATAAAAAGGCAACAGCTCCTTCATGTACAGTGGCAAATACATTTGAGTCGCCTTACTCAGCTTTTGCATCTTTCACAATTGAACAACAAAAGAATTACTTGCTTTCTCTTTGTTATTTTCTGCAAAAAAACCCCTGTGAAATAGAGCATAACTTGCTTCATGAATGCAGCAGATCCTTTCTTGAATACATCAAAAGGTCTACATTAACTGTGACTGCAGTAACTCAGTATGGTGCCATGCAAACTCCAGATTTCTCCTGAATTTGGAAGACTGAATCCAGGACTGCTGTCGGAGCATATTTCAGCTAATTAGAGTTTGGGAACTGAACTCTTTTGAGTTGGATGCCACAGACAGAGAAGCTCTCTTGTGCGCGTATGGGCACTTGGTGAATGGCCCTAAGGAAGGTAAGCAGGAACAGAGTTTCTGGTTTTGTGCATTCATAAAGGTTTATTATTCTCTCCTTCTCTTTTTGTAGTCATCAGTAAACCAACTGATAATTTTGAGACGAAATACAAAGGAGAAAATACAACTTTGGCACATGCATGATTTACAAAATTGTTTATTTATAAAGCTTATTGCCATTATTTTACAAGACAGGACTTCCACAACTGCTGTGATTAATAAGTAACATGATTAGCTTCATTCATAGCAAAGTGATGTGACCAGCTTGTCACTATTATATTTCATGGTTAAGAGTTTTAATGGTGTGCTCACAATATTGTGGCAATAAGTTACCCATTAAAAAGACCTTGAGAAAGACAGACATCTTTGTCGCTTCAGTTTTCTTCAGATTAAACATCCCTCAAGAGTCCATTTTGCATCTAGTTATTTTTCCCTGTAGCTGTGCTAAACATGATAAAAATGTCCACAATCTCAATATTAACAATTTAGATTAGTAATTACTTGTTTGCTCCAAACCGACTTTAAATTTTGCAGCAGATTTTAATTATCAGTTTGCTAAATGCAAAAGTAGTACAAAATACCTATTTAAATAAATCTGTCTCCGGTGATTTTCTGGCCTGGTTTGCATAATACCTCATGATAACTATTACAATAAAGTGTCTTCTGGCAGATGATAAGTTGGCGCCACAGACACTTACAAAAGTGAGGGGATGCTGGAGTTTTTTCTTGCTTCATTGCCATTACCCTCTGGCAAAGAAAAGTATGGGGTAAAATGTTTGTCAGCTGATTGTTTTAGCAGTCACATAAATTGTTCCTTTGATGTCCAATGTCAATGAAATCTTAGTACCACCAGCCTTTGCTAGAAGATACATTAAAAGTCTCTGATCTTTCCTGCAAGGGAAATAGTGGTAAAACTTATTACTCTGTCACAGTGAAGGAATGCTTGTAAAAAAGTTCAGTAATGTAGGGGATGGCTTTTCTTTACTATCCTTCTTGAAAGGGGGCATCTCTCTCAATCTCATTTTCCTTGTATGCATGAAGTGGGAGAGAATCGCAACAGATGTAGTGGAGTAGAAACTGGAACTTGATATCCATGTGAATGTCACATGCTCTGTCAGAAGGCTGACTGTAACTTGAGAAGACATCAGGTCCAGTATTCCACAGCATAGTGTAAAAAGTCACACCACAGTATTATTATTCTGTGACCACCAGCACAGCTTCCTTGAAAATATATATTAATTGGAAAGAAGAGCAACAGCTAAACATTCTTCCTCTGTTCAGAAAATAGCAACTAGTAGGTGGAATGCCAGAATGAAGTACCCAGGATGCTTCCTCATTGAAGGAGTAATCCTAACTTGACACAGCCTACACATACCTCACCCACCCACTGGCAAAGCTACTAGCTCCATGGCATGTAGTCCATGTAAGGATTTGTTTGTGATCCACATCAAAGTACTGGTCTGTTCTATCTTTGGTTTCAGACATGAAGTAAGAGTTAGGTTTTCATAGACGTCTGTGCATTTAGAAAAGAATCTTTTTTGCTTTAGGGCTCGACTCCTGTTCCTGCTGAACTGAGCCAGTATATAAAATCAGAACTGATATCAGCTCAGTAGGCACCGGAGGACGGGTCCATCGACAGGCAGGAACAGTATCTGCTGCAAAGGGACAGTTCCAATAAAAAACAGCCATTTAATATCAACAATATACACACTGGACTTTGCACCCATCGGGGCTGCTAGAAGAACGGCACATTCTTTTATAAAATACAATACTTTTTAGCATTAGGCTCTTCCACAGTTATTGAATACTTCTATACTGTAGCCAAGCAAGGGTGATTTCTCACGTGGATTCTTTGCATTCTTGGCAGGAGGAAGGGTACAGGGCTTTGCATCTTTCCCACGGCTTCTTCGCCTGTTACAATCTGCAACCTAGATTCCAGGCAAACGTGTGCTATGATACTACTACAGCAGCAGCAGTCAACATTTTAAGAGAGTTTTCCATCTCACCTTCTCTTCAGGTGCAGAACTTAGCCACTGTGAACAAAGAGGAAATCAGTCACTGTTCACCAATCAGCTAAGCTCTGCACCTCGCTAGAGAGGTCTTCATCTGAACATAGTTACAATAGCAGCTGAAGTCCACCAGTGACTTGTCTGTACATTTTAGGAGAAGTAGATTCAGGGGTTCCAACAGTATGGGTAGGAGATTACCATACATACATGCAGTTACAGATGCCATTGTCATGGTTATGTGGTAATCCCTGGCAATGTGATTTTAATCTTAAGTCACAAATCAGCATGCCAGGAACCCAAACAACCAAAACGAAGGAAATATGGGTGGCTTTTCTCTTTTCCATCAAGATAACTTGAAAAAGCTAACCTTTTCACTCATTTCGTTTACATGCTAGAATATTCGTTGGCTCACCAGTTTGGCTACTCAAAACAAATCATCAGCTCTATAAAACAGTATAAAAAAGTTCATAAAACAGTATGAAGAGTATTGCCAACAGAGTTAAGTGTTCTTAATATAAATTGTTATTTTTTTTAATAAAAAAAAATTAGGGTGGTGGATTGACTAACTTGCTCACACAGCAGAAGAATAACCCATTTTAAATTTGAATTTCTGACTGTTCTAAAATAAATTAAGGTGAAACTGAACATGTTATCAAATCACTAAATCACATTTTGCTAGTTCCTTATAGTCTACATTAACCAGAAGCCAAGCTTGAATATATGTTTGCAAGCAAAGCCCACCAGTTTATTTGGTATATCTTTGTCCCGTCCCGTCCCGTCCCGTCCCGTCCCCCCCCCCCAATACGAAGAACAAGATTTTCCATACTCAACTTCATAACCAGAGCAGCCCTTTCTACAAAAAATAAAAATACACAAACACAATTAACACTTTTTATATCCTGTTGCATTCTTTCCTAAGCATTCATTTCTAGTGGAACAATTTTGTTACCTTGTTTAAAAGGTATGTGAATAATCCAAATTATTTGTGTCTTTTAAATTGTTAACCTCATTAAATGAAAACCTAGGAATACTAGCCAGGAAAGGAGCCTTCTACTAAACTTTAATTATTCTGTATAACATAAACCAAATAGAAAAGGGGAAATATTTCAGAGCAAATTATCCACTTACAACAGTATTAAAATAGTTGCTGTTTAATGCATTGATTAAACGTTAAAGGCTGTTTGCCCAACCGCATCACAGGCTATCAAAATGCCCACATAGCATGGCTAAGACTAGTTCTATTTAGCATTACACAAGATGCTGATCGCATAAAAACTGAAGGAACGCCAATGATTTATAAATGGGTTCAGGCTGCTTCAAAAGCCATAGAAATGGCCAACCCTCACCTGGTGCTGCAAAAACTGGCCAGCAAAATGATGTTCAACTTGGTATAAAGTTGTTATTTTCCCTTGGCAATCCCTCCTCAAATGAGGCATTAAAAAGGTTATAGTTCATGTTAAACCAATTAATTAAATGCAATAAAAAAGTTACCTATTTCTACCACAGATATATCCAAATAATACATGTATTTAGGAGCATAGGTAATTTTTATTTCCTGGGAAGCTCCCGTCAAAGATAGCAGCAACTATGCAAGAATGTAAGCTATAACACTTGCCATTCTCATGCTCCAAACATATGTAAAAATTGTGCGGATTCTTTTCAGCCTCAAGAGTTCTACTTTTTGAACACAGTTTGTATATGATACACTATAACAATCTTAGCCAGAGTCCAGATCTCAAAATATTTGCTTGCTCATAGGAATACAGATACTATGGAGAAAGTTGCTTTCAAAAACTTACATTGAAACATTCTTGCCCATCTTTTATGATTTTACCCTATTATTATCCTACTTTTTAACACAGCTCCCTCTCTGGATAGCTTTCTTTACTTTGAGGATTTTAAGAGATTTTAGGTTTTGATAAATAAACTTACTCATTCGTAAACTATTTTCTTCCCCTGAGAGATGAACTATCTGTGAAAGAAAAACCACCTCATCAAAACAACATCTCTGCCACTACTTTAGCAGAGGACGCATCCATTTGGTCACGGGTTGTGGCAAAACTTTTATGTGCAATTTCTTGTTGTTTTGCATCCTCATTCACCATTAACTCTCCATATAGGTAGACACCCATTGCCTGAAAGAGAGAGAAAACAATAATCCTATAATATCAGTTCCAGTGTGGTGCTTTTCAAGATAACAGCAGCTGTACCAAACTTACAATTTTAACATGCACAAGTTTTCCTTCCTAAAAACTTTCAGGGTTCTTTGTAAGACTTTTTAAAAAGCATAACACAACTGGAAACCCACCAAGTTGTTTCCTACTATGGTCTACTCAAAGTAGATCCACTGTAATTAATAGTTCTATGTTAGCCATGCCCAGTAATGTCAATTGGTCTACTCAGAATATTATTAATATTCTATATAATATTTTATAACATTTTTTTTTGTAGTTAAGGTTGTAAAGTAAAAATCTTTATAGCCAAGTGAGCTTCACTGGAATAAAACTGAGTCTTCTACTGAAATATTTTTACAGAACCTTTTTGCATCCAGACAGTAATTCTGTACTATCCTGAAAATACAAGAGTGTGCCTGCTGCAACCATGGGGAATTGTAAAAATAATCTGGTTGATTGCAGCAGCAAGCAAGCAAGCAATTTATTATGGATACAGACCAATATTTTTTTTCCATTTTCTAGAACTTGCAGAGTTGGTTCGAGAAGTGGGAGGCATATAGCTAAGAGGTTTTGCAAAACTTGGGTAGCCATATTGTTAACTAAAATTTAACTTTTCCTCATGCAGTTGTGAATTTAATACATATGAATATGTTAGGTCATTTTTTCAAAACTTCAACAACTTTATTAGTTTCAGTCACTGGCTTTGCGCCAGAATCTAGTTAAAAGACAGACAAAAGAGGGTAAAAATAAACAATTTTTGCAATGAAGAGGTATAAGCAGTTGGATTTCTGAAGCAGCTGTTACTAGAATCAGTGCAATTTAACTTTAAAAAATGATCTGAAAAGAGATTAATGGAAAGTCAAATTAGCATGTGATTCTCGATCATTTATGATGGCAAATCCTCAAATTGTGAGCAGTTGCAACAGCATATATCCAAATTGAGTAGACACAAGATCTACCCACCAGGGAAGAATGGCAGATGAAGGTGATGGACTACATGGAACTGGCGGAAATGACTGGCAGAATCCGAGACCAGGGAGAAGAGTCGGTGGAAGAAGATTGGAAGAAATTTAAAGTTTACTTACAGAAACATTGTAAAATTAAGGAATGTTAGAAGGATGTTGGAATGAAGTTATGTGGTTTTAGCAGAAATGTTATAAAGGATTAAGAAAAAATAGATTGTTAATCGGTGAAAAGAGGGAAAGTAAAGTTACATTAGTTTAAGATAAATTATAGGACAAAAATTGGGAAAGATGGAAAGGATTTGCTGAAATAGCTAACTGAACTAGAATACAAAAAAGGGAGGTGTGAGGAGGTCGATGAAACAAGCAAATGAAAGATAAGTTATAGAAGGTTTGTTGTTTTCTCTTTTTTCTTTTTTTATTGTGATGTGTTGTCTTGTTTTTATGTAATTTGGTGTTTTTTCTTTTTTCTTTCTGTAACCTTTAAAACTTTAATAAATATTTTATATATATATATATATATATATATATATCTCCAAATTGAGTGATTAGGCAACAGAATGGTCATGGAAACTTGATAAAAACCCTATCTCCATATGCATTTGGATGGGATCTAAACTGGTTTGAACCGCTTCAAAAATAAGATCCTGGAGTTGCAATAGATATAGGCACTTCTAACTTTTGAAAAACTACAGGCGTTTTTTACGCATTCCTTATAGTTGGATGCCAAGGAAGCACTGTATAAAATCATGGACACTGTAAAAATATAAGGGGAGAAATAGGAAAGTATTAGAATTCAAAATCATGCAGTGTCCCAGTTCACATGTAACACTAATCCAAATTGTCTTAGTGAAAATGAGCATATGTACAGCACTCTTCCTCTGGCCCTGCTGCTGCTCAGCTACCTGGAGCTAAACTATGGCTTGGCTTAGTGTTACATACAAACCTAGGCTCATGATTTGCCTGTCCTACACAAACCACAAGCTGTAGTCAAGTTTCACCACAGTCACTAGTGGAGGGGAATCTGTGGTCCTCCCATTGTAGCTGGACTCCAGCAACCACCATCCCTTACCACTTATCATATTAGTATTGGCTGATGGGGGCTGGAGTCCAACAGCTGCAAGTCCATCCATCTACCCCTGCAGTGATGAAGGCAGTAGGAGACAAATTAACAGTTCATAGCTCTAACTCAATGAGTGGAACCTCCATGTATCAAACAGTATGCTAGGAACAATCCAGAGTGGGGGACTAGCTTCATGATTTCCTAAAATATTGCTTCCCAGGGGCACCTAGCTAGCCACTGTTGTCTTAGATGACCTTCTGGTTTGACCTAACAAGGTGATTCTTGTGTTCTTACTATGAAAATTGCACTAGTTTCAGTACAATAGTTAACAGTTACTCTGCAAACTGCAATAGAACAACTTTTTGGGACATCTCTGTTACAAATACTGACTAGTATGCATTTAACATCTAGAGGAAACAGTGGTGGTCAGTGCTGTTTTTCTAGAAAAAGAGGTGCCGGAACTCACCATGAACACCTCCCTTGTTCTCTTAGAATGGAAATGGCGCCCACCTGAGAGGTGCCAGAACTGAGTTCTGGTTGGTTCCGGCTGGGAAAAAAGCCCTTCTGTTGGCAAGTTACTTCCGTGGTAAGATTCCACCAACCTACCACTTACTGCCAAATTGGAAAGTAAAACCGACACTGAGAGTTCTCATTCTGATTGACTATTCCATGAGCCATAACTCAAACATCCAAATTTAGTAAACACTGCTGGTTCTGTTACTCTAAATGTTAATGGTTGCATTTGCATTTTCTTCAGACTTCTGAAACAACCAAGTCCCCTTTCAATACTGGAAAACACATAGGACTTCAGTTTCATGCATTATCATTCCATAGATTGCACAAGTTCTTAGAGATGATTGAAATAAAGGACCAATAGTTATCTGCAGCTTTGGTGTCAGGAATTCTATTCCTCAAACAGCACACAAATATATGTGTTCTGAAGTGGGAGATCTGGAAAATTGCGGAGGCTACTTCTATGAAAAGCACAATGCATTCCCACCCACCTTTCATGGAAGTAGTTGCTACACTTTTCAAAATCATAATGACACTATGCTTACTTGAGATATTATTTTTCCAATTGGCATAAATACTGCATCTTTAAAAAAATCTGAAACACAGTTTTAATATAATTAATCTATGCTAAAATGTTGTAAAGTGTCCTTATTTAAGGTCCAGACATGCAGGCAGGGGAACAAACCAAGCAACTAAAATAACTTGGATGATACTTTATCCCATGGACTCAGGGCAAGATATCTCTATATTGTTACAAGCTAGTGGATTCTGCAGTGTTCAGGGGCCCAGCAATATCCAACTACTATTGAACTGAGCTGCTCTGATGTTAGGGGCCAAATTCATCTAATCCTAAGTACCTTTGGCTGGCCACTGCTGAAGTCTGAAAGAAGGAATGGGGCAGGCAAAACAGCTTAAAGAACGAGGAAGAAAGTTAGCCCAAACTGGTCCAGAGCAATATAATAAAGATGAGAGGAGTAGAAGAGAAGAAAAACTGAAAAAAACGGGAACAGAGGAGAATTGCAAGTGACCAAGGGTTAGGTTAAGGGGTGCAGAGTTTAAGTAACCAGCCAGATATTTGCCTCAGGGTCTCTAGTAGCGTTTTTAACCCAGACCTTGCTGCCTCACTCCCTTCCCCCATTCAGTAGCAACGCTGCTGTCAGAAGGCTGTTGATGTGGTCCACACAAGTTATGACAAATACAATAGGATTTATTGGTGGGACCATTTAAGGATAATTTCCAATGAGCAGTGGGGGAGAAATCAGTTTGCCTCACATTTTTAATGTGAACTACATTTCACACCACGAAACAAAACGCGGAACTGAAATGCAGCTACCCTTTGAAATCTCCTTGCCTCCAAATTTTATGTTGAAGTTCTTCAGTCAAAAATGTATTCTTGTACAAAAATGCATCAAGGAAATTTGTTCATAAAATAAGCAGTTTCATCTATCTAATTCAAGTTACCAACACTCACATACCTATGATACTCTGGCTAAATGCAAATGTTAATAAATAGTACTGACCTGGTCTTCCTTGAGGAATTTCTCAACATCAACATACCCTGCTGTGTATTTATGTTTGATAACAAGCTCACACCATCGATGTCGAACCTTTAGCAAATGAGAAAGAAAAGTAAAAGATTAGCTTCAGAAACTACAACTGGTTAAATAAAGCTCATTAAAATGCAGTTTCCTATTTTTAACACCAGTTGCCATCTTCAGAACTTAGCCATCAAACATTTCTCCCCGACAGATCATTAATACTAACCAGACAGATTAAACATAAAATGTGGCTTAATGAAAAACACTGAAATTCTAAATAACCCCTCTCCAGGATGGTTAAAATAACCAGTATCTGTAGATAGAACATTGGCAAATGAATTGTAATGATATATAAAAACTTACAAAATTGTTTTATACTGAAATGCCTTATTTCATTAAATTATTTATTATTTATCAAACTGTTTTTTTAAACAGGTCAGTGTTTAAAATGAGAGAAATATTGCGAAAGAGTGTGATGAAAGAGCTTTCTCTGCACAGTTGAGGCTGATAAGACTGCTCAGAAGAAGAAACTGTGCCATCAGTGTTCACAGAGGGCTGCTTCTTTGGCGATCACTCATAGCTGAGTACGATTGTCTTCCATAAACACTGTTTATGGAAGAGCACACTCCTAGTGACTGGAACTGTCACAGCCAGCTTATACTTGGAAGCCCAAGCTTTATATGACTGGCAGGTATGGTGAAAGGAATGGAAATGGCCCTGCTGGTCCGCATCCACCAGGGGTTTATGTATTCAGAGCACTGATAGGTTGCCTTTCCAAGATGGACACAGCCCGTTATTACATTACAGAATAGAAAGAGCAATGTATATAACATACATAAAAGGTAAAGGGACCCCTGCCCTTTGGGTCCAGTCGTGACCAACTCTGGGGTTGCGGCGCTCATCTCGCTTTATTGGCCAAGGGAGCCGGCGTACAGCTTCCGGGTCATGTGGCCAGCATGACTAAGCCACTTCTGGCGAACCAGAGCAGCGCACGGAAACGCCGTTTATCTTCCTGCCGGAGCGGTACCTATTTATCTACTTGCACTTTGACGTGCTTTCGAACTGCTAGGTTGGCAAGAGCAGGGACTGAGCAACGGGACCTCACCCCGTCGCGGGGATTCGAACCACCAACCTTCTGATCGGCAAGTCCTAGGCTCTGTGGTTTAACCCACAGCGCCACCTGCGTCCCTATAACATACATACAAACAACAAAAATAGAAGAGGCAGCACAGCCATGAAAAAAATAAAAACATGGGAGGTAAATCCAGGGAGGGAGGGAGGGGGAATGGCGATAATTCCACAACATTGCTTGGGAAGGGGGTACTGTCAATGAGTCTGGGCAGTGGGCCTGGACTCTTCACAGAAATTCCTTGAATGATGAAGACCAAGCTGGGAACTGCTGTCCTATGGTGCAATCAGGTCACTGACAATGTGCGTGAATGAAGCGACCAGATGGACAGGTCCAGTCATGTTGGTCTTTGCCACCCAACAGTTGGCTTATGGTATGGCACCACAAGGAAGCAGTTTCCATGTCAGTGCAGGGGCAAACAGTGAAGATGCCAGTATCTTTAATCCTTTGGGGAGAAAGGGGAGAGTACTGCTATTATGGCCCCTCCTCAGCCATTAAACAAAAAGGGATATCCATTTCAGTCCCTAATGCTTTTAAACAGTGTTGCAGCAAAAGCATCATGGAGAAAGCAAAGCCATTATGCAATGGAATGTAAAAAAAATATTAAGGTGACATTCTATAGCCCAGTACACCGCCTGTGCTGATTATCTAGCACAATAACTCCTCACCAAAAGTTTCCTGCCAGAAGGTCTGATGCCAAGGCTGGCCCTGCCGTGCAAACAGGTGGCATGGCCTGCATCAGGTGGCACCATAAGGGGAACAGAAGAACCAGGAATTGGTGTGTGAATGTTGTAGCCAGGCTAGCTCATTTAACAGAAACTGTTTGGAAGGTTAGCTGCCCATTTTATTTCATAACTAAGAGGGCTAAAAACGCTTTCCCCCTATAATGGAAGAGTCTTTTCAAAAAAATGACAGCTCAGAGTCCCTATTGGGGATACCGATAAAGGCTGCTGGGTTGGTGAACCTTGATCTAAAGTAATGTCTTTCTGCATGAGTGTCAGGTAACAAGATAAATGTCTGCAGATCTAACACAGGGTCAAGCACCTGATTGATCAAGTTTAGTCTTGAAAACACTTAGAGACAGATACAGTCTGGAGGACAGAGATTACTCAAGATGTTTTGCTGTCTGAGGTAGGGCAGTAAATGGACCGCCCATCATACCTTAAGTCAAAGTACCCAAGGGCAGCCAATTTACTTTAGAACCTATAGGAGAAAATCCCAAGCACATCCCATTTCCCTGGCAGCAAAATGCAAAGATAATAAAATTATATAAATCAATTTGCATTCCTCTCATGATTCCCCCAAACACATACTGCCTATTGATAGGGCCATTCTTGCCAAGAAACCTTTGAAATCTGAAATAACTGTTATAATGGTTTGTGCTACAGTCTGTCTGGACTGTGCTGAAGTAGTCAGCCATTTTCCTTTTACAGGTTGGGCTACTGCTGTTTTACCATAACAGATACATATAATAAATAAGCCAAATAAATGATCAAAACTGACCACTGTGGGCTCATAATACAGATTTATCTAAAAGGATAAGCAACTGAGTAAGACTGATTAGCAAGGTCTATTACGAATAGATGATGATTACTGCAGCAGGATTTAGCTTTAATGTGGGGTTGGGGAACACATAAAAGAAATTGTTGCTCCTGCAAATAAGCATTTATTGTGGAATGTTCCATACAACTGCTACATCCACACATTAAATCACAAAACATTACATTATGCCAGCCCTGCAAGTGAAAACAGCATCAATATTCACCACTGACCTAACAATTTATAGTGCAATCCTATGCATATTTATTCTGAATTTAATGTACAGAACTGCAGCTGTAGACATGATTTCTGTGGTATTTCAACAGCCTAAGTACAAGAATTCAGCCTTGGGTGTTAAAATTTATAGATTTAAAATACAGGTGTATTTTTATAGTATACTCAAATGTTTGCTCCATCATATAAAGCTGCATGCATATGGCTGGAAAACCCCACTGCATACAGTTTTATCTTGGTTTGCAATCCTTGTTTGGAGGATTCACTCAAGCTATAGTCTGTGTGAATGCAAGTGTAAAAAAGGCCTGATCAAATGAGGATGTACAAATGGAAGAAAAGGGGAGTATGAGAGGAAGCACACAGCAAAAACAGTGCTCCTTGATCCTTCAAACCATGGAAGATCATAAACATTACATCTGAATGCAGCTGCTTCCTGTCTGGAAGGAATTCCCGCTTGAATCAGTGGATCTTACAAGTGAGTATTTTAGGTTTATTCAGTACATTTCATGTAGACTGAAAATGAGATAGTTGCATCCACTTCTACTTGCCCCCCTCATCTGTTCTGAAGAGAGAGGAAATCCCATTGCACATGCTTAAGTCCTTGCGCTAATGTGATGATTTTGTTGGAAACAAATCACAGTCTTTAACTGCCAGCCACCCCCCCCCAAAGGTTTTCTTTAAGGTGCTTTTAATGAAACAACAAAATTAAAACTTGCCTATAATTTGATCATTCCCCATTAAGGCAACTAGCCCAACAAAAATGGGTCAATAATACACACTTAAAGGTTACTGAGTCTTTCCAAATACGCTGGGTTGGTATTTTGGAAGAAAAGTTTGGATTAAAAGTTGTATGTGCTTGTATCCCTGCTGCTCAGACTCGGACAGGCACCAGGATTTGCCCCACACTCGGAGAGAACAGATTACAGTTTTAGCACCATGGTATCAGTTTCCTTGAAGGTCTAGTAAATAAAATTTGTGCTACACCAAACTTTGGTGAAGTTGGGTTCTTTTTCTGCAAAACTGCAATGAGAAACCAGTGAATGGGAAACACACCTGTTGTTCCTGTTTGAAGCCATGCTTTTCCCACCTGCTGTTATTTGGGTGTCCCTGTATGAATGTATGGATTATAAAAGGGCTTCTTCGTAGTATGATCCCAACCAATCACAGATCAAGTGATGAACATGAAATGCTACAGTGCTGTGATCTGGATCTGCGACAGAATCACAGAGGGCAAACTCTGCTACCTACAGTCCTTAATTGAAGGTGGGAAGGAAGGAATGTCCCAACCACATTCTGATTCAATTAGTCAATGTGTGATTGGATAAGGAAGCAATGGACTGGTTGCCTTGGAAACAGGTAAGCCTTCTTTCACCAAACACCCATCTCCTTTTACCCCATTTTGGGAATATGTGTAAAAGCAAAAGTTAAGGCATGTTTAATAGGAAGCAAAAAGTAGTCACATAGTAACTCCTCATCCCTGCTCAGCCCACATGAAATAATAAAATCATTCCAACTTATATCTTTGTGCCTGCAGTTCTTGTAGAAATGGCTGTGACGTGTGTTTGACTATAACCAAATATGTGCCTCCTATGCTTCCTATTAAAAATATAGGGCTTGGCATATGTTTTTAGCTGACATTTACTTGGATTTTTGTTTTGGCATGGACATTGTTCCCTTTCAATGAAATTTCCAGCAATGCTCAATCTGGGAGAGGCAATTATGATATAATAAAAAGACCATGTATGTCATAACTGCCCTGTTCAGTTCAGCAATCTCAGAGGAAAAATTATTTTAAAAGGCCTATGAACAAGACAAACAATTTGAAGTGTTATGCAAAACTGGTGATTATATAAAGTTTACATTCCAACCCAACTTTCTTGAATGGTATTCTGGACTAAATAATGCGACGTATGCCAGGGATATGTCATTAAGCAGCATGAGCCAGGATCTGCTTTTGACTTTGGCTTCTCTTGTACACACAAGAGCTGAGCTCTTAACCAAATATCACCAAATATCAAAGGGAACTTGAATATACTCTACACCCCAAGATACATATAATGCACAGAACCATTAAATGATGGACATTGTCATCCAAAACATATGGAAGGCACTAGGTTGGAGAAGACTGATAAAAGCCAAGCAAAACAGCAAGGCGGTTCCTGGAAATAAGACTAATGGATTCCATGAAGTTCCATTCTTGGTTTCCGAATTAATGAGTCTAGCCCTAACACAATTTTAGATCAGTACTTATTTCTGTACAGCTATTTCATTTCATTTCATTTATTCTTTGCTTTGAATATTTACGTCCTGCCATTTTAGTACAAAGTCCTCACAAGACAACTTGCAAAATAAACACAAAAAACAATATACAGTCGTACCTTGGATCCCAAGCACCCTGGATCTCGGACATTTTGACTCCCGAACGATCAAAATCCGGAAGTGACTGTTCCGGTTTTTGAATGTTCTTTTGGAAGCCGAATGTCTCCGCAGCTTCCGATTGGCTGTAGGAGCTTCCTGCAGCCAATCAGAAGCCGCAATTTGGTTTTTGAATGTTTTGGAAGTCAAACGGACTTCCGGAACGGGTTCCATTCGACCTCCAAGGTACGACTGTAAATGTAACATCATCTATAAAACAGCAGCCATCAGTTAGTTACAAGGCATAAAAAGCCAGCATAAAAAATAATAAAAGGTTTGACAAAAAAAAAGTTCTCTGGGTCACTATATATAGACATGACTATTGTTCCTTAGCAACCTTGAAACTGTTTGTCTATACATGCATTGCTATGGTGGGACTATGACTGCCACCATGGTTCCCATGTCTCCCATCTGAAACCCTAGAGATATGCCCCACCAACAGGCACCATTTAATACTTGTTCTGCGCTAGCAGGAAACTTATCCTTTAGTGTGGCAGCACCTACACTTTTTGGAGCTCCCTGCCTATTAACACCAAGCTGTTTTCTTTCTGGCAACTGCTTGAAATGTTTTTATTTAGGCCAGCCTACCGGAAATCTCTATGTGGGACAAGAAGCTACAGTTAGAACTGGATATGGAACAACTGATTGGTTCAAAATTGGGAAAGGAGTACGACAAGGCTGTATATTGTCTCCCTGCTTATTTAACTTATATGCAGAATTCATCATGCGAGAGGCTGGGCTGGGTGAATCCCAAGCCGGAATTAAGATTGCCAGAAGAAATATCATCAACCTCAGATATGCAGATGGCACAACCTTGATGGCAGAAAGTGAGGATTTAAAGAACCTTTTATTGAGGGTGAAAGAGGAGAGCGCAAAATCTGGTCTGAAGCTCAACATAGAAAAAAACTAAGATCATGGCCACTGGGCCCATCACCTCCTGGCAAAAAGAAGGGGAAGAAATGGAGGCAGTAAGAGATTTTACTTTCTTGAGCTCCATGATCACTGCAGATGATGAGAGCAGCCACAAAATTAAAAGACGACTGCTTCTTGGGAGAAAAGCAATGACAAACCTAGACAGCATCTTAAAAAGTAAAGACATCACCTTGCTAACAAAGGTCCGTATAATAAAAGTTATGGTTTTCCCAGTAGTGATGTATGGAAGTGAAAGCTGAACCATAAAGAAGGCTGATCGCCGAAGAATTGATGCTTTTGAATTATGGTGCTGGAGGAGACTCTTGAGAGTCCCATGGACTGCAAGAAGATCAAACCTATCCATTCTTAAGGAAATCAGCCCTGAGTGCTCACTGGAAGGACAGATCCTGAAGCTGAGACTCCAATACTCATGAGAAGAGAAGACTCCCTGGAAAAGACCCTGATGTTGGGAAAGATGGAGGGCACAAGGAGAAGGGGACGACAGAGGACGAGATGGTTGGATAGTGTTCTCGAAGCTACCAGCATGAGTTTGACCAAACTGCGGGAGGCAGTGGAAGACAGGAGTGCCTGGCATGCTCTGGTCCATGGGGTCACGAAGAGTCGGACACGACTAAACGACTAAACAACAACAAAACCCAGACATGAAGTTAAACATGTGTTTTATTTCTTTTTAGATACTGTTAATTATCATTTTTTGAATATTTTAAAATACCTGTTTTTATCTATAATAAAATGTTTTATTATATATATATTTTTGTAAACCACTTAGTTAAAAACAGCAGATTTACAGTGGTTTCTTCTTGGCCCAGTGGCAAAAGCACACCTTGCCATCCTCCCTGCCGTTATAACCCAACAGGTACCAAAGGCTTCTGGACTACTAAGAACCTCAAATGATTTCAATAGGCAGACGCCAAAACAGGGCAGAACCTGTAATATGTGAAACACTCCTTCTGTCTTTCCAAGACCTGAATGAACATTCCCTCACGCTCCCACATTTTGCAGCAGGATCCACTAGTTCCATTTATCTTTCACTATAAACATAAAGGGATACAGGCCTCACAATAAGGACTGGAGTGAGGAGACAGATTGCAAAATACCTTCTTGAAGAAAGAACTTTCCCTTTCTGTGTCTGCTGTCCCCCCACCCCCGTAATGCCATCCTCCTCCTCCTGAAAAATGAGGCACAAAACACTGACGCAACACAGAGCCTGCAGTTCTATGACCTTTAGGGTGTCCTACATTTAACACAGTATATTGAAATGAGAGCATTAAATGCAACACATTTCCTTGCCACGTACAAATAAGGAGACACATATATGCTCTTTTAGCAGCGTTCAACCTACGGAGGGAGCTTTCTGAGGCACAGCTGTATTTATTGCCCTATTCCAAACATTTATACTGCACACATCATTGTGATCTCTTGGTGTCTTGGTAATTGTCGACTTTCCATAAACTATTCCCGAGAGTAGGTATAACTTTTACCATTAATATACTGAAAACTGCAAGGCAATAAAGCACACAAAAGCCAGACGGAATAACTCTTGCAGATGGAGGGATGGATCAGATTATTAGTGAGGAAGACTCTCACTGTTAAGTAGACTGAGTGGCTCATTAGGAAACCAGAGCATAGTCTGGAAACTGTACATGCACAGTTCTTTATTCCACCACCAGAGGTGGAGCACGCTCTCTGCAAAAATCTGGTCAGTTGTGGAACAAGAAGACGACATTTACATGCTAAGAATCCCCACCATCCTTAACTGTATGATTATAGTTCTGTCTCAAGGGATAGTTCATTTTCACACAGATTAGAACACTTCTCTTATAGTTTCAGACAACTCCACAAAATAGTCCAATGTGGATAAATAATGGAAGACAGCGATTGTTTTCATGCACTCCTTGTGATTTCCCAGGGGCTGTTCCTGTTCGAAATAAAGTGACCAGCTGGAAGGATCTCTGGTCTAATCCAGTATAACCCTTCTTATGTTCTCACATCCCTCAAGCAGAGGACATGATATATTTCCAACAGTGTTTAGCCTTTTCAATTAAGACAATGAAGTAATAGCATCCTTGGATCCTAGCATCAATTTTCAAGAGGATTATTACCACTTAAACATTTACTTTTACAAATCATGTATTCATGAAATGCAAAGTTTCAAAATTTGAGTTTGGACTGTTAGTCAAATTTATATTTGGAATTGTTTCAGTTCTCTCTTAAGGGAGGATATGAAGTACAACTGTATTACATGTGGCAGGCTGCGAACAAGGCTTCATTGGAAAACAGAGCAGCTTTCTCCAATTCAACGCATCCCCTATGCGCACAAAGCAGGAGTGGCTAAGCCTTTTTCAGTCCAGGAACTACATTCAAGGTTAGCCAACCCTCCAAAGGCTGTGCAGCGTGCATGCATTCATGTAAGCACACACGTGTGCACTCACCACATCATATGCAGTACACACCAATCCGCACATGGACACCTACACAGGAACACAACGCACAATCTCTCATTCACACACAGAGCACACTGCGTGCCTCTGATGGGCAGGGGAGGGGGAAATCGCATCCCTATCATTCCACCAGTCTGGGAGGAGAGACTGAAACCTCTCCACTCGCCATAGCTCCCTCCTCCTCCTCTGTTATCATTTATCAATTATTGTTGCAAGTGGCAGCTGTTGTTGCACGTGGTCGCCTCAGCTGCTCTTCAGAATGATCTTGAGGTCATATCTTAAACAGCTGAAGCTTGTGGTGCCAGCAGTAACCAGTGCCACCTAGTGACTAAAGCAGAGAGCAATGGAGAGTGAGATCTCTCCAGTACACATCACCAAAGGTTCCCAAGCGCTGTGGTAATGCTCTCCATTAGGAAGTGGACAGCTGAAATTTTCAAGAGGGTTCTCTCCCCCCAAAATGCAGATTAGCTATTAATTACAGAGGGAAGACTGGACTGACCATTACAATAAAATAAAAAAATAAAATAAACCTGCCCCTCCTGACAAAAGGGGGGTACCTTTGGGAGCTACAAAAAGACTTGTAGGAGGCTAGATGTATTATGCAGGCTAGCTACCCTTGCAATGAAATTAGGGGGAAATAACCCAAAAATCACTTTAAAGTTCTATAGGTCCCACCCCCCACTAAAATTACACAACCATGCATGGGATTTATTTACTACAGGGTCACAAAGTAGTTTTTTATAAAGTACAGAGATGTGCTTTACCAAGAATATAAATATATTAGGTGAGAAATTCCCCTCTGAAAAACAGGAACATTATTGCCCACTACAATTCAACACACATACACACTATTTGATTTTACACAGTGCCTCTTTCTGAATATCAGTGTGGGCATGTAGGCGCTGTAAGAAATCGCTGATTACCTTTGCTTTGCTCAGGTCATTGTGCAAATCTCCTATCTAGGAGACACAGGCTGATAAAGAGTTCTGTAGATATTTCCCCAATTCACAGCACAACACAAAGCATGCTGGTATTTCACTCTGCAATCCAATATGACCTTGACTCAGTTAAGAAGGCTAAGGAACTTAAGAATTTTGTGTGCATGGAAAGAAACAGGGAGGATGGAAAACTTACTGTTTATAGAAGGAGAAGCAATTTTCACACAGCATCAAAAGGTAGTGAGGCGCCTTGTTTTACAGAACTGTTCCCTGCAAGGCCACAGGCAAATTCTTAAGACTATACCTACTTTTCCAAGGGAAGGGGAACTCTACTCATCACTTTTGGAAACATGGTAATTGACTTTCTTTCTGTTGTGTAACATGTTATACATGAAGCTGCTCTAAAGAGGTGTGGTGCTGTTTTTAAACACTACTTGGTCACAACCCGCAGAATAGCTAGGAAGGCAGGTAAGACACTACACTTGAAAGCATGGATGGTAAACAGTGGCACTGCTATGTGGTTAACATGTTGTATGCCTGCTAGTTTTTCCATGGTTTGGGAAACAGATAAAAGTGACTTGCTTATAAATAAATTTTATTTAAAAACACAACAACTTGAGAACTCTACATTGTTTGTAGTAATAAGGTAACTTCATTTGGTCTGTTAAATAAAAGCTCATCAGTTTACAGGACCGTGTACAATGAAGCTGTTGTAGGAGAAAGGGTACGTACCCCTGGATATGATATATGGACTTCTATTTTTCACATCTTCTGCAAAAGCACTTATATTTCTTCAGTCCATTCTCTCTCTCTCTAAATATTCCATCTGATGGCCTTGGTATGCATTGCACATTATGAAACTGAACATTATTAACCAACTTGATGAAAGAAGAAAAAATGTACCAAAGTAACTTTCCATCTGCTATGAAGACTCTTTTTGGGGGAAGTAAGGACTCAGGAACATATACAGGAAGGAAAATAAAGCTAATTTTAGAGCCAATTTTATTTTGTGGAAAGTACTAAGGCGATTCATATGCAACATTTACCAGATGGTGGTAACATGGTCATACTACTCAATAAGATGGGGAAGCAATGAACATGGAAAATCTTGGTTTATACTTTACTGTGTGACTGGAGAGTACACAGTAAGCTGAGTACTGAAAAACTTCTTATCCTCAGCACCTCATCTCTGAGATTCTAGCAATCTCCTAGCTGTTTGGATTAATTAGACAATAGGTGATGTAAATCTGTATAATTAGCCGATGAAGATCTTCTGATGAAGCCTGCTCTACATGCTACTGCCATCTGAAGCATGTTTGCTAAGCACATGGGACAATTCTTGCCCCCAGAAAAACTGTCAACATGTATAAGGTTGATAAAATACTTCCTTATCTAGTGGATCTTCAGTGTTAAATTGTTTCTGGATTATGTTTTTTCCCCCTTTGGTTGCCTTTTTGGTTGAAAAGGGATTTAATACATTTTTAAATAAACAAAAAAATACGTAACATTATTATATTGCTGTCTCTTCCTTTGCAGTGGAGAGGAAAATAGGCTATAAATCTACTTTTTCTTTTCTTTTTTTTAGAATTTACTGGTTTAAATGTTTCTACCAAAGTTTAAAGTCAAATAGTTCTGAAATTGTCAGCTCAGATATTTAGACCTGCGCATGCTAGGTTGCAGACCTAAGCTTCAGGAATGTCTGGGCCCACTGCTATGCTATGTTTAAATCACATGAAATCCACCCTTTTTTTAATCCTTCACCTCGCTCCACCAATCACAGAAATCAAGTCCACAGTGTGTACCTTCTGCAAGCCACTGTCCAGTTCACTGTCCAGTTCATTAATGCAGCAGCAGGCATAAATGTTCACAAAGTCTGAGTCACTTCCAAGCTAAGTTCTTACCAATCTTGACTTATTTACGGCTGACGCTATAATTGTTCTGCATATTTGTCTGCGTTATTTTGCAAGATCGTTCCCCAACTACAATGATGTACACAAAATAAATCTAGGAAAATCTATGGGATCTGTTTAACATAAAGATATTGCTGACGGGGGATAACTGCAAAGTCCTTTTCTGGTTTCCATGTATATTTAATACAGTTTAGAAATGCAAATGCTCTTGGAGGCAGGAGGGAAATAAGGCAAAATGTTAAACTAAGGCTACAATCCTAAGCACATTTATTTGGAAATGAACACACAGCGGGATTTGCGGTGGATAAAAATGCATACATTTAGGCTGCATGTTCCCCCAGAAGCTTATGGTCAAAATTGTATTTTAAAACTACCACCCATGATTCTGTTTACAGAGCAACTACCATATAATTCAGATCTGGCTTCCAACACATCTGGAAGTACCAAGAAAATATTAAGACAGGGCGCATACAATGGACCTAAAACCCAGGGTTAGTTGCATTATCTCAAAAACATCCCCATGTAGTTGGAAAGGCTATTATTATTATTACTACTAATAATAAGTTACTGTGTTCATTTATTTATTTTATTTTTATTAGTATAATGATGAATACAATATAATTTTATAGGAAGGAGTTCAATATAGTACTATTGAAATCATTCTGTCGGTACGAACATTTCAGCTTGCCAGTCAAAATGATCAGGGAACCAGGCAGAGGGCCTTCTTGGTAGTGGCACCCACCCTGTGGAACGCCCTCCCACCAGATGTCAAAGAGAACAACAACTACCAGACTTTTAGAAGACATCCGAAGGCAGCCCTGTTTAGGGAAGCTTTTAATGTTTGATGTATTACGGTATTTTGATATTTTGTTGGAAGCCGCCCAGAGTGGCTGGGGAAGCCCAGCCAGATGGGCGGGGTATACCGTATTTTTCGCACCATAGGACGCACCGGACAATAGGACGCACCTTGTTTTAGAGGGGGGAGAACAAGAAAAAAAAATTCTCCCCCTCTCTGCCCAGCGCCCCTTCAGCGAGGGGGAGAATTTTCCCCTTCTTGTTTTCCCACTCTAAAACAAGGTGCCGTTCCGGCGGCTACCTTGGAAGCCTATGCACTGACCCCTCTCACTCTCCAGGCTTCAGGTTCCTTTCGAACTGCTCTTTGGGGCTGGCGGCGGAAGCCCACCACCAGCCCCAAATAGCAGGTCAGGGAGCAGCGGAAAGGCGCAGCGGAGAGGCTGCTGCCATAGTCGCGCGTCACCTCTCCAGCCGGGAGAGGGTCACGGGGCTATGGCGTCTTCGCTCCATAGGACGCACACACATTTCCCCTTCATTTTTGAAGGGTAAAAAGTGCGTCCTATAGAGCGAAAAATACGGTAAATAATAAATTATTAATTATTATTATTATCATCATCCCCCTACGACCTGCTATGGAGAGTGCAGTGGGAGGAGAGAAGAGATGGGTAAAGTCTCACTGCCCTCGTGGAAGTCTACCAGTGGGACCCTTAACAATTAGTGTTTCTTATGAGTAGTAATTATTTGACCTAAACAGTAATAGTTAAATGATTGGTGCTTTTCCTAGACGCTTAAAGGATTTCACGTGCATTATTTCTGAGTTGAGTAGATGTTACAGTAGTGCGACTGCCACTGAATGCAGCTACCCTCGTATTTCTTCTTTCTACTAGTAATGTCTAATAACAAAAAGGTGCTCTCTAATCGTACAATGCTTTGAGTTTTCTTAGCTGGCTGACATTCACAGGGGCAGGGAACATCAAAGAGCAAAAGAGAGCCTAGTTCTGCCCTAAGTAATTCTTACAACAGCACCATAAAGTAAATCACAAGGGAGACTTCTTAGGCCAAGTAAAACCATGTGCCCATCTAGTCCGTTAACACCTGCTCTGGCTAACTAGCTGCAGATCTCCATCTTCTCAGACGTAAGTCTTTAACACCACCTGCTACCTGATCCTTTTTTAAGTGGAGATGGCAGGGATTGAACCTAAGCTTCATGCGAAAGAAGGGGCTACTGAAGCTTTCCTGGGTGCCACCCTCTTCTCACTCTGAATTCAAGTCAGGCTGTAAAAGAAGGTTCCAGAGGGCACTTTGAGGGTACTCCTGGTCTCCCTTTCCAGCTGTGAGTCAGTGTTTTTAAATTTGGTGCCGTTTTCTGCTGCCACAGGGCAAACAAATAAATAAACAAGAGTCAAATTCAAAAAGCACCAAATTGTTCCAGTGGCTTTAAGGGAAGAATCCAGAATGCATGTAGTGTGTTCCCATTTATTCCATTTCAGGTTGGCCCCACCAGTTTACCTGTCCTGCACCTAACGTATTTGACCCCATGCCAGGGGTCAAATGAAGAGGCCTGGTGAACATAATCAGGCCCAGGGGCCAGAGGCTCTCCATCACTATTATATTCCATGATTTTACATTTCCTCTCAATGATCCCATTTGCTAAGCGGAGGAGACTTTAATAACTTTTTCAGGCATTTCTCCCATGTAAGCCTTTTACAGTTGTACCTTGGATCCTGAATGCTTTGGTACTCAGATGTTTTGGCTCCCGATTGCCGCAAACCCGGAAGCGAGTGTTGCAGTTCTTTGGAATCTGAATGTCCAGCGGGGCTTCCGATTGGCTGCAGGAGCTTCCTGCAGCCAATCAGAAGCCGTGCTTTGTTTTCTGAACGTTTTGGTTGTCAAACACATTTCCAGAACGGATTCCGTTCAACTTCTGAGGTACCACTGTATTTTATTTATTGCTCACACCTACACACTTTTCATCCCTAGTCTGGCATTTTTGAGATGGGGTAACCCAAAGGGATGTGGGTGGCGCTGTGGGTAAAACCTCAGTGCCTAGGGCTTGCCGATCGCATGGTCGGCGGTTCGAATCCCTGCGGCGGGTAGAGCTCCCATCGTTCGGTCCCAGCTCCTGCCCACCTAGCAGTTCGAAAGCACCTCTAAGTGCAAGTAGATAAATAGGTACCGCTTTATAGCGGGAAGGTAAACGGCGTTTCCGTGTGCGGCTTTGGCTCGCCAGAGCAGCTTCGTCACGCTGGCCACGTGACCCGGAAGTGTCTCCGGACAACGCTGGCCCCCGGCCTCTTAAGTAAGATGGGCGCACAACCCTAGAGTCGGACACGACTGGCCCGTACGGGCAGGGGTACCTTTACCTTTAACCCAAAAACAACAGCCCTCAAAATTCACATATGTCATGGATGGATTTTTGTTTTTAACAGTGGATATCCCTACGTAAAAAAACAACCATCACTTAAGTCACTCTTCAAGGAACAAACACACTTGAACAAAAATGAAAGGGGTTGTTATGTGAGCCCATAACACACTTTAATTAATGCCTTCTACAGAAGGACTTAGGAAAGTAGAAACCTTGTAAAAACAGCATTACTCACTGATCTCTAGTCTTAAAAGTAGCACAACAGGAGAAAGGAGTGAGGATTAGGAATGTAAAAGCTGCCTTGTATGAAATCAGGCTAATACTTCATATTGATCAGAACTGTCTGCACTGGCCTTTCCCAACCTGGTGCCCTCCATATGGTTTGGACTACATTTCCCATCAGTTCTATCTATCATGGCCAGGGCTGGTTCTTCCTTTCTGAATTAAGCAGCTTGTGATGTAGGAATCATCCCTTCTTTGACAAGCACTCACAGCTCACTAGTGAAGCCTATCTAGTGTGAAAACATATTAAGCTATTCTGATGCTTTCTGAATTATTCTGCAATATTTCATGTTTAGGTTGTTAAGTTTTTAGTGCACACCTCGGGAGTTTTTCTGTCAAAGCTCTCTAAAATGGTAAGATCTTTTAAACTAGAATAATCAATTTCAATATCCCAATGTGCAAGCTTAAGCACCTCTAACAGCTGCTTACGGTATACAGAAACTGTACAGTGGGTCATTCACAATCTCTCTGGTTTTTGTACAATTAATGCTAGCACACTTACTAAGGTGTAAGCCCCACTGGACAAAGCAGGACTAATGTCTAACTAAGCATGCACAGGATGGCACTGCAAAGCTGTTTTCTAAGCTTCTCTAAATGTCAATTCATTCTCTGATGAAAATCTGAAGCAAAAAGATCAATATGTAATTCTTCCCAAGAACAAGCCACCTCACTGGAACATACAACAGATTAACAATGATGGTTAATCTAGGTGACCAGATGCAAAAGAACACATCCTCTGCACATTTCGCAGTTGTGCAGAAGTTTCAGCAGATGCACCTAGCATGCACTGTAATGGGGTTTGGGGCTGCTTGTGCGTAAGGCGCAAACTGCTCCAAGCTGAGTAGTTTGGTTAAAACTTTCCCCTGGCTGGACAGTCAGTACTCCGTGACTGTCCCAATCACTGGCAGAATCCGTCAGTGGGCGTTTCCTGAATTTCTTCCAACATAAAAGTTCTTTGACACTAAGTCGCCGCCTAGCTTCTCTGCGCAGAAGCTTTCTGCGCAGAGTGGGCGTCCCAAGAGGAGGTCCTGTGCTCTCCCCGCTGGTCTCACTGGAAGAGTCCTGGAGCCTTCCCTCCGAAGCTCCCTCAGCCTCCCCTTTCTCCCTGGCGTCACGTCTATTTCCTTCCCCAGCGGAAGCTCTCCCTCTCTCCTTGCTGGTTCCCTTGGCTCCAATGGCAGTTCCCTGACATGCACACAACCTGAAATTTCCTCTTTTGTAACATGGTTACTAGCAAGGCAACTTGCAAACTCCTTCGAAGTTGATTCCACTACCACCCCACCACCAAAACCCAAGACGGTAGGAATCTTACAAAAGAACTGTAACAGTATTTCAACAATATTTCACAGGCAAGATCTCTAGTCTAGGAGCTAGAAAAAACAATCAAAATTCTCTAAGTTTCTGATAGCAAGCATTGGGCAGGATAAGTGGTAAACATACCTGAAAACTATTTAAAGTCTAACAAAACAGATAGGCTAATATCTTACATACACTTACCTGGGAGCAAGTCTCACTGAACACTATGGAAGCTTCTTGTATAATATTATTAATATTTTAAAAATAATTTTCTTATTTGTATTTCAGCCACTCTGGGTGGCTTCTAAATTGACATACATGGGGGATTGCACACTTAGTTTCATTCTTCAGTCTTGAGCACCTCACTCTTTGTTTCTATTATAGTGTCCAAAACCAGAGTGTATACATTTATATTCATTTTGCTCATATTCCTACTGCTTTAAATCCAAGCTTCGAAGCTCAAAAGAACAAATGAAACATTAGTCTAGTCTGCTTTGTAAACTCTAATATAGTCTAAAAATAATTTTTAGAGCCAATTTTGCTAATACTGAAGAGGTACATAGTTCAGATAAAACGCCTTAAAAGCATACTTCAGATTCGACCTATCTAGCAGGAAAGGAAGGAAATTAGCCCTAAAATTGTTTTTCTCCTTGCAAAAATTTTTGGCAGTGAAATGTCCTCTGTGGTAAAGCCAAGACTGTTCCAATTATGTATTGTTTAGAACCACACAGCTTCTGTAAAAAATGTTAACTTTTTAAACCTCAGTACATGAATACGTGTTGCAAGACCAAAATTAACTGAATGAAGAATATGGACTATATGACATGCCCCTTTAGACTTGGTTTCTCTGATTAGGGTCCTATAATAATGTCAAATTACCATCCACATGGATGGTTCCATTATATGCCATCAACGTTTTGAACAGCAACACATGCAGAAGACACTGGTGGATATCCAAGGTCAGCTAGTGCATGTGAGCGTATTCAGTGTAGATTACAACACACTATATAAATACATTCAGAGGCAAATCTTCGTAAGTGAGGCTGCGGCGGCCCTTTATTTTGCTATCCTTGCTCCACAGTGAGTGTTTTAATAATGGCTGTGGTGTATGCCTGAATGCCCTACCACGTGGTTATTTTAAAAATAATAACAACAGGATTTAAAGCATGGATAAATGTGCAGGCTCTGTTTCTTGTGCTAATCATAGTACAACTGCATGGGCGAGACGTGTGTCTAAATGTCGGTGTTGTGGGTCATGTGTTGTAACAACGTTGTTGACCTTCTGGGAGGCAGGTTGGGTGGGCGGGGCGGCATGTCATCCGAAACCTAAAGTTCTACATTCCCTCTTTGATCTCCGGCCCTTCCCAATAGCTCATCAGGTTTTGTCAGAACACATGCTGTCAGTGTGCATTCCCTTCTCATTGATCTTCTGTTCTTACAAATAGCCTCTGGTTATTTGCATTTATGTTCTACACCCAGTGATCCCCCTCCTAACAAAGGGGAGTTTCTTGTGGATAGATACCGTCTGTCAGCAGAATAAATAAAATCAAACACATCTGCAGAAAATATTCTCCTCTGTTTCAGTGTCTCATTTACCAATCCCTGCTTTTTTAAAAAAGCATAATCTGCTGAGCGGAATTTATCTCTGAGTACAGTGGTACCTCGGGTTAAGTACTTAATTCGTTCTGGAGGTCCGTTCTTAACCTGAAACTGTTCTTAACCTGAAGCACCACTTTAGCTAATGGGGCCTCCTGCTGCTGCTGCACCGCCAGAGCACAATTTCTGTTCTCATCCTGAAGCAAAGTTCTTAATCTGAAGCACTATTTCTGGGTTAGCAGAGTCTGTAACCTGAAACGTATATAATCTGAAGCGTATGTGACCTGAGGTACCACTGTACATCTCAACATTTGCAGCAGAAAATTACGGTAACGTAAAACAATTTCTGAGTGACCATCTGAAGCCTGCCTACATGATCTTCTCATTTCTACATTTTAGTTTATTTATCAATTGTTACTTTTATATCCCACCTTTCTGCCTAGGAGCTGAAGGTAGCATACATGGCTCTCTCCCGGCCAATTTTATCCTTGCAACAACCCTGTGAGGCAGGCTAGGGTGAGAGGCAGTGGCAGGGGGGTTTGAAGGGCACAAAACATCCTGAATAAAGCAGTACCCCTAACAACTAGATTTTTATTTTATAACCAGGAAACTCACCCTCTTCAAATTGAATGTTGTTGATTAAAACCCTCATACAGTGGTACCACCGGTTAAGTACTTAATTCATTCCGGAGGTCCGTACTTAACCTGAAACTGTTCTTAACCTGAAGCACCACTTTAGCTAATGGGGCCTCCTGCTGCTGCCACGCTGACGGAGCACGATTTCTGTTCTCATCTTGAAGCAAAGTTCTTAACCTGAAGCACTATTTTTGGGTTAGCGGAGTCTGTAACCTGAAGCGTATGTAACCTGAAGCGTATGTAACCCGAGGTATCACTTTACTCAAAACTTCCACACTGGTCTTAGAACTTGCCAACACTACAAGGAAAAAGCCTTCAGCAGAGTGCTAACTGTATTTGGAAATATGGAAAGCCCCTTGCTTAGACAGGCGACAGTATGTAAACCAACATTCCCTTTTGAGGGGCGAAGGTGCCTGTGATTCAGTAGCTGCAGAAACGTTAATGGTAATGTTATCTTGGTTGCTCTTCTTAAAGGGTCTAGTTAAGCCCTTGATTTCACCTTGCAAAATAAAGCCGACGTAGTGCTTCTGCTACAGAGGTTATAACTTTGTTTCAAAGGCCAAAACTGCATACAAGTCCAGTAGCATGAATTTGACACAATTTATAGTAGAAAGGGGAAATAATAATATCAGTAGGGTGTGAAAATCTCACAGGCCTAGGCTCTCTGGCATGAAACTGCAACAGAGGAGTTACAGCTTTGATCTTACCTCCTCAGTTATTTCTCTTCCAGATATAGAAGTCCTGACATTTCTCTGGTATTTGTGTGTCATTAAAATATACCCTAAATATATCTTAATTCCTATAAATAGCAAAGTGAAACTTTCAAGGCTAAGTAAAAAATAAATCTGGCATTCAGAACACCATATAAACAAATAAATAAAAGTTGAAATAAACTTGCAACTATTATCATATTACACTGAGCATTTCCTTGGAGAAAGTAGAAATTTTTGAATTGTGTGGTTTTAAATCTGATGTTCTGATCTACAAAAGCTCACGCTAGCACTCCAGAACCTGCAAAAACAAATTACTACAATTATAATGGCTACTCCCCCTGCCATATTCAGTTCTAACCACAGCAATATTTTTTTAAAAATTAAATTCCTACAGACGCTTTCTCTTGTCTTCACACAAAAGTAGTTAAAAGTCAAGTTTTCAATTTTTTTTCCTTTAGAGGCAGTGGCCAATTGGCAACTACTTCTGAAATGCAATCAACGAGCTCTCAAAGCTATTGAATTCTTCTTTCTGAAAATGTATGTATCACCGGTTTTAGCTTTGGACCAATCCCCAAAACAGAGGAAAAGCAGGATGCCATGGAGGTGCTGAGCGCTTCTTGAAGAAGGCAAAGGATAGCTACAAAACGACACCATTCAACGCAGGGGTCTAGAAAACATTTTGGCAATCCGAACATTAAACAATGCTCCAGACAAATGTATCTGCTGAAAATAATGGTACTATCTGTAAGCTTACCATAATGTCAGGTGGGATGACAGGAGAAGCCACAGCAAACACTTCAGTAGGGAGAGAGCACAGAGCAAGAGCTCCATTGTGATTTTCAGGTTTACCTTATAATAATAAGGAATGGTTTTATCAGTGTTTTCTAATCTCAGTGGGTTGTGGGAGGGGGAGCTCAGCAGGGGTGAAATCTATATGTGCTGGGTGCTGCCTGTCCAGCATTATGATGTATTTCTTCCTCTTTTTTCTAAGCAGAAGTCCCTCATAGTCCCAGTTGCCAGAAACAAATTATCACATTTGCAATATATGCTATAATTACAATGCTTGTTGGCTAAGAAACAACTGTTGCTTGGAATTCGTATCACTGAAACGGCATTTTAATTTCTCACAAATGTTACATCTTTATCCTGTATGGATCAAAAAAGAAGAATTAAGTGGATATACAATGAGATACCCCCAGCGAGTGGGGGAGAAAGGGAGGCAGACTCAATGATTTGTTGTAATCTCTATGTCTTTTGTATGCTTGTTATACCAATAAAAACCAAAAATTAAGATAAAAACAAATGCTCAGCCTAACATTTGTGCACTACAATTCTTGATCATGGCTGAACACAAGCATTAAACAATTAAGCACTGGACAAATATGAGCAGGTACTGGATCACAGAAAGCACTGAAGACAAATGTGTGACTTTTTTTTAATAAAACCTTCTCTTGGTGAGTGATTTTTCAAACTCAAAAGACAAAGCTGAAGGATGAGACTTGGCTGTAGTCACCTAACCATGGGATCATACATGTACACACATGCTTAATTAGAAACAAAAGCTTATTAAAAACATAGTTGCACAGATGAAAGCAGTAAATGCAACCTATGTACTGCCTATACTGCCTCCAGGATAGATTTAGACTTTTTTCATTTATTAAAAAAATTCAGATTAACTCTTGATGTGGCATAATGGGGATATTCCCCCACTACTGCCTTACTTGCCAAGTTTATGAGCTCACTATGTCTGTAACTGGATTACCTCTGCATCCTGCTCACGGAGGTGGTAAGTTTTCTGTAAGCACTCCAGCGTTTTTGAACATAATGTCTTCTTTTCCAAGAGGCACTCCAGAAGTAAGACCAGCTGGTCTGGGGAAAGCTAGAAGAAAATAAATAGCTTGCTTAGTGTATAATTTGACTAAAAGAGACCAGACAGTGAATAGTCTGAGATAACCTGTGTAATTATATCATGTGCATGAAATTCAGGAACAGTTTATTGTACTTCATTTCTGAAAAGCCTTACATTCTCTGTATTCCAAAAGACTCTTTCCAAAAGGCTAATCAAAACTTATCTATAGTAGTTTCTCAATCAATATTTAGATTAGATGAAAACCATACTTAGCTTAATGAAATGTTTTTAAAGTTTATTGGGCTCCGAGCTTTATGGAATACATATGCTTGTGACTCTGTTTTGATAAAGGCAGAAAAACAAGAGTGCAAGTTAAACTGCATCAGCTCCCAAAAGCTCAGAAACACAGAAGAATGCTGAACTAGACAGAGGTCTGTCAGTTTTATGATAGAAAGCATTCGTTTGTATGTAAAGGTAAAGGTACCCCTGCCCGTAAGGGCCAGTCGTGTGCGACTCTAGGGTTGCGTGCTCATCTCGCTCTAGAGGCCGTGAGCCGGGGCTGTCCGAAGACACTTCCGGGTCACGTGGCCAGCGTGACGAAGCTGCAGCTGGCAAGCCAGCACCAGCGCAGCACACGGAAACGCCGTTTACCTTCCCGCTAGAAAGCGGTCCCTATTTATCTACTTGCACTTAAGAGTGCTTTCGAACTGCTAGGTGGGCAGGAGCTGGGACCAAATGACGGGAGCTCACCCCGCCGTGGGGATTCAAACCGCCGACCATACGATTGGCAAGTCCTGGGCACTGACATTTTACCCACAGCGCCACCCGCGTCCCCGTTGTTTGTATGACTGAGAAACAAAAACAAGCTTGGTGGCATACAAGTACATATTGTGATGGTACATTTCCAGTGCAAAGTTGCCCAAGTTCCCTTTCAGTTGTACAATTGATGAAATATGCGTATACTTGCATCTTTTATGGTGCAACTATATGCCTATTTACTCAGAAACAAGTCCCACTGTGTTCAATGAGCCTTACTCACAGGTAAGTGTGCCAAGGACTGCAGCCATCTTGTGTTTACAGACAAAAAGAGCTAAGAATTTAAGTTCAGGTAATATGAAGGAAAACGTCTGATGGAGCTTAAGTATTCCATTTACTCTGTTTTTATCGGATGGAAAAATAAATAATTCATTGAAAATGAAAGTACTAATATATGTCAGCTACCAGGAGATATCATTTGATTTGGAAATTCTGGGTCCTGAATGTCCCGTAAAGGTTTTCTTATTTACTCTCTACAAGTCTGCAGCATAAAAAAGAAAATAAAAAATGCCATGTGTAGAAATAAGCTTGTGCATGCAAAACAGAAGCATGGTATTACTCAGTAATCCCACTTTATCACATCTGAACACCCAACTGTTGAAATGCTTCCAGATCTTTTTGTGTGATGGCTTTGCCTAGTATACCCATACTTGCTGTATTTTGGTACGGGGATCAAATTCTAACAAATAAAGAACACTGACTCTGTAAGGATACATTGATTACATTAACCCACAAATTCCCACTTAAAATCAGTACTGTACAGATAATGCACTTTAAAATCCTGTCAAACCAGATAAAACAACAACAAATAATTTAAGCATAAGGCCCACTTTCCAGATTCTTAGAATAACCCTGTACCGCTTGCAGTCCTAACCATATTATGATTTTCTTCACTGATGTCACTTGTGAAATCACCCTTAAAGCAAAAAAGGAACAAGGTAGTAGCTGATTGTCCTAGACATTTTTGGTTGAACAAATGTCCCAAACCCTGAAGATTAAGCTCATTTGCAATAGGAAATACTACGGAATGAACTCCCTATGTTGGGAGAAATCATTGTTTTTCCATTTGCTTTGGTCCCTCCTCACCAGTCTGGTGGTGGTGGTCGTTGGAGTTTACATATGTATACTGCTCTTCATCTGAATATCACAGAGCAGTTCACAACATAAAGATACAAAATGAGAACACAATTTACATAATAAAACCAGAACAAAAAACCCCAATAACCCTCCTCCCACAAACACATTTAGAGACCATAGAATCTTCAGCCAGCCAGCCAAAGGCCTGGTTATAGAGAAATGTTTTCTCCTAGTGCCTAAAGATATGTAATGAAGGTGCTAGGAAAGCCTCCCCGGGGACAACAGTCCACAAACAGGGAGCCACTGCAGAGAAGGCAAACCCGTTCCCGGGTTGCCACCCTCTGGACCTCTTGTGGTCCTGAGCCATTTTCATTTCATTAAGGGTCTCTTGTTTATGAGTAAGCCATGAAGGGACAGCTGATTTTGTGCTCATTGACTAGCCTCCACATGTCCTCAGGTAAATATAAATTTCTCATCACTTTGTAACCTGCAATCATTCTTTGTTAGTCTCCTTAAATTGAAGAGATGACATGCCATAAATGAGTACAGGTTTCTAGAATGATTTGTTTTTTGAGTCTCTGAATGGTGTCTCAAAGGGCCAATTTACACAACTACTTCTGTAAATGGCAGCTGACTGAGAAACCTAGTCCGAGCTGACTTCCAGCTTCTCCAGCCTCAGCTGAGCTTATCACATGCATGTGCCCCCAAGCATTTTACTAGCCATAATAGTGCCAAACGAAACAAAACCAAACCACTGTGGTGGTGCATGAACCTGACTGGCTTGGCATGGTCATCCGAAACCGACCCCTGTTTCTCAGTGTTTGTGTGATGATGCATTAAAATACTGTACTTAAAATATATTTCTTAAATATATGTGAGCACAGATACACACATGTGCATGTTTAAAGCTGCAACCCTAAGCACACATACTACAAAGAAAACACCACTAAACTCAATGGAACTTGCTTCTGCGTAATCATGCTTGGGATCATGAAGCAAACTACTTGTTTCTTGGAAATCAGAAATGCACCAGTAAGAAAACATAAAATAAATAGTTGTTAAAGGCAGCAATATTTTAAACATAAGCTTTTATGCCCCCCCCCTTTAAGTTTACTTCAACTTTAGTAAAGGTAAAGGGACCCCTGACCATTAGGTTCAGTCATGACCGACTCTGGGGTTGCGGCGCTCATCTTGCTTTAATGGCCGAGGGAGCCGGCATACAACTTCCGGGTCATGTGGCCAGCATGACTAAGCCGCTTCTGGCAAACCAAAACAGTGCATGGAAACGCTGTTCACCTTAGCACTGGAGTAGTACCTATTTATCTACTTGCACTTTGACGTGCTTTCGAACTGTTAGGTTGGCAGGAGCAGGGACCGAGCAACGGGAGCTCACCCCGTCACGGGGATTCAAACCGCCGACCTTCTGATCAGCAAGTCCTAGGCTCTGTGGTTTAACGCTCAGCACCACCTAGCAGGGGTTGCCCAACCAACATTGTGTCCTGCAGATGTTGTGGACTATGACTCCCAATGCAGACCATTGGTTATGCAAGACTGAGCCAATGAGAGTTGCTGTCCACTATATCTGGAGGGCTCCATGTTGGCTCTCCCAAGTTTAGCAGATCGGTGTTAAAGATTTTACTGTTTGAGGACATAGGGAACCTAAACTAAAACTAAAAAGCTGGGGAGACTTCTTGGAAATTAATGTCTTGGCAAGGGAATTACTTCTGAATGTAAATTGAATTTCAAATGCCGCATAACACCATCTAATAAATGTCACTTCTAAAAGGAAACGGCACCAAAGATTTAGAAATTGAAGGGTAGTTGCGGTTTCTTTTGAAATGTATCTTTGGCAAAGACCTTACATGCTACACATACAAGGAGCTATTGTTTAAAAGAAAGTTCATTAAAGATCTAACTTTGGCCAAAAAAAGCAGAGAAATGTATGAGCAAGGTAACCACATGTCCTTGCTTTACCTCACTGAGCCTCATATATAGCTCTGTATTTCATGGCATAGGCCTTTGGCTTTGAACAACTGTGAAAATCTAGAAACACGGCAGATCAAAGAGTTGGCTATTTTTCATGCATGCCCCCAAGAAGTGACACCCCCCGTTCTTAATTTCATGTTAAGAGTTAATGCTGACAGATCTGTAACTAAAATAAAATTAATGGGTGTATAAGTACCTAATAACATTAATAAAGCAAGACAGAGTACTAATGCAAATGCTTGACTATAGGCCTCTGGGCCTTATACTGATTCCAGGACTGAACTTGTATAGACACAACAAGCTCCTCCACATGCAGCTGCTGGGTGACCCTGGGCCAGTCACACTTCTTTGAAGTCTTTCAGCCCCACTCACCTCACAGAGTGCTTGTTGTGGGGGAGGAAGGGAAAGGAGAATGTTAGCCGCTTTGAGACTCCTGAAGGGGAGTGAAAGGCGGGATATCAAATCCAAACTCTTCTTCTTCTAGGAGTAAGCTTCATTGAACCAGTGGAACTTGTCTGAGTAGACACGTATAGGATTGCACCAAAAATCACACTGAAAAATGTGTTTCTCTCCTCTGATTCCTTTGCGTACGAGAGACCCTTTTCCAATAGATTTTCATCAGTTCAATAACTTCCAGTACTTGAGGACAAACTTGGTCCATTTTCACAGAAGGTGCATCTGTGACATTCTCAAGATACTCTCTCATGCCAGTATTGCAACATGTGAATAGTTAGTGCAGAATCCAATGCAGAAAACAAAGGAAATGCACATTGTAATCACTATACTGTTATATTCACATTATAGATTGTTTTAAGTAAAAACAACCAAATAAATAATCACATTAAGAAAGACTCTCTTAAGACTATCAGTTTACCTGATGTGACAAGATTTTCATTTATCAGCTTTCTCCATTGAAACATAATTTGTTTATGTGACCAGATGTTTCCATGCATGATGTCTGATCTGCAGCAGCAGTTTGAAACAACTGTAACCATGTGATACATATCTCCTGTATTCCTATCACTTTCTTGTCATCAACACACACTATTCTCAGCTGTTTGCTTATATTTTCCAAAAGTCAACAATACCACCGAAAGTGCCTTTTGGGCAGAATGCCACAATTTTCAAATAACCTACGTCAGAGTATTTCCACAGAAGGCAACACAAGTTGTTTGCTGTCAGCACTCAAAGTGGGATAGTTACATTTCAAATTAAGGTGAGACTCAATTACAGCTGTTGAAAAGTGGTGGAATGTTTTCAGATCTACCAGGAAAAAAAGTGGGAATACGTCTTACCTATCATCAGGCTCTGCCTGCTGTAGAAGATAAAGACTCACCACCACAACTCTAAAAGTGTTACTGTACAAGTGAGCTTACTTCATGATGTCAGTGAAAATCATCCATATACAACGGGTTGGATCAATATATTGTTTACAGAGGTTGGAGCATTCCCTGAGCTGTGATCCACTTTGCAGACTCTTCTACCTCCCATCAGCAGAGTGGGAGGCAGGGGGCAAATTTACTCCTCCCCCTGTAAGTCTCCAACACCACCTACTACACCAGGCATCCCCAACCTGCGGCCCTCCAGATGTTTTGACCCACAACTCCCACAATCCCTAGTTAACAGGACCATGGGATGATGGGAATTGTAGTCCAAAACATCTGGAGGGCCGAAGGTTGGGGATGCCTGTACTACACTGTTCCAGGGGGTTCCTAATTTGCCAGCAGGATCTTTCTGCTGGATCAAAAGCTTTCCATGGATGGAAGGAGCCTTTCTGCCCGCATGAGGTGAAGTCCAGACCCAATCCATTAGGCATACATGCTGTGACTAAGCTGCTTCTGATACAAAAGCTAATGAGGAGGTACATGTGCCCTTGAGACCTTTACGTCTGCAAAGTGTTGGTAAAAGCCCAGAGCAACTGAACAGGAGTGAAGATATGCAATGGTCATTTCTGAGAGCTTTGGCTAGGAAGTAGTCCATAAAATTTAACAAGCAAAGCAAGTTAAAAAAGAACTGACGTGTGGATGATAAAAATACAGCGACCTCTGCTGGTATGAAATGCGTTTTGCTGAAACACAATGTGAAGCAGACACTCCTAAGCCTAACCCATCTTTATCCCATAAAAATAAAGTTATTTTCCCATGATTGTTTGTACCAAATGTTCTTTCAAGTAAGCGTACTAGGGAGAGGACATAAATTATTATGCTGTGATTGAGCACACTGAAGTATCTTGTAACATTCCAAAGAACAGCACCATATGCCAGCTAGAAAGCCATTTCCCCTGAAATGGAACCCTTACGAGACTCTGGTTTTTAAAGTCAAATAATCCTATAACTGCAACTATTAAGGTTTTAAATCATTGTTACTGTGTTACAAACAAAACATGCTGAATTGTGCTCTACTTCTCTACAGGATCATGAACCCTCCCTGCTTTTTGAAGTTTGCATTACTTAGCCTTTAAATTTCAAAGATGACTCAGAAGAATGCAATAATGCAAAATAAAGTTTGCAAAGAGCAACAAATATAAAAAGATGCAGTCAAACGAAAGATAGGAAACACAGCACCAGACTATTGCTAGATTGACAGATTGTCTGATTCCATATAAAACAGCTCTGTATGCTCTTACTAAACAGCTTGTGCACAGATTTGGGTTCTCCAAATACTGAGTCTGAGTTTATGCACCTACTGGGTAAGAAACAAGACATGTACCTTTGTAATTTTTCATCTATGACAACAAGCTAAATTTTAAACTGTCAAAATCATTGTCCTTTATTTTGCCATGAAGTGCTGAGCTGCCAATTGTTTTGAGAAAGTTTCCACAAAGCAAGCACAGGAATTTTTTTTTTGCAAAGTATTATCTGACAGTTTCCCTGGCTCTTTCTTCCCAATAACTTGTAAAAAAAACACAGCGAAAACCAACCTTGCCTCTTCCCAAGCTTTCTCACTGCTTTCTACAAGGTCATTGGCCTCTCGTCCCAGAAGACCACCCACCCTAAAAGAGACTATTTGTCAACCCTTGTATTAGCATAATGTAATAAATGCCAGGTCCACAATTTATGCTAGAAAAAAATGTCATTGAAACATTTGACTACTGACCTTCAACAGCCATAAAAATGTGACACAGATAAATGCACTTGAGCATCCAGCAGCATTTCTTGCAGTGCGCCCCTAAGCCAGGACACAAATCACCAAAGGAATACAGCTGGTATGTTGAATATCCCATTTGCTACAGCCTGCACTTGAATGAAGTCATTGAAAGCCTCCTCAAAGGGAAATGTGCCCTGGACTAATGCAGCAACCAATTGACGGTGGCGTGATTTCTATTATTACTCCATTATCACACTGGGATCAGTGCCTAAATGAGCATACTTCCTCCCTGATGCCATTTCCTTTTATCCTGGCTGTATTCTAAAAGCGGATCAATGGTAGTAATACATATGATGTCACTTCAATTTACAGCTACTGCCTCCCTCTCCTACATCTACAGATAGATCAATTCTTTCCAAAAATGGTTAAGAAATGCACGAGGAGTCAATTCTCCAAGAAATTGGTTCTCTGCTATATTTGACCATGTTATTGTGGAAAGGAACTGTTTATACTGACTGAAAACAGCAGTTGGGTGTGGGGAGAGAAGAGGAGGCTCAAAAAAATAAAAAAAATTCACTACTGTGTACTGGAGAATGCTGGCTAAAACTCAACACAAACAAGCCCCAAAACAGAATTAGAGAATTTGACCTTTGAATATTACAAAGAGAAGCCTTCTAGCTTCAGACACAACAGAGTCAAGCACTTTTTCCCCCTGCTTGAAGGGGCGTTTGTGTAGAATGCTTTCTCAGTAAATTTCTTTTACAAGATTTCCCAAACTAAATGCCTTCCTACCCTCCTCTTTTAAAAAGAATGAGAGGGTGGGGGCAGCTAACCCACAGCTTTGATAGTGAATGGCTCCCTTTAGTTAGAGCTTCCTCATTAAATACAGATAAGAAAGCAGTGCTAGTGGTCCAAAAAACAGGGTTTATAGGCTCAGGGTATCTTTCACAGCCTGTACTTTCAGTCAAAACCAAAAAGAATAAAAGGGAGACCGTTAAGACACTTTAGTCATAAACTCTTTGTCAATTTGCCTTCAGGGCTGTTTTCTGCTGGCTGCAATTAAACTAAAACATTCTTAAAACAATTGCTTCCCCTCACAAGGACAAAAATAAAAGAAAATGAAATATTACGAAGAACTCAAAGCGCCGTTTCTTTTTTAACAGCAAACACATTTAGAAAGACATTGTCACGGTATACCTCAAATGATATTTGTGAATGCTGTTGTTTTAATCTAGGCTCCTTTCTTTCAAATGAATGCAAGCAGTTCTCCTTCAGGGACAAACATACGCTCATTTTAGCCAACATATGAATTTAATAAAAGTATCCAGAAAACCAGCTGCTAACAACCGTATTGATACACTGTAGTTAAAAGATTCAAATACTGTACTGGAAAAAACTTATATGGATTTGAATTAGGACGCATATGCAGAAAGAAGTCTGGAGCTGTGCATTAGACTTCCAATGAAGCTAAAAGAACCGAACTGGTTTGAGGCAAATAACTCTGGTCTACCAATTTATTTATCACATTTATATCTCACCCTTCATGCAAGGAGTTCAAGTCAGTGTTTACATCCTTATCTTCACAGCAACCTTAGATCAATATGAGAGATCACTTGCGCAGTCACCCAGGTTGGCTTTGTTTTCTTTTACACAAGAAGTTTAAATTGCCTCTCTCACACTGTGCCAATAGGGAAGAGATGCATTTTCACTATGAACAAGCTTTCTAGTCAGTGAGCGTTTTACACCTGCATTACAAACCTGGACTTGAAGGTTGAACTACCTTGGGTCTCAGTGTGAAAATATCATTTGATTTACAGCTGAGGGAAGATTTGAAACTAGGTCTCCCTGACTCAAATCTGGTTCTGGTTTGTAATGTGCCATGTTATATTTAATATACAGTATGAAATGAAAGAAAATATTTGGGGGGGGGGTTCATTTAGGGAAAAAATGTATCTTTTGAATATAAATGGACAATTTATCTCACACCTCAGAATTACTGATATTTTTCTACTAGCAACATTGTTTTTCAGTGTCTTACAATAAATGGTCTGATAAGAACTTTAAAAAGGGATCTGAAATGCACTAGAAAGAGGTTTGTGACAGGCAGCTATTGTGACATGTCACCTATATGCTGGGCAGACTGTGTGTCAATATCCTTCTTAAACTGTGGTGTCCAGAACTGGACATAGTACTCCAGGTGTGGTCTGACCTGGGCAGAAAAGAGAGCAACTATGACTTCCCTTGATCAGGACACTATTACTTCTGTTGATGTGGCCTAGAATTGCATTAGTCACACTGTTGACTCATGGAAAGCTTTGCGGTCTACTAAGACCCGTAGATACCTTTCCACATGTACTACTGGTTTGCCAGGTGTCCCTCTTCATTTATTTGTGCAGCTGGTTCTTCATTTGGGCCCAGTTCTCCAATCTTTCAAGGTCATCTTGAATCCTGTCACTCTGACTACACCTTCCAGTTTGGTGTCATCTGCAAATTGGATGAGCATCCCCTCAGTACTTTCTAAACAACTTGGATGATGCTGAACAACAATGAACCCAGGACAGAATCCTGCAGCACCCCACTTGGCACTTTTTCCACAATGACAAAGAACAGTTAGCAAGCACTCTTTGGGTTTGGTCAGTCAACCAGCTACAAATTCACCTAATAGTTATCTCATCCAGTCCACATTTTACCAGTATTTCTGAAATAATATTATGGGGGGAACTCAAGATACACTATGTCCATAGAATTCCCCTGATCCACCAAGCTTGTAACTCTATGTCATGACTTTCTATAGTAGATGCACATGGGGGAAAGTATATCATGATGTGTCAAAGATGCGTCAGTAGAAGTTACTACTGATCAGGAAACTCTCATTAAGGATAGCAGAATGAAGTCAACTAGGCCTTTTTGCAATATGTGTTAGAAGAGACTGCTTTATACCTAGTAGCTGACCTGATGGACTTCAACAGGCAAAGTTCTCAAGAGTATGTAAAATATATTTCCGATAATTCACATAATGGAAAGATCTACTTAAGGAGAAATCTGAAATCCGCAATGCAATCTAAGTGCACTGAAATGTCATAAATGATTAAACTTATAAGATCTAACGAAGTGTTGAGCTAGCAAAATGGAAACCAGGTGGCTTCTAAGCAGGTTTGGTCAGGTTATATGGCATTTTCCTCCAACCCTAACATTCAAGAAGAAACATTTCATCAGAATGTTACCCTTGAGCATAATAATTCCATTTTAGAGATAATAGACTCTATCCCAACCTTTAATGCATGTCCTATACACATAGATTTTATGTTGATTGCCCTGTATATCACAAACTGTATATGTAGGCATAACCTTTATTTTGAAAACAGAAAAAATGATGTGAAAGAGATTTAATGAATCCTGTTATAAGAAACAGGATTTATTGGTAGTCCTTTTTAGTTGAGCTGATGACATTTAAGTGAATTTGTATAATAATATTACCATTTAATAAGAGGGGACAAATTGTGTTGCCATAGCTACCTCAAGGATTTGGAAGAAATTTCTGCTACAAACTCATGTTTTTGAGGTTTAATAATTCATCCGTAAACATTTAATCCAGGGTGAATTTTTCTAGACAAGAATTTGGCTGAACAGTGATGTGGTTTTGCTGTTTTTTAAACTACAGTGCAAAGGAGGTTTTATATTAACATCAGATCTGCTGTTACAAAAATGAGCCCAGTTTCTTTACACTTTTCAGATACTTGAAGTAGAAGTTAAATATTGTTTTTGTATGAAAACTATATTGCCATTGGGCCATACTTATCCTTATTTTGGGGGGGAAGGTGGGAAATCAACAAAGGCACGGATAGCTCACTGTGTTTGTCTCATGTTTAATTACAATACAGAGACAAGTTACTTCACTTTCATTTGAAGTGCTGTTAATTTAGTCAGAAGATACCTATAGAGACAAAATAATTTCTTTCAGTACCATCCCTTGCACTACAGGTTTGCTATAAAAAGCTCAGGTTGCTGTAAAGGGAGCAAAAAGACTTTTAAAAAATGAATTCTCTTTAACACCTTCTTCCCTGGGTCTGCAACACTGGAGACTAGCTTCCATCATTTCAAAGCACAATATCCTATGACTGTTTTGCTGTGCTATTTAGTAAGAAAGTTTTGATATTACAGTGGTACCTCGGGTTACATACGCTTCAGGTTACAGACTCTGCTAACCCAGAAATAGTGCTTCAGGCTAAGAACTTTGCTTCAGGATGAGAACAAAAATCGTGCTCCGGCGGCACGGTAGCAGCAGGAGGCCCCATTAGCTAAAGTGGTGCTTCAGGTTAAGAACAGTTTCAGGTTAAGAACAGACCTCTGGAACGAATTAAGTACTTAACCCGAGGTACCACTGTACAACCATCTTGCCCATGTTTCACTTCCCATTATTTCAGAGCCAAATATGTAATGACGTGAAGTGCATCTTTGGTTTTAACTTGCATATAACATCAGCTGAAGGGTGGTGATAATGATCAAAATCACAGAATGTGTGGAAAGCAACCCACTCTACAGTCTGAAGGAAAATCCATGCTTTGGTATTGCCTTCAAGAGCAATTCCCCCAATGGTGCTTAGCATCAGAAACGTCTGCCTAAGCCTCAGTTTTCATATAGTTTTAAATATAGATATGTTATGGCACTCAGGTCACATTACTGCCACCCCCTTTGACCAAAAAGGACAACTTGGTTTTCGACACAACAAAAATAATTTCTTTAAAAAACCTTAAAACCTGAACACTGTGGCAATTCACTTAAAAAATCATGAACTTTAGTCCCCAATTATTTTATATTCTCAAGAATGATCTAATATGCAAAAAATGTCCAGAAGTCTGCCTTCCACTCCCATTCTGTGTATTTTTAGAGTCCATTCCAGATATTTTCCATCCCTGATTAGCTCAGAAATTTTTATACGAAACACAATAAAACATTCAAGTATTAGCGACCACCTTCTAAAATCAAATTAAACAGAACGCCAACCACAACAATTAAGCAGAGATTCCATCAACTTGTAAGAATGTAATAAGCTATGTTTTATGTTTTCTCTTTTCTTTATGCCCTGTCCTGTTATCCACCTTCTGCCTATTCCTCTTCACTGCATCACTCATTCATACAACAGTTCATTGTAACACAACACAAACATACACTGCCCACAAAGTTAAACATAGGATTAATTTACGACAGGAATATGGTAAGAAATTTACACACACAAACAAATATTCTTAAAATCTGCGTAGTTTGTGCAATAATGGCTAAATTAAGGAAAGTGTTTCAAGAGCTATTTTAAATCTTATCTTTGAAAACTTTGAGAAATAATATTTGGTAGAAATTGAATGCATTCAGCATGGAGAAGAAAAAACCCCACTGACTATTATGATACAAAATGCTAACTTATTTTTCATTTTAGCAGCTTATAACATGATCAACATGAATAATTTTATTAATATTATTTTGTAAGTGGCTCCAAGACTCATGGTTTTCCCAGAGCAACTAGGAGATATTTTAAATAAATATTTTAAATAAGCAGTTTAGACGAAACGTGGATGTTCAGTTTGAACCCAGATGTGCATCTAAATGTACATCCCATTGAAAGCAATACAGATGTATGTCCCCTACAACCAAGTGCACATTTGACTTAGACCTGCTTTCAGTGCTTGAACTGTCTACTTTAGATTAGGCTAATCAATTTTTGCTTTAATTTTAATGCTGCAAATATGAACTCAACAGTCCAAATGCTTCCAGACTATATGTACGATTCACGGAAACTCTGGCAATGTCAATTCAGATAAAATTGCCTAAAATATAATCTCCTTTACAGAATCCTTTGGTAGCCTATTTCACGATTTAACTAGATCTTTTTATAACTGGCAGATGTTAATTATTGGATGCTATAGAATTTTATTCTCAAGGTGTTACAGTTACTTACATAATCATTTCTATAACATTCTAAGAGGTCGCTAACATTGTTTTTCATACAAAATCAAAGAAATCTGCAAACCAGCACTATGTAAAAAGTGTTCCCTATTCAACTATTGATGTTCTTAAAGTTGGTACTAAAAACTATCTGACTTTATTGAATTAAAGTTTCCATCATCAGTAGGTTTTTCTTTTGACTTTTATCATACTTTTTATAGATGCACAATTTAAGTAACATAAAATTTTAAAACATTGCCTGTAAGCAGAAGAGAATGGGAACATCTCCCACATCTCCTATATTAATGTTAAAAGATGCTGGGCAGAACACAAGTTCCATTTATTATAACAGAGCTTTCATAGTAAAAACATTTCTGGGGATTGTACCCACAGAAATAAGAAGACTGCAAACTTGTCTTAGATCTGTCCAAGAAAATCAAACCAATCTGAGTTTGGAAGAGATTGTATTAGGTATGTAGGGACTTAAAAGCCAGAGCAAACTCAGTTCATGAAAAACACTCCTAAGAATGTTGCATATAAAGTAATTTAAAAGCACTTTGTTAAAATTAGCTTTAGAAGTCAAATACATTGGTTAGAGGTTACGGACAAGTTTGTTGAAACTGATACATTTTTGGTACATTTGAGTTTCCTTCCCCCCCACCCCAGAAAAAAGCATTGTCTAGAATTTATATTTTTAACAAATGAGCATTAGTTTGTTTCTATTTTGCTTTGTTCTATGAACTAAAATAATGCTAGAGTATTTGAAATAAATTAACGAGAGGAAACAGCTACCTTTCTTCTACCAAGTGAATTGACTGGAGGCATATAAGTCAAAGAATTACCATTAAAAATACATACATGTTATATATAGGGAGAGAAAGAGAGAGTGAGTGTTCTGAAAACACAAGCTTTAAAAAAATGCATTACGTACTAATGGCTTTTCACTCAATCAGATGATAACTAGAGGCCTTTTGTTTATGTCAGGTGCCAATACTAAGTGTGTATGTGTGTGTATTCTCCCCAATATTCCAATACCTGTCCCATTGTTGCCCCACCTTTGAAATTACCGTATTTTTCGCTCTATAAGACGCACCAGACCATAAGACACACCTAGTTTTTGGAGGAGGAAAACAAGAAAAAATATATTCTGAATCTCAGAAGCCAGAACAAGAGGGATCGCTGCACAGCGAAAGCAGCAATCCCTCTTGCTGTTTTGGCTTCTGGGATAGCTGCGCCGCCTGCATTCGCTCCATAAGATGCACACACATTTCCCCTTACTTTTTAGGAGGGAAAAAGTGAGTCTTATAGAGCAAAAAATACGGTACATAGTACTGATCAGCAATTAAGTTTCCCCTCCTACTTATGAGGGTTTCATTTAGACGAAGTTCAGTAATAACATTAAGTAGAGAAATTAACTTTAAGAATCTAAGCTACAAACATACGAGGTTGGTTTCTGTACATTCTGGTATTCTAATGGACTCAGGGAAAAAATATATAGAGATATTTTCTCCACTTCCTTTCCATTCAAAAATGTCCAGTCATAGGTAATTTTGAAAGGAGCAGATCTCTTAGCTTTTGCATTGGAAACCAATAGCACCGAACCCATAGTAGACTTTAATATATATATATATGTTAAATTACACAAGAATATTTTTGCAAGACACCAATTTGATGTTTGCCAATACATGTCTTGAATTTCAGAACTGTAACACACAAAACATAGAATATCACTATAAAAAGTTGTTTGTGGTTCATATAAGGATGAGAAAAATAAGCAAAGTATACTCTACAAAGTTATGCTCTACAAAGGTAATTAGAAACTAACAAATCTGTGCTCACATTAAACCAATGTTATTTGAATACAGCATGAGTGTATTTTATTTGGAGAAGGGTGGAATTAGTCAAGAAAGCACTGACGTTCAAACTAAATCTGTTATGCTTCCATCATTAACACAACCCATATGGATAAAAAGATCTTTCACTTGTAATATTTCTGTTCTATTCTGAAGTTCATAACAAAAAATAATAATAATAAAATTAAATAAAATGAAGCCTAATTAAACTTTTGTATACTTTCCCAACATGGAGTTAAGAAAGGGGGATCAATTTCTTATCCATTTAATCCGCAGGTGAATTATCTCCAGAGAAATATGGAGGGGCTCAAGATCATGCTGCGTTTTAAGAACACTATCATGTACAGTATAGCCCAGAATTAGTTGGGACACTTTTATTGCAGCACAATTCACAATTCCAAAATTCTTGATTTTTCTGGATTACTGGTATGCAAAAGTATGGGACATGTCTCCTTACTTCCCATATTTCCTAGAGGCCAAAGTAAAAAAAGATGAAATTATTTTTATATAGTATGATTTTGTGATATATCCACAGGAACACTGACTGTCTCCATCTCCGACTTTTAAGTGGATTTGGATGACTTGAGGTATGAGTGTTCATACCTCCCTTTCTAGTGTTCTTAATTTGTTTCCCCTATATCCTGAAACAGAAAAATTGGGGGGTGGTAGTTGTTGTTTTTTTTTTAATGATTCAGATACTTATTTGATGCACTTATTATGTGTCTGCCCAGAAATATAATTTTCATCCAAATTTAATTTTTTTGTAACTAGATGTTGCTTTCCTTTAAATAGTTTATACTAAAATGTATTTTCTTTTCATACACTTAAAAATGAATACATATTTATTTATTTAAAAGCAGCAAAGAGTGCTTGCGAATCTCCCACCTGAACTTGCTTGAACCCTTTATTCAACTAAGGTAGTTCTTTGTCGCCTCCTACCATCACACCTAGGGACGCAGGTGGCGCTGTGGGTTAAACCACAGAGCCTAGTGCGATGGGGTGAGCTCCCGTTGCTCAGTCCCTGCTCCTGCCAACCTAGCAGTTCGAAACCAAATCCAAGTGCAAGTAGATAAATAGGTACCACTCCGGCGGGAAGGTAAACGGTGTTTCCGTGTGCTGCTCTGGTTCACCAGAAGTGGCTTAGTCATGCTGGCCACATGACCCGGAAGCTGTACGCCGGCTCCCTTGGTCATTAAAGAGAGATGAGCGCCACAACCCCAGAGTCGACCACGACTGGACCTAATGGTCAGGGGTCCCTTTACTTTTACCATCCCACCTAGCAGTTTGAAAGCACATCAAGTGCAAGTAGATAAATAGGTACTGCTCCGGTGAGAAGGTAAACAGCGTTTCCGTGCACTGCTCTGGTTCGCCAGTCATGCTGGCTACATGACCCAGAAAAACTGTCTGCGGACAAACGGCGGCTCCCTGAGCCTGTAGAGCGAGATGAGCACGCAACCCCAGATAAATAAATGAATAATAAATGAAATTTAATAAATAAAATTTAAATGCATTCTGTACATCAGTTATAAAAATATCCTGGCTGCCTTTAATAGAAAATGCATGTCAATGACACAAACCTCTGATAGTTAAATAGACAACTCTTAGGAGATCTTAACCAAAAATATCAGGAAGAATCTTTAATCAATAAAATAAAGGAGTGAAGATTTCTATTATTCTTAACTCAGTACAAGCTCACTGGGCTGGAGGTTATCAGAATCCATACTTCAATTCCACTAAAGCAGAATTCTTTTTATCAGCATATCTTTCCAGCTTAAATGAAACGGCATATGGTACTAATCACACTTAATACAGCAAGTTTTGCAAACACAAATCAAAATTCAAAAGACAGGGTGAAAAGATTAGGCGTGAATATCCCAATTTCTACTCTTCATCTACTACACAAGTTTATTTTCTAACTGAATAGTAAACTGGGAAGAGCAGTGCGGAGAGAGAGAACAACTCTCACTATGTGAAATGAGTCAATTCTCTTTGTTCCTAGTGAAAGTTATGCACATGAAAGGGAGCTGCAGTCACAATTGCTGTGCTTGTTGACCAATGGGCATGAATGGGCATGGAAATTGAATTACACCCTTTCTCCCTATAGGTGGTCTCTTCAGCTAGGCAACAACCAGAGATTCAGGCAGAACTGCTGCCTTTGATCTAGCTGTTCTACACAGAAGTAATGTACAGGTCCCGTATGTATAGTTTATACATATACTTAAAATGAGCGTCTTAGAAAAAATAATTTTAAGTGAAGAGGTCTAGAACATGTGCAAAATACGTTTTACTGCAGGCTTCTCCTAATCAGATTTAGACATGATTTTGTTTCCACTCAGGAAGTTGAAATTAGTTTATCTATTCCTGAATGGCGTACAGAAAAATGAACATGTAGCTGCTCATTATTTCAGCCTCAACAGTCATATTTGTTACAAAACCAGGTTATACTGAACAATTCTGTACTTTATCTACTGTTACATAAAGGATTTATATTATTATGCTATTATCCATAGAATTCAATTTTAGATGGAATTGGATTTAAATCTTTCTTTATGCCAAATTACCAGTAAAAAAAAAAAAGGCTCATTGTGTTCTGGCAAGTTTAAATGCATTTTAAACCATTTTTATCTTTAGCTGGAAAGTTCTGAAAGCCTGCATGTGTATTCTTGCAGTAGATACCTATTTAGCTCTGTCTGCTTAAGACTTGAATTCAAGACAGAGCATCCATATGCCATACTGTCCCTGTTTCCCATTTACTTAGTACATTTATATCCTGCCTTCTTTTTGTTGCATGTCTTTTACTCAGGCACTGACCAGATCCACACCTGTTTAGATTTGGCAAGGTGGTTTAATTGTGTGCCCTGGAACCACACCCTAGGATTATATAACTGCATGACGACCAGTGAAGGTAAGTCTGGAACTGGGCTAGTAAGATTGATGTGGGCTACTGCCTTTGCTGACTTATTTGCAAAGCTCAACAAACGATTTTAAAATAGGCCTCATACCTTCCAGAGAATATTAGGGTAAAGTGCTCAAAGCTCAATGGACGATTTTAAAATGGCCTCATGCCTTCCAGAGAATAATAGGGCAAAGTGCTAAGGGAAAACAAAATTAATTGGTTCTTTTAAGAAACTGCAGTAAATGAGCAGCCCAGAACCAGCACATTCAGACAGGAATCTGTAAAAGAATATTTCATTGTCTGCCCTTTTCATAATCATTGATAAAAATAAAGGAGGAAAAGCAAGAGATTAATGCCAATCTTCAAAGTGCCACCGGCCTTGTTTCCTATAAACATATAGTCTTTCCTGATTTCATCTCCTGCAACAGTCTCTATGTCCCCTGTTCTTCCCAAAGGTTGGGGATTCTTCACAAGAGGTAGAAGTACAGAAGTACAAGGAAGTACAAGGAAGTACAAGGAAGTCATCACAATTCCTACCACCCTATGTGCATGTGCACTATAGCTGGAAATAATCTCACTAAAATTACACTGAGCAAGAGTCAAATGTTATTTTACCTTTGAATGTTTGGAAGCTTCAATCTAAGTGTAAATAACAATAGGAGCACATTCATTTCTTGAAATTAAAAGTTACAAAACAGCACATGGAACAGTTACAGGTAGGGTAGACGTGTTGGTCTGCTGCAGTTGAAACAAAATAAAAAACAAAATAAACAAATTCCTTCCAGTAGCACCTTAGAGACCAACTAAGTTTGTTATTGGTATGAGCTTTCGTGTGCATGCACACTTCTTCCGATACACTGAAACAGAAGTCACCAGACCCTTATATATACAAGTAGTGAGAGGAATAGTTACCATATAAAAAAAATATTTTTATTTAAGTCCTTTTAGGCCGACATACAAGTCATACAACAAAAACAGTAATGAAAAGCAAACCACAACAAGAAAGTCAGATAACTATAATTTGAAAGTATCAAGAAAGATAATCAGTTCTTCTCTTCTTAACATTTTGAAAACACCCATTTTTAAAAAAGGAGGAAACAACCACCAGCAACTGAAAAATACACCAATTAATTCATTATTAATAATGAATAATGCTTATGATGATACAAGAACAACAAGTGATGTATAACTACATAACATGGTCTTTGTGGTACAAGGTTTTGTGTTGCTTATCAATATTAAACAGTTTAACCAATGCTGATAGGTTATTTCATGATATTCACACAATTCAATGGAGCAGTTATAAACAATAGCATTGAAAACATTATATTGTGGGGTGAGTGAGGGGGAAATAATATGTTCCCAGGTACAAAACACAGCACACCTAGTTCTTGAAAAATACTTATGCAATAGAAAGGTAACTTAAAGGAAGATGTTTAGATAGGGTGCAATAATTACAATTATTGTTACAATTATTGCGACTAGAGTTACAATTGTGCTCTAGTTGCATTTAAAAAAATCTTTTTGAAAGTCCGAAAATAATTAGCCTACTATTATTGTGTTGATCATCATGTTGATCAGGACATTTCACCATTATTATTTTTTTGCAATATTTTAGCCCTTGGTGATTTGACATTAAATATGTAAAAGTTATTATACATACCTACTGCAAACCTCAAGATAAAAGTTGAGAATGGTTTCCAGCTCTACTATTAAAGCAAGACAGGACGTGGGAGCTAAGGAAATTTCGTGAGGTGAAAACTGGCTGCAAGTCTTAGAGGGGGAAATTACAGTAAAACCGAAATTTGTACATAAATCACACCTTTAAAAATAACAGGAAAAGGTTGAATTACCTAATGTCTGAAAACTCACAGAGCAAATTCATTCATGGAAAATACTATTGCAGCTAGCTGAATCAAAATATATCACATTGTGTGCGTGCAGTGTAGTAAATAGAACATTTCTCCCCATCATGCTTTTTTAATATAGTAAAATTAGATCAATGTCATTTCCCAGTTGGGTAACTCAACTAAACAGAAAATACGCTTAGTTAGTTGAACCAAACACACTATTTTAAAAATGCATGTTACAACTTCCAGAGTAATGTCTCCCATAAAAAAACCCCACCATTTTTTTCACTTGATGCACTTTCAAATACTTTCTGAAAACTACTTTCCTGCATTGAGAACTCATATACTTTTTATCATAACATATTCTGTTTATTTTCATGATGATCACAACATTTTCTGTGATAATTAAGATCGTGATTACTCTTGGTGGTGGCTGCATGAAGGTTGGCAAAGAAAATCAAAACAAACTACAAAAAGACAGCGCTAGAAGTCTGCTATATTTATGGAACTTCTGACACGATTGCTTTGTTGTCACTCCTTAGATTCGGTGGATGAGTTATGCCATGCATAATATTCAGATCAAACATTAGATTTGCCCCAACCACTTTGGGAAGCACGCAGTTAATGAATAGACATTGACTTAGTGTAATAGAATGTCTTGCTGTTTTATCTTAAATAAGGAACATCCTATTTCAAGAGAGCATAATACGAGAAGTGCAGTCTTTCACAAAGAAATAAAGACACCAGAGTGTTTTTTATGCTCATTTTGTGGCTTACTATTTTTTAAAAAGTATATATTCAAAATTAGACTTAAATATTTAAATCAGATCTTTTAAAAAATCCTTTTAAAAACAACCTATTTTAAAATGTAATATGGATTAAATGCAAATAAGCATGCTGAGGGTATATGCCGAATATATTTTAAAACTGATTCAGTCACCTTCTGAGTTAAATTTAGCTTTCCTATAACTTAACTAGGTTCAAAAAGATCTGGCTTTTGAGATCAAATATACAAATACAAATATTATTGGGCAAACAATGAATATTTAGACTGTCAACCAAATGACTCTCCTTAGAACTCTTGCATAATTTCACAATTGTTCTCCCATCTCTAGGCAGATGTAATTTCTGTTGCATGACTCAAGTTTTTGGATTATTATGCCCCTATGCAATATAAATATTATATTAAAGGAACAATCTGAAGTAAGGGAAGCCAGTGTGATTTACACCAGCTTAAATTACGCCACATCCAAACTCTGTTCAGGAACGGGTTCTGCTGAGTTGCCAGTCTGAGCTGAATGGAGTTAGGATCCAGCCCAGGGCTGCCCCTTCACTCCCCTGGAATGCCCATTTTTCAAGGCTTACAGTGGCATAAGATCTGTCAGTCTTGGCTCAGCTCTGCTGAGTCTGAATGAAGGAATTATGCCCATACAGCCCAGCTGTGCTGGGAATTGGCTGTCTGAGCTGGAGATCCTCTGGATTCTCACTCACCATAGCAGATTTGGAGTTTGGATTGCTCTTTTAGCTACAAAGCAGTGTTTTAATTATATGTACACTTGCTCAAGAAACATATGAATTAGAACTATGGTGGAAATGTGATTTATTACACTGGCCTTTTTTCTTGGTCCCTGGTATGTTGCAATAAACAGTTTGTTATAACTGAAGATATTCCATGATTTTAGTGTGCCCAGCTGAATGTGGGTACTCTGGGATTTTTGAGTGGGGGCTGTGTGTGCCACCTCATCTGGTCTCTCTTCCCACTGTGACATCAATTCCTACCCCAAATACAAATTTTCAAGTTGAAGGGTAATACTTTTTTTTTCAGCTGAAAAGTGATAACGAGCAAAAAAAATAAAAATATTGTTCTTCAAAGAATGAAATAGGGAAAGGATATGAACAGTGCTTTTTTTGGGGGGGGGGAGACGTAGGGGTATGCATACCCCTAAACATTTTTACCCCTAAACATTACCCCTAAACATTGAATCCAAGTTTGGCCTCATTGAGCGGCAATATTTCAATATGTGTAGGAAAATGAGAGTACCCCTAAACATTTTTTTAAATAAAAAAAGCACTGTATATGCATATACACACATGCAGAAATGCGAGAGTGCAAAAGCAAAACAGGACAGACCCAAGGAAAGAGTAAGATGAAGATGGTCAGAGTTTAGGAAGACGGGTGTTAAACAAAACAAGAGACATTATTAAAATGGCAGAAACTAAGCACTCAGCTATACAGCTACAAATAAAACATTTTAAGTGTGTTTGAAGTGCAATATACAATGTGACACTAGATGGCTTAAAGAAAATTCAATGTATTTTTAAAAATGCTTTTTTTATTAAAAAAAAAGCATGTTCAGAACAGTTTTTATATGTGTGTAGATTCCACCAAAGTCTGGCAAGTTAAAGGAGACAAAACTGAAAATGGAGATGAGAGGGGAAGGGAAGACTGTTAAATATTCTGCAACAAAATATGTTTAAAAGTCTGGAAATTAAACCAAAACAGAGCACATAGGTTGAAAGGAAAAGTAGAAAGAAAACAAGTATCAAGATTGTGGCATGATGACTGATGGAGAGATTATGAAAGCTTTTTTGAAAAAAATCTTTCTTTAATGTAGAAAATGAGAATATTTTAGCAAAAATAGAAGACTTCTGAACAAAGCCTTTGAGTGGCAACAAGGTAAAGCATGCTTAAGAAGATAAAAGGAAGGAAATCCCTAGGACCAGACAGGAAACTTTACAAAGCATTTTAAATATTTAGCAATACTTAGAAATTTGCTTTTAATGAGACAGAGGGTGCCAGTTGCGTGTCAAGACAGTCCCATTTTAATGATATTTTTGAACAGCTTTCAGGAATGTGGAAAATATAAATATGTTGTTAAAGAACCACATAATACAAATGAAGAGGAAAAGAAAACAGTAGGTCAAGACTATAAACAAGAACCACAGTGAGCTATACACAGCTTGGTTTTAGGTTCAGAGAGAAGTACAATCAAGATTTATTTATGTCCTCTTTGTAACATTTGTATCCTAGCTGGGCAGCATACATGGTGCTATATTAATTTTAGGAATTTAATTTGCTGGCCAGTGAAAATAAGGGTGCAAGAATATATGCCAAACCGGCACATACACTGCAGCTTTATGCAAAACAGCTGGTGAATTCTGTAGTCAGTGGGGCTGGATTGGGGTTTATGTGTACTGTGTGTTGCACAGCACTCACTGCTTAATCACACCTGTGAATCCTTTTGGACATAACAATCTTTCATCCAATGAATAATCACACCCATTTCCACCTCCTCACTTTCTCAGATCACTTGCTGAGATGACAACGTTTGGCTATTCTAGTTATTATGATATGGCTCAACCAGCCAAAAACAGTGTCTTTGTCTGAATAGAATGAGGTAAAGGTAACTTCGGAGGACATCGTCTGCCATTAGGGGCCTGTGAATATTTCACAGATGAAGTAAAAAGGATCATTTGAGGGATATGCTGGGTTCAAAAGACACTCATCCTGTGTTAGCCATCCTCAGAGCCCAATTTGTTCCAAACTCAGCCTGTCTTGGACCCAGCCTGTCCCCATCATCAAATGGATTGTGGTTTTGCTTCTCTCTCCACTGCCAGGATTTAAATTTTAATTTGCAATTAAAAAAAAAATCCATGATAAAAAGGGATTTCCATTCTTTCCATTCCCCCTGGAGTTCTTCACATGCCAACAATCTGTTCAGGAAAGTCCAGTAACATTCCAGAGCAAATTTTGGAGGCCTGTGAAAGATAAGAAGAGGGCAGGGGGCAGGGTAATCGCGGAAGTCTGTTTTGCAAGTGGGGCATCACACATGGCTATCATCCATCTATCACAGATCCTGGAACAGAGATGTGGTTCTTGTGAATACAATTTTCTAGGGTGCTGAGTGAAGCAAGTATGTTGTGCAGTTGAAAAGCACAAGAGAAGTGGCATTGAAACTATGCAATATAGAGAAATGCAGGTCTTTTTTGGAAGAAACAGTTTGCTAAATGGGAACAAGCTGAAACATGATGACTCAGATTCAGATCTTAAGGATAAAGCATTATGAAATGAAAATAAATTGTGAAATGAAGTGAAATGAAATGAAGATAAAAGATAAATGAAGATAAAGTGTTGGTGCTGACCTTTAAAGCCCTAAACGGCCTCGGCCCAGTATACCTGAAGGAAGCGTCTCCACCCCCATCATTCTGCCCGGACGCTGAGGTCCAGCGCCGAGGGCCTTCTGGCGGTTCCCTTATTGCGAGAAGCAAAGCTACAAGGAACCAGGCAGAGGGCCTTCTCGGTAGTGGCGCCCGCCCTGTGGAACGCCCTTCCAGCAGATGTCAAAGCGATAAACAACTACCTGACATTCAGAAGACATCTTAAGGCAGCCCTGTTCAGGGAAGTTTTTAATGTGTGATATTTTACTGTATTTTTGGTTTCTATGGAAGCCGCCCAGAGTGGCTGAAGAGGTCCAGCCAGATGGGCGGGGTATAAATAATAAATTATTAAATTATTATTATTATTATTATAAATTGCAGCAGAGTTCAGCTAGCACAAGCCAGATCCTAATAACAGGATATCAATAATATATGTTTAAATGTAACTAAGAGTGGCACCCATAAGCCCATGCAAAACCCTGATGAATGGTCCAAAATGACAACTCTCTTTCTCAAACAACTACTATACAATCCACAAGAAGGGAAGCTGAAGCATCACACTCACAAAATGGGCTACAGACCTGGGGAACAACTAACGCTGACCAGTAGCCCATTCTCTCTATATTTTAACATACACATTGTATCAGGACTGGGGAGAAATTTCCATGTCAGAAAGCCTAGAAGGTGAAGAACAGCCATAGGCAAACTCAGCCCTCCAGATGTTTTGGGACTACAATTCCCATCATCCCTGACCACTGGTCCTGTTAGCTAGGGATGATGGGAATTGTAGTCCGATAACATCTGGAGGGCCAAGTTTGCCTATGTCTGGTGAAGAATATTACTTACTGTGCTGCTCACGTCTCCCATGCGCCTCTCAGCCAAGGCACCATGTGGTGGGGGCCCTACATTTACAAGTAAGCTGGCAGAAGTCGCATAGAACTCAGACTAAAGTGTCTAACATGATATATTCAAATTGCACTTCTTAATATGCATATTATTATGTAAACTTTTCAATATTAACTACATTATTTATCAATAATAGTTATGCTGCTGTGGCCGACTAGGAAACTGTATTGCTGCTTAGAAAAGTATGCATGAATGCAATTGGCTATCACATGGGATCTTTCTTCAGCCATCACTGAATGAAGCTTGGTCATAGGCAAACTGATTGACAAACATACCTACATCATTCTGTTCTGTTAGTAAAGGTAAAGGGACCGCTGACCATTAGGTCCAGTCGTGACCGACTCTGGGGTTGTGGCGCTCATTTTGCTTTACTGGCCAAGGGAGCGTACAGCTTCCGGGTCATGTAGCCAGCATGACTAAGCCTCTTCTGGCGAATGGAAGCAGCACACGGAAACGCCGTTTACCTTCCCGCCGGAGCGGTACCTATTTATCTACTTGCACTTTGACGTGCTTTCAAACTGCTAGGTTGGCAGGAGCAGGGACCGAGCAACGGGAGCTCACCCCGTTGCGGGGATTCAAACCACCGATCTTCTGATCGGCAAGTCCTAGACTCTGTGGTTTAACCCACAGCACCACCCGCGTCCCTTCTGTTAAAGCACCATTAATAAACCTTTCTTAAAAGGTTAGAACCCACAGATTGCCCGAAGTGTAGGCTGCACACAACAAGGTCCCTTCGCCCCTCAATAAAATATTTTAGGGGGCTGCCCCCCCCCCCGGTGATGGGCTTTGCCATTCAAATGGTGTGTGTGATCCATTATGTGAGGCGGCACTTACCTGGCCCCTCACAATATTTTATTCAAGTTGGCACCCCTGCCCTGAGTACCCACCCACTCCAGCTCTCATTCCCTTGCCAATGCTTTGAACCAGAGGCCCTGCTGCTAGCACAATTCATAAGCCATGTCACCATTTAGTGCATATCTCAGCGTTCAGAAGTTAAGCTCAGCACTGAATGTCCTTTCATCTGACCACACCCAGGTATATTGCAAATGATTCCTCACAGCATCTCAGGAGATTCAATGATGTGAAACACGGAAGGTGGAAAAGATGTCTAGCCAGAAAGATGTCGTCACAATGGCAAGCTTTGAGGGTGGTAAGAACACTACAGAGAAACATCTGCACTTCAAAGAATTCCAACAACACACTGGGGAAACTCACCTTCTTGGGAAAAAATGACAATCTGAAGGAATAAATATAGGATTAGCATCTAAAGTCAGTGAAAAGGACGGTGGTGGTGGTGGGGAAAGCCATGGAACAGAAAAGTAGATAATGAATGTGAGGTTTTAAGGACTAAGCCAACATAAACTTTGGTAACGACTGTAAAATGATTAATTAATTCAGGCTAGTACTGCATAGTGAACTAGTGTTAAAATATTGTTGTTGTACCAGCTGCGGCCATAAAGATAGCTGCTCTGCATTTCATCTGTCTGTCTGACATCCTCACCTTCCCAAAAGAAAGTGCAAAGAGACCAGAAGAAAGGGACCTCAGGCTACCAGAAAGAAAGCTTCCTGACAAGTACCGTATTTTTTGCTCTGTAAGACGCACCTGACCATAAGACGCACCTAGTTTTTAGAGGAGGAAAGGGGGAAAGCCCTGTTTTTGGGGGGATCAGCTCACAGCTGTGCAACTTCTTTTGCAAATGGGAAAAGCCCCATTTGTTGTGCAGCTTCTTTTGCAAAGGGGAAAAGCCCCTTTTTTGAGGATCAGCTCAAAGTTGTTGAGCTTACTTTGCAAAGGGGAAAAATCCTGTTCTTATGGGGTTCAATTCACAGTTCTTCAGCTTCTTTAGGAAAGGGAGCAGTTTCTACAGTTTCCAGACAATCTAATCAGCCAATCACATGTCGCTGGGGAAACAGCCTCCGTCTACAGAACATTCAACAATGGAAGCCTGGGCAAGGAGGCGGGGCCGGAAAGGGAGCCATTGATCAACCACACATTTGCTCCATAAGACGCACAGACATTTCCCCTTACTTTTTAGGAGTAAAAAGGTGCATCTTATGGAGCGAAAAATACGGGTAGATCTCTCCACAGATTATTACAATCATATTCTAGGACCTGAACTTTCTTCTGTCTAGGCTGCACTTGTGGCTTAAATGCAAGACCTTCCAAAAACAGATGCCCCTAAAGACTTCTTACTATACAGAATATGGTACACCACACAAGAAAGCTGGGGGATAAATGGGGTTCACTGTGACAAAGATAAGGGACAGGCAAGAAGTAGGTTTATAACACCAGCGCAACTGCCAAAAGTGAACCAAGTCACAATAATGGAATAATGGAAATAAAAGAAGGAAAAGTTCTGATCTATCACAAATGTTCAGGGAGCAATTTATAGCAACAGAACCATGTTTGTGTCATAAAATGTGCAATTTTCCTTTTAAAGAAACAATCGCCTTAATTTTGATGGCTCTGGGTTGGATTCAGACGCCCAAATTCCAGGTGTGTGTGTGTGTGCGTGTGTCTTTTTCTAGAATATCAATTCACCCTATAATACTAAAACAGTAAGCACACCTCATTGTAAACATTTGTTTTATGACACAATGAATATTAACTCCACACCACACAATAACACTGTGCAGTTCAGACATGAACAAGATGGGAGATAGGAGACATGAATCCCTGCCGCATGCTGTTATTTACCCAAAGTCTGAATGTGGAATTTTGTGCATTTCACACTATGGTATGATTTGCAGGTTGGGTTCATAATATATTAGGAACAGCTACAGCTGAACGGGAGCTGAAGTGGAGATAACACAAGTTCTCCTTCAGATTTCAAAAAGAAATTCAAAGAACAGGAAGTACAAGTGATTCACACTTCCTTTCCCTTCCTCTCACAATAGCCAAAATGGTCCTAGGGTGAGAAGTTTCTGAAAGCAATGTCATTAAATGTGAAACACACACTATTGTTTTAAAAAACAACAACAGAACAATCAGTTGTTTCTTATGCATGATAGAATTAGGGCATCATTCCAAGAGGAATTATAAAAGATGCCCAGAAGAGGTTTTGAGTCAGAGATTATGGAACTCTGTTTACTCCGTATCACACAAATCCACTCCATTTATAAGGAAGCAGCCAGATGTTCTGGTGTAGAAAGCAAATAAACTGTGCATAGCACACTTAAACCGAGGAGGCTTTGAGATACAACTTTATCCTTATAAAGACAAGGTTTCTGGCTGAAAATATGCCAGTGAATATAAATAGATTACTACATTTAAAAGCCTGCAGCAACTACATTTTCAAGTGATTATAGCCATTTAGATTCTTCTAATGGTAACTGAGGGACGCAGGTGGCGCTGTGGGTTAAAGCCTCAGCGCCTAGGACTTGCCGATCGAAAGGTCGGCAGTTCGAATCCCTGCGGCGGGGTGCGCTCCCGCTGCTCGGTCCCAGCGCCTGCCAACCTAGCAGTTCGAAAGCACCGTCGGGTGCAAGTAGATAAATAGGGACCGCTTACCAGCGGGAAGGTAAACGGCGTTTCCGTGTGCGGCTCTGGCTCGCCAGAGCAGCGATGTCACGCTGGCCACGTGACCCGGAAGTGTCTCCGGACAGCGCTGGCCCCTGGCCTCTTGAGTGAGATGGGCGCACAACCCCAGAGTCTGGCAAGACTGGCCCGTACGGGCAGGGGTACCTTTACCTTTACCTTTTAATGGTAACTGAAGTTTTTATATGCTTGTACACACACACAGAGAGAGATGCACACACAGACAAAGGTGAACTGAAAGAGTGGGGGGGGGGGGTTAGTTTCCAGTAAGATTCCAAATGAGCCGACTACTAGAGGGCACTACTTCCTAAACTTTTGATGATAGCATTAGAGCTCTTGCAAGCATCCAACCAAACAGACTGTAACTGAGCCAGCTCCTCTGCTGAGCAGCCAGCAAGAACTCCAGATAAAAGGGGGAACGGCCGCATGAAATGAAGAACAACAGCCTTTAAAGAACCCATCAGGGGGCTAATCCCAACTCTGACACATTCTTCCTATGCCTTAGCCAAGTTGCACAGACCAAGATGTTGATCTCTTAAATTAGCTACTTGAATCGCAAGGCATTGAACAACCCTTAGCTCCTGTAAACATCACTGTCAACTGCAGGTGCCGAGCTCTTCTGTCATTTTATATTGTAAACTCTCTATGGAAAGTTTAAAACATGATGAGATAAATTTCAGGGCCATGTTCAGTGGGAGCAGGGAATTCTTTACATGCTTAATATATTTGCAATGCAGGTGGGGAAGTAAGACTTGTGCCAGTATCAATTTGTGTATGGAGTAAAATTGATAATTTAAGGTGGAACTCAGCTGGTGGCTTCTGATGCAGGAAAGGCACCTACAATTCTTAAACATAATAGCATAAGAAGAGCCTGTTGGATCGGGCCAATGGCCCTTCTAGGTCAGCATCCTGTTCTCACAGTGGCCAACCAGCTCCCTGTGGGAATAATAATAATAATAATAATAATAATAATAATAATAATAATAATTTATTTATACCCCACCCACCTGGCTGGGTTTCCCCAGCCACTCTGGGCAGCTTCCAACAGAATATTAAAATACAAAACCTATTAAACATTAAAAGCTTCCCTAAACAAGGCTGCCTTCAGATGTCTTCTAAAAGTCAGGTACAGTCATACCTCGGGTTGAAGTAGCTTCTGGTTGAGCATTTTCGGGTTGTGCTCCGTGACAACCCGAAAGTAACAGAACACGTTACTTCCGGGTTTCGCCGCTCACGCAGACGCTCAAAATGACGTCACACACATGTGTGGAAGCGGTGAAACGCGACCCGTGCACACGCGGGTTGCGTTCGCTTCAGGATGCGAACGGGGCTCCAGAATGGATCCCATTCGCATCCAGAGGAACTACTGTAGTTGTTTTTCTCTTTGACATCTGGTGGGAGGGCATTCTACGGGGGGGGGGGGGGTGCCACTACCAAGAAGGCCCTCTGCCTGGTTCCCTGTATCTTGGCTTCTCACAGCGAGGAAACCGCCAGAAGGCCCTTGGCGGTGGACCTCAGTGTCCGGGCAGAACGATGGGGGTGGAGACTCTCCTTCAGGTATATTGGACCGAGGCTGTTTAGGGCTTTAAAGGTCAGCACCAACAATTTGAATTATGCTCGGAAACGTACTGGGAGCCAGTGTAGGTCTTTCAAGACTGGTGTTATGTGGTCTCGGCGGCCGCTCCCAGTCACCAGTCTAGCTGCCGCATTCTGGATTAGTTGTAGTTTTCGGATTACCTTCCAAGGCAGCAAGCAGGACTCAAGCACAAGAGTATTCTCTTCTCCTGCCATTTCCAGCAACTGGTATTCCGAAACATGACTGCCTCCAGAGGCAGAGCATAGCTTTAATAGACAAAAACCATTTCCAGCTATATAAACTCCCAAAATATTTTCATAAAATGTTCCTCAGACACCTGGTGCCAAGATTAGGCCTCTTGCACTGTTGCTGCCAGCAGTAACAGCAGCAGGGATCTCAGATCACGTCCACATCATGCACAGAAAACACTCTCATACCACTTTACCAGTGATGGCTTCCTCAAAGAATCCTGGCCACTCTAGTTTATTATAGCTGAAGAGAGTCTGTACTTAATTATTTTTTTTTAAGGCAGTCTCCCATGTGTCTCCTCTGAAACCCAGGAGAGCTTCCAAGCAGTTTATAATCTTACATAGTGGTTTGATGCTTAAAGGGATGGGAGGTGGGGAAAGAAGACCAAAGTTCCACAGCCCCTTAAAGTACCTCTCTGGATTGGACCCAAGTTATTATTGGTGTAATTTATTGATTTGTCAGCCCTGCTAGCTACAAGGATTCCTGACATAACCTTCAAGATCCCACAATGAAAAGCAACATGGAGAGCACCCTGGAAAATAAACTCTTAAGTATGCAGTAGTCTTCACTGTTTCAAAATTCTGTTGGAAGGACGGAGGCTTTGCAATTGCTTCATGAACCCTAATTCTCATTCAGGTGAAAAACATGTGTCTGGCTGAAACCTTCAGACGTCAGGTGGCGAATCACATGACTGAATGCTCTTTCATTTCTTGTACACACAAAAATGTTGCCTTATGGAAAAGGCCATAACTGTGGAAGAAATGTATGGGGAATATTTGGAACCTGATCAGACAAGAGGTACTGTTGGTCAGCAATTCCTAGGTCCAGGAGTTGAGAAGATAGTCTGTCCTGGACAGAGGCTTACAAATGTAGTGAAAACTATGCCTTACAAAGGAGGAGTCATATACAGTGGTACCTTGGGCTACAGACGCTTCAGGTTACAGTCTCCACTAACCTGGAAGTAGTACCCCGGGTTAAGAACTTTGCTTCAGGATGAGAACCGAAATCTCGTGGCAGCAGCAGGAGGCCCCATTAGCTAAAGTGGTACCTCAGCTTAAGAAGAGTTTCAGGTTAAGAATGGACCTCCAGAATGAATTAAGTTCTTAACCCGAGGTACCACTGTATTGGTCCAAGAAGCAATGAACAGATCAGGTCTCAGAAGTAACCATAGCTCAGCAGCAGAACATGTGCATTGCATGCCGAAGGTCCCAGGCTCAATACTGGCATTACCTGTTAAAAGGATCAGGAAGCAGGAGAGCTGCTACTTGTCAGAGTAAACAATACTAGGTTAGTAGCACTGTGGGTTAAACCACAGAGCCTAGGACTTGCCGATCAGAAGGTCGGCGGTTCGAATCCCTGCGACGGGGTGAGCTCCCGTTGCTCAGTCCAAGCTCCTGCCAACCTAGCAGTTCAAAAGCACGTCAAGTGCAAGTAGATAAATAGGTACCGCTGCGACGGAAAGGTAAACGGCGTTTCCGTGCGCTGCTCTGGTTCACCAGAAGCGGCTTAGTCATGCTGGCCACATGACCTGGAAGCTGTACCCCGGCTCCCTCAGACAATAAAGCGAGATGAGCGCCGCAACCCCAGAGTCGGTCACGACTGGTCAGGGGTCCCTTTACCTTTACCTTTATTGTCCTGGCCAAATAGTCTGACCTAGTAAAAGGCAACTTCCTACACACCAGTAGCTAGCTAACTAGCTTCAAAACATCCCAAAAATCTGAATACAGTTACATACCAAAAACAATTATTAATAGGAAAAACAGATTAATCAAGACATTTGACAAGTTGCAGTAAAGGACTCTCCACTGAAATGCCTTTATAAAACAGAATTATAGCAGGCACACCACTCATGTGGAAAACCTGCATGAAGCCCATCAAGAGAAACAAGGAAAGAACAGTGCTTTAAGGAAACACTTTCTCTAAATTGAAATATCATTCTCTCAACAGATTACCTTTTGGATCTGCTTGAAAGAAAGTATGTAACATCTGAAATAGACAGAATAATGGTGCACACAAAACTATGTGTGTGTCTGGCACACAGATGTTTGATCATGAGTTTGTCATATCTTCTTTTATTAGTATAGACTGCTTTAGTACCAGAGATTTTGAAGGGGGGATGTTTTAGCCTTTTCTTTTGGAGATCTTGGAGAAATCTGTAAAAGGCATCCATTTCAATGGGCTTGCACAGCATCATAGTGGTCTGTCAAACAACAAGATAAATGCCCTCACCTTCTCAATGTTCTTCCATGCTAAAAGTGCCCCAGCTAAGATGCAGCTATTATCATCATGGCTGGACTTGCTGTAGGTCTGAGATTGGCCTCCTCACACCAACACTTTGTGTTGCATTTTAATTAACATTTGTGCTGGTTTTTAACTGTTGTGTGCTATATTGCTTGTCTGATCACAGGATAAAAATGTAATACATAGGTATATAAATCTAAATTATGTGTTGTATTGCAGCAGCATTTAATCAAGCTATAAATATATAATTAGTTTTATAATTGGGATTAATTTTCACCTCTTAAAAATGAAATACAAGAAAAAATCAAACTGCTACTTCAGCTCAGATATGGGGTAGTTTTGAGCCCTGGGTGCACCTTTTGTGCAATTATTCAGAGATTAGTGTTTCTCTTCCAACTTTTTCCCTTTAGGCACTCACATACACAATCTCATCAGAGAACAGCAATAGTTGGTTCTCTGCAAATGAAAAAACTAACCAGTGTAACACGATATCCCAGACATGAATGGGTCTTTCCATACGGAGCAACAACTTTCCCTAAGTCCATGTTAATGATTGGGTTACTTTACTGAAAAACAGCTTTAAGATCATTATTGTTTTCCAGGACGCAAGATCATTGTCACCCCAGATTCACCTTCTCCCATGGCCAGGAAATCATATGCCTCACCTCTGCTCTTTGCAAATAAATTAAGCTTATTAGGATCACTTGGTAGAGGCGCAAAGTCTACAGGAGAACAAAGGAGTAGCAAGCTAAGAAGAAAACTAAGATATGGTGTTTGCTTCAGTGTTCAGGGTTTCATTCCAAAAGCATTACCTCTCTTGATAAGCCTCTGAATCTGTAGGTTTCAAGCTGTGTGGTTTCAGTGGTAAGGGAGGATGCTAGTTTCAAGGCCAAGGTTTTTGGGAAATGCTTGCTCATAGTTTCTCTGTTAAATGTGATGCTGGCTCCTCTGACAAGAGTAATTGGAAGGAGGACAAGTGGGGAACCTCTAGTGCACAGGTCAAATTAGGCCTGCCAAGCCTGCCCAGTTGGTTCACAAGGCCATTTTGACCAAGTCACACCCACTGGCCCTTCACCTAACAATATATATAATATATAATGTCAGGTGTGTGGCAGGTAAATACGTGGCTGGCCAAAGTGGGGTTGCAGGTTCTGCTGATCAGCAGCAGCTGCAAAACCTGTGCACAATGCTAGCAAGCACCAACAGTTAGCTGGGGGTTTTCACTGCCCTGTACACAAAGCACCAAGAATCAGCTGACCATTAAGGCTTACGTATACGTGATACATGGGTGACCACGTGGGTGGTGCTGTGGTCTAAACCATTAAGCCTAGGACTTGCCGATCGGAAGGTCAGCGATTCGAATCCACATGACGGGGTGAGCTCCCGTTGCTTGGTCCCAGCTCCTGCCCACCTAGCAGTTCAAAAGCACGTCAAAGTGCAAGCAGATAAATAGGTACCACTCTGGCGGGAAGGTAAACGGCATTTCTGTGTGCTGCTCTGGTTTCGCCATAAGCGGCTTAGTCATGCTGGCCACATGACCTGGAAAAACTGTCTGCAGACAAACGTCAGCTCCCTTGGCCAGTAAAAAGAGATGAGCGCCGCAACCCCAGAGTCGTTCGCGACTGGACTTACCTGCCAGGGGTCCTTTACCTTTTTTATTACTGCTCACAGACCCTCTTACAATCAGATGGTCATCAGGGGTTGCATAGTTTTGTGCATGATGCTTAGCTTACTGGTGTGGCTTCCATGCCCTGAAATATGCAAGAATAGGTCACCAGATGTCAAAGTGATGTCAAAGTGACTGCCTGATGGATGTGGCCTATTTGTAAATGTAAATATGATGTAAAATGTGGCCTATTTGGGATGGAGAATATAAGGATTTTGTCCACCAGAGGGATTCAGTTAAACACTCCAGCCTTATTAAATGTGTTTAGAATTACAAACTTATTTCTTTTTCCTAGTAGAAACACAACCCTTGATATTTTTTTACCCTTCAGGGATATATTTAACTGTGTAAATTCTCTGAACTCAGAATTGCGGAATCCTAAACCAGTAAAATTTTGATTACCTTGCCCAAGGACTCCAGTACCTCTTTATACAGTGGTACCTCGGGTTAAGTACTTAATTCGTTCTGGAGGTCCGTTCTTAACCTGAAACTGTTCTTAACCTGAAGCACCACTTTAACTAATGGGGCCTCCTGCTGCTGCCGTGCCGCCGGAGCACGATTTCTGTTCTCATCCTGAAGCAAAGTTCTTAACCCGAGGTACTATTTCTGGGTTAGAGGAGTCTGTAACCTGAAGCGTTATGTAACCTGAAGCGTATGTAACCCGAGGCACCACTGTATATTTCTTTATTTATTTCTCCAGTAGTTGCAGCAATTTAAATAGCACTAAGTTGATTTAACAGGCCTCTGAATCACACTGTGCCCTTTGCATTCAAAATACTGTGCTTTTCAAAAGTTCACATTTAGCTGTTGCATACAATATCACAGTGCACTTTCATTTTTCCAGCACTGACTGTTTTCAGCCTAAAACCATTCTTCTTATGGTTTTAAAATGTGCAGGCACAAAGAAAGAACTGACCTCTTCAATTCAGAGGGTAAGAAAGTATGACTCTTTGTTCAGCCCAGCCTTTTCTATTTCTTGTAAATGCTTCCAGAAACACTGCCAGAGATTTTAAAGAAGACATGAAACATTAGCACCTGAGAACACCTATTCCATAATAAGAAAACATTTGAACAGCAGTCAATATGAAGGTGCAAAGGAGTCTAGTCACTGGAACTAGAAATTCATTTTAGAAATTAGTTTCATATACTGTATGCCCTAGTTTGTTGTTGCTTGGTGTTATTTTCCAGCATTTTCATGCTTCTGTCAATATAATTCCTCCTTTATTCATTATTGAATGTTCATTTAGAAACATCTACAGAACAATCCAAAACCTCAGGCGAGAGCAGCAGGGCAGAACTTAAAACTGGATCCACAACTACATTCAAAGTCCCACTGATCACACCACACAGAGCAAAAGGGGGCTGTTTTAGGCATTTTGGTGGCACCATCTTCAGGCTGGTGTCCTGTTTTGAGTTCCACAGGCATGGCAAACTTGGCCCTCCAGCTGTTTGGGGACTACAACTCCCATCACCCTTGCTAACAGGACCAGTGGTAAGGGATGATGGGAATTGTGGTCCCAAAACAGCTGGAGGGCCAAGGTTGGCCATGCCTGCCTTAGGATAGCTACCATTGGCGGGAACACCTCTGCCTGTAGCAGAGACTCTGCTGTAGTTTCAGTGGGTGGAGCAGGAGCTTTTGCTTCCATCTAACCCCCAGAGCCATCCGCGACTGGACCTAACTGTCAGGGGTCCTTTTTAACCATAGGAGAAACACCTCTATCTCAGCAGTACAGACTGGGAGTTAGGATTGCTCTGCTGACCTCTTTTTACACTGTCAGCATTGTCAGGCTGTGCTAAATGCCAAAATATACTTTAACTTTCAAATACTTCTCCAATTTGGATGCTATTTTATTTATAGCAATTGATTTCTTTCAAACCAAGTGAGAGAGAAGCTGCTGCACACATCATTTAGAGGCAGAACAGAAAGTAAACACAGCACCCACAAACACAAGCTCTGTTTCTTACCAGGTTTGTTGCAACTAGAATTATTTGCTAGAAACAAGCAACATGGCACACAAAAAGTGAGTTGCATGCGAGATTGAACGATGCTGTACACCCTTTACCCCAGCCAAGCTTCCTGGAGTCAGTCAGTCTGTCTCATCTGCCGTCATACAATAGACAGAGATTGTGAACACAAATTGTTCTATAAGTTGAAATGTCAGTGCAGTCTGTCCCAGTCTTAAGGCTACAGGCACTTCTGTTTTACAGAAGACTTTAAGAAAGCATATTTTAAACAGTACTACTTGTATCAGGCAGTGAAAATACAACTTCAACATACTGAAGTTGTTAGGAGTATAAACTATTCATTCAAACATGAATTTAGTTTAGATTCTCAGTGTCAGCAACACTGAGCCTTCCTAGCCAAGCTCACTGCAACATTTCTTCAACTTTTGTGATCAATTTCTTATGCCTCTGAAATGGAGGCGATGTGGTAACAACCGTATGAAATGTCCATGTGAAATCAATCATGTGAAATTCAATCATTTCAAATAAAATGAGTATTTTTGAAAAGCCTTTAAAGGCAGGTTCATTGTTATGTTATTCACATGATAACGGCAATTTCCACTTGGTAAGCTTACTAAGTGAAATTACTAGAACGGTGGCCACGTGCTTCGTCCCCATGTGATCACTACCTCTTAAGCACATTAGGAAATTAATTGCTCAGAAACAACATACAAGTGGGTAGCCAATGCCATGTGCGATAGACATCACTTAAAGTGGTTAACTCATTAACACATTCTTAGAAATGCCCTGTTTCAAGGAATATATGTTTGCCTTTTACATCAAAAGAAAAAGCTACAGCATATTTTTTGTTCTTTTTTTTTGAAAATTACATCCAAATGTTTAACTGCTCATAACCATTTTTTAAATTTTCTGAATGCAGAAGTATCTGAACTATGTGTTATAAAATAAAGCCCTCTTCAGATATTTAGTACGGGACGAGGCTCTCATCCATGGGTGGGCTGCCCCCAGCCCCAGCACTGCCTCATGTACCATACCCTGGGCCAACTTGTAATCAGCTTCAGACCTAATGGTTGGGGGGGGGGCTTTCTCTGCATGGATACACGTTCCTACTGAAGGAGCCCTATGGAGTGGGGCTGGTACATGGGACAGCACCTAGGGCAGTGATGGCAAACCGTTTAGAGACCCAGTGCCCAAATTGCAACCCAACACACTTACTGATCGTAAAGTGCCACCATGGCAATTTAACCTGAATACAGTGGTCTAACTCGGGTTAAGAACTTAATTCGTTCTGGAGGTCCGTTTATAACCTGAAACTGTTCTTAACCTGAGGCACCGCTTTAGCTAATGGGGCCTCCAGCCACCGCCGCACAATTTCTGTTCTCATCCTGAAGCAAAAGTTCTTAACCCGAGGTACTATTTCTGAGTTAGCGGAGTCTGTAACCTGAAGCGTCTGTAACCTGAGGTACCACTGTACTGAGGTTTGAGTTTAGAAAAAAACAACTCATACATGCTTGAAGCATGAGGAGCAGCTCGTGTGATACACTCGGTTGGCTCCGCCTGACTCAGTCGAGGGGCGCAGAATGGAGCGGGAGCAGCTGGGCTGGGAAGAGGTGTGGGTGATGTGAGAAATGTCCTCAGGCGCCCGTGGAGAGGGGGAGAGGAGCAGCCTGGCTCTGCGTCCCCCTGGCTTTCTAGTACAGTGGTACCTCGGGTTATAGACGCTTCAGGTTACAGACTCCACTAACCCAGAAATAGTACCTCAGGTTAAGAACTTTGCTTCAGGATGAGAACAGAAATCGTGCTCCAGCAACGCGGCAGGCCCCATTAGCTAAAGTGGTACCTAAGGTTAAGAATGGTTTCAGGTTAAGAACGGACCTCCGGAACGAATTAAGTTCTTAATCCAAGGTACCACTGTAATGAACTCTGACGAACTCTGTGCTGGGGCGACGGCGTGTGTGCCCACAGAGAGGGCTCTGAGTGCCCCCTCTGGCACGCGTGCCATAGGTTTGCCACCAATGACCTAGGGGGAACAGTTACGGTAGCTCACTCATGTATAAGTGGGCAGGAGCATGGTTTCATACTGATACACTTCCAACCAACTAGTTTCAGTACGAGGAAGTGAGAAGTGTCAGAAGAACAAAGCAGAAAGCTTTATACTCCTATGAAAAAGACCAATGCATGACCCTTCTGAAGCCCCCGAGAGCTGCCCAGAAGCACTGGACGCTGTCACTGGCCATGTTGGTAGTACAGTTCTGAATCAGGTATAGGGAAAATTGGGCATGCTCACATGACTAGGACAGAAGGGAGATATGAATGAGAAATGAACGAGAGCACTTGAATCCTGAATTCACACCAACTGAGATGATTTCTCCCATCCTCTGTACAACACAAAGCTGTGATAAACGTATTAAAAGCGGGGACAGAAGAGAATACTGCCCACTAACTTAAAATGTGGCCTAATGGTTATATTAACAGAACATAAAAAACCAAACATCAACTATGTACTTTTTTCAATGTCTTTGTCTCTATGTTAAAAAAACAATTCATTAGAAAGCTCAAACAAGAGATGAAGGATGGGGTTTAACTATTTCCAGTAAGTGTGACCTTGGCTAAAATGATATTAGAAATCCTTATTTTGGAATAAAATGCCTTTAGCACATTCCACACACAAAAGCTTTTCTCGTCTGGCTACATTTCAGACACACAACCCCCCACAAAAGCACATGGGAATGTTTTGCATCACAGTTGCTTGCTCCATCAGTCACATGCTGCACAAAAACTTCAAATGATTCTTGCCTCGTAACCATGCCTAATTTAATATGAAAGCCAGAATTTCTGCTCAAACTCTTAGAGACACTCAGCTGGATTACTGTATGATTTTTGCCAATACTTTCAAAAAGGGACAGTGCTGGGGGGGGGGTCCACTCTAGTCCACTCCCATTGTTCCAACTAAGCCAAGATGGTAATAAATTCAACGAACTGGAAAAAGGCCACACTCTAGCTTTTAAACTATTAGGGATAGCCTTGTAAGGGCATATTTAGCATTACACACATTTTCTCTACCCCCCCCCCCCCCGAGAGTCTTCAGATCTCCTGGAATCAACCAGCAGTGCAACATACGCAACCTGCCAAAACGCTTCTTACCTGTAACTTGAGGAACACGGCTTTAATGCCCTACTTTCTTCATAAAGCCAATAAAGAAAGAACTTTTAACATCAAGACAACAGGTGTCTTCCTAGTGGAGTTTGTACGGATGCAAAGCTTTGCTTTATTTTCCACCCCCACATCTCACTATCTCTCTAAGCCAACACACAAGAAGAGTTGGAGCTTAAAACTATTTTTTGTTCCGCTAGCTATTGGGAACTCTTAATTTCTTTTTCTTTTTTTTACAATAATATTTTTTTAGGTTTTCTCAAGAAAAAAGACCACAAAGATAACAAAAAGTAAACATCAAAGACAAAAAAAGAAAAATTACAACAATCAGAAATCAAAAATTCCACACAAAAAACAAAAGGATAAGAAAAATACAAAATAAAAATCTCTCCTTTCAAATTCTCAGCATTCTTTTACTTATTTTCCTGACTTCCTCTCACCTCCCTCCTTGTATTCCAGGGAACTCTTAATTTCAACCTTATTTGTGTTTTCCACAATGTGGTATACAAGTAATCATGTTAAGGAAATCAGCTACACTCGCTTGTCCAACCAGGATTGTCTTTCTAGTCTTGTCTCCTAGCATAAACGAACTGGTTGAGATTTGATTTCCATATGAATGGGGCTAAATCCATTTAATAAATCAGACACGAGAATCCCTTATGTGTGCCTGCAGAGAGAACAAGAATAGCTACTCACAACTTTCAGTCAGCTGGATTTAAGAGTTTATATCACAAGCATACAATCACTCAGTATCATTTTAGCCAATAAGTGAATCAATGCGTGAAACACTTCCATCAAAAAATGTTGTATGCTGAAGGGTTTGCAAACTGTCTGTGGTGCCCAAATGGCTGTATTCACACATCTGACGGCATTTGAGTTGCAGTTTGATAACCCAAAAGCAAGATATTGAATTGCAGGTCAAACTACACATTACATTAAACACATAGTTGCCCTTAAGCTCAGGGTTTATAGCAGGCATGAGAGTTCCCTGGCATGGAGTGTTGCAAAGTTTTTTATCTTTCCGCTCCAGTGTGATCCCCATCAGAATTGTCCCCATGTCTACTATTACATTAAATGGGAACCTGCCTCCCCCCACCAAATAGCAGGTGTGGGGAGCTCAATTCAGATCAAGAGTGCAGTGAGTACAGGAGACTAAAGTCCTATTTCTCCTCATGCTAGGGGCCCGATCCAAATCACAGCCCCCTATTTGCAAAAGAAAAATCCTGTACTTAAAAGGAAGCTATGTGAATAACGTAATGTCTAGCTTGCCCTGAGCTTCATAAAGAATGCCGTTCCACTAATAAGATGTTTACTAAAGACCCACACATTTTGCTTTCAAGGGCATTATTTTCTCTACAATAAAGTTACCTCAGTAAACACAGATCTTGCCCATAAAATATAATCTAATGCACAAATCTATTACACCAGACGTGAATTTGAGGGAGGGGGGAAGATAAAAGTACAGATCCAGGACGGAGCAGTAATTGAATGTAAACAAGTAAGGAAGGAACTGTTTCTGATCTTCCTGATTCAAGCAGAAAGGGTTGCAACAAAGCAACCTCAGGAGTTTTGCTTTATGTGGGATTCTGACATCAGTCAAGAGACATAGAGAGCTAAATGCTTTTCAGCTTCCCAGTACGTGAGAAAATCAAAATGGATGATGTCAGGGTTTCAGGGACAGAGAGCGAGGGGGAGGGGTCCCAGGGCGACGAGGAAGAGGACGACGACGACCCGAGGTTGTCAGTGAGTCCGTCAAGTGAATCCGAGGATTCCCAAAAGGGAGCCCCCCTGGTCAGGCCAAGGGGCAGTAGAGAGGGAGGCAGTCAGAAGCAGGGGAACGAAGGGGGAATCCCCAGTGGGGGCTGGAGATCGGGACCGGCCTCTCCGTCGGAACGGAGTGAAGGGGGTGGAGTTGCCAGTGTGTCAGAAAGAGCAGAACAGGGAGCAGAGAGGGGAAGGAGTTCGGAGCAAAACGTCCTGCCGGAAGGGGAGGAGTGTAGTACCAAGAGTAGCGTAACGGTCGAAAGGAAGGTCAGAGGCAACGTACGCGCGCCAAGTTCAAATGTGGAGGCGCACGGAAATGAGGAGAGCCCTGAGGAGGAGCCTGGTCCCAAAGCACGAAGGAGGGGGGAGCAGGCGGCAGAAGACTCAGCCTCGGGGGAGTCCCGGAGGGAGGGAGCACAGGGGGGCAGGAAGACCCTGCGGAAAAGGAAAGAGAGGAAAAGGTGGAGCAGTACAAGCCTCTTAAGCTGGTGCAGGGGCGGGACTGACTCAGAGGGGACTTCTAACATCTAAGGGTAACAGATGCTGAGCCACGGAGCTTGGATGTAACGACAACAATGTTCTTCAATAAAACCTTTTGTATATAACTTGGACTGGATTTTGGTCTCTTGTGAGCTGGGACCTCGGGTGGCTCTGACAGATATATATTTTTAAAGAAAATCTAAGAAATAATTATAAGAATGCTCCCTGATCTGCAATAGACAAGAGGCAGCAAATGAAAAGACAATCTACTTTCAATCACTGGAACAGCACCATCTCTATTTTAAAAGAACACTTCAAACAAATTTCTACGTGGGATGTTTGCAGGCAATAACTGATATACAAGATACGCAACAGAACTTGGAAGTCCAAAATATGTTTTCGTCATCACCCTTTCACCCTCCCTTCCCAGGGGAAGAAAAACCACAATGTGGGAAAGTTTAACAGTGTTACCCAATACTACATAGAATTGATATTATTTATGATAAAAGGGATATAATGCAGCAAACATAAGCAATGTAAGTTTGATGATTGGATAAGCCATATATATCCTACTGATGTTTTAATTAATGAATCATTCCAACTTAGGGATTCTAAACACAAAACAGCTGGGAATGGTAAACTGGCAGAGATTACACTGAATTAATGGTAGCACGGCTGACAACTGAGGAAGGGGAGATATGAGTTGGACCCAGGTGGACCCGCCTCCACTTCCACAGCCCAAAAAGGAAGAAGATAAACAGCAAGAAATGCATGTTTTCTTTTATGGATATGAGATATTCCTGCTCAAGTTAAGATATGGGTGAGGTCCCGTTGCTCGGTCCCTGCTCCTGCCAACCTAGCAGTTCGAAAGCACGTCAAGTGCAAGTAGATAAATAGGTACCACTCCAGCGGGAAGGTAACGGCGTTTCTGTGTGCTGCTCTGGTTTGCCAGAAGCGGCTTAGTCATGCTGGCCACATGACCCGGAAGCTGCATGCCGGCTCCCTCAGCCAATAAAGCAAGATGAGTGCTGCAACCCCAAAGTCATCTGCGACTGGACCTAACAGTCAGGGGTCCCTTTACCTAGTTAACTAGTTCCATTAACACAGGAATATGGTGTCACATAGCAACAACTGGGAAAGGAGTTTATGCAGGGAATGTTTATACTGCAAACAGGTCATTCAAATCCAGTTTTTATGTGTATGTGATTGGCATTCTGCTCAGATAGTCATTGTTATTCAGCCATTTGCTATCCTCACCACTGATGTACTGTGGAGATCCTGAAAGAACAATTCCTCTGAAGTCAGTCATTAAATTTCAGTAGAAATAGGAACCCTTGCATTGTTTGGGCCATCAGAAACAAAAGGGCTAGGTTGGTGACAGACCACACACATCAAAAAACTATCCACCAAAACAAATGCACTAATGAGCTTTCACACCAGTGTGACTGTGGATGTAAAATAGCTTAACAGATTTTCCATGGAATGGGTAAACTGAGATTCAATGGAGAAAAAGTACAGGCTAGCAATTTGAAAACATGTGGACCATGTAGAAAGGCTTCTAAGCAGAAGCAGCAAGAGTGCTTCCAGAAATACAACAATGTATTTCTGGAAGCACTCTCCTTCAGCATGGGCTTGCCACGGTACTTTTCAAGAACACCTTCTTAAATTTGAGTTGGGGGTAACCATCACATGCCACAGTCATGGTTTTATAGTCAGACTTAATTTAAGACAGCATGGAAGGAAGGACAACAAAAGGTAGCATATTGGCTTCCAGGAGAGTGTGACACTTTTATTTTAACAGAGTATAGCGCTAAGCTACCCTATTTTTAAGCATTCTCCTTTCTCCAAAAATTGCCACTCGACCTTTACCCTTATCATCTTTGATTTTTCTCTGGCCTAAATGTCTTCATACCCAGAAGCAGATAAATCTCCTAAGAACTGGTGTATGGATTCAGGAAAGTGTCCAGGTTTTACATGAAAACTATGAATGATTCCAAACTAAGGCTTTTAATGGTCTGCTTACTACTTTGTTCTCACTGTAAGCTTTCTAATGTCCTATGTTTCAGCAGGTACTTCCTATCAATTTTCATTTGCTTTTTAGTGGAAATTCAACATCAAGATAGTGTGGAAGTATCAGTAGAAATTAATCTTAAGCTACTCTTCCTAAAGTGCCATTTGGTTAAAACTGGAATACAACTAAATAAAAGGCTTAAGGAGTTGTTGTTGTTGTTGTTGTTGTTGTTGTTGTTGTTGTTGTTGTTGTTACAAAAATTAGGAAGCATGAATACAGCTCATAACACTGAGCTTGCTTCCAGACACTGTATGGACATAATTTGCACACGATCATAGCAGTCCTGTTGAAGTAAGATCAAAAGCGTTGTAATGGATGAGACGTAAACATCAGTCATAAAGCCTGGTCCTCAAGACTACAGGTACCATATTGCCCTGAACCTGTGGTTCTCAATCTGTGGGTCCCCAGATGTTGTTGGACTACAACTCCCATCATCCCTGAGCTCTGGCCTTGCTAGCTAGGGGTGATGGGAGTTGTAGTTCAACAACATCTGGGGACCCACAGGTTGAGAAAGACAGGAAGAATCATACTTAATCTAAAATTCTGGAATAGCCTCAGTACTGGCAAACCTACCTACAGAATGGCCTGCAATGTTCTACTCATGGCTGGGCTGAATTAATTTCCCACTGCTAGCAACACATTCTCTCACCTTTGCAGCTTATAGGACCAATTAAAGACCTCTGCAGAGGCCATGTGTGGTTCTTTCCTATTCCTGGCATCTTCTCTATTTTTCTCCACTTACTTGAAACTCTACACCAGCCTAAGGGGCAGCAACATCTTAGAAGTTTTATAAAGAACAAATGTGCTTCTAGACTTAAAGGCATTATCCTAAACTAGGTCTCCTAGAACAGCTATTTGCATATATGAAACATGCTTATATGTAATTGTATTAAGGCACAATCATGCATAAGATTAATAGTTTTTCATGTTCTTATATAAATGTAACTCATTAAAATGTCTCCAAAGAGAGGAACCACCAAATAAAAAGGATGTACTGCAGCAGTGCAGCTAATTTTTCCTTCAAATAAAAGACACAACACTTCTGTTGTCTTTATTTCTTTGGAAAACTTGTGTTTTGCATTAGGTGGCCTTAATCTTTCACTTTGCAGGAGGGAAATGGCTGCTGGCAATGAACCACACTAATTAAGTGATGCAATTCTATGTAAACTTCAAGCTACTTCCAACACATGGCCATTCTGGTTTGTATTTTCTGAATTTGAAAAATGGCCATCTCAGATTTATGTGTTTATGTAGGTATGCACATACATGCATGTGGACATATAATAACTAAGTATTTCAATAATACCCCAAAGGGTGTTCAAAATTGTTTCGCTGATGATGCCATTAGGTGCAACATAAATTTGGGACGTTGGGAAGCAGGTGGCGCTGTGGGTTAAAGCCTCAGCGCCTAGGACTTGCCGATCGAAAGGTCGGCGGTTCGAATCCCTGTGGCGGGGTGCGCTCCTGCTGCTCGGTCCCAGCGCCTGCCAACCTAGCAGTTTGAAAGCACCTCCGGGTGCAAGTAGATAAATAGGGACCGCTTACCAGCGGGAAGGTAAACGGCGTTTCCGTGTGCGGCTCTGGCTTGCCAGATGCAGCTTTGTCACGCTGGCCACGTGACCCGGAAGTGTCTCCGGACAGCGCTGGCCCCTGGCCTCTTAAGTGAGATGGGCACACAACCCCAGAGTCTGTCAAGACTGGCCCGTACGGGCAGGGGTACCTTTACCTTTACCTTTAAATTTGGGACTGGTTTTCTTAAGAGCTATAACCGTGCGATGTACCTTGAATTGCAACGGAAAGTCAGATACAGTTAAAACGAAGTGAACCATAAAACAACACCTACGTTTAATCTTATAGATCCATACATATTGTGAACCTGGTGTTAAGTCTTTTATTCATGCACACACTTATACAGCACCTTGTTCTTCCACATTCATTTGATCAGAGTAACTGTGAAGGAACGAAGGGCAACTCTGAAGCAAACTACACACCACAGTGTGTGTAACATAGAACATGCCCCAAAGGGCTACAGCTTCAGAATACAGATGAGGAGATGCATCATTGAATGCTTCCCCTTGTCAAAATCTCTCTACCTATGGGAAGCTGCCATATCAGGAGGAGGAGGAGGAGGAGGAGGAGGAGGAAGAAGAAGAAGAAGAAGAAGAAGAGTAGTAGTTTGGATTTGATATCCCGCTTTATCACTACCCGAAGGAGTCTCAAAGCGACTAACAATCTCCTTTCCCTTCCTCCCCCACAACAAACACTCTGTGAGGTGAGTGAGGCTGAGAGACTTCAGAGAAGTATAACTAGCCCAAGGTCACCCAGCAGCTGCATGTGGAGGAGCAGGGAAGCGAACCCGGTTCACCAGAATACGAGTCTACCATTCTTAACCACTATACCTCACTGGCTCTTTTTAGCTTTGACTTTTATCTGATCTGAAGAGAAGTTTGTTGTTGTTAAGTAGAGGGGGGGGGGGACTGCACTTAGCATGCCATGAAATGCATTCTGAACAGATATGGTGTCAAGATGACCAGAGGAATACCTATGCTTTTCTTGCACCCTCAGTAAACAGCTGTATCAGCCCTGCAGAAAAAAAATCAGCTTATTGCACATTAGAAATTGCTAATTTTATGAGGTCCAAAGACTTGAAGCGAGGGTGAAGTGAGGGCAAGGTGAGGAAGAAGGGCAACAACAAAAAATGAACGCCTTTGTGCTGAGCTTAGAGAACGGGAAATGTCCCCTATATTTGCTCTCGCTACAATAGCAGCAGCACATCGCCACACACAAACACATCGTATTACATAGTCTGATAGCTGATTCTGCACAGGCACACACACAGGCACACACACACACACACACACACACACACAAAGGCCTGTGTCCCTGTCAAAGGCCCATTTCACTAACCCCTAGGTAAGCCTCAGAAAATGGGACGCAGGTGGCGCTGTGGGTTAAAGCCTCAGCGCCTAGGACTTGCCGATCGAAAGGTCGGCGGTTCGAATCCCTGCGGCGGGGTGCGCTCCCGCTGCTCGGTCCCAGCGCCTGCCAACCTAGCAGTTCGAAAGCACCTCTGGGTGCAAGTAGATAAATAGGGACCGCTTACCAGCGGGAAGGTAAACAGCGTTTCCGTGTGCGGCTCTGGCTCGCCAGAGCAGCGATGTCACGCTAGCCACGTGACCCGGAAGTGTCTCCGGACAGCGCTGGCCCCTGGCCTCTTGAGTGAGATGGGCGCACAACCCCAGAGTCTGTCAAGACTGGCCCGTACGGGCAGGGGTACCTTTACCTTTAAGCCTCAGAAAATGGCTACGCCAAGTGGTAGCTCTGAACTATGACTGAGATATCTGCTATAAGCTTCTCCTACAAGGGTTTCTGAACAGCTTTATTACATACTATAATTTTACTAATGAGCCAAAAACAGTGTGCTTTTCAAAACATGAACTACTGAATGCCAACACATTTAACCAGCATCACATACATGCAATAAATAGACTATTAGTCTAAAAAAAGAAATACTGCATTTTCTCTAATCTAATTCTCACCTGTTTTGGCCAAATTACGTTGCAAAAATTAAGGTGCACATTAGATTTGATGGCACATTTACCGTACATTTGCCAGCAAACACTTTTTTTGATTTCAAGGTTTTGAAAGTTGAGGTGTGCATTAGATTCGATGGCACATTAGACTCAAGTAAATATGGTATACCAAAATGCCACATGGATTAGTTGTAAAATGCCTTAAAATCTACTGCGTTCAGTGCAGAATGTGGAGACTGTGTAACATGCAATATCTATCAAATATATAGCATATTAATTCTTCTTATTCTTTTTCTTTCTCATTCTTTCATATTTCTACACACAGAGAAAATACCTTTTATTTTGTTAACCTCTTTAATATGATGGCTAATCACGTATCCCACTGTTCGTGAAGTCAAAGGACAACTAAATGCACAAATTAAGAAGTCCTCCATGTTCCAAACAGCTTTGTTGTTCTTTCAAGGGTCATTAATCTTATAATATACCCATTAGCCCTTTCCTAGAATGCTTTCCTTACATTCATTAATAACAGCTCTTTTGTACATGGGTAATTTATTTGACCGCTGAGGGTTTTAAATATATTTGTCAACCATTTATTTGATTTCAATTTTTGCTCCTCCCTTGGCATTTTTAGATTAACTTTTTTTAAAAATGTACCTATTAATTTTATAAGCTGCCTCCTCAGCCTACACAGGCCCTCAGAGCTGTACTAGACTTTTCTCTATGACGAGTTGTGGAAAGAAATTTAAAGGGCGAAGGACAGAAGTAGCAGGCTATGAAAAAAATTAAAGAGACAACAGGGGATGGGGAAGGGAACTAATAAGCAGAAACAGTGATACAGTGGTACCTCGGGTTACATACGCTTCAGGTTACATATGTTTCAGGTTACAGACTCCACTAACCCAGAAATATTGCTTCAGGTTAAGAACTTTGTTTCAGGATGAGAACAGAAATTGTGCTCCGGCGGAGCGGCAGCAGCAGGAGGCCCCATTAGCTGAAGTGGTGCTTCAGGTTAAGAACAGTTTCAGGTTAAGTACGGACCTCCGGAACGAATTAAGTACTTAACCCAAGGTACCACTGTATTAGATTAGAGAAGTAAAAGCAAGGAAAAGGCACAACAAATATAAGAACGTTTTTAAAAATAATGTGGGGGGGGGGGAGTCAAATGAAATGGGAAAGTAAAAGGAGGGGAATTTAAGTAGTTATGTGTGAGAGGTAAAAATAAGCAAAATCCTGGGGCGGGGCAGGACTTTGAGTGGAATTTACAGCAGTTCATTACACGGTTTTGCATCTATTTAGGCAGACACTGCCCAATGGTTGATATCTTCAGGGCTTTGTTTTAAATCCAAAAGTGAACTTTGATGGTTGAAAAGCATAATTTAGCTAGTTGTTGCAAAACTATTTCCATAATGGAATACCTTTTGCTCCACGGAAAGAAAAGTTACCTGCTCAAGGCACATCGGTGGCAACTTTGATTTCATGGTGTCTCACACAGGTTAGTACAGTGGTCCCTCGGGTTACATATGCTTCAGGTTACATACGCTTCATGTTACAGACTCCGCTAACCCAGAAATAGTGCTTCAGGTTAAGAACAGAAATTGTGCTGCGGCGGCGCGGCAGCAGCAGGAGGCCCCATTAGCTAAAGTGGTGCTTCAGGTTAAGAACAGTTTCAGGTTAAGTACGGACCTCCGGAACGAATTAAGTACTTAACCCGAGGTACCACTGTAATGGCAAAAGAAATTCATCTAGTACAGGTAATGTGATTATCTTGTTGTGATTATAATGGAACGACACACGATGGGGAGCGTTACGTCAGAGAGAATACAAAGGACTTTTACAGCAAAAACGGCCAGCACAGTTCAGTCTTTCAGCTATATTTGTGCTAAGCCCATATTAACTGCTAATATCTTTTTTTGAATGCCCTGAATCTATTTTTCTGACCTGCTTCTTGTCTGGATCCCCCAGGAAAAAATGACTGCCTTTACACACCATAAATCTGGAAGAGTTTTAAAGCAGCATGTGCCAGGGAGAGTGGGACCTTTATGACTGCGGCACCCAGCATGTGGAATTCCATATACGGGGAAATTAGTTTGTGTCTGAACTTTGCCAGGGTCCCATCACTGCCTAAAAACTTTCCCTTTCCAGTGAGCCTTTGATTTGTCTGCTTCTTCATTTGTTTCACTTAGTCATGGCTCTTCTTTGAACACTGATTTTAATATTCTGTGGCCATTTTTCTTCTACTTCCCACCCCCCAAATCAATGGATTCTTTTTAGTGCTGGCCTTGTGTAGTGTAATGCTTTTTAAAAAACAAAACAAAACAAACAAATCCAAGAACTATTTTTGTCATCTCTCTTTTCAGAGAGAAAAGCAGGATAAAAAATATTATATAAAGAAATAAAGATCATGCTGCATTGCCACCCAACAATAAGTTGAGAGAGCATACTCCTTAATCTCAGTGCTTGGGGTGTAATACAAATTATTCCATTTAAAAAACCCTTCTATTTTAAGCAGTTGGCTTACAAAATGGCAACCAAATCACATGGAATACCTGAATGCCTTAGGTTGCAACTGTAATAATATAAATTGGGAATTAAGTCCCACGGAATAAAATGGGCCTTTTTCTACATTAAGATGGTTTAGGATTGTTGCCTAATGAAGCAGGAAGATTGTTCCTGGGTCTGAGTAGCAATGCACATCAGTTCTTGGACTTTAGGTTGCAAAGTCACTTCACTTAATGCAAACATTAAAAACAGCAACAGGTATTTGGTGCGAATTCCAGCATTCAAAAAAATCTGAACATTTTCATTTAATTTTCTTGTGACAAAGAAGAACATATCCATTAGTCAACAGTGTGTTGAAGTATCACCTGTAACATTAATGATTCTGGCACTTGACGAAGCATTAGTTGCTTCTTGCTAGTATTCGCTGTAATAATTATAATATTTTACTAATTTTATCTGTACAAAAAATGCTCCAGTATCTTAGGAAACAAACTTGTTTATAGTGACAGCAGGCAGAAGCAACCTTCAGCTGAAGCAATTAAACCCCGCCTTGGAAATACGAATCCATTTCTGCGTACATGCTAAATATGTAATATCCTGGCAGACTGCAATTTATTATTAGCAAATTGATTGAGAATCAGAAGATCATTCCCTCACATCTTTTATCACAAAAATGAAACTGAACTATAATCCATTTCCTCAGTTCTTCCACTGTCCATCTCCCACCACTACACCACAAGGAGCTGTACGATCCGCAAACATTTGTCGAATACAGTAATGCCCATACTAAGGCAATATAACCCAGGAGTTGGCAGCCATACTATCAGCAAGAACTTGGCTACAAAACCAGCAATGAATCATCAGGCTGCAAAGTAACACATTGCCTTTTTAATCCTTCCAAAATAATAAGGAAGAAAGGAAGAAAAGAAGAAAGAAAGAAAGATAGAAAGAAAGAAAGAGAAAACCCAAAAGCCTTTTTCTAAAAGAGAAAAAAATAGTTTTACAGAAGTTCTAGCGTGTTTCAACATTGGATTTTTACTACTAAGTGTTCTGAGAAGCACTTTTGTTTTAAGCCATTCAACACACGACAAGATACTTACTCATCAATCTACACTGTACAACAATAGTCCAATTCACAAAACAGTTAAGTCACAGTCTTTGGCTTGGGACCAAAAAACTAATGGCAGAAGGGGTGAGTAGGAAGTGTCCTTCTCGACCCTCCTTCTCCGCCCCCCTCCAAAAAAAAACCCAACTTCTCCTGAGGGTCAGAGAACCCTACAGAATGGGGTGAGTTAGGCCATGGTGCAGGTGTCTGCAGAGGACATGGGGTTTGCTGAAAATCAGGCAGAGGCATATTCTGTGCACAGAAAAAATCACTAAGACTTACATGTAAATGTGTCTAGGAGGGGGCTGCCAGCTACATTTACTTCAATGGCGCTTGGACTAGGGCGTAAATCCCACTAAAAGGTGGGATTACGTCTGAGTAAAACATGCTCAGGATTGTGCTGCAAACCACCTTAAATCCAAATATGTCAGCTTAACTAATCATGGACTAGGGCATCCATAACTAATATCCTGGCAAACATATAGCACAACTCAACGTATTTGTGGCAATACTATTTGCTGAAACAGGAAATGTTATTCAAACTAAACAACAGTAATAAAGTACCCACCAGGCAAAACTTTCAGGCTTTCCTTAAACAATCTGCTAAGAACTGCTTACAATAGTTGTATTATTTTTATTTTTTAATTTGGACTTACATAGAAGCAGGACTGGGTTGCACCAAACCTGTTGAACACCTTACAGCTATACATGCAGCCACCAATAATTTATTTCTGTCTATTTTGAAACCTGCAATGTACCTATTTGCTATATTCTTCATTTCTGTATCGCTAAGACATTGACCAGACTTGTTCTCAAAGGCAGAAATATTTTACCTGGGTGTATAAAGAGCCAATAACAAAGTACTGAGAAGGTGCTTGTTTTCTCTAAAAACGCTCTCCATTCTACCAGGACAGCACAATGAGTATGAATGCAGTGTATCAAACAGTATTCTATAGAAATATTGCTAGACAAAATGATACCTCATCCAGCAAATGCTTACACAGACTTATTGGTTTATGTTGTACTGTTTCCATTTCGTTTGAAAGTTTCTGTCGTTAACTTCTTGGGTTATTATATAGAATAGATGCCCGCTTGGAGCCCATACCTTTTGGAAACCAACTTCTTCGCATCCCCTTTTCCTTTTGCTGCTTTTTCTGGCTCTCTGATTTACTTGAATCCATTTTACAACCTACAGGTCAAAATCATAAGAGCTTTTCTTAAGAAGAGGCAACCTGAGTACAACTATTCAGCATGAGTAAGAAACTATAAACAGACTCAAGACACATTTTTCCATTGCTTCACCGGAAAAGGAAAATAAGAGGAAAATGGAGGGAGGGGGTGAAAAGCACTTTTCCAGTCTGCAATATCATGCTCTTGGATAATCCATTTAGTAATTTGTGCCTGGTCTAAAGGGATTCCACCCCCCCCCACCCCCATCTTAATGCAGTAAATTGTGTGTGTTGCTCAAATGCAGACAACAGCAGTAGCACTCTTACTCAAAACATAAAGAAAAGACCAGGCTATATCAAAACAGTTTGTTGTTTAGCCACAAAATTCTAAGAGCATTCTAAAAACAACTACTGGGAAGCAAGTGCCATTGACTTAATGGGACTTTCTTTCCAAGTAGCGTCTATGGGTCTGGCTGCACTTTTTCCAAAAATTAAAAAATGCTGCCCATTTCTCACACCTTCAGCTTCACATAATAGGTTCGCTAAGGCATACGTGTATTATCAGAGTTAATACAAAGGAACAGCAGATTTTAAAGTGACACTCTTCTTGATATAAATTGAAGGGAACATTACAGAGCAAAGACTCAAGGCAGGCACGGATAGGAAAAACAACAGTAAGCCTAGAAAATGCTGTTATTAACCAAAATAAGCGTGTTACCTCTTCGTTCACTTGCTGGGCTAGCCGACAATCCTGCCATGCCTGACTCTCTTCCAGCAAAGGCTAGATGGGAAAGACAAATAGAGTGCAAGTTTACTGAGGTTTTCTAGATGGCAGCTCGCTTGGGGGATGCGATCCGCTCTCTCCTTGCCCCTCGCCTCCAAATTCCCCGAGATCGGATGCACAGATTCTTTTAGAAGGCTCCCAGATCTGGCGCAAAAACTTTCTCCGCTCCGCTTCTTTATTTACCTCCGCGCAGCAAACCAAAAGAGCTCGGGGGATCGGGTTGTTTAGTCCCTCTCACCGAGACATTTCCCAGGTCCTAGCCTGGCCCACCTCTTTCTCGTTTCTTTTTCGCTACGAGGGAGAGGCGGGCGCGCAAGCAAGCAGTACCTTGACTCGACCAGCAACTTCCCCGCGCTCCGTTTGGTGCGCCTTCCTCCTGTTTGCACGCGCGGTTGGGATCTGCTTGCGTTCGCCCTGGGCGCAGAATTCTCGCTTGGGTCTATGGACGCCCCTTCCCGATTGCATACGCGGGCTGCAAAGAGCGAAGTGCCGCCGTGCCTCTTTTTGCAACGCAACACAAGGGACCTCCTTAGGAAACGAAACACCTACGAGAGAAGGAGGGACCCCCCCTCCCGCTTCGTGTTCCAGCCTCCGAGATCAGAGGAGAGGAGGAGCTTGCCTTAAGGGTATACAGAGAGCGATCGGCTTTGTTCAACCCGTCGCCAAAAGGTACAGGGGTGGGGGAGACTTACTCTCGAGCAGCTAGCTCGGCAGTCACGGCTCACGTCACTATTCAAATGTTATAGCGTCCGTCTGTCTGTCTCCTCTACGCCCAGCTCCACTTGCCTTGCGTAAAACGCTCGGCTTGGAATCTTTCACTGCCAGCAAACTGCCCCCCCCTTCCCTCCGAAGTTTCCCTCAAACTGCGTGCAGACGACAGGTTGTCGGGTCTTGCATGCACACGAGGATTGAGCAGAGTCAATGCGATCAGCCTGGAATACAATTGTGCGGTCCAGGCCGAACTACACAGAAAAATCCCCGAACAGTGAGCAAGCGCTGCCTCCGCCAGCTAACCAGGGGCAAATCTCTCTCTCTCTCTCTCAACTTCAGCTCTCCGCCCATAAAGGGAAAATACGGTTTCTCGCTTGAGCTCGGCTCAATTAATCTCACATTGCTGGAGAAAAATAATCATTTCCTGCTAGAAAGTATACAGATAAATATGTTTCGGATACAAGCTGAAAATACAGATTGGAAAAAGAGAGGCTGCAGAAGTAGAGGGAGGAGAGAAAAGCAAGAGCCACATATTTCATATTATACCATTCAATTTTGTATTAGAATGCTTGTTGTAATGCATTATTTGCCATCATCAAGCAGCTATTATCAGCCCTAATTCCAACCAGAAGTATTTTAACAAACTTTCTAACTTTCTTATTGTTGAAAATACATTGCAATGCAAATAATAATTCAAAACTCCCCTCTCCAGATACCTCCTTGACCTCTATGGAATCCAGAACTGTATCAGATGAATCCCATGGAGACTCTGAAGTGCATCTTAAAAGCAAGCATTAAGTTTGCTTTTTGCAACTGGAATCCTGCCATTTCTATTAGTCATGGGCATTCCACAGCTGACTCCTCCATCAGGCCTCAGATCAGCAAAGCCAGTGCTTTGCTTTAAAGCTGCAACCCTATACTGTGCACACTTACTTGGGAGTAAATGCAACTGAACTTTGCATTACCAAGTAAACATGTCTAGACTCATGATACTCATGAAAACTCAAGGTTCTTTGCTTGCTAAACTGATGGCTTCAAGGAAAACTTCAAACCACTGGAAGTCACCGGCAACGAAGAGCTGGACTTTTTAAACTTCACATTTAGGGCTGTGCTTTCATTTTTTCCAGTTATATGTGCAAAGAAGAACATAACTCTGGAATAATTATACTTGGCACACTTAAATTACATGTGCATTTATGAATTCCCTGAAAGGTCAAAAAAGAAATCTGTACTTCTGAAAAGTCAGACAAAGCAGACTTTCTCCTGCATAGAATTCAGATGCATTTACAAACAGATGTCACAACATAAATGTATGTCAAATGAGAGCACACTAAATCTTGACCACCTCTTTAACTTTACTGCTTTTAGTTTTTAAAAAGATACTGTCCTGCCCTTTTCTTTATTACCACAATAACCTTTCAAGATCAAAAGCTTTAGATCAAAGCCAAGATCAAACTCCTTGCTTTAAATAGAAGCAACACTACCATGAAATATATTATTCAAAGAAGAATGACTTAATGGAGATATCACAGTAGAAAATCTTATTTCAGCTTTTTATATTTACATATAATAGGATACAAGTAATAACTGAAAGCTGCTACTTGTTAACGATTATGCCATTTCATGGGCAAAGGCTAATAGGAAAAAAGGCAATAATCAAAGGAAAGGGTGTTGAAAAGCATATGTTTGGTACACGATTTGACAATGCTTTCAGGTCCAAAAACAACAAAGAACCCATCGTGAACTAAGTCCCACTTTGTATATTCTAGCTACAGAGTTTGCTAAAGTGTTGTATTTGAATGCTGAAGAACCTTTCCACCATGAAGCTCACTGAGTAGATTTGAGCAAGTTAACCCAACCTCACTAACTGGAGGGTGCTCTTTATACATTTTTAGCTGTGCTAAATGGAAACTAATTTTCTGACGTGGCCCACCTAAAATTGGTCTTAACCACTTAATTGGAATTCATGTAATTAGCCTCCACCCCTATAGTTTGGTCTTTTAATTATTACCACATTTGTACTCAAAATGCTTGTAGAAAAAGTAATTTTCGCACAGTTCACATAATGTGGCCCCAGAGTGACTGATAAGCTTCATGAACAAGCAGTTTCCAGGTTTCCCTTATTCAGACAAATGCAACGTGTTCAAATTATGCAAATCAGTGGTGTGAATCACTTTCCATCTTATAAATGCTACAGAAAAGATACATACATTACTAATGATAACATTTCTTTATTTAGTGCTAGGAACTGCTCAGAGGGCAGAGCTTATATGAGCATGCTTTGCGTGCAGAAGGTCCCAGCTCTCCAGGTAGGACATGGAAAAACTGCGTACCAGAAACTGTCTCCATATAAGGCAGCTTCCTGTGGCCCAGCAGGTTTAATGTCTCACAACCTGATCCTTAGGGTTACTACAGTCCTTTTGCATTTCACTGACTCAGTTCTGGCCCAATATGTGATAACAGTGTGGTTATTATGCAGACGTAACTGGATATGTGTATGAATCAAAGCAATGGGAATAGCCTTGCAGCAAGGAAAAGGCTGTTTCTAAAAGGAGATTTAAGTTCTAGATCGGCTATGACGACGCACCAATAATAAGAGCTGCTCTTCTAGACCACACAGTCCATCTAGTGTCACATCCTGCTCCCAATAGCAGCCAAACAGTTGGCTCTGGGAAGATCACCAGTTTATACTGAACAGTGGCAGCGAATGAGATGGGTTATCACACTAAACAGGGATGTGTGTTGGCATCACAGGAAGATACAGCACCTCAAAGTGAAGAGCACAGCTGGCATGCCTATTTTTTATATTCTTACTCTTAAGAAAAAGTGAAAATTATTTGAATGCTAAAGAGTCTTGAAATGTACCATGAAATATCAATTTGAAATTGTGGTGCCCTCCCTGTAGAATGCCCTTCCATCAGATGTGAAAGAGATAAACAACTATATGACTTTCAGAAGACATCTGAAGGCAGCCCTGCATTGGAAGGTTTTTAAAGTTTGATGTTTCGTTAAGTTTTTTATACTCTGTTGGAAGGCACCCAGTGTGGCTGGGGCAACCCAGCCAGATGGACAGGATATAAGTAATATCATCATCATCATCATCATCATCACACCACCTGCAACCTGATCCTTTTAACTGGGATACAACATGGGGTTTCTGCATGCAAATCACATGCTCTGCCATGAAGGTATGGCTTTTCCCCAAGGATCTGTTGGGTAGTATCTGTCATCAGCCAGGCCTGAGTCCACATGTAGCTCTTTCTTTGAGGAGTATGCAGTAAACTGTGAGTGGCTAGAATACAGCACATCACATACCGTAGTTTTCCAGCTCCCTTTCCCATTTGCATCTCAGTTATAATTGGACTGTGAGCCTTGCCTCCCTGCAAAGTACCCAGTTTAAGTGCTCTACATATAAAAAATAAAACACATGTCACTCAGTGTAATTTTAAATGCCCCCTTTACTGTTTTAAATAATTTGTAAGCTGACTTGCGTGCTCTTTAGGTAGAAAGGCAGCATGAAAATGATTTAAATAACAATTCCAGCAACATTTTCTGTATGTGCCTATGATCTCCCACAAACATACAAATAATAAATTATTATATTATGTGTGATTTTACTGTATTTTTGGTTTCTGTGGAAGCCACCCAGAGTGGCTGGGGAAACCCAGCCAGATGGGTGGGGTACAAATAATAAATTATTATTATTATTATTATTATTATTATTATTATTATTATTATTAATATTCTCAAGAATCACGCTTAGAAATAAGAGTTAAGCTTGTATAAACATTTGGTTGTAGCATGGTGTCCATCTAAACAGGGTCACATATGACCAGGGTTATTAGCCAATCCCATCTAAATAATAAAAACCCAAATACCTGTATTTTATAATTTGGAAATAACAGATTTGTATTACAACTACAGAAGTGTTTTGTAGTGCTTGTGGCCATGCTAGCTAACAAACATCTCTAGAATCAATAGAAGGCTATCATTGGCGGGCATCTCTTTATACCTATTGTATTTGCAACCGCACCGTCTCCACTTCAATCTATCAAGGATCTTTGATGCTGGAAACAGTCAGTGCTGAGGAAGGTCACGCTGTCTGAAGTGAACTCAGCTGCCCTCTTTTATTGGCATGACAGAAGTCTCCAGAGACTGAAAATCTTGGCAAAGAGCTAGAAAGGGGTGGAGTGTAAGTATTTACTGTAAATGGCCATCATAAGAGTTTCTCTGAAATGAGCAGACATGCATTGCCCTGTGGAGCTATATACTGCTTGAATCCTGAGAGGTATTTTCTGGCTTCTTAGGACAATGAGAACAGAAGCTAGGAGCCTGGAGTGGCTATTCACCACCACATTAAATTCTACAGCCACCTTATATACTTTATAAATCAGCAGCCAAATGGCTGAAATTTATTGTTCCTTTTTTAAAAAACTTTTTTAATGTGTGTGTGTTTTTTACTGTTTATTACTGTATACAGAGGGAAACGTTCACATTGAATATTTGTGTGAGAACTTCAGTAAACGAGGAACAACACGACTGCTGAAGTGTTCTAAAATAAAAGCAGTTAAGGGGCAGCATATTTCTCTTCTCCTTGAATTGTTTTGGATGGCCAAAGAAAACAGAGCAAGAGTTAATTGGTAGCTAATCTCTTTGCTTTTCTTGGGATGTTTTTGCAAGACCCAGATTAAAATAGGCTTTTAATATAATGCAGGCTCAGCTGTGTCCATATTAGGAAAGTCTCAGCTCACATCCCTGTGCAAGAACAGACCTTTCCTCCCTCCTCTGTGTTTCCACCCCTTGGATATGTAGGTGGGAGAGAGGGAGCTTGGGAATGTGAACTTGATCCAGCATTGACCAGCCAGGCAGCAAACTCTTATTGTTCTGTAGATACCAAACATATTTCCTTTCTACTAGGGATAAACTCAACCATTCTGCACATAACACAGCTTTTGTGCTTAGCAGTGTGATTAACAGAAAAAGGCGAACCACAAAGAATATTCAAGCTTTATTAAAGCTACCATAAACACCTTAGGGATCCAGTTCATAGGCTTATTCAGGAAAGAGAACACATGTTCCCATTTCAGGCTCTTGTGAGTAATGCTGCCTCAGGTGTACTATACCTTTATTCCTGGACCTCATTGTTTTATGGGGGGAGGAACAATAAGTTTTCATAACTAGATTTTCTGCTTCAATGTGCTAAATCTAAATTCTGGATTGTACCCAATGATTGTACAAATGGAAAGCAATTTGCACAACTGATCTTTTCCCTCTTCTCCTCCCTCTGATTGCAGGGGGGAAGTTGACAGGAGCTGAGGAGGGTCCAGTCTCTCTTGTGATGAAGATAACATTGATGAAAATGTAATTGGGGAAGCCGTAGAGCTAGGCATTTTGAGTGCAGGGACACAGAATAGCAATTCAGAGAGGCCCACACACTACAGGTAATAACCTAAGTGCCAGAGAACTTAGAAGGGTAAACTGGAGGACTTGGTCTTAGACGATGGCCTTGATATAGTGGGCATAACAGAAACCTGGTGGAACAAGGAGACGTGGTGCAACATGGGTATATCTGGATATGAGCTTCAGAGGAAGGACAGGGAAGGATATACAGGAAGTGAGACCTTAAAATGAAGAATGAAATCAAGTAAACATCCCAAAGTAGAAATGCTGTAGTAATGGATGACTTCAACTACCCTAACATAGACTGGCTATGTATGTGTTCCAGTCATGACAAAGAAGTAAAATTTCTAGATACGCTAAATGACTGTGCCCTAGAACAGTTCGTCATGGAACTGACCAGAGGATCAGTGACCCTGGACTTAATCTTGAGTGGTGTTCCAGGACCTAGTGTGCGATGGAAGTTTTAGCTAATTGGGAGGAGTGACTAGAATGCTCTTAAATTAAATACACATGTAAATTATCAATTGCCCAAAAAAATCCAGTATGGTCACATTTGGTTTCAAAAGCAACAATGAACCCACCATGAACTAAGCAGAGGATATTGGTAAAAAGCAAGTTGAAGCTAAGAGGGTTAAAGCACTTCAAAGCACTTGTAAGTTGGAAGTTCTTTAAAAGCATGGCATTAAAAGATCAACTGGAGTGTATGCTGTAGATCAAGAAAGGTGAGGAACAAGAAGATGCCAGCATGGTTAACAAGCAGAGCCGAAAGTGTTATTAGAAGCAAGAAGGCTTCCTTCAAAAAACTGAAGTCTTGACCAAGTAAAGAGGGGGCGAAAGGAGCACAAACTTAGGCAGAAAGAAAAAGTGCAAGCAGACAGTAAGGGATACCAAAAAAAATTAATATTTTTTTTGGGGGGGGAGTGCATTGTTAAAAACATTCAGAACAAGGCGGCATTCCTTAAATATATTAACAGCAGGAGAACATCTAGGGAGGAAGTTTGACCCTTGGATGACAAGGGAGTCAAAGGTGTACTAAAGGAGGAAAAGAGATTCAGCAGAGAAGCTGAATTATTTGAACCTGACTTCATAACAAACGATATAGGGCAGATCCCAGTGCCTGAACTAACTTTTGCAGTAGGGCAGTCTGAGGCAGATTGTGGTGACCTAATTGACAAGTCTGTTAGACAAAACAAAAGCTGACAAACCACAAAGTCCACATAGCAGCCACCCAAGAGTTCTCAAAGAACTCAACTTGAGGACTGGAAATCAGCCATTGTAACACCGGTTTTTAAAAAGGCATCCAGGAGGGGGATTCTGGAAAGTAGCTTAATTCATGGAGGCTATGCTCTGCCTCTGTAGTTGCAGGCAGTAATAAGTCTAAAAACCAGTTGCCTATGTGTATCTGGTTGGTCACCGTGAGAAAGGGATGCTAGACTAGATTCGCCATTCTTTCTTGAGCCCCCCAAAAGGCTCTCCAAAAGATTGGGGCCCCTCCTGAGCAGCAGGGGAGGCAGGATCTCCTGAAATTGGGCAGAAGAACCTTGTACAAGAAGTATTCTGCTGTCTGCAAGATTCCTCTGCCTGGTATCAGAAAATTCTCAAAGCAGTCAGGAGGGTCCCCAACCCTCTGGAGAGGTGTTGCAGCTACAGGAGCTGTAGAGGAGGAAGAGAAAGATTGTGTGCACAAGCTGCCTTCTGGCCATGGAACCAGGGGATGTAACCTTCAGTGTATAAATCCACAGTGTAGTGGTGCAAAAATTAAGTGCGGGTGAGTTTAAGTTTCAAAATTAAGGCACTGGGAAGACTAACTGTTAAGCTTCAGTAGAGCAGAAAAAAGGGAAACAGTCTCCAAATGATGGGTTATAAAATATGCTTACTGGGCAGAAAATCTGTATTACCCATTTTGGGGAAATGTACCTGACCTACACAAATAATGAGGTTTTTAGATGGTTGCTTCAGTTTAACTGTCCTCATTGTGTGAAGATAAATCATGCTCAAAACCAAAGTCTCTGAAAGGCACGAGAAAGAGTGAGAAGAAATAGCAAACATTAAATCTGAGCAAGAGTAGTGATCCAGAATGGCTTTTACTTCTCTGCTGAATACATCTCACAATTTTAACTAAACAAATAAAACCCCCAACAACTTTGAAATATAACTTATATATTGTGAAAATATGCTTTTGAGCTACAGTCTTATGCCTATTTAAAGGTAAAGGACCCCTGACAGTTATGTCCAGTCGCGAACGACTCTGGGGTTGCGGCGCTCATCTCACTTTACTGGCTGAGGGAGCTGACATTTGTCCTTAGAAAGTTTTTCCTGGTCATGTGACCAGCATGACTAAGCCGCTTCTGTCGAAACCAGAGCAGCGCACGGAAACGCTCTTTACCTTCCTGTCAGAGTGGTACCTATTTATCTACTTGCACTTTGACGTGCTTTGGAACTGCTAGGTTAGCAGGAGCAGGGACTGAGCAACGGGAGCTCTCTCCGTCACAGGGATTTGAACCACTGACTTCCTGATCAGCAAGCCCTAGGCTCTGCGCCACCCGCATCCCACGCTATGCCTATTTACCTGACAGTAAACCCAACTGAACTCTATAAGACTTATTTCTGAATAGACACGTGTAAAGGATTGTACTGGCATTCTCAGTCTAGGAAACAGTCAAGGTTATGAGCAATTCAAGAAATATTTTCCAACATCACTTATATTATGTTGAAACTTTTAAAGTAAAAAATATAAAATGAACTGAATATGTTCCAGCAAAAATATATGCCTTGAATTGACTGGGCGTTTTAAAAATTTAAGAATTTTCCTTACTCGGTAAACGCATTCGCTAAAGTCTGGAGGACAGATTTCTAATAACCATAATTAGACAATAATAGCTGATTATACCTCAGCGCTAACTCAGTTCCCTACTCATGCTGCAATGTCCAAGAGTCAGCCCAAACAAAAACAGATATTTGCTGAAAAGATCTGTAACCAGTTACTGCAGCCCGATTATAGAATCCCATTAACAGAGAACATAAAGATCATTGTGAGTATCAGTTAGGAAATGTTTGGGCCTGATATTTGGAAGAATGCCATTTACCTATGTTTCATTCATTAAAAAATGGTGACAGAAGTCTTTAGAGCCTTCATATACAGCTTTAGATTAGAGCCTTCATATACTAGTGAATTTTCATAATTTGTTGCAAGTGAACTATAAACAGTATAGAGCTGGTGCTACTATTAGGCAGAAGGAACAGTTACCCCCAAACAGCTGATCTGGGATGTCATGAAAGGGTGACAAATGGCTGATTATTTAATTGATTTGATGTGCTTGTAGGATTTTCTGCCTTAGGTAGCAAAATAACTTGGCCAGTCTTGGGTAACTTGACTTGGGGAGGGGAGAGTGTCATTTGCTGTTCTATCTCAGGCAGTAAAGTAAATTGGGCTGGCGTACTTAATATACCACTATTATACAACAATGAATGTATTTTATCATGGCAAAGATCATTCTATTCCCAAGTAAGTCAGTGTAGCAAAAGTCCCTTCTAACTCTAATTTAAAGCTTCCCATTTGCAGGTTCAGCTCATTTTATGGCTTCCTGTTGGCCAAAACTGAAGGATTAGTGGCTAATAACCTCTTTAATTTCTCTCAGTGCCAGTTTCTTTTCCACTGGCAGGTTTTAATTATTGACTTTTTGTTTGTTTGTTTGTTTGTTTGTTTGTTTGTTTGTTTGTTTGCAATGGCACTATTTTGCTATATAAAGTGTTTTTACTTTGTTATTAAAAATAATATAAAGAATGAAAGGAAATAAAATAGTTAAAATCTTCCCCTTCCATGGGAAGATAAACCTAAATAGGATAATTTAGAGAGACAATTCAAAAGACAAATCAGAGGCTATTGACAAGTTAAAACAAACAAGTTACTGGGTTCAATGGCACCCACCCAAGAATTCTTAAAGAACTCAAACGTGAAACCAGTGATCTTCTAACAAAAATATGTAACTTGTCCCTAAGATTAGCATCCATATTTAAGGACTGGAAACTGGCCAGTGTAATACTGTTTAAAAAAAAGGAAGCCTGGGAGATTCAAGAAATTACAGACCAGTTCATGTGATGTCTGCTCCAGGAAAAATAGTAGAATGCATTTTTAATATGGTTAACAAGCACATAGAACATGGGTAGGCAAACTAAGGCCCGGGGGCCAGATCCGACCCAATCACCTTCTAAATCCAGCCCACGGACGGTCTGGGAATCAGCATGTTTTTACCTGAGCAGAATGTGTCCTTTTATTTAAACTACATCTCTGGGTTATTTGTGGGGCATAGGAATTCGTTCATTATTATTTTTCAAAATACAGTCCAGCCCCCCACAAGGTCTGAGGGACAGTGGACCAGCTCCCTGCTGAAAAAGGTTGCTGACCCCTGGCATAGAAGAACAAGTCTTGTGAAGAGGTAGTGTAAATTTTGTAAAGATATGTCTAGTCTAACTAACCTGTTAAAATGACAATAAGCCTATAGATATAAATAATCAAGTGTACTTAGCTGTGTACTCAGGCTTTCAAAAAGCCGTCAATGATGTCCCTCACCAAAGAGTCCTGAGTAAACCTAGCAGTCATAGAATAGGAGAAATCCACTTAAGGATCAGTAATTGGTCAGGAGACAGAAAGCAGAGAACATGAATAAATGGAGTTTTTAGAATGGATGGGTGTTCAGTTGGGTATTCCCCCAAGTCTTAGTATTAAGTTATGTATAATGATCAGGAGCTATGGCTGAGCCAGGAGGTGGCCAGATTTGCAGATGACATCAAGTTCTTCATGGGGGTAACAAAAAAGGGGGGGGATTATGAGGAACTACAAAAAGATCATTCTGAACTAGGTGTATGATCATTAAAATGGAAAATGTGATTTGACATAAGCAAGTGTAAAGCTTCATTGGATAACGTTCTGTTCTAGTATTATTATTTTTTGGGGGGGGGGTGCGCTATCTATATCCACTTTCTGCACACCATGCATAATTTTATAAACCTCTATCATGTCGCCCTTACCTTTTTTCTAAACTGAAAAGTTGCAATGTGGAACTCTGCAAAAAGTGGGAAAGGATTGCAATTCAAGAGAAAGGAGCTAGCGTGGATGCATGAGGAATATAAATGTTTCCCTTCATTTGCAGAGACACAGTTTAATAGGCAGCCCTGTATCAGGAAGTTTTTAATGTTTGATTTTTATTATGTGTTGATATATGCTGTAAGCCACCCAGAGTGGCTGGGGAAACCCAGCCAGATGTGTGGGGTATAAATATTATTATTATTATTATTATTATTATTATTATTATTATTAATCATGGGGAAAAAGAGCAAACATACTCATGTCTTTTTCAAAACAAAAAACCACCAGCATTTCCAGCAGAGACAGAAGAAAACATAGGCCAACCAAAGAGGATTTAGTCAACTATATGAACTGATTATAGGGCTGGGTTGGTTGTGACTTGTTTGAACAACTGAGAGATGCTTAAAGTGGGCATGGCAATTGTTTGTGCATAGTTTAACATCATCCATTACTTTGGGTGGTGCACTAGTAAACAGATGACAGAAGAGAAAAATGTATGTTGAATGGGGGGGAAACAACTTTGTTCAATGATTAAGGCTTGTGCTAGTGTGTTTCAAAGAATGCAAAGAAACCACAGCTCTTGAGATGTTTAAGAGCAAACAGGAGAACAAGAACAAAAAACTAGAATGGTTGATTTCAGGAGTGTTGGGGAATGTAAGGCTGCACCATTGCTTAATAGGTTCTTTCCAGCTCTAAAATCAGCTGTTTCTGAACTACTCCATGTCAATTACACTCACAGACCAGAATTGCTGGCATTAAGTCATTATTAGGCTAGTGGAGGATGAAAAGCTACTCTTGTGGTGAGTCACTTCGTGAGGTTGCAGTACATCCTGATCTGATAAACAGCAAATTCAACAACACAATGTAGCTGACCTTATTTAACCCAGGCTCAGCAGGTTTCAGGAAAATGCCCTCCTGAAATCTTCTGTGTCTCACACAATTGCTTGTTTTTCAGCACATGCATTTAATGTGATGCACAGGAAAACCTTACTGCAATCCAGTCACTAGACAAACTTGCTGCTGTATGGGGGGGGAGACCAGAACAACATGTCCAAATTTGTAGAAGAAACCTTCAAAATGAAGTGGGAAAGGTTTAACAAAACAGCACCTTCCCTAATTCATTACAGCAGGCTTTATTTTTAGCAAAATATTATTCAAGATTTGCACCATCAGGCGTGAGGCGGGAATATAGTTTATGTAGGAAAAGGCTCTTTTATATTGGGTGATGGGTTTCTTTTTTAAAAAAACAAACCACTGATTACCCAAACTGCTCTTACATGGGGCTCTCAGTGTTTCCATCCATGTTACTGATGCTACTTAGATTTGCTAATGCTGTAACACCTAGTATTCGCAGAATATTAACTGGTCCCATATACTGGATGGTTGTGAGGAGTTTTGATGGTTCTTGCTTACATTGAAGACAAAATAAACTGAGCCATTTTTGAAGGGAGACTCTTCATTAGGTGATGGAGGGATTAAAGTGAGGCCTCTGAACTCTGCACCCTTCCTCCTCTTCAGGTTATAGTATTTTCTCCTTCTTTGCCCCCTCAACCAGCAGTGTGGCGTGGTTTGCCACACCAGCTGTCACTGCCAACGCAACGCTAGCCTTGAGACTCTTTGTGAGGATGGGACCAGAAAATGCACCTGGGGCCATTGCACACAAAGCAGGATCTATGCATTATATAGGATCTACAAGTATGTAGCTAGAAATATAAAAGTAACCAGTTGTGGAAATCCTTGACTATTAATGGTTCTTGTTCCATTTGGAATGGTTTTAGAGATTTTATCATTGCAGTGGTTTTGTAGCTGTACATCCTATTATTGTAACCTGCCCTGGGACCTTATGTTGAAGGGCAGGTGAGAAACCTGAGAAACAAACAAACAATACAATACAATATTAAGCAAGCACCATCTGTACTTTGTTTTGAATGCCTTTTTAAGGCCCTTCTGTTTACATGAGCCTTTTCTGATGTATAGCTTAATACATACATTATTGTGGCTCGCTGTCCAAATGTTAAGGACTTTTATGCTGTTTTATATCCGTGTTAATTCACTGCCTAGATACTTTATTCTGTGCTATATAAAACAAGTATCAAATTACACACACACACACACACACACACACATATATATATATAATTACAGCCCAAGACCCAGCATCCTCTGCCCCCAAAGGACACAATAAAGAAATTAGTATTTAAGACCTGTTTGAAAGAGCTCAGAGATAGTTCAGTTCCAAAACTGATCTATATGTACCTACCCACCAGCTGGCTGATGCTGTCAGATGAGACATTGTCAATCACTTGTTCAGCGGTTTCAGTTCTTTGACTGGTTCTATCAAAGCTGACAATGTCAGAAATCTGCTAAAGGGTGTGTATGGAATTCCCAGTCCAGCAATGGGAACCACATAAAGAGCATCTGGTGCTGGATAAGGGAGTTAAAATCAGGAACCATAAGCACAACATCCATTTGCACAAGCAATTCCTGATCTAGCATAGGATAGATGGTTGGGTATCCTATATAGAATTGATATCTTACTACCACACAATGCTTGAGAATTAAGTCAATTTTCTAATAAGAATTTTGGAGACTTAAACAAAACTTTCTGTACTTGGTACAATGTTCAGAAAAGTTGCACACCATTTAACAACCCCTCACTACAGACGAAACAGTCAATAAATTTAAAATTTAACAAATATTTAATTTCCCCCCTCTTTGGCAAAAGTAATACACAAAACTGATACCTTCCTCTTTTTAAAACAAGATGTGAAGCATCACTACAATACTGCAATAGAACAGTTTCCAGTGAACAGTATGTTTAGTAATAAAATAAGGTTTAAGAGATTTTCCTCTTGGCGGGATCTCTTTGAGGAAGACAGAAAATGAAATCTGCAACTGATAAAAATGGATTCCCATATGTGTGCAGCCTAAAGAGCTAGAGTGGATATCATTAAACCTGGGTTTTTATTTTATTCCATACCTGTTACCATACAAACAGTAATTTGAAAAACATGCTCAACAAATTCATAATCTGGATCCTATTCAGAACAGATATTTTGCATTTACCTTTGGGATTCCTGTGCAGTCAAGCCACTTCTGGAAAATGTTTTCAACTGACAGGCCATACCTTCCAAGAAAATTAAAAATTAACCTTATTCATGGAACATACATAAAATATGTCGTTAAACAACACTTTGTTAGAAACGAGGTTTGCAATCTAAACAGTGATATCTCAAACTGATTTGAGCTTGGTTTTGTCCTTTCTAATTACTAATGTCTGAGATCATGACACCTGAAAATGAAAAGCAGATTGGACTGTACATGTAAAAACGAGTGATGAATTCAATGGTTATGGAAGCTGACAACATATGTTTAAGAAGCTCAAATGCACTGATGAAACATTTGGAAAGAATGAACAGGTGTTCTGCAGTTCTTTTTGTGTGGCTTTTTGTCTTCAGCTTGCAAAAAGAGTAGAAAGGAATGAGGATCTGTTTAAGTGAAAATCAGAAATGGACAGTAAAAAACTGCCTGAGACTAATTAATATAATCTCAATAGCTCTAGCCTCTAAAATAATAATCTTGTGCGCTGGCCAAAAACACCCCTAAGGTAAAGGTAAAGGTACCCCTGCCCGTACGGGCCAGTCTTGACAGACTCTGGGGTTGTGCACCCATCTCACTCAAGAGGCCAGGGGCCAGCGCTGTCCGCAGACACTTCCGGGTCACGTGGCCAGCGTGACAAGCTGCATCTGGAGAGCCAGCACAGCACACGGAACGCTGTTTACCTTCCCGCTGGTAAGCGGTCCCTATTTCGAACTGCTAGGTTGGCAGGCGCTGGGACCGAACGACGGGAGCGCACCCCGCCGCGGGGATTCGAACCGCCGACCATACGATCGGCAAGTCCTAGGAGCTGAGGTTTTACCCACAGCGCCACCCGTGTCCCTAAAAACACCCCTATATCACATCAATTATTCCAAGCAAACGCAGAATGTACTTTTGAAGCATAACAGCCTGAAAATGACAAAGACTTCCATATTTACACTCAGTGGGAATAAAAATAGGTTCATATAACAGATTAGAAATAGCTGCTGATATTGTAAAGCTATCACAGGCCATGATGCATATATACATTTTGTCTTATCCACCATTGTGCGATTAATTCCCCCCCCCCCCCCGATTTTCATAATATTTCTAGCTGTGCTACAGAAAAGAAGAAACAAGTTCTGAGAAATATGATTAGTAAATGTTTTTATTTTGCTGTACCGTGGGTACTGAATATTGTCCACAATGAGTAGCACACCTCACCGAAAAAAATATGTTTTTTGCAATAAGTTTTTAGTTCTTAAAAGGATAAGTTCGCTGGATGGGAACTGACTAGACCAGAAGCTCCCGTTTTAGTTAATTTCATCCTTCCATTGCCTTCTAAGATATGTGGGTAAGGAGCTGAAATAGCAGGAAAAACGGAAGACTTTGGGTTGAATTAGGCGTTTGACAAAAGGCCAAGGCCAAGGCCAGGGAGCCTAGCTCTCTGCTAAACATCTAAAAAATGGTGGGGAGGGTATGGCAGTGGTGGGTAAGTGGTGCTTAACTTCTCCCCTGCACTCCTGTCCCTCAACTGCATATCCTAGATTCATGTCCCTTGCAGATTGGACAAAAGCAGGCAAGGGAAGCAATGAAGAGATTAACTTACAGAATCTAAAAACTGTAATTAGCTTTCAATGTTCCTTCCACTGTTCACACATCATATAGCAGTGGTGGCCAAACTTGGCCCTCCTGCTGTTTTGGGACTACAATTCCCATCATCCCTGACCACTGGTCCTGTTAGCTAGATATGGTGGGAGTTGTAGTCCCAAAACAGCTGGAGGACCAAGTTTGGCATCACGGTCATATAGCAACGAACCCATGTTTGCCACAAAGTACACACGATGACCATTGAACCTGTAAAAATATGTTTTCGTATGTTGCTTTTAGCTTCACCAAGCTACATTATAAGGTAGCATGGGACTTTTTACACCTAGAAATGGGAATAATGCAGAGGCCCACAAGGAAAGGGAAGTTCAGGGAAAGTGATACATCCGCAAGGGAGATGACACGGACCAAGTTAAAAAGGCAGCCAACATCCAGGGCAACTTGGTTCTGTATCTCTTAAGATTTTTCAGTCCATGGAATACCTTGTCTCCTCATAAATATTTAGATAAGAAGGTAAGCTAAAAGTAAAAAGCATTTCCTGGAATGTCAAAGGAGCTGTAATTTAGCATTTGCTTATAAACCCAGCACTTTCCCAGACACTTAGATTGTCCATTAACCAGATGCAACAAGAGTAACACAACTTAGGAGAAAGATTTTAAACAAAGAATGAATTTATTTTCATTTTTGAAAGTGTGCCTTTCCCTTTAATTATGATTATGATTGTGATTCATACTGTGCCATCCATGAACATAGTACTTCGTAGACTAATTTAAGCAAGCCTCTGAAGAAGGCTCTGTTAACAAAGAATAATGAATTTGTGTGTTTTGTACAACTGAGACAGAGAAATCATATTCCTCAAATGGAAGAAGCTCCCCCTGGATCCAACCAATGTGCCAGATACAAAGTGTTATATCCAGTAGTGGCTTTGACTTAAAGGAAAGCACTTTTGCTCACACTAGTCAAGGATTGTCATCAATCCCCTCTACTCACTAAAGTCTACTGCTCACCCTGAGAACTGCTGCCCAAGGGTTGGGTGGTGCTTCAGAAAATAATGGGATGTGGCACAGAGGGCTGCATTAGGTAAGAGGATTTGACAAAAAATTGAGTGTCCCAACTTGCATGAAAGGAAGCAGCCAAGAACTGACTTCTGTGCAAAGCCTTGAAAAAATGGAGCCATAAATCCTATATAAAGGCTGTATCTACATGCAAACATAAACCATTTTGTAGGTTTTCCAGGATTGCATTAAAATAACAGCCCTGTGAAGGAGTCTAAAGATTCTGAAAATCCACAAAAAACAATAATTGCCAAGGTTGCTTTGAATAAGTTATGACACGAAGCCATCTTAAGACTGATAGAGAAATAGACAAGTGCTGGTTTACAAGCAGAAAATATTTCAATATTGGCATACCATGTTATGTTTCATAACTTAGAAAACAGACAAGATGATCAAGAGTCATACTTTATTAATAGCTAAAACAAATGCTTTGAATAGAGAGAATGGGAAGAGAAGAACAACTACACCCATCCACTGTTGTGATAAAATTCTGGAAATACAAAAGTGAAATTCATAGGCAGTGCAAAAAGTTTTATTTCAAGGCATTTTCATGCGAAGGCAGAAATGGCTCAGTAATGTCTAGTGAGGTGAATGAACTACAGCTGAACCATGGAGGCAACCCACTGACTAAGAACACTGGTTGCCTCAGTTATAGAGTTTTCTTTCAACACTAGCCTTTCCCCATCAGATCATGTGCCTTAAAGTATCCTAAAAAAAACACTTAGGCATCCTCAGAATACAAAAATGTCAGGAAATTACAACCACACATGTCTGATTGCTATGGAAATTATTGTACCGTATTTTTCGCCCCATAGGGCGCACCGGCCCATAGGATGCACCTAGTTTTTTTGGGGGGGGGAATAAAGGGGGAAAAATTATTTTCCCCCCAGGCACGGGGCTGGGGCAGGGGATGCCCGAGCTTCCCCCGACCCCAGCCCCCAGAACAGGCTGCTATCCGCAAGCCTTCGGAGCGTGGTGGGCACTCCCGCCATGCTCCGAAGGCTTGCGGATAGGTTCCTGAAGCCTGCACTATACTGTGCCAAAGAGTTGTTTACCATTTTTGCCAAGAACAGGTGTTAGATTGAAAGTGAAACTAACAAGCTACACAAGTTGTACAGAAATAAACATTATTTCCTCCCCTAAAAATGAAGATAAGCAACTAAAGGGGTAAGATCTACCAAAATGAGCAGCATAGCACCCAATGAATCCATAGAGCTTGAAGGTGCCCAGCACAGACAGACTACAGTCCCCAGGCCTGGTGCAGCCAAAGACATGGCACCCAACATCCCTCTGCACCCGGGATCCAGCCAATGCAGCTCCACATACCAAGGAGACGGCCTTTCTTTATCAGCTGGTTGCAGCCAATGCTGAGATTGTGCTGATTGGGACGGTGCTGCAGAGCATAGGGACCACTGGTTCACAGTTGCCAGTGCATAGATCAGCACCCTTGTCAAGGATCAGCAACCCTTGCTAAATGTATATAAGCATATAGGTATATGAAGATATGGTGCTGGAGGAGACTCTTGAGAGTCCCATGGACTGCAAGAAGATCAAACCTATCCATTCTTAAGGAAATCAGCCCTGAATGCTCACTGGAAGGACAGATCGTGAAGCTGAGGTTCCAATACTTTGGCCACCTCATGAGAAGAGAAGACTCCCTGGAAAAGACCCTGATGTTGGGAAAGATGGAGGGCACAAGGAGAAGGGGACAACAGAGGACGAGATGGTTGGATAGTGTTCTCGAAGCTACCAAACTGTGGGAGGCAGTGGAAGACAGAAGTGCCTGGCGTACTCTGGTCCATGGGGTCACGAAGAGTCAGACACGACTAAACAACAAAATATGAAGATATTTATATGTAGTTTCATTGCACTTGAATGCAGCCAATTCAGTGCAAGCCAACAATACAAAAATAACAGCAGTTGGTATATGGCTCTATATAATCTCTTTGGTTTCACTTTATGGATTCAGATATCCAGTATTAGAAGAATGACTTTATGCCGAAAGAATAAGCCACATAAAATAATTACTGTGCCCTGTATAATTATTGCAAGCAGATCAGCATGATGCAACAGCATTCCTTGTATAAACATTAAGTGGTCTAGATATTTCCCTTACACTTACAACACAGTATGTGATTGCTGGGGACCACAATAATGGTGAACTGTTGAATTTAGGACAAGGTTTGCCAAAATTCATGGTCATCTTAGGAATATGATTCAAAATGATCACAGATGCATATTGAAAAAAAGAAAGGAAACTGGGAATGTGTTGTCCCTTCCAAGAAAAACACATTTCCTAGCTTCAGTATTGGAAAAGACTGAATAAATATACTGGCTAGGATCCCCAAAACTGCTTAAGCTCATACAAAAATTTCACACCAGTCCAGTGGAATTTTTGACATTTTCCTTTGAACAGCGGCCGCCAATGCAGTATCTATCACAAGCTGGTTTTGAAACACCCCTTGATTTCAGAAGAAGCCTACCATGAAGCATAATGGCTTGGTGTTACCAAAAACAAACAAACAAAACAAGAACCCCAAGTCCAAAGTTCCCTTTGGCTCACAGAACCAGTTGCATGGCTTTTTGAATCCTGACCAATATTTTTAAATATGTGAACACATTCCAGTAACGACAATATTTGGTCATTATGCACATACTTCATTTCAGATGGACAAAGTATAACTCTTCTCCCATATTATACAAGCAAATGAAATGTGTTGAGCAATGAGTGGGAAAATTTGGTTACCACTACAGGCAGCAGGTAAAAGTGTGGTTTTAGATAAACATCATGTTCTGTTGCTCTTGGCATCACACTGTAACTTTTTACCATATATAAAGCTGGCAGCATAGTATATTCACAGCTATACAGTAAATTATCATAAAACTAAAAGCTTCTCCATACTTTCTTAAGGGAGAAGTTGAATAAACAGCTATTACAACCTTCTTATTTAAAATTAAAATGTTCCTGGCACATTAAAATTGATACAAATAAGAAATGGGAGAATCAAGTTTATTCAAAGATCTAAGAACATTAATAAAATCAAAACATACTGATTTAATGAACCAGGTATCTCGATTTCCCCCAAACATTGGGGGTTAGAAATCCATATTATTTCAATAATTTTGGTTTTTCATAAAATGTTTATTTTATAAACCAAGGCTTCACAACAAAAGCTTCCACAATATAGTCAAACATCCTAGCAGAAACAAATTAATAGTAGAATAAAATTTTATACCACACACAACTGTTAGTGATCCAGCAGTCTGCTTTATGATAAAACCAAACCATTGAATATCGGTTATGTTATAAAGAATATGAAAAGGATTTCCTAATGAAAAGAATTAGCTGATATCACTATGGTATCCTGCTTATGTAAGTCAGTGAGGCTGGATGTTTCCATAGAACTGTGAAAGTGTTTTAAAATCAAAGACCTACAAACTACGGTAATTCCAGTTTTAGAATATCAAACGTTTTCCATTTCTCTTTGCCTACATTTCTCTTTTCCTTTAAACAAATGATATTAATTAAGCTTATAGTGAAATCCTATACATGTCTTCTTAGGAGTAAGTTTTACTCCCAGGTAAACCTGTATAGGACTGCACCCACAATGTTTGTGCAGTTCACTGTAAGCTCTTGGGAGGGGCTATAGATGAGATCTGCAGGTAAAGGGCAGTATATTAATTAATTAATTGCCCTTGTTTATTTTATTAGATGTAAGGATGCGGGTGGCGCTGTGGGTAAAACCTCAGCGCCTAGACTTGCCGATCGTCAGGTCAGCGGTTCGAATCCCCGCGGCGGGGTGCGCTCCCGTTGTTCGGTCCCAGCACCTGCCAACCTAGCAGTTCGAAAGCACCCCCGGGTGCAAGTAGATAAATAGGGACCGCTTACTAGCAGGAAGGTAAACGGCGTTTCCGTGTGCTGCGCTGGCTCGCCAGATGCAGCTTGTCACGCTGGCCACGTGACCCGGAAGTGTCTTCGGACAGCGCTGGCCCCTGGCCTCTTAAGCGAGATGGGCGCGCAACCCCAGAGTCAGACACGACTGGCCCGTACGGGCAGGGGTACCTTTACCTTTATTTTATTAGATAGGAGGCATGACAAACACATTGGGCAGAATTCACCTAACAAACCCCTTCAGGGCTTCTACTTGCCCAACAGGGACTCCCCTCTCCCTCTCCTGCCGACTCCCCAAAATTGGCTCAGGGGCAAAAAAGCATAAGGGGGAGGGGTAATTGTTCCATTGGGCAAGCTGATATGTTGGTATGTCTGTGCATGCTATCTGTAATAGCATGACGCTGAATTCCACACATTAAATTTTGTTGTCTGTGTATAAGTTGATGGAAGATTTATATACAAGCTTTTAATCTGCAGAGATTCTGGAGACAAAACCCATTTTGAATATATACCCATTATGGTCTTTCCCAGGCTGATTCCGACCTACCGTTTTAGCTGTGGGATGTCGCTCAGTAATAAATGAAGAAAGTCCTGGAAGAGTAACAAAAGACCACAATTTAATAACATGAATTTAAAAATACACACTTAACAATACTTGAACTGTTTATTCCATTTTATAACATTTAAAATAGACATGTGAATATAATGTCAAGGCTTACAGACAGCTATCACAAGAGATCAGAACACTTAGCAACGGCAACTAGAAAATTAAGAAGATGAAATGCAGGAACATAATATGAAGTCATAAGTAAGAAATCGATAAACAAATATACTTGTGCTGGGTGGATCATCCCCTCTATTTCCAAACTTGAGGTGTGGGTACCTATCCTTTTGCAGCCACTACAGCACCAAGTTGGTTTGGGGAAACACCATGATTTGCATACCTATTTAACATCATGATTTGATATATCTATTTAAAAAAGACAAAATCCCAAAACAGCCCAGTGAGGACTCGGTGTGCTCAGCAGCCTTCGATTGCTGATGGGTAAGAAAATGTAGAATTTGGGATGACAGAGAGAGATGTAGTGACTTAGAAGAGGGACAGGATAAATTGCTACCACCTGGAGCGGAAACACACCATAATGCAACATTTTGTTGCAAGTCCCACTTGTATAAATAATTTATATTTCAAAGGCTTAAGTGTCAATGTTATTTATTTATTTATTTATTTGTTTATTTGTTTATTTATTTATTTATTTCTATTCTATTCTATTCTATTCTATTCTATTCTATTCTATTCTATACCGCTTTATGTTTTTAAGAAACATATCAAAGCCGTTTACAGCATATTAAATCAATAAAACAATCTGAAGAAAGTAAAATATAGACGAAATTAATCCGTTCCGCGAGTCTCTTCGTCTTGCGAAGCACGGCTACTAGCGGCTTAGCGGCTATTAATGGCTTAGCGGCTTTAAGAAAAAGGAAACAAACTCGCAAGAACTCGCAAGACGTTTCGTCTTGCGAAGCAAGCCGATAGGAAAAATCGTCTAGCGAAGCGACGCAAAAACCGAAAAACCCTTTCGTCTTGCGCGTTTTTCATTTTGCGAGGCATTCGTCTTGCGGGGCACCACTGTATATAGTCAAAGCAACATAACAGAAAACTAAAATATTATCTTAAAGATTTCAAAATAAAACATTACAAAGGAGGTCAACTACAGAATACTTATTTAACATAGTAGGGCTGGTGAGTCTGGGCCCCGCCCCCTAGGCCAGGTGGAAAGGGCTTTGCAGGGAGCGGCGTTCAGCACTCACAGCCAGGCGATGTTCCCCTGGCCTCATGAGGAGCATCTTTTAACAAACAGAGAACAATTACAAAACCACCTACTGTATATGACTATATTTATATTTTGTGGGCATATTCAAAATTGCACTATCCAAAACAAATCTTTATACCTAGACAAACACAATTTCACCATCACCACCACAAAAGGATGCAATCTGCCTATTCTTATTGTGTAGTCAAATATGTAATTTGTTTACTGTATTGTTATTGGGCTGGATCAGTGCTGCTGCTCAGTGACGGAAGACTCTTTGATTCAGTGGCATTCATCAGTGGAATAGGCAAGGAACATGATTTTTGAATATTTCCTCTTCATCTGCAGCCCCTGCCCCTTCAAATTAGCTGGGGTATGTGTGGAAGGGCTCTTTGGGACAGTGCAGGACATCATGTGATAGGGATGCAGGAAGAATGATGAAGCAGTAAAGAGAGTGTTTGCAAGGACCCAAGGGGTTACAGAACTCCGGAGGGGTGCTTTTGTTTTCCCTACCACAATGTTCCTACATGTGGTACATGCCGACTTTTTCACTTTTATGGAAGCAAGTAAATGGGTGAACTTTGGGGTGCTATTAGAGCAGTTGGAGGTAAGTCTTCTATCTGCAGAGCCCTTCATATACATAGCCAAATTTTGACTTTTTTGGGGGGGGGGTCACATTAAAGTGTGTCATAAACTTTGGAACACAGAACAGAATGTTTGGAACTGGCATATTATTAAATTGTACTGTAATCATATTTGATTGGGATGCATACCATGATGAAAATATTTTATCTCTGTAAGGCACATCTAGATAAAACAATTGCTAAGGACAAAATGTTGTTGCACACGTTCTCATTTCTTTTTGTTCCAGCTGAGTCAAATGTATCCGGGTAGTCTTTATTATCAAAATGCACCAGTACAATATGCCTTCCTGTTGGCAGACAGATGGAGACACTGAATACAAACAAATTTGATCCTAACTAGCCAAACAATAATAATCCCAAGTTGTCTAAATATTAAAATGCAAAAGCAATGATCCAATGGAGCAAATATTTCTGTCTGCCTGATGAAGTTTTAGTCACAGAAAAAGCTTCAATCAACTCTGCAGTTGCTGAGTTCTAAAAGAACAGAACTGGAACAATACTTGCTAAGCTTTCTTGGAACAAAGAAGACACATTCATTTTCATGCTTGTATATCTACTTTAACCGAATTATAAAATTCTATGTAGCTAGCAAAATACTTTCCATGAAGATAAGGATCAGTTAAAATGGAACTTGTAGAACACTTTCACACACAATAGAAAAGCTTAGCTATTTTAGCATGCATATTAATAAGACTGAACTAATAATAAGATGCAAAATTATGATCTCAACAAATGAATCAGTATTACAGCTGCTTACTTGTTGAAGCAGATGTTACAATGAGAAAATTAAAATCTGTGAAGTATTTTATCCCCAAGATATTCATTTTTCATCACCAAACTAAACATCAACCTTAACTGCACTAGTGGAATCAACAACTCATACTCATTTCTATTTATTTATAGTTACCAACACTCCATTCATTACACAAATTTCACCGAAAGGTGTTAGTCAATGGATTCTCTCACAGAAACCAGAATGGACTTTTAAAAAATCCTGCCCTAAAATTCCAGACTTTCTTGCTACTCAACTAAAATAAACAAAAACTACTATTAAAAACATACCGAGCATGCAGTCAAAATGAAGGAGAAAAAAGCAAACTGATTAATGTTTCACATGTGAAGTCATTTCCTTGCACCTGTGGCTCAGATCTAGGAAAAATACTACAAATGCCACTAGAAACAAGGCTAGTATTCAGAATGCAAGCAATTATTTATACTTTAGATGTTATACTCTGTTCTTCATAGTTTTAAATGCTGGGAATCCATCCCATTATTTTTTATGGTGTAGAGGAATACTAAACATTAAAACCTTTTAAAACTGTTATTTATTCTGTATCTGATGTTTGGTTAAAGATTCTTATTCATATTTATGCTAGGTAACCCGTAAAAATCTGCATTTGCAGCCACATTGTCTAAATGTGCACACACATATATATATATATTATCTGTACAGAGGTATGCAGGCCAAATAATCAAATCTGCCATTCAGAATCTCTGTACAATGAGCTCAAAATTGAGTATAATTTTCCCATGGCACAACCAAGATGTTTTATCACAAAATGGCACTTGAGAATGCCCAAACAATTCTCACCACAGATTTGTGGGAGACAAAATATGGATTTGGCCAGGGCTTTTTGGTGAGTTCTTTGGCAAGTTCTGGTGTTGCAGCCCAGCAATTCGTGTCATAAAAAGCTCAACAAGTTTGGCTGGGTGCCCCTCCCTAAAAAAAAGGTCAACAAGTTCCGGCACCTCTTTTTCTTGGAAAAAAAAAGCCCTGGACTTGGCTGCATTTTATCCTCAAGTAATAGATTCCTAAATGTGAAGGTCAGGGTAGAAAATTTCCATTGGCTTTAGTTGATTCTGGTTCAAATAATGCCAAAGCTGAGAAAATAAAATTCAATAAAGATATAGAACTTAGTGTAATCCTTTCCCTCCTGTCTCTGATTCCATTTCATCGTTGACAGACCCTCCTCAGATCTTGTCAATCTAAAGGGTACCTTGAGCTCCCATCTCAACTTGCATTATTGAACTATATCCCAGCATCACTGCAAGAAATGCATGCTCTTTCCCCCCAGAGATACACAGATTGCATGCTTATTAAATGAATTATGCTACAGCGTTACTGTCAGGAAACACTATAAATCAAAAGGTTAAAAATGCAGCCAGCTGCAACACAATTGGATGCAATGCTGGGAAAAGGCAACAAAAGAAATGCATTTGTATCTTTTTCTCCTTTCCTTTCCTTTGTTCTGGTGCTCATCATAACACCAACATGGGGATCCTGGGACATCAGCACCCTATGCAACAATCCCCACCTCTCATTAAACATATTTTTTGGAACCGAGCATGAAAAACCAAATGTAAAATTAAGCAGGGGCTTTCTGCCACATCTACAATAGCTATAAAAAAATAGACGACAATTTTTTAAACTCTTGATTAGTAAACATTTGCCTCAGGGTTAGGAGCATGTTTGAAAAGTTTCATCTGGTCACAACAGCTGGACAGTTTATAAAGCCACATTTCACAGCAGGCTGCTGGGGCGCAAAAGAAAATGACTGGTGGATTAGCAACTCTATTGTAATATGATCTTACAATGATGACTAATAGCCTTATGAGCAGAGATCTTCCAACATTTTGCAATATTTGTGTAATTTGCTAAGCAAATTGATTTTGCATCAAGCCTGCAGATTTATCTGAAACAAATTCAAGTCTCCTACCCTATCTAATACTTTCTGTGTAACTGAAATAATGCATTTTGCTGCCTTGTTTTCAACCAACAGCTAGGGACCATAGGTTTCTATGGCTCCAGTCTGAATCATATTTGGTAGGAAGTAAGTCTGCTGAGCTCAGAGAGAATCTAAACATTACCAGCTTTGGTAACCATAGCTAAGAAAAATCTATCATGATAATGAGGCTATTGTCATCTTGATATGATTCTCCCTTCTATACTTAGCTGATGGCAGTACAAGAGTCCTCCCCTTCTTCCTAGGCCTGAGAATGAGTAGATGGGAAGGCAATGTGCTTCTGCAAATTCCACACAGAGAGCCTCACTGTGTTTCTCTCCTGAAAAACTTATATGTGTAATGTTGGAAGCCATACTGTGCTGGGGAAAGTGTTGATTTTATTTCATTCATATCCTATCCTCATTTCTCTACATTGATTCAAGTAATATTTCTAACTACCAAGCTGAATTATTATTTTTGAACAATTATAAAACATCCTCTCTGTGGTATTCCCACTTACATCCCACTGTGGAACTCTAACTTTAACATTTTATCTTTAGAAAGTAATTTGCTTTCTTTGCTCCCCCCCCCCCCCCAAGCCTTTATCATCTCTCCTTTTGGCTTTATGTTGCCATGTTTTGGTCTGATCCTTTAGGGTCCGTCTGAGCACCCTATTTGAATTTTGTATCATGCAATGAAAAAAGCTTTGATTTAAGATTAAGGAGATGCAAGCTGAAATCCTAATTTAGCCATAATTCTCACAGAGCTGAACTAGGGCAAGTTAGATGTTATGAGAAAAGGGCATGTAAGTCAGAAAGCAGACCATGACAAATTCTGGGTTATTGACCTGATTTGTTAACTAAAATTACACCAAAGTTCTGCAGTTGTGTCCATCTAAATCTGAATGCTTGGAACAACTTCTGTGAGTGCAGGGTAACTTCCACTGTCTCCTTCCTCCACATATCCCAGCACTTCCATTAAATCTGTTCCAGCGGGTTACAGGAACCCCCATAACATATTTGGGGAGTGCATGGGGTTGAGGGAGGGCACATTCCATTGCTTTTACAGATGCTGTTCTGCATGCACAATGATTTAGTTGGATGCAGCCCTTTGGACAAAACTGAGAACACTGGTTTAATGCAAGCAAGAATCTCAATGTGAAAGCTGGCATACAAGCAGAGAGGAGGGACAACAGAGAAGTAGGTGGTCATGATGTAAATCATAGTTTATGAAGCCAGGGACAAACATACAAATCTACCCAAGACAGCATTTATTTATGGAAGCCACTGCAAGAAAATAATCTAAAGATTCTTTAAAAATGGCCTAAAGGCACACAATTCAACAGCTGAAGTGAAGTGGGCTCCATATGGAGCTGTACCTAGATAGCAGACCACTTAGGAGCTGTGTGTAGGTCTCTCTGCTCCATGGAGCAAGAGTTAGTTAAAAATAAAACTAACCACCAAATAAATAAATGATAAAGAACATGTAGGAACAGTTTCGGTGTCTTTTGAAAAAAGTGTCTGTGTGTGTATACTCATCTTGAATATGGCTTTTCTACACTCAGCAGTGCATCTTGACTCAATTATCTTTACAGTCAATGATGGAAGTAAAAATAAATTTTCTGTTTTGTAACAACAGGGAAATATTTTGTTCAGCTTGAAACCTAGTTGTATTTTATCTTATTTTCATGTTTTTAAGCAGGTCACCACAAAAATATTATGAATGCATGCTGGCATTCTTATTTCATAGGCTTAATGTCAATATCAGAAAGAAAGCAAAGATTTTTTAAAAATATAAGTCCGTTTAATTTGGTCTAAATGAAAATATCCATTATCTGATGGTGATGTGTCTCATGACATGCAGAAGTTCTCTTTCAACACAGTGCAGTTGTTCACAATATGGCATGCTGGAAATCAAGATTGAATTTTTAACCTTACATTAAGATACCTTATGAAAAGAGAGGCTTCTGTGTGCCTCCACTTGACCCTTTTAATACTCCAGAAGCAATTTCTCTCTATAAAGAATAGCAACCTGGAGTAACAAAGCATGACTGAAATGTGTTTCCATAAGAATTTAACAAAGCCATCCTGGAAAGAAGCAGCAGGCAAAAAAGATTATCTGCTTCTGTTGCTACAGTTCATTTTTGTACGTTCATTCTTATATTCAAACCAAAGTTTAGTTTTTGAAATATTCAATAGAAGGTTGTATTACTATAACTAAGGATGATTTACAAGGGGAAAGTTGGAAACATATTAACGACTCTGTATCAGATGAAGGTCAATCTAGTTCAGCATTCTGCTTCCAAGAGCAATTAGAAGATCCTTGGAGGCTCATGAGAACGGCATTAAGATATCTGGGATTTACTCTGTCATGGATGCTTTAGTTGAGATTCCTACAATGCAGGGGTTGGACTAGATGACCCTTGGGGTACCTTCAAACTCTACAATTCTATGATTCTATACTGCATTTGAGCAAAAAGATTCCATTTTGACATCATGATTAGAAGCCCTCGATAGATCAATTAGATTAAATCATAGCATCCGTAACATACATCCTTGTAGCTTTCTTTATGGCCAGTTCTGGGGAGCACACATCTTGCATACCCTGACAAATGTATTTTCTATGCCTGAAGTTTTCTTAAAATCTTAAGATAAGAATAACAGCAACAATGGAACACCCACCTTAGTGTTAGGCACATAAGCCCCGTAGGAGCAAACCCAGGATCCATGTACCCCAATATCCCATTTCCAACACTGGCCAACCACCAGGGCATGAAGGTAACAGCCCTCCAATTCTCTTTGCCCTTCACTTCTAGTAACTGATACCGAGAGGAATAGGTTGCCTCTACAGTGGTACCTCTGGTTACGTACTTAATTTGTTCCAGAGGTCCGTTCTTAACCTGAAACTGTTCTTAACCTGAAGCACCACTTTAGCTAATGGGGCCTCCTGCTGCTGCCATGCTGCCGGAGCACAATTTCTGTTCTCATCCTGAAGCAAAGTTCTTAATCTGAGGTACTATTTCTGGGTTAGTGGAATCTGTAACCTGAAGCGTATGTAACCCGAGGTACCACTGTATAGGTTGCACTTAGCTATCGTTCTCTCTAAAAATAAACTCAGGTGGTTTATAACCACAATGGGGCAACTGATAAATGAACTAATCCCAGTATCCAGAAGAATGTAAAAACACAAAAGGGGGAGGATAAAAAAGCAAGAAAAAACATTCTCAGAGGCCTCCAGGAGCCATATAATGTCGAGCACCACTTGGAATGGAAAACTGGAAAACCAGGGGAGCGGATAAATTGTCCTTCCTGAGCTGTTTACAATTTATAGTATGCTGAAGGAGGACATGGGTGGCTGGAACCCTGAATGGGCCCATTCCTGTTAGGGGGTGAAGATATACTGTGACATTTCATTACAGGTTCCACTTGTCATGACTGTTACCAACCAATGAAGCTGTCCTTGATGAATTTATTTAGTTCCCTTTTAAAGATGCAATCCACAGGCAACAGTGGTGCTTGATGGAGTGGCACAGCCAACACTGCAATCACAACACCTGGTGCTTATGCTGGTTGGCTCAGGGGTGGAAAAATAATCCTTTCACGGCTCTAGTTTGCAAGCAAGAGACCTGGTTCAAGTCCATTGCCACAACATACTCCACACAGAATTCAGCAGAACCTATGCTGGCCCAGTCCCATGGGCAGGTGGCCACCTCCACAGAGGATCAGGGAGTTGAATAGTTCTGCCTGCCAGTGGTCATCACCACATCCTGCAATGTGTGAATAAGTACTTTCCTTTTTCTGCTATGAATCAACTGCCTACAACTTCACCAGGAAAGTTCTAGTGTTATGAAAGGGAGATTTAAAATGGTCTCTGCTCACTTTGCTGCACGCTCCCCCACCTCCAAGCTTTTAAAACATAAATGCTTAGCTTGTCCTCATAGGAAAGGTTCTTCAACTCCTGGATTACTTTGACTTAAGTTAAAGATGCAAGTACCTGAGAGAGTATCAGCTGTCCATGAAAAGCCCGCACAAACTTCTTTAAAAAGGCAAAATATGCAGCTTCTCCAGCCTTCACTGCAAAAGACCGCAGAAGGAAATAACCCTGGAAGAAGCGAACAAGACATACAAGATGTTATTCCTTTCTTATGTGTACAAAATACTGATTTGTCATATTGAGAGTACCGGTTTTAGCATTCTGACCTTCAGGTAATGAACCTGCATGAACACTTTTTCTGCATTCAGGCCATGTTTGATTATAGATGCTCCAGATTCACTTGCTTTGCCAGTGTTCTCTTTCTTGGGCCTAAAAGGGCACAAATAATTCAAGATCTGGATAAACAGATACAACGAGGATGTTAAAAAAAAGTCTCACAATTAAAACACTTAATTACAACGTTCTGTTGTACTTCAGGCATTGTCTGCTATATAGGAGGTTTCATACTTACTCAGGTAACTTTGTTCGTGGGAAAAGTAGTACAGCAATGCATTTTTCTAATGTAACTTTATATATGGCTACGCAAACAGCTGAAGTTTAAACTAGTAGCCAATTCTAAGCTGGTGTGAAGCGACTTAACTCTTCTCCCAGACATGACATCATATCACATGGCATTCTGCTAAGACATGCTACACAGGCAGGAGTGTCACACTATGCGCAAAGGGAAATTAGAATAGATGGAGACACTTTAGATGGAGGGAAATGGAAAGGAAGGATATTGAATTCATTACATCCAGTAACATATTTTGGCGGCTCTTACCTGAACATAGGCTTAGCAGCTCACAAGGCTACACCTGGAAGGATGAATGGGCTCTTTCATCTAAGCCCAATATGTTGAAAAAAAGGACTTACGCTTTTTCTTTATTTTTCTTTAGTTTGCAATTTTCCATGCACGTCAAAGAAAAGCAGCCAGAGTTTTTGAAAACAAAGCCTGAAACATTCAGCCCACTGAATTATCACCCATGAGGACAATATCCAGAACAAATTCAAACTGTGTGAATTCTTCATCAATGGTTGTCCAGTTTCCAAATTTGTGTCAGAAAACTATTGCTTACTAGTGCCTGACCAATTTAGTTTAAATCACAGGGTTGGGAGGGGGGAAAGGGGCAACCTTCTTCTCTCAGGTAGAGCCTGCTGTAACAGAGTAAGTAGCTAAGGGATGCTTGCACTAGCTATTTTTCCCAGGTTATGTCCAACAAAAGCTGGTGTTTATACTGTGGCGTGCTTTAGTGCATCTACATGAAAGTGTTGACTGAGGTCATATGGAGATCTGGGGTGAGCAGAAGTACTAAATGAGTATCTGGGATCAGTAATAGAGTGGATAAGGGCCAATAAACTACAACATAATCCCGACAAGATTATTGTTGGTAGGTGGTACTCAGCCTGTTCTAGATAAGGTTGTAACTCCTCTTAAATATCAGACTCACAGCTCAGGAACTCTTTTAGCTCCAGCCTTGTGTATACCGTAAATGTCGAAGTGGCAGGAATCAAATGAGGCTGGAGTGATGGAGAGATAGCTTGGCCCCAGTAATCCATGTCCTTCCCCCTCGTATTAAGATCTTCATCTGAATACTTTTTTCAAGTCCCTCTCCCTTCAGAGATGAAGCTGTTGGTGAGCCAAGATAGAGTCTTTACAGTGATGGCTTCTCATTTTCAGATGTATCCCCGGGGAGTCTGGCATGGCAGATTCTAGCGCCTTTGTGGCACCAAGACATACCTTTTCATTTGTCCACACCTCTTAGATTTTTAAAAAATTACATTTGTTATTTTAACCTGTTGGAATATTAACTTCCCATGTTTTATATTTACGGCTCTACTATTTTTATGTAGTTTTAGTGTGTTTTTAAACTATTGTTAGCTGCTCTGATATGTTGCTGGTTAAATATAATTTTATTATATACTTTTAAGATAGGTTTTTTAAACAGTCTCTGTTGTAAAATTAATGCACTATAAAACCCATGTGATACCTTAGCAATTGAAGTAGGAAAGCTAATGTCTAGATAAGCCTCCTATCAGAGCAAGCCATGTTCACATTTTAAAAAAAATGGAACAAAACAAAATACACAAAAAAACCAGCCATCCTGGCGATCAGCAGCTGTGTTGGCTGCAGCTAGCGATAAGGCTGTTTCCTCTATCTGCACCTATTGTCAAGCTACACACTTGCAAACGTATGACTTGTCTGATTTAGCATATATACAATAACACGAATAAATATTAATGAAAATAGCTTATACCACAACTATAGTAATGTGAGAACTTGATGTAGAGGGAAGGCTCAGAAGATGGACACTGGGCCGGGCCACCGGTGGAAGGCTTTTAGAACTATATTTATTCCAGGAGCAGCTACTTTTCCAGGCGCATGTTTATTCAAATCTCTAATAAGCCACAAAGCTTACTTGATGATATTGGGCGAGCCACTATCTCCTGGACTAACCTGCCCAACATGGGATTTTATAAATACAAAAGTGGGATGAGGGGGAAACCATGCACACTGTCTTAAAATCTTTGGGGGAAATAGCAGGATAAAAGCTAAATAAGAAAATAAGAAAAAGTTCAAGTGCACATGGTGTTGCCTACTGGGTCTGTATCAGCCAGGAAAATATTCTGTATTAGGGTCAGTACTCTATGTGTAGTGTTTAGCTTGTTGCATGAGGCCGGGGTTACAACAATCAGGTGAGTCCCCTGAAGTGCATTACAAACTTTTTTCCAGACTGGGATACTTTACAAATTAACATACAGCACAGCATAAGGGAATACTGTTTAAAAAAATAAGATGCTGTGCTCTGCACATAGTCCCCCCCCCGCCCCGCCCAGGTCCCTGGATTAGATTCAGGCTGCAATCCTGTGCATAGGATTACACATAAATACATGGATAACACAATAAACAAGTCTCACCAAATTCCATGCATAATTATGCACTGGATTGGTGGGTTGGAGACATTTTATGAAACAACAAAACTGAAAGCTAACAGTCAACTCAACTTTATACACTGGAGTTTATACTTAATACATTGTCTGTAAACATAGTATAAAATCTAGCTTAAAGGCTGTATTTAATTGTAAAATAATCAATTCAACATGTTTTAGTATGCTTAGAGCCAATGAATGAAATTCACATATAAAAAAGGAAAATTAAATAAAAATCATGAAAATCATGATTAAAACAAAGAAGAATTTCCTCAGTGAAACATGGTTTAAATTAATCCGCCCCATGCTTAAGTTTTCTACACCCACAAGTCTATGGGGTGGTGTAGCCTAATATGATGTGGTAAGCAGATTGCTCTGCAGCCAGACAAGCCAAATTTCAGGTTGCAAAAGATAGATTGAGTCTATGATTGAGTGGATCAATTTCAAAGAGTTGACCTCAAAAGCCACCTAGCTCTAGCTACCGCAGCATTTCTCAGAGGTAACCATCCAGCGACTGCTTGAAAACCTCTAAAGAGGGACAGTTCACCACCCTCCAAGGCAGTCTGTCCCACTGTCAACTCACAGTATCAGGAAGTTCTCCTTAATGTTTAGCTGAAATTTCCTTTGAGTTTAACCTGTGGTTTCATGTCCTATTCTCTAGGGCAGGGGTGGGGAACCTTTCTCTCTTTTTTGTCAAGGGCTCCATTCCTTCAGAGCAACCTGTCACCATGCCAGTGATGGGTGGGGCTGAAGCCAGCAGTGGGTGAGGCTGGACACTGAAACAGAATCACCCACTTCTCCTACTATCCAACCAGCAGGTTGCCAGGGGAGGAAAATATCAGAAGTGAGAACTAATCAAGAGTACCACTTTCTCGTCCATCTGTTTTGGTTGCTCCCATTCCACTCCTACCCACCTTGACTTCTACCTCTGAGCTCCCCACCCTCTGAGGTGGAATCTGCAGGCAATTATTGGGTTTCAGGCTGCCCCACTCTTGCTCTGAGATAAGCAGAAACAATTTTGCTCCCTTATCTGACAGCCTTAAAACAAATTTGAAAATGGCTATCACATTATCTCTTCTTCAGTAAACAGCTTATTTAATTATTTTTTTATTTTATCTTCTTCAGCCTAAATATACCCAGTGCCTTCAACTTCATAGAACTTAGCCCCTCAACCATTTATTTGGATATGTTCCATTGAGCAGTAATTTCTGAGAAAATATTTTTTATTGGAATCAATATTTAAGACTTCCTCCTCATTTTTAAAAAGTCAAGTGCAACCCTATGCATGTTGAATCAGAAGTACATTCCACTGAATTCAGTAAAGCTTAGTCTCGGGACTGTACATAGGATTGCAACCTAGGTTGTTTTTCCTTATCCTCTCTCCAACCTCAACCCATTTGATTTTGTCCAGTCTTCTCTTTCTACATTTCAGCTGGTGAGGTTCATGTGACAGCAACACTTAACCCAGCCTTCTGTGTTATTGGCCTGCTCCTGTGGAGTGTTCTTCCATTTGGGGCTGAGCAGACGCCTTCTGTTCTAATTTTCAAACCTTTGCGGTATACTTTTATTTGCCACCAGGATTATGCTTTTTTCCATAATAGTGAGCTGTTTTAATTTTTGTATTATATTTTAAGTGTTGTAAACCTCTTTGATTTTTTTTAATGAAACTGTGGTACACAAATATTCTAAATATTTGCTTTACAAACCCTTTGGAAGATGTAATAATGTAATCAGAACACTCCAATATCCTTCTTTTAGAGAGGGAAAATGTGATAAGGAGAGACGAAACAATAAGTGAGCAGCCTTTTCTGTACCTTAACACTTGCAGATCTCCTTCAGAATTCTGCACCTCATCTCTAAGGCGTTGCCAGCGCAGTACATCTTTCAGATCTTGCTGCTCTTTTGCTTCATCAGCTGACAGCTACTTGGGACACAAATATTCAGTTTATTGTTAGATGCTTCTTCAGTTTCTCAGTAGTTTTTAATGGAAATCACATCAGCTTAGAGAAAGCCCTGTCATCCTTTAGAGGAGGCAAGAGCAGGCACCTAACCTATCTCCTACTACCATGACCAATACAAATTATTATTACTATATATTTTGTTTTGGGAGATCTCCTGACCCCCACATAGACAATTTCAGGTAGCGTAGGGTGCACAATTAAAGGACCAATTCCAGTCCCAATTAAATACGCCAGGGATTGAACCAGAGACCTTCTGCATGCAAAGCGGTTGTTCTATCACTAAGCTATGGCCTTATCCATACTCTGTGTAGAAGAGAGGAACTATATGGTATGTGTGCAATGGAAAGCACTTATAAGCATGGATCAATACATTATTTGCTTGCGGTGCCAGCCCCTTGGACTTCAGAGGGTCCCTTCACCTTCTATATGGCATGGGGGCATACGGCTCAAATGAGGGAGTTGAACCACTAGGTCAAAGGCATATAACAGTGGAACTGGGCACTGGGTTTTTTGCCATTTGTGTTTTTTTCTGCAAGATGGTGGCCATGACCTAAAGCTTTAAAGCATAATTACACCAGCATTGAACAGAGTGCAAAAAAAGGTTCTCAGTGGAGCTGTTATTTGGCTAAAGACGTCTTAGTCAATTAATTCTTATGATATTTAATCCATTAAGTAACCAATTCAATTTGAAAATAGGTGCTGAAGTGAGAAGCACCAATTATTTGATTTTATATTATTCACACAGGTCATCATAGGTATCATCTTAAAAGAGGCAAACACCCTGTGTGTGCAATGATGTGCAATGGAAGGAGGAGGAATGCATTCTTGCTCTTATATTTTCATATCTCATATATTCTTGTATTAGAAATCACCATTTAAAGAAAAATCTATCCAATGAATCTGTGAGACATTTTTATTGATTACATATCTTAATCAATCAATCAATCAATCAAATAAATTATTTGATTAAATACTAAGTTAAACATTGGAGTCCTTGCCTGCACAGTTAACAAGGAGCTAGATGGATCAATGGTCTGACTGTGTAGGGCAGCCATACATGTTCTCACCCTATGAAGTGTGGTTCTCCTACTCCTACATAACATGTTAAAGAATATGAACACCAGACTGGAAAAAAATTAACTGAATATTCAGTTAAAACAGCTGACATATTATTTCAGTATAATAATACTGCTGATCACAACCTTGAAAGTCAGAATAATTTTTTGCCCTAAATCTTTCTGTCTTCTCTTTGATAACATACCTGTCCCACAACCCACAAGAATAATTACAGTGTTGTCTTGAAGAATGAATTATATACCAATTTACCAGTTCATCAGCAAACAACTGATTTTCTACTTATGATAAAGAATGTTTTCACACCTTTATTTATACTTCACCTGCCAGGATGCATCTACATAGCTAAATTAGTGCATAACAACATCATTACCAATGCATTAGAGATAAAAGGGAGAACAGAAACATTTGATAGTGTTGCAAATTATTTCAGGTACCACCAATTACAATTTCATCTAACAGATTTCTCTGCATATGGAAGTTAATCAAGCCAAGCTCATGGCCAAGGGCATGATAAATTTAAGGAGATTAGATAAGAGATTACCTAAGACAGTTGCAAACAGATTCCTCCTGCTCAGAGGCAGTATACCTCTGTTTACTAGATTCCAAGGGCGTAAGGTTATCCCTACTACCCTATTAGTGAAATTCCCTGGGGTCTGGACAGCTGCTGTCAGAAATAGTCACAGTGCTGGACTAGATAAATGTTTGTTCTGATCCAGCATAGCAATACTTATATCCTTAAACAGGGAGTCTATTTGCTCTTTTTGTAAATGTGTAAACTGATGGTTATCCTTATTTCTACATTATGAAAACGACTATTCGAGCCATACCTGTTGTGCAGCTGACCAAAATGCATCTTCTAGGTGAGTGGCAAATCCTTCACTTAGCCACTCTTCAGTCCAGTCACGTGCACCAATAGCCAAGCCAAACCAGGCATGAGCAATTTCATGGCACAGGCGTGTTCCACAGAGATGGCTCCCTCCAGATAATGTGCTCTGTGACATGAAGATGATGTGTGGGCTGCATAATATGAATGAAGGACAAAATACATTATGAACCTGTTACAGCATGCATTGCCTGGCTATAGCAATATGTAGACTTTATTAGCCTTGTCAGCCTGTTATTACTGTATGCATGCTATGTCATGACAGTTAGTTTATAGCTCAGACATTTTTAGGAATTAGGTTGCACTTTATTGTTTTCTGGCAGAGATTCAAGCTAAATATACTGCCAAGCATTTGTTTCACATTCAACCATCAAACAGCTATTACCTGTAATAAGTAACTTAAACCAAAGTTTTATATTTTTCAAATTACAAGGCTGATTTATTTCAGTGGAAGCATTTATGCCTAAGCCAAGATAATAAAAGAAGGGCAGGTGTGAATACAGACCATAGGTATTTTCGGCTAAATGATCAAAGCAACCAGGGAAAACAAAGAGAGAGAAAAAAGAGAGAGAGAGGCTCTCGTTCAAAAAGCAACATTGTAAATGTTGAAAACTCTAAGCTTTTAGGACAAAAAGTGTGGGAAGTTGAGCACCTAATGAAGCTAAAATAGGCATTGGTGTTGAGGGGGTGTCTGTTGTCGATGAGTGGGTTCTTAGATCTGTACAGCATTCTACGTGCAAGAGTAGGTGTCAATTCCTAAGAGCACATGGATTTTGTTCTAACATGTTACAGAAATTGGGGTAGGGGAACAGCTATAGCAAAGTACCACAAGAAAAATGAACAAATGATTTCAAGCTATAGGCTACTCTCTGGGATGAAATTAATATGGCCATTTCTATAAACCACCCAATGCCTCCTTTTGCATGATACAGGTTTGGGGGATTAAGACTTTGGATACCCAAAGAAATGTCATAGGCAATTCTGCAAAATATCTGAGGAGGACCGTGGAAATGGCAGTTGAAATACAGAAAGGTTGCCTACAACTAAGTTAATATTATTTATTGTTGCATCTGTGACTTTTTTCTTCTCTTAAAAAACTCAATTCCAATAGCAATGAACATGTCTTCCCCATTTCAGCTTCTATCAGGACCTACTAAGATGGCTGATCAGCTATGTGTATGTGAACACATAGGATTTTTGTTAAACATGCCACTTTTGTTGTGTAGCCTAATGAAGTCATTGTTTTGCCACTTTCCAATATCTAATACAAGGCATTATTTGGAGTTGAATAAATAATATAGCTAGCTGGAATTTGTAAACCATGGACTTTTTTCACGCTCTGAAATACATTTCAGATTCTTTTAAAATCTTACTAATTAAATGCAACACTTAAAAGCAGGACCAAATTGCTGGTGTAACATTTCGCTCGAAGACAACTGAATGGTGAGTGTGCTTCTGGAATTATTTACAAAATTTGCAGGATTTGGGGTGTAAAGGGCAGATAAATCCTCAGGAAAAAACAACTAAAACTTGCATTATTTATAGGTTGTTCCTACCCAGGATGTTATTTCCAAACACCACCTAGTCAACTCTTGCTTATTTTAATCAGTACATTTATTCTGCAATGGGATTATTTCATTAAAGTTGCATGCATGGCAGATCTTCTTTGCTGCCATGAAAATGATTGAAAACGCAGTTCTTGACTGAAAGCACACCAGCAAAATTTTCAATACAAAACCAGGACTAGCAGAGTGCTATAATTATTTAATTCACAAGTCAGAGCTGGAGATAAACCAAAATATTTCATAAAGTGAGGTTGACCTTAATCTGCCTTGTGTTCTCTCAGCTGCAAGGCAGAGCAGGTTCTTTTCTGAAGTGGCCCCAAAACTCTGGATTGCACTTCCCCGTGAAAAACAACTGCAAATTGGACTGAAACTACAAGGAAGTTTCAAAGTACAAAGCTAACACAACCTTTGCACAAGAATTCACTTAATAAACTCCTTCCCCAACATCCTAACACACGCAGAGCAGGAAATTAATCACTAGGTTACCACAAGAACATACAGAGCACATCTTTGCTGAGCTATAGTGAAACAACTATAAAAGCTTCTTCTTTTTTGACAAGCTTACAAGAAAATTTGAAGGAAACATGTAATTTTATTGCTTCTATGATATACTGATATATGGTTGCATTATTGTTATCATTTATTAAATTTGTATACAGCTTTCTATCCCAAGATCACAAGTTGGTTCACATACAAAAATGAGAATACAAAATACATAATGAAACAAAAACAAACCAATAACCTCCCCTCCCACATTATATGTATTTGATCCATTGATTGCTTATTGATAAAATTTTATGTGAAGTAAAAAATCTGAAGAGTGATGGACATGGGCCAGGAAGATCTGGGTCAAAATACCTGCACATCGGTTAAGGTCACAGGGTGGTAGAAGCCACTATCTCTTACCTACACTGCCTCAAAAGCTTGTTACGAGAATATAATTTCATAAGCTTGTATAAAACTTTTGTAAGTTTTATTCCCATCCCGGAGTTTTTCTCAACTTCTTCTCCACTGGTAGTCAGGCAGCATGATGGCCACCTTCCTGAATACAGCTAAACACATTCAGCAGTCAAAATGGAAGTCATATGCCCTGCCATTATGACATTTTAACTAAAGGAGTTCCGATAACACAGGACACAGGGTTTCTGCTTTTCAAATGTAACTTACTGAGTGGCATCTTACATCAAGTAGCTGCTTCTTCACCTAGCTATGTTTTATTATTTATTTTATTGCATTTCCGCCCCCCCCCACCTTTTTGTCCAAAGAGTTCTAGGAGACATACATTGTTCTCCCCACCCCCCATTTAATTCCCACAGCAAACCTGTGAGGTAACTTAGGCTGAGAGAAGCAGTGACTGGCCCAAGGTCACCCAGTATGCTTCATGGCCTGAAGGGGGATTGAACCCTGGTGTCAGGAGTGCGTGCAGGAGGACCCATGTGACCAGTAGGGCTTCGCAGGACTGGGGCCTTCCTAAGTTTGTTCGGGAGAGGCAAGGCATGGCTGCACAGGTGAGGCGGCTTGGTAACTCACTGCACCTGGTGGCAAGAGCCAGGAAGGGATATAAGGTCAGCATTTCCCTTCGGCTCTTTGCAACACACTTCCTGCCTTGCTGCATTTGGCTTCTTGCTTCCTGATCCTCGGACCTCGGCTTCCTGACTCCCTGCTTCTCAACCCTCGGACCCTCGACTTCGTGACTCCCTGCTTCCTGACCCTCGGACTCCTGGCTTCTGGACTCTCGTTCCTGCTCCCAACTCGCCATCTTGCCCCTGGTCCTGACGTCCCCAGCCAGGACTTTGATCACCCATAGACTGGACCGTGACACCTGGTCTCCCAGATCCTAGTCCAACACTCTAACCATCCTGGCTCTCACGTTTTACAAAGCTGTCCCTGTAGTTTGATGTAACATAATGCACAGGTCAGCTCAAAAACTATATAGCTAAAGAGGGCATGGCATATCAAGGGCTACACCTTGATTATGCCATAACTGAAAAGGTAAAGTCTTCTTCCCATGTGTGTAAAGTGCAGATATGGCCTGAAGACAGTTTCAAGATGTACTAATCCATGTTCCAAAGAACCTCTATTATGCAGCCCAACCCTTCCCTCAAAAATGTATGAACACCCACACTTCTCTTGAAAGAAGTTTATCTGTCTGGATCTGTCTGCAGAGCAGTGTTTTTAAGAGTGGTTTCTGCTGGAGGAAAAACACACTCGCACATTTATAAGTAACCGTCTTAAAATGAAAATTCAGAAAAGCAGGTCAAATGGAGTTAAGTCAGCTAGTATCACAAAAGATACCACAAGACACTGAAGCCCTAGCAAAGAAAGAAAGTCACAGAGAACAAAGAGCAAGAATAAACAGCACCTCCCCAAACCTCCACCCAAACCAAATCAAATTATTAAGAACGAAAAAGGCAAGGGGGAGGGGAAGCACAGAAGCTACAGTACATAATGAGACACTCCCTTTTATTACAAAGCCCCCATTGAGAAGAATAACTGTGCAGCTTGGGGGTACTGCATTGGTCATTTTTAAGTAAATGACCCCTAGCTGTGGTGTATGCAATGCTACAAAGAAAGAGCCTAGAAATGTACCAAGTAAATAACATTCCAGACATACTGCTGGCAGCCTTTTGGCCATTTGGCTGAAACAAAACAAAAGTAACTTCAGGCCTTATAAACAGACACACAGAAGGGGTTTGCATTTTAAGCATCTGTTGTATTTATATGAAGAAATAAGGCAGAGATTATGTTTTCAAGTACCTATTTTTGATTCACTCACTTAAGTAATAGAAAGGTCACATACTGGAAAATGTCCCTCTTATGAGAAGGCGAAAGAAACAAGATTGCACGTATGTACATAAACATATGTGAACTGCACTGCAAGCAGGTCAGCAGGAGCAGAATTTCATTTTAAAGCACTTCCTCTGGGGTTTGGAAAGGATTACTTGGGCTTTATTCCCACTCAAGCCTCAAAAGTTCCTCTTTATTTCTCTCACCAAAGGCATGTAGGCTGCCTCTCCAGCCCAATATCCTCAGCCACTTATCAAAGACACTTCTGAATTAGGTGTCACTACAGGGCAGCAGAAGGTAATTGTTAACTTTGACACAAATTGTCTAAAGAGCTGGACATATTAGTTCTATATTACTTCCAGCGCCAATTGTTCTTGGCAAGGATTCTGAATGGCCTGGTGCGATTTCACACTCAGGACACAAAAGACCCACATAACAAACTTTGCTGCCTCAGTAGAGCTTTTGATTTTGAGGGGTTCATGTGCATGTATATTTTTAACTGCAGTCCATGTGGGCTTCCTTTTGGTCACTGCTTTTCATGTTTAGTTATGTATACTAGATAGAATCCAGTTGGTGTTGCTTCACTGATGGAACGCATCCATCAGCGGAAGCAGGAAAGGGAGTTTGGGATAATTCTTCTTTCCCAAACACCCCCCTAGCTCTCTTGCACAGATGAGGAGGGGGCACAGAGCAAAAGGAATCACCCAGAGTTACCTTTTCCAGATACTCTGAGGAATGTGTTTGATCAGGAGATCAAACCCCATTGTATTCTATCCATTATATTTTATTATCACTCCTTTTCATTATGACTTTTTTAAAAAAAAGTTTGCTTCTTGCTAACTCTGACCATCCTAACACAACTTTTCAACCTCCTCCTCCTCCTCCTCCTCCTCCTCCTCCTCCTCCTCCTTGTTATTGAATTTACGGTATATACCACCCTATACCCAGAGGTCTTAGGGCGGTATACATATAAACATCGTCTCTGCTCCAGCCTGGGAGTTCACATCACCATACTAATAATTTAATACATACTTTGAAATTAAGAAAAAAATACTACGTAAAAGAAATCTCAAATGCTTGGTTTTAAATATAATTAGCATGTAAAACAGAAATATATTAGGAAACCCTGTGAAGTTAAGTTGCCTTTTAAAATAACCGCAGTAGTAGTAGTACTAGTAGTAGTAGTAATTTATTTATACCCTGCCCATCTGGCTGGGTTTCCCCAGCCACTCTGGGAGGCTCCCAACAGAATATTAAAAATAGAATCAAACATTAAAAATTTCCCTAAGCAGGGCTGCCTTCAGATGTCTTCTAAAAGTCAGATAGTTGTTTATTCCCTTGACATCTGATGGGAGGGCATTCCACAGGGCGGATGCCACTAATTTTTATTTTATTTTTTACTTTTTGACACTGATTATAGATACAGTGTATGGTTGCTCTATTGCTCTTTTCAGGCCTTTTCTACCTGGCCTGGGAGGGCAGGGCCCTGACTGACTCCAGCTACAAAAGGCTGAGGTTTTTGAAGAGGCCAGAGACAATATTGGCTGTGAGCCCTGGAACGCCTGTTCACTGCCTTGTTGGCCTTTTCCACCTAGCCTGGAAAGGTGGGTCTGCTAAGGCTGCTGAACTGACTCTTGGGTTGGGGCATAGTTTAGGGTAGGGTTGTTGGGGGGGGGGGTTATTTGCTGTTATTATTGCCCTAATTGTTTAAAATGTTTTGAATTATTTGTAACAGTTTTTTAACTTGTGTGTTTTTAAATTTGGGGTTCTTTTTGTTTCTCAAAGGACAAAAGATGTGTCTGGGAAGGGAGGAGCTGGGGAGAGCAGGGCTGGGGCCAATCACAGTAGCTCTGGTGAAGGAGTGGGGAGTGGGGTGGGGCAGGCTGAGAAAGGGGCAGTTAGGGACTGTGTCATGTGCCAACCCCTCCTCCAACCAGGGGAATTGTGGTTGTCCTGCAGCTACCATTCTGTCACAAGGTGATTCCCCCCCCCCCCAACCTAAGATGAGATCCACATGTGTTGGATTTTCTGTATACCACATGAATGCTGAATTGATTTTCCAAGCTTGCCATTTGCGTGGAGAGTGGAAGAACAGTGCACGTGTTTAGCACTTCACAAAAATATTCACATCATAAGTATAGTTTCCCTGGCCACAGATCTTGGGCACCATAACAATTTCCATACAAATACCCACAACACATCAGTGTGGGCAACGCAGAACACATAAGAACAGCAGACAGATTCCCTAGTATTCAATGCTGCTGCTATTATCATTATTATTATTATTACAGTGGTACATTGGGTTAAGAACTTAATTCGTTCCGGAGGTCCGTTCTTAACCTGAAACTGTTCTTAACCTGAGGTACCACTTTAGCTAATGGTCGTGCAATTTCTGTTCTTATCCTGAAGCAAAGTTCTTAACCTGAGGTACTATTTCTGGGTTAGCGGAGTCTGTAACCTAAAGTGTCTGTAACCTGAAGCGTCTGTAACCCGAGGTACCACTGTATACCACCCTTCATCTGAAGATCACAGGGTGGTTCACAACATAAAAATACAAAATGAGAACACAAAAAACATAATAAATTAAAAACCAAAGCAAACCAATAACCCCCTCCGCAAACACATTTAAAAGTTAATGTTAATCTGCCGAAAGGGATCTGGCCATGATAAGGGACTGATTTCAGTACCCCTCACTTTCAAATCCCCCACTTACTGCCCAGTTGAGAACACAAGGTCCAGTGTGTCATGGCAGAAATGAAGTCTTGAACCACCCAAGAACCAGTTTCCTTGGCATGGATGTTGAAGTTCCCCCACAACCAGCAGTCTGGGATTTTCAACACCAAAACCAGCTCAGGCACTGTGACTGCTGCTCAACAATGTGGGTGGTAAACAAGCAGAATCCCTAATCTGTCCCAGTTGCTCAGTGCCGGGAAGACAAACTCTAGATCCCCACCCCCCTCAACTGGACAGATAGCCTGTTGAGACAGATGGAATCTCTATAGACTACAGCAACTCCCCCTCCCTGACCCTCAAGTCTGCCCTGATGTTGCACCCAGGTTGGCACAGCTAGGTGAGACCAACTTCACCCTGCGCATCCACCCAGGTCTCAGTGAAGCAGAGCAGATCGGCCTCCAGGTTTGACTTGCCTGGCATTTGGTAAGAAAGTTATATGAAGCTAAGGCCTCGGACATGGCAAAAAAGCAGTAGCCAAGACACTTGTGAAACTTCTCTGTCAGGGAACTGACATCAGAGCGAGAGGCGGAGGCAGGGCTCCAGAGCGATGCCGGAGAGGGGACCAGCTGGGGGGAAGGAATTCAGCGTAACACCAGTAGAGAAGAGAGGGAGATGGAGGAATTGGCCACAGGGCTCCGAGACCCTTCACCAGAAGCTAGTGAAGAGAGCGCTGGCACGCCCCAGCCTTCCCCTTACTTGCGCAGACGAGTTCCGCGCAGGGAACATAGGCGGAGACTTGGTGTCAAACAGCTTTTATGCTGGAAAAGATTCAAGAAACGCCCACTGACGGATTCTGCAAGTGACTAGCAGGTCACGGAGGGCAAGCTGTGAGCCTAAGCATGGTTGGGCAAGCAATCAAACTAAACCAAAGGCAATTTACGCACAAGTAACCCCCTTACAACCATTACATTCTCCACAGGGTGGTGCTGGGATTTTGATTTATATAGCCTTATAGCGGTGGACTGATGTAGCTTGCTCAGTTGATGCTTCTTGTTGTAACGTTAACCAATTCCCGACTTCTTCCACAACACTGGTAGTGTGGTTGTTCTTGGGCAGACTACCATACACCTAATTTTGTGTCAGACACAATATCTTTAGTGGATTAAAATTATGTAACTGAATTATCTCAACCTAATTTATATAATCTCAAATCCCAGCAGTGCTCTTTAAGTGTTTTCACTGACACTCATTCACACTGTGGAATTGCCAGGTTTTCATGGGAGAGTACCATTGAAACGTCTTGTATTTTGCTGCAGTTAGGCAGATTCACCAAGCAAATGTGACTTGATAAATGTGTTTTCTTGATGGTTTTTGGAGCTGTCCTCTCCCAAAGTTCTTTTATGCATCAAACTGAAACTTGCTTTTAACAATGAAGTTGTGAATATAATGAGTAACAGTTAGGGAAAATTAACTTGTTTCTCTGGTTGAAGTCAAAAGAAAGAAAGATTACAATTTGACCAAGTCTTCCTATATTATGGAGAGCCTCAGGGTGCTATGCTTTCAATTTATAACACAGCATGAACCCAAGTTGCAGGCAACTTCAAAAGCAGGCTAGAACAGGTTCATGGGTGGAGTAAAAAGGACTGAAAACCGCACCCAGTTAACAAAAAATTAGCACTCCCTCCCAGAAAGTTGGAGTGGCTCCCAATACCCCTATAGAAAACAAATTAGCTTGTTTTCTACATGTGCACTCTTGGGTACATTTTTCAATAAAAGGGGCATTATAGTGATCAAATCTAATGTTTATTTTTCACATCATTCAGTTGAAAAGGCAATCTAATGAAATCTCACCCAACAGAATATATTACAAGAGAACCTGAGAACTGACTCTCAGTGTGATTCTCTTTTTTTAGCTAAGATATAAAATGAGATGAGAATCCTCAAAGTCCATCTTATGTATTAATTTTGATCCACAAGACCAAATCATTTCATAGAATACACAGGAACCACTCCTTTGTTGTTGTTGTTTAGTCGTGTCCGACTCTTCGTGACCCCATGGACCAGAGCACGCCAGGCACCTCTGTCCTCCACTGCATCCCGCAGTTTGATCAAACTCATGCTTCTACATCTACTTCCGCTTCATTGACTATGCAAAAGCCTTTGACTGTGTCGACCACAGCAAACTATGGCAAGTTCTTAAAGAAATGGGAGTGCCTGATCACCTCATCTGTCTCTTGAGAAATCTCTATGTGGGACAAGAAGCTACAGTTAGAACTGGAAATGGAACAACTGATTGGTTCAAAATTGGGAAAGGAGTACGACAAGGCTGTATATTGTCTCCCTGCTTATTTAACTTATATGCAGAATTCATCATGCGAAAGGCTGGGCTGGGTGAATCCCAAGCCGGAATTAAGATTGCCGGAAGAAATATCAACAACCTCAGATATGCAGATGACACAACTTGATGGCAGAAAGTGAGGAGTAATTAAAGAACCTTTTATTGAGGGTGAAAGAGGAGAGCGCAAAATATGGTCTGAAGCTCAACATCAAAAAAACGAAGATCATGGCCACTGGGCCCATCACCTCCTGGCAAATAGAAGGGGAAGAAATGGAGGCAGTAAGAGATTTTACTTTCTTGGGCTCCATGATCACTGCAGATGGTGACAGCAGTCACGAAATTAAAAGACGACTGCTTCTTGGGAGAAAAGCAATGACAAACCTAGACAGCATCTTAAAAAGTAGAGACATCACCTTGCCAACAAAGGTCCGTATAGTAAAATCTATGGTTTTCCCAGTAGTGATGTATGGAAGTGAGAGCTGGACCATAAAGAAGGCTGATCGCCGAAGAATGGATGCTTTTGAATTATGGTGCTGGAGGAGACTCTTGAGAGTCCCATGGACTGCAAGAAGATCAAAATTCTCCATTCTAAGGAAATCAGCCCTGAGTGCTCACTGGAAGGACAGATCGTGAAGCTGAGGCTCCAATACTTTGGCCACCTCATGAGAAGAGAAGACTCCCTGGAAAAGACCCTGATGTTGGGAAAGATGGAGGGCACAAGGAGAAGGGGCCGATAGAGGATGAGATGGTTGGATGGTGTTCTTGAAGCTACCAGCATGAGTTTGAGGAACCACTCCTACCACCACCACAAATGTAAATGCACAGATATACTTTCTTCCACCAAGCTCAAATCTTTCTTATTTATTGAAGATCTAAAGATGCAACTTCTTAGATTTCCTTAACAAACTCTTAAAGAGCAACTGAAATCCAAACCATGGTTTAAGCAGCATGAGACTCAGCTCTCTGTCAGCAAGTCTATACAGCTCTGCTTCAAGACTAATTAGAGTAACAGGTGCCAATTTGAATATTAGCCACAGGGGGGAAAACATTAGATCATTCTCATGTACTACTTAATCAACAAAAACATCATAGACACGTTAGCTTAATTTAGTGTATATGCTTAAAGTTTAATGAAGCTCCTTGGTAAAAAACAAAAAAACAGAGAGACTGCACACGAGGACAAAAGGTTTTCCTAACATACTTGATTCATGTTCTTAAAACCAAAACAGGTATGATTAGGGATAAAATTCACAACAGTGAATTTTAACACACTGAGGTAATCATACTTGTCACACAACCAAAATGACTCTGTGCAAACAAATACATTTTTATCAATTAAAAGTGACTGAATCCAAACAAGTTACATATTATTAATGAAAGAAAGACATCCCTTTATAAATTAGATAGCTATCAATTGGCATATACAAAGCACAAGGCTCATATTATTTAGTCTTTTTAGAGTACCAGAAGGTAATGTTTTCTGCATTATATGCATAAGAGTCAACATAGTTCTGGAACACTGAATGTAGTGACCCCTCAAAGGTAGCACATCCCCAGGAGCAAATGAGAAAAAGCTGCTATCATGAAGGTTGGTGAGGTAGGAAGAGTTGTAACACTGTGTAATAGTAGATTCAGATCACATTCTGTGTAAATGGAACTTGCATATGCAAAAAATCATTGATCTGTTGCAGGGTCAAAACTGTTTTGCTACAGGAATTGGCCATGTTCATGGAACAACTTCATTATTGTAGTTTTCTACCCCCAAATGGATTTGCAATTGACTGTGCCATAGCAAATTAATTACTGTTTGCAAAACAAATACTAGCTGGGAAGAGTGGTTTTAATCTGGAACTATCCTACAGATAGACATGTACATATTGGATAAAAGTTAAGCATTTGTCTGTTCTGCTGATTTCAATGTAACATTATTTAAACCTCTGCTTCACTGTTACACTTACAGTGGTGCCTCACAAGACGAAAATAATCCGTTCCGCGAGTCTCTTCGTCTAGCGGTTTTTTCGTCTTGCGAAGCATCCCTATTAGCGGCTTAGCGGATTAGCGCTATTAGCGGCTTAGCGGCTTAGAAAAAGGGGGGGAAAGGGGAAAAACTCGCAAGACTCGCAAGACGTTTTCGTCTTGTGAAGCAAGCCCATAGGGAAACTCGTCTTGCGAAGCACCTCGAAAAATGGAAAACCCTTTCGTCTAGCGGGTTTTTCGTCTTGCGGGGCACCACTGTAAATTAATGGTACATTAACATGGCCCCATAACCTTTGGGAGGATATTGATCTTACTTGTTTGATGAGACCAGGCGAACAGAAATGCTCTTTTTGCTGCACAGTTGTAATTGTATTATTATTATTATTATTATTATTATTATTATTATTATTATTATATCGTCCTATACCTGTAGATCTCAGGGTGGTTCACAACATAGAATCACAATATAAAAAACACAGAATACATAATAAAAACAAAAGCAAAGCAATAATCTGCTCTTTCACCATCATCAGAGACAAGCCCACGTATAGCACCATGCAGTAATCTAACCTAGAGGTTACCTGAGCATAGACAACAGTAGCTAGGTTATCCCTGTCCAGATAAAGCCCTGTCCAGATAAAGCCACCAGCCCAAGCTGATGGAAAGCACTCCACGTCACTGAGGCCAACTGAGCCTCAAGCTACAGCTGAGGATCCAGGAGTATCCCCCCAAGCTATGTACTCCCTTCAGAGGGAGTGTAACCCCATCAAGAGCAGGCAACCTCCCAGCCATCCGGTCTAAGGAACCACGCACTAACAGTGCTTCAGACTTATCTGAATTAAGCTTCAGTTTGTTGACTCTCATCTAGTCCATTATCAAGGCAAGACAACGGTCCTGCACATCCACTGCCTCACCTGCAGATGTAAAGAGCTATGTCGTCAGCATATTGCTGACAACATACCCCAAACCTCTGGATAATCCCACCCAGCAGTTTCATGTAGATGTTAAACTGCATAGGGGATAGAATCATACCCTGCGGAACCTGACATTGAAGGCTTCACAGGGCTGAAAAACACTCCCCAAGCAACATCCTCCAGGAACAACCACCCAAGTAGGACTAGAACCACCACACAGCACTGCTACCCACCCACTAAGGCAGTCCAGAAGGATACCATGTTCAATGGCATCAAAAGCTGCTGAGAGGTCAAGGAAAATTAACAGGGACACATTTCCCTTTCTCTCTCCCAACAAATGACATTATACAGGGTGACCAAAGCAGTTTCTGTGCCAAAACCAGGCCTAAACCCCAACTGAAACGGATCTAGAAAATCAATTTTTAAGTAGTTGATTGTATTAATTAATTAATTAAGTTAATTATTATCTTATGACTCTTTTATTGCTATTTTCATATGGCTATTAAAACCACTCTGTGATCTTTTGGATAAAGAGTAGTCTGGAAATATAATAGACAAACAAACACAAACAAAACATCACTGTGGACTCCCAGCCTTTCTTCTTGACCTTCATTATATGCTCTGAAAATGCTCTGAAAGCTCCATGATAATACAAAAATGAACCTAAATACATTTTATGGCACATTTGGTCTTTTTCAAGTTTGCCTCCCTTCAAAACAAGTTGGATTCAATATGGGTGAATTAGGTTGTAATCCTATACATACCTAGGAGTATGTATGTATGTATGTATGTATGTATGTACTGATTAATCGATTGAATTCACATCCTGTTCTTCCACCCCAAGAAGCCCACTGAACTCAAATGATCGAGAACTGTAAATTTAATGTTATATGAGCAAAGCAACACCAATGTACTCTGTGCCACAGCAAACCTTTCTATTTATTCACAGTTACCAATGTGGTCTAGAATCTCTACTTCACCCATAAGCATTTAATGAAATAATATGGGAAAGACTCTGTATGAGAACATTTTGTAACTGTGAATACATTGCTGAAATGTCCAGCTAACCCCTTTATTTAATACACTACATTTAGATAGCAACAGGGAACTTTTTCCCCAAACAATGAAGAGTAATTCAGTGTACTGAATTAAAAAGTAAATTCACAAAACCATGATTTTAGGCATATGACTCACTTCAAAGTTAAAGGAAGTCATGTGGGTAAAGCCCACAGATGTCTTTGAAATTTTAGCTCTAAGCCTTTTAAGTCCGGACTTCGATTCCAGTCAGCAAGAGACTACAGACAAACCTATTTTTGTTTTGAAAGCAGTCTCTACGGATTCTGCACATTACAATTCCCTCCCTTGAGAATACAGATAACCATTTTCCTCTTATCGCTTGTCAGCTTCAGGACCAGCTTATCACTTATCTATTTATTTCAGCACATCTGATATTCAGTCTAACAGGCAATGCTGTGCAGCCTGCCCTAGTTTTCTATCAGCAAAAAAAGGCTAACAAAGAGCAGTGTGCACTATGCATTCCTACTATGGCTGGTTTCCTGGTGTTGAACAGGGTCAGAGGTTGCTCCAGGTACACTACTTGCCTCTTCCCATCAAACTCATACAATAACATAAGAAAAGCCCTGCTGGATCAGGCCAAAGGCCCATCTAGTCCAGGATCCTGTTCTCACAGAGCTCAGCCAGATGCCTACAGGAAGCCCACAAAATGGTTCTGACTGTAGCAGCACCCTCTCCACTTGAGATTCCCAGCAACTGGTATTTAGAGGCACACACACATTCCTGGTTACACACTACATTGCCTGGCCAAGCTTAAAGTATAAGTTACTGACTACGTAGAAGCTCGCTGTGGATAGAAGTGCATTACAATTATTCTACTTCCTTCACATTGTTATGCCTAGGATCTGAATTATTTGATATATGTAATATCATGTAGACAAGGTCACCTGGGGAGTAGTTTACTCCAGCAGTTTCACGAGGAAACCTTGTTCATACTACAGAGGGGTAGAGGACAGAGTCAATGCCCTTAGGCATTCTCCCAGTTACACAGGAATCTGAAATGACCTTCCAACCACTCTGTGGTTACCAAAAAGAGTTTTACTCTTCCCTGTATTTCTATGGTGGCACTGGGAATTACAGTAGCAACCAGTTAATTTAATACCAAAGTGCACTGGGGCTTCTTAGTTCATACAATTAATATGTCTTTTCATGGGTTCAGTTCACAAGGACTGCTGCTGCATCACTTAGGAGCCTGCTTTATATAGTGTCAGCCCATTGATCCACCATACTCTACATACATTAAGCATAATAGAAACATTGCCACCCAACCCCAACCCCACCCATCTTCCCTCCCTCCCCCCCTTTTTTCTTTTTTTTTCTTTTCCCCCTAATGTCTCAACAAATGAAACGGATTTGTAAAAATGTTACATGGAAAAAATACGAGGCATTACACTTACTTCTGTAAAACAAGAAAATCCTTAATAAAATATAAATTTAAGAGAGAGAGAGAGAAAGTAATGACTGCAGTAAGTCATTTCACTTCAAGATTTCAGGAGGAGTATTTCACAGCCCCACCTGGGACCAACTGCATTTAAAGTGTTTGCCCTACCACCAAACTACTGCCCTTTATTGCATAGGAGGCTTACACAACTTAAATGGGTTGTTTCAGTTTAATATGGTAAAAGACACTGAAGTAATTAACCAGAAAGGACATCTGCCACTTCTCTGATCCTGTTCTAAAGGTGAATAGAAGCCCTGTCTTTTGATTAAGGGAAGGGGAGTATCTTTGCCATTGCTCCTATTTATGGTATAACTACAAACATACAACAACCCAATCTAAAGCCTTTTGATCAAAATGTACATTGTCCTTGTAAGCCTCCAAGTACTTTTACTAAATTGATAAACATGATAAATAATCCCTAACAGGGTTTTTTTGTTTCAGTCTGACATTTGTCACATTTGTCACTGATGAATGTTATTATTTGTCTCCAGATGGATTTTGTGCTTTGCAGCTTTCCATCAGAGCTATTGCTGGAAGCGCTGGACTGACTTTCATGAGGGCTAACCTCTTAAATTATGGCCAACCCCTTTCCCCAAGAGGGGAGGTAGACAAACAATGGAAACATACCATGGCTGCATTAAGAGTTGTTACCCATGTTGCGATTATTTTCATAGTACTGATCCCTTTACCAAAATTAATAAAGCAAAATCAACTTTTAAATCTGGCTTGTGTAAAGCTTGTGAGAGAGCTGGTGTGGTGTAAAGAACATCAGATGGAAGTCTGATGGGGTGACATTAGGAAAGCTCTCAGGATCTGCTTGAGAATAATAGTACTGGTTGACCATACATGGATGTTAATATTACTGATATATGTTGGGAAAGCTCTTAAAACAGATCAGGCAGAAATCTAAGGGAGCAGAGAGGGAGAATCTATCCAAGTTGAGAATAAAAAGAAGACGATGCCGTTTCTTCAGGCCAGAAGGAAAATCATGTAGCTTTGAATAGCCATTTAAAAAGCGGCAGGGGGGAGATTCAGTGGAACTTTATTAACTGTGAAGTCTACTTCTGTCAAAATAAAAAAAATATTCATGTGCATGCACACTTCTTATACTCAGAACAAACTTAGTTGGTCTCTAAGGTGCTACTGGACATTTTTTTTTTATTTCGACTACATCAGACCAAGACAGCTACCTACCTGAATCTACTTCTGTCAAGCTAGCTAGTAAGATGACATAAAAGAAATAAAGGACATGAAATCTGATTGAAGGGATACATCAAATGTATTCAGGAAAATTTTAAATTACCGGATACCTTTTGTGCTAACCCATGTTATGTTTAAAAATATTGTTAAAAATTCAGTGCCTAGTCACACAAACCAAAGAAAAAAGAATTGCTTTCTGTGTTATAAGCAATAAAAAAAAAATTCAACTGCTTTGCAATGGGTTTTTCTAGCAGAAAATTGGGGTTGGGGCAATGAAGAAAAGCATTACCAGCACCTAAATTTATACACTTCAGTTAGTATGTCTTGAGAACCAGGCAGTAATTTCTGTTTACCAAGAAAGGAGATGTATAGTTTTCCTTTACTAGATCACATCATATCCAGTTAAACTTTCCATGCCACAGAACATTTCAATAAGTAAATAGAATTATGAAGTCTTCAAACTGCCTGATTTGCATGCAATATCTGCATAGTCTTACTGAATATTCTGCACAGTTTCAAGCAATGAAGACATCCGGAACTAATAAACTGCCTTCCCCTTTTCTTCTGCAAGAAACAAGCAACAAAGCAGCATGACTCAAATGTTGTCTAACTCCATCTTAACATACGGTACAAAGATTCTCTCCATCCACACAGTTAGTTTGTTATATCTTTGCCTTAGACATTCTACAAGTTTTAGAACACCTATCTTAGATCTCCATTGGTAAAGATACTTTTCATAATAAACCAATCATACTATTGAATGCTGTTTGTGTTTTGCTTTTATCAGCTTCCGCAAACCGTATGCATACTGCTCAGCGTATAAAATAGAATGTCTTCCATTTACCAACTGAGCATCCACCAATTCTCATTATTTTGATTAATGAGATACATGTTAACAAAAAGAAAGACACATAGGGAGAGAGAACACAGAATAAGCAATGACTTCAAAATTATTTTCTTAGCTTATTTTGTGCAACAGCTATACAAGCCTTCCTTTTTATGCGTGTCAGTCAATAAGATATCTGTTGTGTGTTTTGCACAAAGAACAAAGATGCCTTTATCGATTCTCAAAGTCTGTAGGACAAACCATTCATGCTGTCAAACTCCCCTAAAACCCTTTCAGCAAATAATAAAATCCATCAGTGACAAATGTCAACATGCTAATTTGTTGAAGAGGAAACAAAAGCAACATTCAGGCGAGGTGCCTCATTTCATATTATATCAGCCCTCCAATTTGTAACAACTTTACGGCAACCCACAGATTATGCAATTCTAAACAGAGCTGTGGAGCAACTAAGGTCAGAAAACAATTTTTTTCTGGACAAAATTGTGTGGGGGTTAATAGCCCCGCATAAGTTAAACAACCGAGGTCTTTAAAAAATATTTACTACATGATTTTCAGAAATACAGAGCCATAAACTCATTTGGAATAGCCTCATTTATTAAACTAGAAGGGAAATAAGGTTAAATGATATCATAAATGAAAGGTCCATCATCAACTGTACATTGAAAATCTGGTTTACCATATGATGCAAGACTAAAGAGCCATTCTGTGTATTGTAGGTAACAACTTCTTGTAAGGATTTTTTTCTTCTTCAATAGAGTCACTCTCTAGGCATACTGAAGAATGCATGCATTTCCAGAGAGGTTTAGGTCACTTACTAAGGTATAAATCTACCAATTACTCCAGCTCCACTGAAGTGATTAACTTTACGACTACTTAAGAGCAACTTACTCATTAGAATTGTTGTGGGCAAAGCTCACCTGTTTCAAAAAAATGTGGCATCATTGCAACTGGTTTAGAAATCTGCAACAAAACATTGCAATGTGTCCTCAGCTTCAAAAGGAGCACGTTTTGGGGGGTAAGGTCTGCAAGGTATTCCAACATGGCAGAGTTGATGTTGCCAGCCTTCATATCACGTTTGCAGACATATTTTCTGGTGCCTGAAGCCAGCTCCCCATAGAATATGTCCTTGGAGATCCTGCCATCTTCCATTTGTGGACATGGCCAAGGCAGCATAGGCATAGCTCACACAGGAATGTGAATGTGATACCCAAAACCCTCCTGATGCAGAGAATGTGGTTCTAAGTTGCCCACGACTCATTTCCATAAAGCAGTGTGCTCAACAAGCAAGCCTGGTATCAAAGCAACCAATTTTTTCTCTTCCTTTCCATTATCCTTCATACCTCACACTGTACCAGCTGACACCCTAAACATAAACAGGTTCTAGAAGCTGCTAATTCTTGAGTTTTTATTTTAAATTACAAACCAATATCCTTCTCTATACCTAAGGTGTCCCCCAAATATGGCCACCACCCACGTTGCGTGTAAGAGGGAACAAGTGGTACCTACAAAAAATATTGGAGTGGCAAAGTGCATTGGAACAATGGCTTGACAACTACAGTGATACTCCCAGTTCCAAACTTCATCTGTCCGGAGGTCCGTTCATAACCGGAAACTGCTTGTAATATGGGGCGTGCTTTCGCTAATAGCACCTCCCACTGCTGCCGTGCCGCCAGAGCGCGACTTCCTCTCGCATTCCGGGGCAAAGTTTGCAACAAGGGGCATCCACTTCCGGGTTAGCGGAGCGCGTATCCCGAAGCATTCATAAGGGGGACAGTACGTAACACGAGGTACCACTGTAGATACTAGCAATAACAATGGGTGCTAATTTATAATTTTAAATCAAGTGATCACTCAAATGAGTAAAAAGGGGTTAAAAATATCAAAATGTGTTTGACATTGTTTGGGGTTTGTGGCAGATTTATTCTAAATGTGAATATTACAATCACCCACTATTAAGAATTGTGTGCATGCATCACATTCAAGTGTCAAAAAACCTGAAAATTATGAGATCAAAAGTAGTTTGTAGGTGAATGATACTCTGTAGTGAGACATGAGAACAGAACAACAGGGGACACTCAAGTTGGTATTCATCTTCCATCCAGCTATAGTCATAGCCATCAAGTGTCCCTTATTTGAAGGGACAGTCCCTTATTCCAGCGCCATGTCCCGCTGCTGTCCCTTATTGATAGATGTCCCTTAAATGATGTCCCTTAAATTTCAAAGGAAGCAGCTCCTCTCCCTCCCTCCCTCCCTGCCGGCCATGGAGGAGGGAGGCTCCAACTGTGTTGCTTGGCTGTGTTGCTCACCCAATAAGGAGTCTGAGAACGACTGGGGGGTGGAGCTTGCATGCCTTGTGTGTGGCTAGTTAATGCAAGCTGAGGAGTTTTTTGAATGCTGGACGCCATTTTGTTGCACGTGCTGCTGCAAACTTTGCAATGCAGAGCCAGGCCGGGGAGCCATCTTAAGTTGAGGCTCCATAGGCCTTGTGGTGCATGTGATTCAGATTCTATTCAGTTGAACCTCTGGTTATAAAGTTGGTTGGACAGTGTTCTCGAAGCTACCAGCATGAGTTTGACCAGACTGCATTAGGACAGGAAGACTGGAGTGCCTGGAACAGGTGAGGCTGCAGGTCCCTTATTTTCAAGGCTGCTGGTCCCTTATTTTCAAGGCTGCTGGTCCCTTATTTTCAAATCTGTAAGTTGACAGCTATGGCTATAGTCCTAATGGTGCTACCTGCCACCCCTTAGCCCACAACAGCCTCCAAATAAATAGGATTCTCCCTAAACAGGTATTACTGTAGCACCACCCCAAATGGATATTCCCGATTCCTGTAATGAAAAAAAGGTGGAAAAAACCTCTACACACTCAAATAAAGATTTATTTCAGGCCCGGCATGTTTTGGACTATTTCTTCTTTGAGGGCACAATAAATGTACCAAACATATTTTGTACAAAAATCCTAAGGAATAGGATAGTCTTTCTTCTAACCAAAAGGGTATCTGATAGAAAGTCTCTGAAACTGTTGGTGCACTCATCTACACACCTACTAAAAAATAAGTCCAAATTAATTTAATGGGGCATATATGCAGGAAAATGGCTACAGGATTATAGCCTAAAACTCCTTGTTCAAGCCATTTCAAGACATCCAAATTTGTTATAGAATAGATGAATAGTCTCTGGACACTCCAGCCAGACCTGAATGAGCATCGAAGAGTGTATGATTTACTGGATCAGCTTCTTTTAAAATCCTAAATGTTTCAGCACTGGAGAACGAATCACTACATTACAAATCCTTATAGATTACTAGAAGGCATGCAGGGGGGAAAAAGCCAATCAGGGAAATTTATTCTGTTTCTATTCCTCATGCTAATAAAGGATTATTTCCATTACTTAGAAAAGGAAAGATAGAATTTCTGCCTGACACCTTTTCAGGGAAATCTGATGAGTTTTCTCCAGTTGTTGCCTGGGTGATACACATAGCAATACACACCAAACTAGCTATGCACATCCCAAATTGAATTTGTAAACTTTATAAAGGCAATAAGAACATAAGAAGAGCTGCTGGATACGGCCAATGGCTCTTCTAGACCAGCATCCTGTCTTCACAGGGGCCAACCATATGCCTATGGGAAGCCTGAAAGTAGGAACTGAGCACAACAGAACTGTCTCCACTTGTGAAGCAACTGGCAATCATAGACATATTGCCTTTGACAATATAGCCATCATGGCTAGTGGCAGCTATAGTCTTATCCTCAATTAATGTATCTAATCTCCTTTTAAAGCTATCCAAACTGTGCTAAGCAGGCCAAAATCAATCACACTGCAATCCCTTACTGGTTAAGTCAACACATTTCCATTGATCTGAGAGAAAGTAAATTGTCATAAGATCATGTGAATGGGATGAGTCAAATTTTACTGATGTGGTCCATCTTGCAGATTCTTAATTCTCCAGCTTTAGAATGTTTAATAAAGATCTAGGTATTCCTGTCCATTGACAAGTTGTGTCTCCCAAAAATAATTTGATTATCTGGGTTCTGTTCTCAAAGGGAGGCTGCATTTCATTAGCAACTGTTAATTTTTCATGTGAGCAGTGCAGTCTGTACTTTCTAGCCCCAACTACCTGTTCCCAGTTCTGTAGCTAACAATATATTTTATTGTGATATTGTGACATGAACAAATATTCACAAAACACCAAAAACATTTACATTTCAAGACCAACCACCTATTCCCCAGACACAGGATATCTGAGACACTACTGTGCACAAACAGCTTGTTAGTCTCTATGAGGAACTGCTATAATGCATGCACACAAACAAACAAACACACATGGAGCCGGGTAGATTTTAGTGAAAAATTAATGTACCTGGATAAAATAGTTCAATATATTTGAATTTTTTTTAAAAAAAAATAACATGCCCTTCTGGCCAATAAAATGTTAAAAAAAATAAATATAATACAAAAAAGGATTTATTGTCTTTTATCTGAATGTCTGAGGCAAAATTTAATAAGAAATATCGAAGAACGAGCTAGCAGACTAAATAAAGCCCATAATCTAATGACCATTTTTCTAATGCAGTATTACATCATTAACTTTACAACAAGATTACAGTGCACAGTATTATATTCTGAGTTGGATAATCAATGTTTGGCTCTGGTGACATGCATACAAAGAAACAGTAGTAAGAACAAATTCTCCTGCCTCTCTCTTTCCAGTGTTGCAAAACCAAGGACAGTTTAAGATGTTAAGCATAAACAGCAACTGTTACAGGTAAATTGTGCAACTGTTTTGGGATTTTAAAAAAATCAAGGCTGTTAATTCTTTTATCAAATTCTTTTTCTTTGGGGATAACATCAGCACTAGATGAAAGTTTAACAAGAATTTGGTCACTTAATGAAATTAAAGGTGGGGTGTCCGTTCGTAGGAATGTATGCAATGCAAATCTGGAAATGAATTATATTGCAATCTACAAATTGCATTAAATGGTATGAGATAATATAGTGAAGACCTATCTTTGAGAATCTGTTGAGGGATAAGAGAGTGAGGAATAACCCTCTTCCATCAGGGAATGGAAATGATGGAGAGGAAGTTGCAAGTTGGAAAAGGCAGAGAGAAAGCTGAGGGCAGTAGCAAGGAACTCTCAGAAGCTGCACTCTTGTTACCATTGAGGCACTATACCTGAAGAAAAATCCTGGATTTCTAATTTATTTCACTGGGCAACACTCACTTTTCTACAAGGAAAATTTTTTAAAAAAACTTCTTCAAAATGAGCCAGAAAGCTCCTTCCAAAAGAACCTGGAAGCTCCATGTATATTGTCTGAATCTAGTAAAAAATATAGGGCGGGTTTCACCTAACCAGACCCATCAGCGGAAGCTGTACACAAGGACAGTGTACCAGCCCCAAGGGGGTTCCCCTTTCCTTCCCCCAAGCACACCCTGTAATTAGCTGTCCCGGCACATTTTGCTTCATAAGCTTCCATTCTACAAGTTTTAGAGATTTACTTTAAAAGAAAAAGAAAGCCCAGAGTCTGGGGGTCTCTGCTGGCCCTGGGACTTCCACCCTCTCGAATACCCTGGCAGCTAGCCAGAAGGAACTTCTGTAAGTACTGCAAACTTGATCTCTGTCTACCAAAAGATTTAAGGAACCAGTGGTGTTTCACTTTCCACTATAAGCTCTCAGAACATTTTCCAGCTATTTACTCTGAGCAACTCCCCACTCTTAGTTGGATCAGACTACTCACCGACATACTTTCTCAACTGCCTGCCACTTGCTTCTGTTCCTGCCTCATCACTACAAACTGCTCACACAGCTGGAATGTATTAACTGCTATCGTCACCAGGAGTTTCTGCATTATTCTAGGTCACATGTTCAGATTCTGCTGTGACTTAGGAACCAACTGCAACCCTCATATTTACCTTTTAAACATACAGATACCTGCAACTTTATGGGCTATAAACCTGTTATATATCTAAAATAAAACTGGAATTCAAAGGATTCCACTGAATGAAGAATTTTGGGAATACAAAAATAGCAATGCAGTCAGTTATTACCCCTACGGAAGGTTACTTACCTTTATATGATTATACCTATGGCTATAATCATAATATGACCCACACTAAAACTAATTTTTAAAATTATTGCTAAGTGTGCTGGAATACAAACAAGAAAGTGAACCACATCAGAACATAATAATACAAAATAGCAAGCCTGTTTTCTGCTATCAAAGTAATTATTACTGTGAAGAAAAATGTTTGCTCTGACATATATCATATTCTTGTCAAGCGGGAGGCAAACTGTTTGGAGTATGGTTTTATATGAGAATTCAAACAGCTGTCCATATGCGATCAAATTACACTGGGATTTTACAGATAGAAATCTATAAACAAATGCAGCTGTCACAAGTCAAAAGTTTTTCTCCCCCATAACTTTGATAAGTATTTTTCCATTTGTATTTCAGAATTCAAATGCAGAAGGATAACTTCCAAGTGCAAAAACGTATCTGAATCTCTTTAGGTATCATTTTTATGTAAACATCTCTCCCAAACAAACCTTTTCAGAGGTTCCATAATCAACTCATCCAACAACACAAAAGCATCTGAAGCTTGAATTACTTTTTATACATATATACATAATCACTGAATTACAGTTATGTGCAATGCTTTTCTTTTTTAAAATCTACATGATTAGAAACTAATATATCAGATAACGATAAGAAAACACTGTAGGCATCTCAAGCTAAAGAGCTATGATCAGTACATCATTTTTCCTAAAAACCAAATTGAGAAGTGGAAGGCAACAGACCAACACAAGTAATAACACTGACTAGCACTAGCTTCAAGTATGTTTGCAAAAAAGAGGGTGTGCTAGACAGGAGAAAGGTGAAATGAAAAGATTTCCTGTTCCCCTCTCCGCAAATTTGACAAGTTGTTTCAAGAAACATGGAGGAAAACAGAAAATGACTTTAGGCTGGCACCTGAGAGACAATGCAGAGCAGTAACTGACACAAGGTCATTGGCTGTTGATTCTTGCAATGGGAGCTATTGGGCTGCCATAATAAAAGGAAGCCTGAATTTATTACCTAGCATAAACACATTCAAGCCTGCCAAAGAAGTAACCATGAAAGAAAAGGAAGTAAAATGTTCCAAAAACAATATGATTATGAAAGAAATAGAATAACACTTTTAAAACTGAAACGTAAATAAAATAGAATATATATATATATAGAGTCCACATAGACATCTAGTATACAAAGTTTACACACCAATGTTTTCTATATGTTCCATAAATTGTTTCTTGATAAAGATGTACTGTTATAAGCATTACCATCCTTTTAATGGATGTCAAATGTTTACTTACTCCTGAAAATATGCATTAACATTGTGTGCACTGAAGTCCAGGATAGAAGTGAACGCTTTAATGAATATAAACATACATCAATATATAAACATGGTTAAAGCTTAAAACCATCCAATTTAAACAAATCCTATATGTTAGCAGTCCTGCTAAGAAATCTTTGGCTACATTTCATTTCCATTTCCTACTCAAGATATAAATCAAGAATGAATCCACTGACTTCAGTCCAGTGGGTCTGTATTTTCATCACTAATGCTTAACACAAAACAGAATTTAGTTGATATGCTGGCACCATGCATACATGTAAAGCGTTATAATTTTAACTTTGTAATTTTTAGTTTGCAGAACCCAGAGAGAGACATAATCAAGATGGCTCCCTCCATTGGGCTTAATAAGGAAGCCATTACAGAACTGTGGAATTCCATTAATGTCTGAATTGTACTTCTGAATCTGATCATTGGCTCAGGACATAAGACTTTATTGCAGAATTATCTGTTTTATAGCCCAACCCAAAGAAGAATACAGACTGTACCATCTTACTAGCCTCCAAAGAATGAAGCTTTCCAAATACTTGGTTGTTGTAACATCATATCTTAGCATTCAAAATTGTAACAGTAGTGCAAGTTCTAGCCTTAACCAACAGGAGTATAAATTGTTGCTCTATTAATTTAACACTTGATGGCAAATGAGTGGCCAGGCAGGCTGATAAATATGATGGGAAACCTTTCAAAGGGAGTGCCAGGACATATTGAGCCTGTTACTTCAATCATATAATGCAAAGCAGGGATGGGGAACCTGTGGCCCTTCCAATATTGCTAGATTCCAAGTTCCTTTGAGGGTTTTAAGCAGAGGTTTGATGGTCATTTGTCATGTATTATCTAGTTGAGATTCCTGCATTACATGGGATTGGATCAGATGACCCTTGGGGTCCCTTCAACACTACAGTTCTGTTCTATAATTATGGATCAGCTGCCTTCTTTGCTCTGGTCACAGTTTCAAAAGGGTTTTTTATCAGATTATTATTAACTCAAGTATTGCTATCATAAAGACCTCTGCTATGTCCCTCTTCTATGTTTGTGTGTGTACATTTTCAATTTTGATATATTTGCAGAATTTCTTTTTACTACATAAAGGACCCCTGACAGTTAAGTCCAGTTGCGAATGACTCTGTGATTGCGGCGCTCATCTCGCTTTACTGGCCGAGGGAGCCGGCGTTTGTCGGAAGTTTTTCCAGGTCATGTGGCCAGCATGACCAAGCCACTTCTGGCGAAACCAGAGCGGTACCTATTTATCTACTTGCGCTTTGACGTGCTTTCAAACTGCTAGGTTGGCAGGAGCAGGGACCGAACAACAGGAACTCACCCTGTTGCAGGGATTCGAACTGCCAATCGGCAAGCCCAAGGCTCAGTGGTTTACACCACAGCGCCACGCACATCCCTTTTACTACATACAAAGTGCATAACTGTTACCCCACTTATAGAAAATGCACCTGTTTGTGAGTAACAACGTGGCAGTGCTGCTTTCCTTCCATATCCTGAAATCTGCTGCTGCTCCAATTGTATTTTTCTAACTTTAAATTTAGCTTCTCTCTCTCCCCCCCCCCCTTTCATTTCTTACTAGAACAGGGACTAAAATGAAAGACAAGCAGGAGCAGTTCTGTGCTTGCACAGCTTCTAGTTGGCTGCTGTGATAAGTGCCAACTGAAACAGGCTAAAAACTGTACTGTTCCCATGAGAAAAACCATGAAATGAATGCTGCAATATATTGCTGAGAATGAAAGCAAAATTTAAACAGAAAAACCTAACTACATGGAAGGTGTTTTTCATGAAGCTGCTAGATTTGGGAACAAGGATTCATGGCATGGATAATAATGCACAGGGCATCTTGGCCTCTACACAGAGACTGTCTTGTGGATCATGGAATATGGCCCCTAATACAGAAACCAGCTGCCACAAAATCCTGAGAACTGAGTTTTAATAGATATTGGCCAGAAGGGGTGATCATTAATATCTGGAGCGAATAAATGAGGTAGCTTTTCCTGTGCCCTAGGAAAATAACCAGCCATTCTGGCCATCAGTTAAGGATAGGGGAGAAATTCAACTGAGTTCATATTTAAAGCTGAATATCTCAAATTTACACTTTTTGAAACAATATGAGAACCAAAATCATTGTTTGAAATTCACCCTTTTAAAATTTTGTTAGGTAGTTCTCCAATCAATGTTTGCTTGCATATATATATATATATATATATATATATATATATATGAGAGAAAGTGGCCTAGCTCTAGAATGCTAAATATTTTTCATTGTGATTTTTTTTGGGGGGGGGGTCACAAATTGCTGCAGAAATGTAGAGAACTGAAGTGAAGAATTGAAAAATTAAACATTGACATAAGTAAAATTGGCAGATCCTTTCATCCCTACCAATAATTCATAGTTTTCACACACAACAACCTTTTCCGCCCCCCATTCCTACAAAAGTCAAAACTATGTGCTACCTAGTTTGGGGCTAGACATTTCAAAGCTTTTGCTCTATTTGGACTCAAAAGGCTACAAACTGACCTGAAAAGATCCATAATGTATTGAAATAATAACAGAGATACAGATCTAAATATTATGAGGAAAAATCTAATTTTTCAGATTTCCCTTATGGATAAAACTGTTCATCAAGGCCAAGGTGTGAGCTGTCATCTTCATACTTATATACCAAAATTTCCCTCATTGTTTTGTTTTGTTTTTGTTGGAACCACTCATTACCATCAACAACATGGCGGATAATCTTACTACTGTTGTGACACATGCTTTTTTTAAACAAGAAGCTTTGTTTATTCACCCCAGATGGTAATGATCACCCCATATTCACACCCCTAGTCTACAGACTAAAATAACTGTCCTACTCTTGAAAGCTGGTGAAAGAATAATAACATATTGACAGTTGCTTTTGAAGGATCAGAACCAGCAAAGCAAAGTATGAACTTCGTAAGATTGCACATATATACATATTAGGCATGCTGCTATATTCTAGAATAATTCATAAACTAAATCACAATGTAGATTTCATATTTTTAAAGAGATGAGTTTCTATCAATTTAAAAATATGTGTATATTCAATAGGATTTTCATTCATGATCAAATTTATCAATGTTGACTGAAATAAAAGTTCAAATATTTAAAACACTTGTACAATGTTAATTGTAATGATCCTAGCAGGCACCACTATAATTCCAGTCTCAAAATGCAATAGACTACAACCATTATTCTAGAGTAGTACCACAAAGGTCCCTATTTACAATCTGAGCACATTTTCTACAATTCAGGCTGGGAGAAAGAACATTTCTTGTTCTGAAAGAGATCTTTAGACTATGAAGGTCCACTCAAAAGTCTGTAGTGTTCATCTTACACTATGCTCCCTTAAACAAGTAAATATAAGGAACTGATGGTAGGGGATATAATCAAGTAAAGTGTAACCAAGAGTCTGTGTAATGTTCATAGCGTGTTTTGACACTACAAAAAGGTTATCAGAGGCAATGGAAATGCTTGTTAAAAAGCAATAATTCTACAGTTCATTTGATATTAATGCAACATATATACCACTAAATAGTACAACCCAATCCTATGCAAATTGACTCAGAAGGTGCACTGAATTCAATGGAATTTAGTCCTGAGTAAGCATATTTATACTTAACTACACAATGTCACCCAAAAATCAAAAGAAAAAGCCTTTCGATTTGTGTTGGTCAAACAGCAGTCTTATCTCTCAACTCCCACCCTATCTTAAGGAAATCTTAAAAACAATATCTAATACTTTATGGAATGAGTGTCTGCAGCTTCAAGAAGTGAGATGGTCAGTAGACACATGCAACTTTCTGGATTGTAAATTATACCTTTGTATTTCCCTCACTCTAATTGTTACTTGTGCTGAAGCTTTTCCTGGTTAGGCAATAACATCCAAAGGTATGAATAGCAACAAGGTACTGCACACTGCTTCAACAGTTCTGTGATGAAGTATATACATCTTTCTTAACAGATTAATTACTTTTGAAAAACGCAGGATACCTAGAGCTACAAGATTTATCTGAATGGAACACAATATGTATCTGAGATGAAGAAGACATGTCATTGTCCCCTAACCCCAATTTAGATTTCAACAAATCCTGAAAGATGTTCACAATCCCAGAACTTGGAATCTCCAGTGATACGTGAAGTTAACAATTGTAGTCATTTTCCACCAACTTTATCAAGCAACATACAGAAATTATTTTAGGCGGAAGACTGTGTAGTTGCAGAATGACAAGCAATGTGGATCTTGGTGCAATCCATATTTTGTTGATATTTTAATCTTCTCTGCTCCCTGTAAGACTATAAATTATGACCGCCCGCTTAACATGAGGGAGAAAAGAAAAATATTTTCAGTTAAAAAGACAGTCAATTGTTTGAAAGTGAGACACTGAAAATAACTGATCTTTTCCATTTTGCCATGGCATCTGTCAGAGCCACCCGAGGTCCCAGCTCACAAGAGACCAAAATCCAGTCCAAGTTATGTACAAAAGGTTTTATTGAAGTACATTGTTGTCGTTACATCCAAGCTCCGTGGCTCAGCATCTGTTACCCTTAGATGTTAGAAGTCCCCTCTGAGTCAGTCCCGCCCCTGCACCAGCTTAAGAGGCTTGTACTGCTCCACCTTTTCCTCTCCTTCCTTTTCCGCAGGGTCTTCCTGCCCCCCTGTGCTCCCTCCCTCCGGGACTCCCCCGAGGCTGAGTCTTCTGACGCCTGCTCCCCCCTCCTTCGTGCTTTGGGACCAGGCTCCTCCTCAGGGCTCTCCTCATTTCCGCGCGCCTCCACATTTGAACTTGGCGCGCGTACGTTGCCTCTGACCTTCCTTTCGACCGTTACGCTACTCTCGGTACTACACTCCTCCCCTTCCGGCAGGACGTTCTGCTCCGAACTCCTTCCCCTCTCTGCTTCCTGTTCTGCTCTTTCTGACACACTGGCAACTCCACCCCCTTCACTCCGTTCCGACGGAGAGGCCGGTCCCGATCTCCAACCCCCACTGGGGATTCCCTCTTCGTTCCCCTGCTTCTGACTGCTTCCCTCTCTACTGCCCCTTGGCCTGACCAGGGGGGCTCCCTTTTGGGAATCCTCGGATTCACTTGACGGACTCACTGACAACCTCGGGTCGTCGTCGTCCTCTTCCTCGTCGCCCTGGGACCCCTCCCCCTCGCTCTCTGTCCCTGAAACCCTGACAGCATCCAATAGGGTTATTTGTTCAATTCTCTGATCCACATTAACAGGGTTATAATTAGCAGTTTCCACAGATTTCAGTTGTTCAAAAAGTTCTAATTTAAACTGAGGTTCTCTCTTAAATATAATGGGTTATGAAATGAGAAAACCTGCAAAAATTTCTGTTCTATCCATTAACTAGATTTACTTCAAATGTGTTTCAGGAACTATATATTATTGTTTTTGAAGATTTTTTTTTTTAAAGTTGAAGTTTTGGAAATACTTGAATAAAAAAATTGAAATCCAATTAGAAGCATCACTGCAATGATCTCACAACTTGAGTTCAATCATAACAGCCTCATTTTTCCTACATCCTTCTTTTAGCTCCACCAGAAGGTAATTACTGTGTGTTCCACCCTATGATAGACTTGGACTCAAAACACATCTGTTACACATTTATGGGCTAAGTGGTTCAGCATGCTGGTAAGGAAATATTGTGTGTTTGATGTACTCCAAATCTTGTTTTGATCCCCAATTGACAACTGAGTGGAGGGCCATTTCCAAAGAGGTAGCAAATTTGACTTTAGGTTTAGCTAAGAGGTAGAACATTTTCTCATAATGCTCCTACAGATAATATGAATAGGCATGCCTCAAATCATCACTTTTATCACTTCACATACTGTAAATGATGACAGCCCTTGAATCACTTTGTCATAGTAATCTTTAAAAACAGTTTACCACATGAATGTGACTGTCCCAAAAAAGGACTTATGGACTTAAAAGTCTGCAGCAACCAACCAGCTGTGATTCACACACAATTAAAAAATGACTAAAAAAATGTGTCCTAGAATAGTAAATAATAATAATAATACTAATAATTTATTTATACCCTACCCATCTGGCTGCATTTACCCAACCATTCTGGGCGGCTCCCAACTGAATATTAAAAACACAATACAGCATTAGGTATCAGTTATATGGTATCAGTTATATGTTATGTAAAAGTAGAGAGATTATGTAAGTGGGAAACAAGGAAATTCCACTAATTAAAAGGCATTCATAATGCAGTTGAGCCACCACGTAATATTAGTTTATTAAAAAAAAAAATCAAAGTCTTAAGCTTCTGAAACATGTTCTGGCATTTCTAAAGCAAAAAACAAAAAGATTCTGAACAGGAATTGACATAAGAATGGAAAGATAATGAGCTAGATTTGCAGGCAGTAGGTGGAGACTTCATACAACTGAAGACCCAAACTAGTCACATTTCTAAAGAAATGTGGTATAAGCAGATACTAGAAATACTATGTAAAAATAAAAACAGGGAAGGGAAGAGAAGAGATGAGAAAAGAGAAGAGAAGGAACCAAAACCCTTATCTACATGTTGACCGCAACAATCACCCTAAAGCCATTTCAGTTTTATCCTATCATTAATATGAGAGGTCCCCAATGACTAGCAGCAGTTCTCCAGGGTTTCCAGGTAGTAGTGTGTCCCAGACTTGACTGGAGATGCCAGAAACTGAAGTTGGGATCTTCAGCATGTAAACCACTAACTAGTGCCTCTTCCCCTATGTATGAGGTCCACATAGCAAAAGTTTGAGAAGATGCATTCTCAGGGGCTGCCTTCCTCACCACAAAATTACAGATCCTCCCTAAGCAGATCCCAAGCTTGAAGTCTTTTCAAAAGGTCAACCTCTTTGGGACTGGCTATTAAGTGGTCATCAGATGTTGGACAACTTATAATGGTTATATTACAATGCAATAGAATGTTATTCTATTTTGCTGAAGTGTTTAATGTGTTTCTTACTCACCCTGAATATTTGAGATGGGGGGTTCTGCATCTGTACCTCTAATCAAGGGGACATCCTTCCCCACACTCCACCCAATTATTTACCAAATTCATTCCACGCTACACTGTGGTACTTCCCTAGTGAAGGTCTACTCCAAACCCCAATTTTAAGACCATAAAACTCTTCCCAGTCACTCTAGTTCTCCTGCCTTTTATATGAAAGAGTATATCTTCCCTGTTGCTTCATACTTCCCATGTTCATGTACAACGCAGCAATGTACAAGTTCTCAATTTGTATACTACAAAATGTTGAAGTGTGGAGTGCTCCTGTTCAGGATACTCCATTCCATTCTTCTCCCAGCAAGTTTTCCATTTCTCTTCCTCTCCTTGATTGTTGGCCAATGTGTTGTGGCAACTGAACATGCTTAATCTTCATAAGGCTGTATTGGACTTTACCACTCTCCCTAATTAGGATTTGTCAGGACTGCCGCTAGGTCCCAGCTCACAGAGGACCAACGCCCAGTGGATATTATATACAAAAGTCTTTATTGAAGTTTAGTTTCCATTTCCAAGCTCTGGGCGCGCAGGCCCACGTCTTAACGCTAGACCGGCTAAGTCCCCTCTGACTCACTGCTCCATTTGCTCCCCCTCCTGTGTCTCTCCTTCTGAACCCCTGACATCCATCCCCCCCTCGAAGCCCCCCCTTCCCCCCTCCCCCTCTTCCGGTGCGGGTTCCGGGTGCTCCATTGTTGTAGGGGTGAGTCCAGGATACAGCTCGTCCCCTGAGGCTTGCAACCATCGAGATAAGTCCGGGAAGTCCCCCATGGGCTCGTCGACGACGACCTCCTCCGCTTCCATCTCCTGCGCGGTGTGCTCGAAATCTGCGCTCGACCCCAAATCACCCAAGAGCCCTCCTCCCCCTGTTGTTTGATGGGGGTCCACCTCCCAGGGCCCCTTCGGCATGTCTCTGCGCCAGCCCACTTCGGGTTGGTCCTCCCACCAATAAGATCCCCCCGTGCCAAAACCTGAAAGTGATCCCTCCGGAGAGCTGCCTCCCGGAGCCGAGTCCTCAGCTGACGAGAAACCCCGGAAAGTGCTGGCCGAGAGTGTGGGTGTGAACAAACAATCCTCGAAAAAGCCCGCCGGCATAGGCTTGTGCGGGAAAAGTGTGTGGAATTCTTCCTTGAGCAACTGCTCTTCCACTGCGTAATCCGGCACCCACCTGTTGGCGCTGGCCGGGGTGTCCTCCGTGGCGAGAAGATATTCAATCCCGTCCTCCCCCCACCTTGAGTCTAAAATCTCAGTGGCTTCATTAAGTGGCTCCCCTTTCGGCGACCCCCCTTTTTTGGGCGCTTCTCTGAGCGGGTCTGGCGCCTTCCCCGGTGCTTGAAACCTGTGGGGCTCTCTGTAGGGCGTGAGCACTGATCTATGAAAGACCGGGTGCATTCTGGAACCCTCCGGGAGTGTCAACCGGAAGGCCACTGGGTTGATCTGCGCCTCTACTTGGTAAGGCCCTAGCTGCTTGTGCCCTAGTTTCTTCTTGGCTAACGATCTGGCTGGAACTGCTTGTGCTGCCAACCAGACCCAGTCTCCCACCTGGATGTCCTCCCCAACCCTCCTGTGTCGATCTGCCTGCACTTTGTAAGCCTGTTTTGCCAACTCTAACTGCCTCCTGAGCTGCTCGTGGATCTCCTGCAACTCCGCTGCCACTTCCTCTGCTCCCTGTGGCTCCCCCTCCCGCACTGTGTCCAGACCCGGGAAGGTTCTGGGATGCCTCCCGTAGTTGGCAAAAAATGGGGTCACCCCCGTGGACCCGTGCTTCGTGTTGTTGTAGGCAAACTCGGCCAACGGTAGATAGTCCACCCAGGTCGATGGCTGCTGGTTCGCGTAGCATCTCAGGTACTGCTGCATGATGGCGTTGACCCTTTCCGCCTGCCCGTTAGTTTGCGGGTGTCTCGCCGACGCCAGGCTGACCTTGACGTTCAGGAATCCCATCAGCTTTTGCCAGAAGTTGGAGATGAACTGGCGCCCCCGGTCGGACAAAATAGACCGTGGTAGGCCGTGCACCTTGAACACGTGGTCTATGAACATCTTAGCGGTCTGCTCGGCCGTGGCCACCTTCGCGCACGGAATGAAGTGGGCCATCTTGGTGAACAGGTCCACTACCACGAGCACTGCCGTCTTGCCCCTTGAGCTGGGTAGATCTGTGACAAAGTCCAGGGCTACCCTCTCCCACGGTACGAACGGTGTCTGTAGCGGTTCCAACAGGCCCGCCGGCGGCTGGTGCACAGGCTTAGCCCTTTGGCAGGTGTCGCACCTATTGACATAGTCTGCGACATCCCCCCGCATCTTAGGCCACCAAAAGTCTCTGGCTACTAAGTCCACCGTCTTCTCCTTGCCGAAGTGCCCCGCGCTGGGCGCGTCGTGCAGCTGTTGCAGGACCTTCGCGCGGAGGCTGTCTCCTGGTACGTAGAGGACTCCCTTGCGTAGGAGCAGGCCGTCTCGCACTTGGAATTCGTCGCCCCTCGCCTTGCCACTGCACACCTCCTCCATCTTGGCTCGGGCGAACGAGTCCGTTTGCAGCGCGCGGCGCACCGCGTCCAGGTCCACCGTGGCTGACGCGCATGCCCACGCCTGTGGTGTGAAAATGTGCTTGGCCGCCGCCGGTGCCTCTGCCTCCAGATACTGCGGTTTTCTGGACAGCGCGTCCGCCAAGACGTTGCTGTTTCCTGGGATGTACTCAATTCTGAAGTCGAAATCTGCAAAGAACTCCGCCCAGCGGATGTGTCGCTGGTTCAGGAACCTCGCCGTGCGCCAGTACTCCAAGTTCTTATGGTCTGTGCGGACCTGCACCGTGTGCTTGGCTCCAACGAGGAAGTGCCGCCACGCCTTGAAGGCTGCATGTATGGCCAGCAACTCCCTGTCCCAAATGGTGTAGTTCTGCTCCGCTTTGCTGAGTTTTCTGGAGTAGAAAGCGCACGGCCTCCAGTCCCCCTGGTGGTCTTGCTGCAACAGAACGGCTCCCACGGCCCTGTCTGAGGCGTCCGTCTCCACTCTCATGGGCCTGCTGGGATTTACGTGCAGTAGGTTCTCTTCGGAAGCGAAGAGCTGCTTGAGCTTCTGAAAGGACTGCTCTGCCTGCTCCGTCCAGATGAACCTCTTCTTCTTGGAACTGAGGGTGTCGGTGATGGCCGCTGTCTGCATGGCGAAACCCTTGATGAACTTGCGATAAAAGTTGGCAAAACCGACAAACCTCTGTACTTCCTTCCTATTGCGTGGGCTCTTCCAATCCAGTACTGCACGTACCTTGGCACCGTCCATAGCCAGTCCCTTGTCGGACAGTTTGTAGCCCAAGAAATCCACCTCCGTCTTGTCGAACTGGCACTTCTCCAGCTTGGCGTACAGCCTGTGCTCCCGCAGCCTCTGCAGAACTTCCCTAACATCTCTCTCGTGAGCCTCCGGCGATTCCGAGAAGATTAGGATGTCATCCAGGAAGCAGACGCACTTCTTGTAGAGGAGACCCGCCAAGACATGATGCATGAAGGCTTGAAAACAGTGGGAACCATTTGTTAATCCAAAAGGCATAACTCTGTATTCATAAGTGCCCAGCGGCGTAAACATGGTTGTTTTCCACTCGTCGCCTTCCCGTACGCGAATGAGATTGTACGCTCCGCGCAGATCCAACTTGGTAAAGATGCGACCCTTCCTCACCGTCGCCAGCAGGTCATCGATCTTGGGCATAGGGAATGCTGAGGGCTTGGTCTTGAGGTTCAAGAAGCGGAAATCAACGACCAGCCTCTTTTGGGGCGTGTCCCGCTTCTTTACAAAGAACACGGGACTGCCTCCTGCCGCCTTGGACTCCCGGATGAATCCCCGCTTCAGGTTGTGATCTATGAACTCCCTGAGCTCTTGCAATTCATCCTCAGACATGGAGTACAGTTTCCCCGTCGGGAGCGTCGCCCCGGGCAGGAGGTCGATCTTGCAGTCGTAGGGTCTGTGGGGTGGCAGCTTATCCGCCTCTTTCTCGCAGAAGACCTCCAAAAACTCCTTGTATTTGTTAGGCACCGCTTGCAACATGCCCAAGTTCAGCTGTGGTCCATCCTCGTGCCCCTCATCTTCCAAGTCCGCTAGGATGCAGTGTTCTGCGCAGTAAGAGGAGCCGAAGGTCAGTTGCCGCTGGTACCAAGCTAATGCCGGGCTGTGCCTATCCAGCCAACTCATTCCCAACACTATGGGCGTGTCTGACAGGCGGGTGACGTTGAAGCTGATGACCTCACGGTGGTTTCCAATGCGCATCACCATTGGCGGCGTCTGCTGTAGCACTTGCCCTCCCAGTAGCTCCCTGCCGTCCACTGTGACGACTTTCAGAGGTACCGCCGCTGGCAGAAGGGCTATGCCATGTTGCTGGAGGAACTGCATGTCTATAAAATCTGCATTGCTCCCCGAGTCGATGGTGATGGGAATTTCCACAAGTAGCCCATTGGGGAGCTGAAGGGATGCGGTGAGCTGCACTACTGGTTTGGGTGGGAGGGGGTCGGTGGGCTGTAAGATCCCTGGGGATTGCTTCACTGACTTGTCTGGCTGGTCCCCAGAGACGCCATCTCCAGCCAGACAGTGGAGTTTTCCTGCTGCGACTCCCTCTGCTGAATTGCGTCTGTTACTGTCGCTGCGGCTGCAGTATGCTTGTGAAACCGCTGGGGACACTCTTTTGCCATATGCTGAGCACTGTCGCAGATGTAGCACTTCCTGGTTCCTCTAGGAGGCTTCATCTTGACTGCTCCCGGAGTTAGGGCTCCGACTGTGGAGTGAGCCTTAGCCCCACCTATCTCCATCGGCTCCTCTCCCCCTCCCAGCGGAGGCATGGATCGAGCGCGCGCCGCCTCCTTGGGGAAGGGAGGCAGTCCTCTCGCTGGCGTGCGTCCCAAATGCCCTTCCTCCCTGCCCCAAGGGCGTCCTTCCAACCGAACCCCAATGGAGAGTGCCCGTTCCACCACTTCCTTGGTGGTTTGGGGTCTTCCCCCCCTTGCGATCTCGTCTTTCACAGCTCCGCTCAACCCCTCCCAGAACAGGTCTCTGACGGCAGGCGATTCTTTCTCCCAGGCTAGTACATTCACCAATCCGAAAAAACGTGAATGATATTGCCTCACAGTGGCTTTACCTTGTCTTAGTCCGTGAATCTCCCTCCTAGCGATATCCACATCAATCTCAGATAAAAAACACGCATCCATCACTTTAATGAAGGCAGCCGCATTTTGGAGGGCTGGATCCTTGTCTCTCCATAGATTGCGCAGCCACGATTTTGCCTCCCCCCGCAAATGCGAAATAATAAATCCCACTTTCTCTCCCTCATTTTTAAAGTCTTTGTCAAGCAGCTGCAATGCATAAATCACATCTGCTCTGAAGTTAGGATACTCCTGCAGGTCCCCATTGAAGTGAGATACCAGGCTCCCTCCTCTGTTTCCCAGCCCAATCCCTTCTGGTCTGGTGGCTGGTAGCCTCTGTGTACTTAGCACTTCTAACCTGGTTCGCAGATCCTGGCAGGCAGCAGCTGCTTCCTGTTCTTTCTTTCTGGAAGCCGCAATTTCTGCAGTCAACTGCGTCACTGCGTTTTGCAAACTCGCTATCCTCTCTTCGGTAGTCATTTCCCTGTTTTTCGTGAGCTCGCGAAGCACCAATCTTCACCCCTCGCTGCTTTCCCGCACTCCACGAGGTTGCAAAATTGGTGAAAATGGAGAGGGGACTTACTGTCAGGACTGCCGCTAGGTCCCAGCTCACAGAGGACCAACGCCCAGTGGATATTATATACAAAAGTCTTTATTGAAGTTTAGTTTCCATTTCCAAGCTCTGGGCGCGCAGGCCCACGTCTTAACGCTAGACCGGCTAAGTCCCCTCTGACTCACTGCTCCATTTGCTCCCCCTCCTGTGTCTCTCCTTCTGAACCCCTGACAGGATTATTTTCCTAATTTCCTAGGGTCCGCCTAGTCTGCTGATAACTCTCCTCTTATGCATGGGTAGTACATAAGATCCAGCGTTCAGAAAACTGACTTCATCAACAGTATGCTTGATTCAGGAAGCACAAACAATTAATGCCATGTTAATCAGGCATTCTGTCATCATTTCTCTATATCTGAAGCCACCCTCTGTTTGAGGCAGTTATATGAGCAGCAGAGAATATGCTGGGTACTAAACATCTCAAACTAGTTTTAATGGCCGTTAAACCATTTTTGTATGTTTGATGAAGAACAATCACACAGTATAAAGCCAAAATAAGAACGCTAAGGCCTGGCTGTAGGCAAGCCTTTTAAAAAACTAAACCAGCATCTGGAATACACTGGAGTTAATGTCCTAACTAGACACTGACTGAATTTTCATATGATTGATACAACAAAGGGCCTATGTTAGCTTTTCGTTTGCTACTAATATATAATGAACGCTTCAAGAATAGTAGTTACTATTTATCCCTACATTATACAGACAGTCAGCTGCTGTTATCTTTCTGGGACGTTCCTACCTTATGTCTAATTAATTACTTCTAGCCATTACTAAATGTAGAGATGTATAAAACTTGGGAGACACTTGTCAACGCTCCCCTCCTCCCCACTCCTGCCATCAATTTAATGCTATAAAAGGTAAAGGTAAAGGTACCCCTGCCCGTACGGGCCAGTCTTGCCAGACTCTGGGGTTGTGCGCCCATCTCACTCAAGAGGCCAGGGGCCAGCGCTGTCCGGAGACACTTCCGGGTCACGTGGCCAGCGTGACAACGCTGCCCTGGCGAGCCAGAGCCGCACACGGAAACGCCGTTTACCTTCCCGCTGGTAAGCGGTCCCTATTTATCTACTTGCACCCGGAGGTGCTTTCGAACTGCTAGGTTGGCAGGCGCTGGGACCGAGCAGCGGGAGCGCACCCCGCCGCAGGGATTCGAACCGCTGACCTTTCGATCGGCAAGTCCTAGGCGCTGAGGCTTTAACCCACAGCGCCACCTGCGTCCCGATTTAATGCTATACTGGACCTTAAAGCCTGGAAAGAGCACATGGATAAGCCAATGTTGCTCTTTCCAGGAAAACACCAATTTGTGTTAGACAAGAACTGCATACTGTATATCTCTTTTTCGATCTCCTTTTCCCTCCTCGCTTTCAAGGGAGTGGGAGAGTCAAACCATACTGGACTGTTTAGTTTTGCAAATGTGCTAGCAGTTTTATTCCTGCACCACTAGGAGGAGTGCATGAACAGTTGCTACAGGGCTGCACTGCTATTGCCCCATCTAGAGAAAACACTGCAGGTAACCAGAGCATGTAGCAGCAGCTTCAGCATCTTACATAGACAATTGGTTGCAACTCAAATGATCACTGCTCTACAGAAAAAGACATAATGGTCAGAGTGTTGGACTGGGACCTGGGACACCAGGATTCAAATCCCCATTCAGCCATGAAGTTCACTGAGTGACCTTAGACCATCTCTTAGCCTAGCCTAACCTCACAGGGTTGTTGTGAGGATGAAATGGGGTGGAGGAGGACCATGTACACCACCTTGAGATACTTGGAAGATAAAGGTGGTTGGTTAATTAATTAATTAATTAAATGTTGCTGAAACAATCAAAGCTCAAAATTCAATAAATCTCAGGATTCAGAGAAGGAAAATATGTTTACACTATTATTTTTTAACTGTGACACTTTCCTCCAGCTTCATAAAGAGCACATCTAAACATTTGCTTGTGATAGGCACCTGTGGGTATGAGGAGCCTCTGAAAATAGGAAGTGTGATGCAGAGCAAGAGAACAGGGCTAATGCTGGAAACAGCAACTGTGGAATTTCAATTCACTGTTCTGTTGACTTGAAAGGAACCACTGGATGATGGCAATACTAACCTAGGCATTGTCAAACAAACAAAAAACCCCTAAGTTTCTATTTAAGATCTAGAAGCAGGCGGGGCTGCCTCTAATTATTTTTTTTTAAATAAGTAATCAGGTTTCTCTTACCATATAAAAGTCCATAGCAAATTAAAAACATAAGGTGATGATACATGCAAGACATATAAGTAAGATTTCAAAGGAAGATTTTCCTTTAAAAGGCGTCGGCAGGTCTTGAAAGAAAATGCTGCTGAATCTGCTGTGGTGGCCGCTGGAAAATACAACCTCAAGCCTCTAATTAAGCTCTTCTGCGGAAGAAGCACCATCATTTCTTCCTACTCTGAAATGTGAGATAACCATCCCCCTCAAATAAGAGATGGTACTACTTTTGTGCATTAAAAATGAAGTAGCTACAAGACTAATGAGGAACAGACTTGCCGACGTACATGGACACACACATACAATATCCCAAATCTAAAGATAATGACTGAAAATTTATGGCTCTTTCCTTCTCTGGCAGGCTGGAGTACAATTAGAATTCTCAGAACAGCAGATCCTTTGTGCCAGCAGGCTGCGTTATGTTTATACTACTGCAGATAGGCCAGCTAGATGATGAAATAAATACATAGCGCAGCATCCTTTCTGCATCAAAATAATACATAAAGTAGTAAAGGAGCGCTGGAATACAGGAGCATATCTGAACTGATGTCATTGCATTGTTACAGTAAGGACTGACAGGAATTAGATGTACAGTATCTCTTACACACTCTTTTAGGTGTCAAAAAGTAGTCAGATATGTAAGCATCTTACACTTACCGTATTTTTCGCTCTATACGACACACATTTTCCCCTCCAAAAATTAAGGGGAAATGTGTGTGCGTCTTATGGAGCGAATGCAGGCTCCTTGGCTTCAGTGAAAGCAACGCGAAGCCTCCGAAGCACAGTGGGAGCGCTCCCGCCGCGCTCTGGAGGCTTCGCGTTGCTTTCGCTGAAGCCTGGAGAGCGAGAGGGGTCAGTGCGCACCAACCCCTCTCGCTCTCCAGGCTTCAAAGATAGCTGCCTGAAGCCTCCAGATGCTTCTGGTTCCTTTCGCTGAAGGGTAGGTGCCAGTTGAGCTAAGGTGCAGTGCCGCTTCAGCTAAGCGGGAGAAGAAATGGAAGGGGCTCCGTTTCTCCTGCCGCTTCGGTGAAGGGGCACTGCGCAGAGAGGGGGAGAAATTTTTCTTGTTCTCCCCCTCTAAAACAAGGTGCGTCCTATAGAGCGAAAAATACGGTACAGTGGTGCCCCGCAAAACGAACGCCTCGCAAGACGGAAAACCCGCTAGACGAAAGGGTTTTCCGTTTTGGAGGCACTTCGCAAAACGAATTTCCCCATGGGCTTGCTTCGCAAGACAAAAATGTCTTGCGAGTTCCTGCGGTTTTTTCCCCCTTCCCCCCCTTTTTCTAAGCCGCTAAGCCGCTTATCAGCTGATCCGCTAAGCCGCTAAAAGCCGCTAATAGCGCTAATCCGCTAAGCCGTCAATGGGCTTGCTTCGCAAGACGAAAAAACCACTAGACGAAGAGAATCGCGGAACGGATTCTTTTCGTCTTGCGAGGCACCACTGTATGTAACAGCACAAGAAACATGGGAAAGTGCCATTCTTTTCACTTCACTTTAATGTAACTAAGACATTAAAAAATTGGAATTATTAGAATAACCACAAAAATATTTCCTTATGCACAAAGACACATTCACATGTAGCACTTTACTCTAAATTTAATCAGGTTTTACTTCCATCATAATTACTTTGCTTTGGTTTCATTCATGAACTCATTTCTGATGCAATTACTCCCCACGTGCACTATATCCTACCAGCATGCTGGGAATTCACCTGTTATTTTATCTGAACACGCACTGTATTATTTTGAACAAATACTACATACAAAGACCTATGAGCCACAAGTAGTTAAACAGTCTTACTATCCCAAAAGGAAACAAATGCATTAACAACGGTTTGCCTGTTCAGAACATTAACCTTGTTTTCCCAAGTGTGTAATGACATAAGTCAATTTTACCATGGTTCCTATAGTCTGTACTTTAGTCAAACCGATGATCAATGCCAAAATATGAAAAAAACCCAACAATCTGAGTTTATGGTGACCTTCGGGGCCACCTTGAGTGAGAAGCTGATGTTTGTGTCTGCTACCAGCACTGATTATCAGGTGCTGAGGTTGTGCAGTACTGTGCATATTATGATTATATAGTTGGAACCTGGGAGTGGATAGAAGTACTGTAGTTCTATACCAGTGGTAGGCAACCTAAGGCCCGTGGGCCGAATGCGGCCCAATCGCCTTCTCAATCCGGCCCACGGATGGTCCGGGAATCAGCGTGTTTTTACATGAGTAGAATGTGTCCTTTTTATTTAAAATGCATCTCTGGGTTATTTGTGGGGCCTGCCTGGTGTTTTTACATGAGAAGAATGTGTGCTTTTATTTAAAATGCATCTCTGGGTTATTTATGGGGCGTAGGAATTCATTCATTATTTTCCCCCCAAAATATATGTTCCGAGGGACGGTGAGGGACGGTGGACCGGCCCATGGCTGAAAAAGATTGCTGACCCCTGTTCTATACCCACCAGAGCAAGAGCTTGCTCTGGTAGATATGGGCTCCTCACAGGTGAGAGATATGAGAGGAGTATTATTTATTAGCACTCCTAATATTAGGAGCATGAGTTTATAAGTGCTTCAGAGATTAGGCTCAGCAGCGGACCTTTGTATGTGGGTTGTAATATGGCTACATGTCAGTAATTTATGTATGAGTTGTTGATGGAGGTAATGAATGATTGTAGTGGTTGTGTGAAATAGGTGCTGAGTGAGATTAAGTGACCGTATGTATGTTGTGTTGATTGAAATTTTATATTTTATTGCCTTGCAGGTGCTGTAGCTTTATTTATTTTGATATTATGTTTATGTACATGGTATTGTTTCTGTATTTTGTTATGAATCATTTGACATGGTTTTATTGTACTTTCTAGGTACAATATATATGCATGCAGGTTTTGGTGTCCTCGGGTGTCTTCCCGTGTAAAAGTTGGGGTGTCTAGGCGACGTTTCGACGAGGTCTCACTCGTCATCTTCGAAACGTCGCCTAGACACCCCAACTTTTACACGGGAAGACACCCGAGGACACCAAAACCTGCATTCCTGTACCCGTGAAAATCTACGAAAGCAAATATATATGCATTTATCTATTGTAAACCTCTTCGAGATCTTTCAGTGCAGTCTATAAATGAAAATAACATATAAATCATCATCTGAAGGGGAATCTCCTTGTTTACAATACAGTGCTATTAGTAGTTCTGTCAAAATATGGAAAACCCCAAGTGCTTATTAGGACATAACATTTCAAATAACCCAATGCTGCCACCAGCTACCAGTATTAGAATCTCGGAATCTCTTTGGTAAGTATATAAACAATGCTTCCACATATCCTTTCTGTCCTCGTAACAGCTCCAATGGGAAGGTCTATTTTGTGCTCCCTTTTCAGAATTCCCTGAATAGCTCTTTTGTGTCTGCAGAGCCCAAGAAACATAACTGATGGTCTATGTGAATCATTTCTACCATCCATTAACTAGATTCCTTCAGGGTGCTCAAAATCAGAACAGGATCTCTTTCACTTAAGAGGCTCACTACCTCCAGACTACACGCCTATATTTTAAGGGTGTCATTTGTGGCCTTATGTTTTATATTTGTTCCCATAAACCAGCTAGCACAGCACACTGCTAACACCAGTGGAATAATTGGTATCTATCATTGCTCTCCTTCTGATACATATGTTGAAGGAAGATATTTCAAATATAGTAATTTACACTGCAGTTAAACAGTTGATATAGTCATTGTTTATATGCCTATTATTACATTTATATCCCACCTTTTATCTTACCTGGCCATTACTTAGCCTCCAACAGTCAAAAGGTAGTAGACATGGTCCTTGCTATCTCCACCGGTTCTCTTTATCTTAACGCAGTCATAATTTTCAAAAACACATTTTCAATTTCCAAATGGCTACAGCTGAACTATGATTTACTACTACTGGTCTTGCATCTCTTGAAGTACAGCAGGTATGACAAATATAGATAGGATTTTAAACAATGCTCTTCTGCCTGGTAAGGACAACAGAGCAAGGTAGATACCGAGAAGAATTAGCAGATGAGTAAACATGCATGGAAAAATAGAAAAATCTCAATACCTGGCCATTCCAAGACTGGAAAAGTTGGGTGGAGCAATCAAGACATCAAGCCTAGAAAAGGGATGGGTACCCAGGAGATTATAAGCAGCTGAGAGACACCGAGGAATCAGTTGTAGTAGAACCTCTTCGCAGGATTTCTTAAGGCACTGAGGAGCAAAGACACGATGAGGAATGACCACCTGAGAAGTGGCAGCAGGATCTTGGAAGCGGCAAGGATATGGCAGATGACCACAAGTCTGTTCTAACAACCTGAAATTGAAAAATAATATCGTATTTCTAGTAAGTAAAGTTCTGAGCATACTTAGGTAATGCAGCTATGGATAACCAGAAGTGGCCTGCTGCATTAGGAGGACCAATTCTTTTCTCTGGTGGAAAAAAAAATGGGACTGCCACAACTATTGATAGAAAATGGGATGGCATGTGTATGCTACAACAGCAGCAAGAATACTCATCGCGAAGTATTGGAAGACACAAGATCTACCCACCCGGGAAGAATGGCAGATGAAGGTGATGGAGTACATGGAACTGGCGGAAATGACTGGCAGAATCCGAGACCAGGGAGAAGAGTCGGTAGAAGAAGATTGGAAGAAATTTAAAGTCTATTTACAGAAACACTGTAAAATTAAGGAATGTTAGAGGGAGGTTGGAATGAAGTTAAGTGGTTTTAGCAATAATGTTGTTAAGGGGTACGTAAAAATGGATTGTTAACATGTAAAAATGTAAAATTATAATTTATTTTGATAAAATATCAAGATAAATGCAAAAAGGGTAAGAACTTGCTGAAACAACTATAGAACTAGAATACAAAAGAGGGAGGTGCGAGGAGGTCAGGGAAATAAGTAAATAAAAGACAAGATATGGAAAGATTGAAATGTTTTTAATTGTTTTTTTTTACTCTTCTTTGTACTTTGTATTTCTTTTTGTTTTCTTTTTTCTCTTTTTTCATTTTTGTAATCTTTTTGAAACTTTAATAAATATTATTATAAAAAAAAAAAGAAAATGGGATGGCATGGAAATATGATGCTCTTAAGAAGATTCAGTATAAAGATTAACATTTTGCTGATATTCAGGGTTTCTGCTGAAATATTCCCTTCCACATCAAGCTGGTCTAGTGACATGTGGCTTGGCTGACTTGCTTGAGTCTGGAGGTCTGTAGGAATGTCTCTGCTGTACAGCCACTTTCCAACTATTATATATCCCACAACCTTGAGAATATGTTTTAGTAGTGATTAAAAAAATAAAATAATGCTCAGTGTCACTAAAGGGGTTCAAATATTTGAAGACCTGCAAGTAATAATGCCATCCACTGATCCATGTTGGTTCTCACACAGGTATAAAGTAGTTAATAAAGAATAATACAGGAAAAAAAATAGATGAAGCAAATAATAATAATCAGGCATATATCAGAAAAAATAAAGATCCTAAGAAGAAAACTTATGTTTACTTTAATCAGTTGGAATGACATCCTTCACATACTACAAAAATATCTCCCTTCCTACTAATGTACTAATGTAATGTAGGCTTGAATATAAATTGCTTTTGAGTTACGTACTTTTGTAAAAGCTGAGATCCAGCTCTGACGACTTTTCAGCAGTTCCCTCAATGCAAAAAGTGAGGTTTTAGGGAACAAGGCAGAGGACCTTCTTGATAGTGGTGCCCGCCCTGTGAAACTCCCTCCCATCAGATGACAAGGAAATAAGAAACTATCTGACTTTTAGAAGACATCTGAAAGCAGCCCTTTATAGAGAAGTTTTTAATGGCTGATGTTTTAGTGTGATTTTATAATTTGCTGGAAGTCGCCCAGAGTGGCTGGGGCAATCCAGTCAGATGCACGGCATATCTGAGACCGAGGCATCCCATGAGAACCATGTCTAATATTTTAAAGTCCAATGCAAATTGTTGCACAACTGACCATGGTGGTGTTTTCTAGAGCGCAGCTATCGTATACCCTTGACCAAAGAACGGTACACTCCTTCTATCTGGGATGGTCGTCCTCTTCCACCGAGCGCGCAGCTTCGGGAGGGACGCACATGGAGCGGTGAGGGAGGAAGGGGATACCCGCCTAGCCAGCCAGATCAGCCGAATCAACCCTGGCAATCAATGGGGTGACAGATGTCGCAGCCAGATCGCCCTCACATCAACATTTCTAGGTCTTTCATGTTGATTCATTTGCTGCTTATCACAGGCTAATGCCCTGTTTCCATATCCTTCTAAGCAGAAAGCTTCTCCTGAAAGTTAATCCATATGTATCACTGTTGCACTTATTTTCTTAGCCTCTTCCTTCATTTGTATCACAAAAGGGACATTATTGCTCTGAATAACTGACTACATAGATACATATTTCTGTTTCTAGGATTGTTCCTCTTCAATCCAAACACAACTTCTAGTTTTTTAAAAACCTACCCTATAGGTAAAAATTATGATGTACTTCTGTTTCAGGGCTACAGAATTTAAACTACGCATCTTTCCTTTCCATATTTACAACTTTAACAGCACCCAAATTACTCATTTATCAGAAAAGGAGGGTGGTTCTTCTTTATTATTGCCAATACCTCTAAGCTCTGAAGAGAACATGAATATACTAAACGTAAACCATCTTAACTAGGGTTCATAAATCCATTTAAAGCTGTTGTTAAGATGAGAATTCTGGTCAGCATTGATGCAATTAGAACAGTAAGGCATAGCTAAAGCAGACATGAGAAAGGAAAGAGAGTGCAGAGCTCACTCCTGACTCTTAACCTGTTTATCATCTGTAGAATATTGGATAATAAATTCTTATTGCGTGAAGATGGTCTGAATGATGTTTCTAATCTTGAATAGTATACAGTCAGAACATATTAAAAGCAATGTATTTCAAAATCCTTTGAACAAAATCATGCCATGAAATTGATGATCTGTTACAGACTCAAAAACATTAAAAACAAATGTATCACAACTGCAATATGTTTGTCTGTGAGCCTATCGTACTACAAATATGTGAACAAACAGCAACTATTAGAAACAGGATACTTAAGACAAAGCTGAATTGGAAAAAGGATGGAAAACATGGGTAGAAAGACATAGTACTGCTTCTCTATGAATTTTAAAAAATCCAGAGTTAGAGTCTCAGAGAGTAGACTGCTACTGAACTAAAGAATGCCCACTTAAGGAACACCTCCTTAGTATTATGAATGCAAATAGAACATTTGTAACCATACAGATGTTAACTATAGTGTTTTGTTTTGAACAAAAGCAACTTAAGTGATTTAAAAACAAGATTATAATGGATTATAATGAAGACAAAAGAATAGTTCATAGTTTAGGAGTTCACTTTTCACATACTTCAGCGAATCCATGTAGAAACAAATTCTATTACTCAAAGAATGCTCTCTTTTTTTTCAACGTAAGCGACATGCCTTTGCTCATCCTTGCCCATTGGAGTAATTTCTCTTATATGGTTTCCCTTTGCTTTGATTAAACATGTTCTGCTATTGTTCCTTGACTATGATGACTCATTTTCTTGTATAACAGGGAAAAAATGGAACGCTCTCTAAAGTACATATTTTTCAACTGTAATCACCGACCTGACATCCGCCTTTGACAACAGTGGAAAGAGCCCATCATTCCTCTGAACATCAGTTGCGCACGTTTTTCTTTTAACTTCTGCCCAGCATCCTGCAGCAATAGTGAATGTAGATGCTGGCATTGGCATGGTCACATAATAAAACCAATTTAATACTCCTATGAAAAAAAGAGCACAAGTTACGCTCTGCATTGGCACTTGAGCTGCTAAATCCAACACATTGTTCTCTGATTCGACTTCCCACCAAGCCTGAAGGTTAGATTTCTTGTTGTTATTTTATTATTCAACCATACTGTTTTTAAAAGATCTTACTTTATGACTATATAGAAGTTATTTTTTCTACTATCTAGTACAACTGTGAAATAGTAAGCCTTTCACTTCATGAAAATATTAGGCAAAAGTGTCACGGTAGCGTTCACATCTCCACAATCAGACCTGTTTCCATTTTAATAGCTTTGGTTCTATAAAAATAATCCAATACACTCAATTTGATACTAAGGGTTGAATCAAGAAGGACCCTCTAATAGCTTCCTTTCTATAGTACGGTTGAATTTTAAACATCAGATGTAACTATCTCTCAAGAATCATTTACAGTGGTGCCCCGCAAGACGAACGCCTCGCAAGACGAAAAACCCGCTTCGCAAGACGAAAAAAATCTTGCATCCCCCCGCGGGTTTTTTTCTCTTTTTTCGCCCTTTTCTTAAGCCGCTAAGCCGCTTATCAGCTGTTCCGCTGATAAGCCGCTTAACAGCTGATCGCTGGAAGCCGCTTGACAGCTGTAGCGCTAATCCGCTAAGCTGTCAATGGGCTTGCTTCGCAAGACGAAAAAACTGCTAGACGAAGAGAATCGCGGAACGAATTCTTTTCGTCTAGCGAGGCACCACTGTATCTCAGGTATGGGGAACTGGATCTGGCCAGCTAACCAATTGCTCTTTTAAAGTTGTCTTTGTACATAACAGATGAAAGGGAGCATGGATTTTTCCTTAATCTTGAGATCCAGTAAACTGGGAGGAACCAAAGTAGTTCTCAGTCTCTGAATGCTGACAGGTCAGCTCTGTTGTCCTTGAAGCCTGATGTCCTAGTTCACAAATGCATGACCATGATGACTGAAATACCAAATGAAGACTTGCACATCTGAAGCAGCTATCACAGATCCAACCAACACTACAGACAGGGGTTTCAAATCACACAGTGATTTTCAAACACAATCAGTATATTGTGCAAGCAACTTATACGTGCACATGTGAATTGGTTTCAACTGAACTTCAACAGCTTCAACACACAGGTCCCAAGACTAAAAGCATTTTGCTTTACCATATCTTCCCTCATTCATACTTCCCCCAAATTCTACAAAATAAACACTGGGTGCTTCCAGACTGTCAATATTTTGGGGCAGGATTCAAGCACTTACTGGCAATTGTAATTGATTAAGAGGTCTAGCAAAACAAAATCATTTCTCAAAAAGATTTGACTTCTTGAGATAAGGAATGTGATGAGAAAATGTCCTAGAAATTGGAATAAAACAATGTCATCTAACGTCTCCACAAACAAATAAGAATAAACCCTCATTAAATAGCCAATGTAATCTAATCTCCATACAAACAAATCATGATGAATGCTCAGTGGGTTGCCTGGAAATGGCCACAGTGGCAATTTTCAAGTCAAACAGTAAACTGAAATTATATGAGAGATAATAATTGAAGAAAAATCATCCAGAGAGTCAATGATCCCAAACAAAAAAGATGATAAGGGAGAAAACAGTGTAAAGAAAACAAAAAATAGGGATACACAAACAGGGGGTTTAGTACTTAAACAGTGGTTTAAGTACACAGCTTTGCAAACAGTTTTAAAAGAACAGGATATATTTACCAATCCTGCATTACAGTGTAATGAAAACAGTAAAATAGAATGCAACACCTAGGTTGCAGGCAGCACCAGCAACATTAATCAGGAGTGAAATTGCAACATGTGAAGTTTCATAAAACAGCTGTTTCTCTTTTTATCTTTTTCTCTCTCCTCACGAAGAGATTCCAGAGAAAAGCTGCTTACATACTGCATACCATCACCACATCTGCTATGCACTACTCTATCATTGTGGCTTAGAGACAGAGCTGTGAACCAGGAAGTCCCTGGTTCAAATTGTTCATCTATTATAAATTACTAGGTTGCCTTAGGGCCAAAGTAGACAGAGACGTAAAATGGAGAAATGTCCCTATATTCACATGTGTGCACAACATTTGCTGCATATAAGAGACAGCTTCCCCTAATTCTAGATATAAATTGATAAATAAATGTGGATTCTCCCATCATGCCGAGTTTGACTCTTGGGTAAGTCACTATTTCTCACCGTCAATTTTTCTTCTGAAATACAGTGGTACCTCAGGTTACAGACGCTTCAGGTTACAGACGCTTCGGGTTACAGAAGAACCCAGAAACAGTATCTTGGGTTAAGAACTTTGCTTCAGGATGAGAACAGAAATCGCACAGCAGCAGTGCGGCAGCCCCCATTAGCTAAAGTGGTACCTCAGGTTAAGAACAGTTTCAGGTTAAGAACGGACCTCCAGAACGAATGAAGTTCTTAACCCGAGGTACTACTGTATGGGGATAATTGTTGCTTAATTATGTTAATGTTCATCTCAGTAAGGATTACTAAGAAAATGCATATGAACTGTTGTGAACACTTTAAAGTTATGAAATGATAACTACGATTTAGGACCATTCCTATTGACACATAGACTGGGATCTTGAGTTTGTTCATCCTAGCAGGAGTGCCCTGAGCAAACCTTGATTCATGTGATTCTCCCCTCAATGAAAGGGTGGGTGTAACCCTTCCTAATTCCCTCTCTCCCTCCAGCCCCCTGTGCCACTGGAAAATTTGCTCTGCAGGATTGGGGGAGTCTGAAGGACAGCATGAGAAGAGGCACAAGGGGAAGTCAGTAAAAACTGACACTCTCCCTACCCTTCAAGCAGTGTGATCCTTCACTGGATCTCGATCCCTTCATGAACGAAGTCCTCTTGTGAACCCAGCCCTTCCATTTACAGAAGCCTTGCTATGATCCAAGCTATAGTTTATTATTATCAAGGTTCTACAGGATTCGTGGATTGTAGCAGCTGTAGTCCTCACCATAGCTAGAAATTCTGAAACTATGTTCACATACCTATGTTGTATTCCTATTGTGCATGATATTTCCTGAAACTACAAAGGATTCAGTCATTTGTCTATTTTCTTTTGCAGTCTCATTAATCTCTCATTTTAATTCTTATTATTCCTCCTTTATTGTTTCAAAGAACTCACTGAACTTTAAAAAAATTAACTAAACTTGATTGTCTTCTTCTCTGTTCCTGATGCAGCTTTTTTCTTTTTTCTTTGCCTTTCTGCCCTTAATGTTAAATTCTCATCTTCCTCTAGTATTTTTGGTGCTATTGTCTCAATAGTATGCCCTTGTGTGGCTCCCTTGGACACAGCACCACCTAGGGTGGAAATGAAAGAAATATCCATGGAAGCAATGCAAATTTCCACGTGGCTCTGAAATGGTCCAACTGGTATGCAGAACCACTGGCAAGACTTTGAACTGTGACTCAAGTTTCCTGCAGTTCCTACAGCACGTTTTAAACAAAACTTTGCATGTAAATAACTGGTGGAAGATTCCAATCTGTTCACAAGCTATGCAGAAATATATTATTTGAAGCAACATTATTTCTACATTTAGAACAAGCTATATGTGCACTAGCTATATGTGAAAATAGCATTCTAAGTATATCATTGCAATTTAAATTGTTTTAGGATTGATAGTCATATATTTTACATCACTTATTCTCATCAAAAACATATTGAAATAGATTTGATTTAATTTAACGGTTCTTGTATATGTTTCCCCGCCATGTATCATCCCCTTCAATTAATGATATTGCTAACTTTGGTTTAAGTTTGGATTGTTGCTCCCTGCCTTCAGAATAATATTTAAAAAGATTTTACATTTTCTTTTTTTTAAAAAAAACACTAAAATATTATATTAATCTGACACTGAAATTAGCACTGATTTGCACAGAACATTTTTAAACCAAATTATTAGCAACATAATGTCAGAATTGGTTAAACTGCTAAAATATGTAGCATTTCATAAACATGATTTCAGTTACAGAAATCATTCACATACATTGTCACCATAGATCTTAAAGAGTTTGAGGAAGGTTCTAAGATTCCAGTTATAAACACCTATATGTGGAAAATGTCCAAAATGAACTTAGTGGGATTTACTTCTGAGTAAGGTAAAGGTAAAGGTACCCCTGCCCGTACGGGCCAGTCTTGACAGACTCTGGGGTGGTGCGCCCATCTCACTCAAGAGGCCAGGGGCCAGCGCTGTCCGGAGACACTTCCGGGTCACGTGGCCAGCGTGACATCGCTGCTCTGGCCAGAGCCAGAGCCAGAGCCAGAGCCGCACACGGAAACGCCGTTTACCTTCCCGCTGGTAAGCAGTCCCTATTTATCTACTTGCACCCGGAGGTGCTTTCGAACTGCTAGGTTGGCAGGCGCTGGGACCGAGCAGCGGGAGCGCACCCCGCCGCAGGGATTCGAACCGCCGACCTTTCGATCGGCAAGTCCTAGGTGCTGAGGCTTTAACCCACAGCGCCACCTGCGTCCCTTCTGAGTAGCATGCGTATAATCAGGATAAGAACAGTTAAGCACATAGGCTAGATCTAGACATGCCAGAGAAGTGATTCAGTTAAATGTGTTGTAAACTCATACAGAGAAATCCACTAGGGAAAGATGGCACTCCACATTGCCATCTTAGTGTCACAGTGTTATATCACATATAAAACGCATATAAAACGCTTTTTATTTACCAATCTAGCTGAGTCCTTTGTATATTGAAAAGCCTTCTAGAAATTATTGCAAATAAGCCGCTTTGAGCATGGTTTTTGTGTGGGAAAGTAGCATACAAATAAAATGAATGAATGAATGAAATCCACACATATGTAGCCTTATTGGAGTTCACCGATTGGGTCTTTATCCTCCAGCTGCTGCTCCACTGTCCCTTACTTGCCAGTCGGATCTTGGATGATTACCTCAATTTCCCCAACACCAGCACCAGCAGTGAAGATCTCAAAGTAGGTGGTCTTGTTGGCAATGTTGCCCACAGGCTCCAGGCCAGGACCCTGGGCAGTGACCTTGCTGACATCCCCATGCGATTTGTCCACATTCACCTCAAAGAGCTCCATGACCATGCACTAAGATTTTTCTTTTTAAAATGTTCCCAGGAAGTGAATGTACAACATAATCTACAGTCCCTTCCTGGCAAATTGCTTCTCCCCTCACTACCCAAGCACAGTTCCACAGAAAGGGGCTGTACATTATGATACACAGTCACTTCCTGGGAAAATATCATATGAGACTTTTAACCATGCAGCCCCGGAGTTGTTCTAAGCAGTTTAAAATTTTAAAAAACATTAAAAGGAAGGGGCAGCCCTTGGACTACCTCATAAGTATGGCACCTTTGCATGGTTCATTTTGTTGATTATGCAACTTAATCCACAGATCTATGTTTTGATCCAGACACGAATTTGAGGAGGGCAAAACAGGAAGCTTCATTCAAAAATGCAGAGCAAACTAGAATCCTCTGCAACTCTAGTTTTGCTTTTCTAAAGAATATTATTGCCATCTATTTTTTTTTGAAAGTTGCATTTAATTGTTTGAAATTTGCATTTGTATTAACTTTTCGGAGCCATATTTGGAGAATTTTCAGTCAAAAATCAGCACAGAAATAAACTATAGCTAATAGGAAATTGCACTCTAAGACTTCTAGGTAGCTTCCGAGCAACATACAGAAGATTGCATCTCCCTACTTCTGTTTGTAACATGCATCTGGGTTTCAGTTGGTTAAAACTAATAAAGCAATAAATCTGGCCTGGGAGCAGTGAGAAAGAGTAGAGTGGTTGAAAACCAGGACAGAAGGTGCAGGTGATGATTTTTTTTTATGCCAGATCCAGGCTATTCCATCTCTGGGAGAAAGAGCAGATTAGGATCTGGACCCATGGTTGGCTTTACCCATAACTTTTGTTTTAATGCCCTATGGTGGCTACCACTGGCAATATTGTCAGCAGTAATGTTCCATACATTGAGCTTTCCACAGCTGTATTGGGTGCCTGCACAGCTGCTGGAGCCCCTACCCCACTCCAGTGGAAGCCTAAAGATGCCAGCAGATAGCTGGTCCACTATAGCCTAACCATCACCCCTCTCCGCAGCAATGATCAAGGCATTTGGATTGCATTTTAAAGTCAAGCAAACTGGTTCAATGCCTACACCAAAATGGAAAAGCAGAAATGAGCCTTGCACATTTCTAAAAGATTTGCTAAAACAAAATATATTTCAAACCAAAGATCTGCCAAGCCAACAAATACCAAAAAATTCCTTTAGGCAGGCCCAGTGCAGTATCCACTACAGTGGCGTAACGTGGGTTGTCAGCACCCGGGGCAAGGCAAGTAACTTGCGCCCCCCAACACATGGATTTGCGCCCCCTAACCCTAACCCCCAGATGTTGCACCCGGTGCGTCCGGCCCCCCCTGCACCCCCCACGCTACGCCACTGATCCACTATAAGAATATTTTGCACATTTACTTATTTTGCACATTTATTTCATGGTTCCTTCCCCAGTTTATCCTTGCAGTAACCCTTTTAGGTAGGTTAGGCTGAAAGACCGTGAGTGTCCCAAGTTACCCAGGGAGCTTTAGTGGTGAGGATTCAAACCTACATCTCCCCAGTTCTACACCAATACTTTCTGTAAACCACTTTGAGGCTTATTCTTACAATCAAGCAGTACAGAAAAATTATGAAATGAAATAAAATAGTCTGATCACTATATTATTAATTAATATATCACTCTGGTTTCATCCACGACGTAAGAACATCATTCCAATATCACAAGTAAACACAGTTTCACAAATGTTTTAGATCAGGATTTCAATATCTTATGAGTTGTTATGATACATGAAAATCTTATTGTTATTAGTCTCTTCAGCTAAGTAAAAGGATAGTAATGTTTGTGACATCTACAAAATTACTAACTCCTGAAAGTCCAAGACTTTGCAAAGAGAGAAAGGGATTAACCAGGAATGAAGGCATAACCAGAAGAAACAGACTAATAAAGGAATGAGACATGTAAAAGAAAGTAGAATGCAATGGGCACCAGAAAGAGGCGGAGTCAAAGCAAGGTTAGTTAAAAAGGAGAGCCTGGGAATTTTCAAGGACTACTTTATGTGGCAGAAGCTCTGTTCTGATATAAAACACTTATTAAATGTCATTTTGTAGCATACATTCAGATGGCAAATACATGCTGTACCTTCTTCAGATTCTGTTGGTTCCGCTACATTTTCACCACTCATTAAAACAACAAAGCATGCATCTGCTCGGACTGTAGCTTGCCATGTTGACATGGCAACAGGCGGTTCTTGGCACGGAAAAAGGGCTCTGTTGTTTATTGGAGACCCCGCTGTATAAACACATGGCCTATAGGGAAGAAAAAAAGATAAGAGTGAAGTAATGTACACCATAACTGCAGAAAACCAAGTTCCCAGTAGGAATGGAAATTAAAAGTATGAATACCCACAGTGCATCTCGTCTCCTTCTGTCCTCAGAAGAAAGAATAAAAACACTGGATATTTTTTTAATGCATCTTTAAATGCAATTTAAATAACGTCTGGGTTGCCCTTTCATTTCTTGGCAACCATAAGCCAGGACAGAAACACAAGACATATTTGCTACAAAAGAAGAACACTTTTTCACAACTTAGAATCATGTCATAGTATGGAAATATCCATGAACATCAAATATCAGATATATATAATCAAATGTCACAGATATTATGGAAATATCCACAAATTGATCAAATATTTTATAACAAGAAAATGCCTGCCATTAAGGCAGGTTTGACTGGCTGTGTGAAAGGATGGTCGGGCTGCTGTAGTGCACTTCTCCAGCGTGGGAGCACAGTGACTATCAGGGCAGTCCACACACAGTGACACGGCAGCTTCCTGCAGAATCCCTGTCACTGAGGGTCAGGTCACCCAGTATTAGTGAGGGAAGGCAGGCTGGGTCCACAATGGTTTCCCAAGTCCAGCGCTTTGCTTTCCCCACACTAGTGAATGGCAGCCACTAACATATGTAGAAAATAGACAAAGGTTGTATTCAAGGAGTTGTTTGGAATGGGGGCTAACCCTATCCTAGCCCCTGGCCTGAATGGTCTGAACTGGGGCAGGTTTTGCCACCTTTCTATCAGCATAGGTCCACCTGTATGGCACTAGTCTGGATTCAGATTTTTCATCAGCATGCCAGCCTGGATTAAACAAAACGTGGTTGACTTAAGAGAAGAGTGGCAGTCAGTTCCATAAAGGCACAGGATTCGGTTTTTGTACATATGACAGCTAGAATGTTGTTAATTCTCTGAAATGAGTAGTTTACAATCTAATTAATTTATTCTGGTCACACTTCTTTCCAGAGATACAGAAAGTCTATTCAAATTTTCAAACTTTTGCATATTAAGTACAAAATTTTAAATGAAATAGTTAGAAGCTGCACGGCCCAGTGACCTTTTATTTCTGTCTTCTCAAGACTTTTACTGCAGTAGCCCAGCAGGGCCCACTCTTTTATCATGGTATTCACTGAAGGGAGAGGAAGCACAGCCAGGCCACCTGTTACCTGGCACATGCTGTTATCCTTCCACACAGAGAGACTTTAACACTAGAGCTAAAAATATTCATAAGAATGCCTTTATGGAACTGACTGCCACTCTTCTCTTTTTTAAATCCTCACAAACTCTAGTGGGAAACGTCCACCTATTCACCAGACTACACTACATTAGGCAGTGATTTAATTAACTGTTAATTCATGGAACAGAAATATTAGACTTGTTAAGTCACTTGTTAACTAAAAGGTCTCCAAGCAACCTACCTTTAAAAACATAAATATACAGCATCTTGTTTCAAAATCATATAAAACATTAACATTTTCAAACATCACCTACAATTCATTACACTCACACCCCATAACAGCCATAAGAAGCTTTGGCAGCACACTAACAGTAGGCCAAAATCATCCCAGTCCATCAGAAGTCTGTGAAAAAAGCTAAGTATTTATCTGGCACTGAAAATATGTCAACAAAGGCATTAGACCTCACTGGGTAGGACATTCCATAGGTAGGAGACAACAACTGAAAAGGCCCTCTCCTTTATTACCACCCTCCACGTCTCCCTCAGAAGAGGGATCCAGAGAAGGACCTCAGAGTGCCTGGATAAGTTACCCAATAACAAGTTTAGACAGCTCCATGGTTGTCATGGTGACCATGAAGTCCCAAACAGCCCCTCTGTGTGATGGTTGACATAAACAGTCTTGGGACCTCTTAATGCAATGTCAGAGATCATGTGTGTCAGCTCACGTAGGGAGACGGTTGGGCAGTAGAGTGGGCTGTACACCAACAGTATCCCCAATCTGTCTCATTAGCCTAACACAAAGTACAAACACTCCAGAAAAACCAAAATGATGGAAAACTAGCTGAAGCTCAATCCAGATAAAACTGAGGCACTGTTAGAGGGTGGTTCCCTAGCCCGAATGGATGGAAGGCTGCCTACTCTTGATGGGGTTACAATTCCTCTGAAGGTGCGGGTACGTAGCTTGGGAGTACTCTTCACTCATCTGGTGTAGCTTGAGGCGCAGGTGGCCTCAGTGGCATGGAGTGCCTTCCATCAGCTTCGGCTTGTGGCCCAGCTGTGCCCCTATATGGACATGGATAGCCTAACGCTCTAGTGACCTCTAGGTTTGATTACTGCAACACATTATATGTAGGGCTGCCTCTGAAGATGGTTTGGAAGCTTCAGCTGGTGAGGAAATCAGCAGTACTGGGGAAGACGGTTTGAACATATTACACCGAACCTGGCCCAACGGCACTGGCTGCCAATTAATTTCCAGGCCCAATTCAAAGTGCTGGTTTTGACCTAAAAATCCTTAAACGGCTCAGGACCTCAAGGATAGCCTCTGCCCATACAAACAGTCCCAGACTCTGCATTCATCATCTGAGGCCCTTCTTCATGTGCCTCCTCCATGTGAGGTCCAGAGGGTGGCAACGCAAGCATGGGCCTTTTCTGCAGTGGCTCCCCATTTGTGGAATGCTCTTCCCAGGGAGGTTCACCTGGCACCTTCATTTTATATTTGTAGGTGCCAGTCAAAAATGTTACTCTCCAACCAAGCCTTTGGCTGATTAATATTCTACAGCCTTTTAAATGTGTTTCTGGGAAGGGTGGTTATTGGGTTTTTTCTGTTTTAGCTATTTACTTGTGTTTTTACCTTGTTTTTACTCCTCACCTGGAGTACTGTGTCCAGTTCTGGGCACCACAGTTCAAGAAGGACACTGACAAACTGGAACGTGTCCAGAGGAGGGCAACCAAAATGGTCAAAGGCCTGGAAACGATGCCTTATGAGGAACGGCTAAGAGAGTTGGGCATGTTTAGCCTGGAGAAGAGGAGGTTAAGGGGTGATATGATAGCCATGTTCAAATATATAAAAGGATGTCACATAGAGGAGGGAGAAAGGTTGTTTTCTGCTGCTCCAGAGAAGCGGACCCGGAGCAATGGATCCAAACTACAAGAAAGAAGATTCCACCTAAACATTAGGAAGAACTTCCTGACAGTAAGAGTTGTTCGACAGTGGAATTTGCTGCCAAGGAGTGTGGTGGAGTCTCCTTCTTTGGAGGTCTTTAAGCAGAGGCTTGACAACCATATGTCAGGAGTGCTCTGATGGTGTTTCCTGCTTGGCAGGGGGTTGGACTCGATGGCCCTTGTGGTCTCTTCCAACTCTATGATTCTATGATTCTATGATTCTACTCTGTGAACTGCCCTGAGATCTTGTGATGAAGGGCAGTATATAAATTTAATAAAGAATAATAACAGTCACGTCAGCCCAGAAATTTATCTCTCCCACCCCACTTAGAAGTCTTGGCCTCAAGACCAGTGGTTGCAAATCAATTGGGGTTGGTCTTTCAAGGAATATCCTGCAGCTCTCCTCTCCTTGTACAGAGAGCAGCAGTAAATGCAGTCCAGGAGCAGATGAACAAAAACAAAACAAAAACCCTGCTTTGCACATTTCCTGCCAGTGCTGGGGGTCCCAAAAACCATACAGTCAAACAACTTACCAACTTTACCAGTGATGTAGGGCAGAAAACTTTCCAGTGCTTTATTTTTCTGCTAATACCTATTCATTAGCAATTACGAATGGATGCCAACCGCAAATGCCATATTAAGCAAGCTTGGCAGTTTCATTGCTTTTAACTTTTACTAAACACATGTAAAATAAACATGCTAGATTAAATCACCCTCAGAAAAGGTTCCAATGCCAAAGTGAAAATTTTCCCATGCAAATTAACTTATGCAGATTACCCTAATTCAGTTTTTTTCCTGGAAAACCCACATCAATGAGCTTTACTCCAGCAGACATCACCCTATTATCCTACCAGAGTCAAAAAGTGTTATGATATAACTTTATGATTTTGCTATATACAAATTCACATTAAAAGAGCCCCTATTGGTATGCAAGTTTTCTATGTGCATGTATTTTCATTTAATGGAAGTTCATTCAGTCATGTGAGCTTCTTCCAGAAATATGAAGTGGTAGAACTCAAAGGAAACTTTACAATGCAAAGGAAAACCAGCCTAGTCTTTTTTACAAACAACACTTCAGGGACAACATATTAATACATTCCCACACAGTACAACATTAATTTCTAGTTTGGCAGACCCTCTGTGCTAGAAAATCCTTAAAGTGGTTCCAGATATACAAACTTTTGAATCATCCCCAGGTCCTAATGGAAAAATTCCATGGAGTGTGTACACAGCCAGTTTGGAATATAGTCATCCAAATGTAAAATTATGAATTGATTAATTGTTAATTGTTATTGCTGCTTTTGAAAATAATTTACCATTTCGTTGCCTTTATTGTTGTTGGTTTTAATTTAAACCACTTTTCAGCCACAATGCCTCCCAAAACAATAAAAATGCATATGACTGATACTTTAGTGGTACCTAAGTGGGAGCTTTATTGTAAAAACAATAGGTGACATCCAATATCACATAAATGGATTTGTGTGCTTGTGCCACAGGACTTTGGGCCAGATTCAACTAAGCTGCACTAGTCCTAGTAGCATAATGGGACTCCCCCACTTTCTTCCCTGTATGCCCCCCACCATCCCCAAATCTGCTTGGGAAGCTCAGGAAAAACTACAGAGCAGAGTACAGCAGGCAGCAGAAGAGAGGAAATTCTTATATCAGGCAGTCAAAAAATCATTTCGCTGACAGAATGATCTCCTTAGTGTGAAGTTGAATTTCACTCTGTGTCTTCCTCTCCTCCTCACTGCAGCTCTCCATGCACTCCCAAAATCCTCTCTGAAAGATTTGAGGACCCTTTAGAATGGGCTTTGAGGATGCATTGAGAGCTGCAGAGGAGAGAAGAAAAAATCCAATGCATATGCAGGCAACTGGGCAAGAATCATTGGATGTGACTTAAAAACAACATATGTTGAAAGCATTACTGTAAAAAGTTTCACTCTCACTCAACAGCAACTCACCTTAACAGGCAAGGGACTCACATCACTATATACAAAGATTTTCTGAGTTTCTGCCACACACACACACACACAAACACACTTTACTATTAGCTTTAGCAACTCATAATCGGTAAGGGAGGATGTAAAAGTAGTGGGCAGAATATACCATTTCTTACTCCAGCAACAGGAGTATGAGAATGGAACAAAGTAGTGCTTGTCTCCTCCGTACATCCAAGCTTGAGGTGCTTGGCAGTCAGACAGGGACAAAGTGGTTGACCCCCACTGACATGGAAGGAACCAGAAAGAAGGCAATGAAAATATAGTTACAGTGTGCAGATAGGTGATCACAGCCACATGCGTAAGTTGCACTCTGAGCTTTATAGGCAAAATACAGATTTGAGGACGGTTTATTTCACTGTGTACTGTGGCATAATTCAGAGAACTAATACAAGCATAATCTAGGAGAAAAGAAACTTTTCTCTCTTGTTATTGCAGAAACACTACTGACCAATATTAGCATAGGATTTTTTTATAAAAAGCGAGCAAGTCATAACAGAGGTCTGTAACAATCTGTTCCACTTAGAATTCCAGGACAACCTCAGCTTGCCACAAAGTATATGTGGGTAGTACTGAGCACATCTCAGAAGAGATAAGTACTTCCTAGCATAGAACTTATCAGTAAATGAAGTTACCACTATAGTATGCTCATTTACATGTTACAGTGGTACCTCGGGTTAAGAACTTAATTCGTTCTGGAGGTCCATTCTTAACCTGAAACTGTTCTTAACCTGAGGTACCACTTTAGCTAATGGGGCCTCCCGCTGCCGCGGCCACACAATTTCTGTTCTCATCCTGAAGCAAAGTTCTTAACCTGAGGTACTATTTCTGGGTTAACAGAGTCTGTAACCTGAAGTATCTATAACCCGAGGTACTACTGTATAGTCAAACTAGACAGTAGGACTCATGAGTTATCTCTCCATGAGTTTTCAAAATGGCAAGGGCAACCACAGGGAAGCAATTTGGATCACGGCTGAAGAAAGGGGCATTAACTCTTTTTCTTATACAATTTTTCCAAGCTAAATTGCCCCATCCTTTTCTGAAGTTGCTGCTTGTCCATGGGACAAAACATACAGGTGCTTATATGTTTTGTCCCAGGGCAAATAGCAGCTTCAGGAGAATAAGAATTAGGAAAATGGCCCCAGGAGAGGGAGATTAAGCTTGCCCTTCCCCCAGTGCTTATCCTACATGCATGTATCCTTTTAAAAATATGGTCATAGATTTCCCTCGGGCTTGCCCAGTTGCACTCTTAATAAAGGATTTTTTTCTACATAAACAAACATTTATTTAATAGCCCAGGTGTCAAGGGATGAAAAAATACACAAATAAAAGGCTTGTCTCTTGTAATCTACATTAGATTGACAAAACAGCCAAGAGCCCAAAAGCTGTCATTAGATAAGGTGAGCCAAATGACAACAGAGAAGTAGACAAGGTGTGTGGTCCAGGAAAATGATATGCTACATATATTTAAGCTGTTTAAATTCTTAAATATTTCAGATTTTTACAGCTTTAGGCTTTTAGTACTACTAAATAATATATTATATTATTAATGTTAATATTGCATATTGTTTATATATGCATAGAAAGATAAAATTGCTGTTTGGCTTCTGCTAAGCCATGTTCAGATTCAAATTAAAGTAAGTTTTTTTTCCCCCACGTTGAAGAAATTTACAAAGCTACCACATCCAGAACATTTTAACTTACTATTAACAAAACATATTTTGCCTTCACTACAAAAGGAATGAACCCTTAATTCTAGCTAATCAAAAATAAATAAATAGTAAAGTGAAAATGCTTTATAGAATATGTTTCTCTCCTATACCTTTTATCCAAAATGCACCAATCAATTGTTCCCTGATTTAAATATTTAGACTCAAAGAAATGCATTCACTTGTTCCAGACTTAAAGTGATATAATCCTGCTACACTTTCATGAGCACTGAACTCTGCCTGCTTTGTTACCAGTCTGTCTGAATTCAGCCTCAAAATGAGATTGTTATTTATAATTCAACTCTGCCCCATCCGGCACAGAACACAAGTATAGCAGAACACCAAAAACTGTTGCATACCTGTCACATTGGTCTGTAGTCCAGCTCAGTGATTTTCCTTCTGGCTTTGTTTTGTAACATATCCTTATGGCATGAGGGAAGTCTTTTGGCAGCTGGACACCTGCTTTCCTGATCTCCAAGCTCCAAGTGCCAGTAACAAACAGAAGCTCTCCACAAGCAGGTGCCTGGCTGCACAGTCTGTAAAACTGGAGCTGATCCTTCCAATAATCTGCAGGTAATGTCACAAGTTCATGCACAATCTGATTTCTAAGATCCCTTGGATCTTTGGAAGCATCCATTAACTTGACAGAGCTGGTAAATTTCTCAATGCCTGGAACTACAGCAACATCTACCTCTTCGACCTTTAACACAGATAAATCACAGCAGTCCAGGACCAGCAAAAAATCTTCACTCCCATGAATCTCAATGTCACAGCAGTTCTTTGAACTAGAAATCCCAGAAGCCAGTTCCTTGTTGCCATGACTACCGTTTTTATCAGAAGTATCATTTTCACCTTTACCACAGACAGCAAAATCATTACATCCACTTTTAGTTGAGCAAGCACTTGCATTTGGCACAGGAACGTAGCAGGCTTCAGGTGCCTGAATACAGCAGGTTCCATCTGACTGAGAATGACAAGCTTCTTCCACCTGTTCACTGTCTCCTTTTCTGCAACTGCTGTCAGTGTCAAAGAACAGAACTATAGTGCCACCAATTACATGGCTTTTTAAGTCCACATCCAGATCCAACACATAATGCCTTACCAGCATGTGGCTAGTATTTGCCATTAAGGGCAAATCATCTTTGGTAATGTCAAGCTCCATCTTCATATGCCAGACTTCTATACAGCCACAGTCACTTCTCTTTTGTAATCCTTGTTTTTTCTTAAATTATCTTCCCAATCGCCAGTATGCTACGTTTTCCAGTTTTCACAAACAGCTATTACATCAAATAATGTGTCCTTTATATGACGAATGGAACCATAACAACTTGTATTTTACCCTGTGAAGAAGAAAGCAATCAACTGTCAGGTGTCAATTTAAACAAGAGCTATAAAAATGGAACCAGCCCACACTGAAGGTTATTGCTAAATAATAAATATTTAAAGAATAGATATTAAATTTTGCTATTCATGTGATATATACCAACCATGCAATCTGCAGAAGAATGAGTTCAGTGAAGAAAATTAAAAGGAAAAATCATCTGCATAAAAAATGGGGAACAAAAAGTGAAAGAGAGTGCAATCTCACGTCAATTGAATATAAGAAGCCTCAGCAATATAGCAGCACTAACATGATCTTATTGCTACAAACCTACAGAAAAGTTGAAAGTATTATTGCTTTTCCGTTTTCAAGAAGTGAAATGTATCATGTCTAATTTCTCATCTCAGAATGGCATTGCTTATTATTGTGCTATGAATCTAAGTAACAAGCATGACTGAAAGCTAAATGGCCTCACGTGTCTCATACCTCAAGAGAGCAATAATTTAATACATACAATGTAACTCCAGGGATTAATGTACTTTTCACATTAGGGCTGCGCTCATATCAGCACTTCTGGTAAATTACAAGAAAGTCAGTCAATTTACAAGTAGTGTATTATAAATATTCTTTTGAGATTGCTCATGGAGATTTTTCAACTTCATACTTAAATACTCCAGGTATATAATTACATCTTAATAGCTAAAAAATCCATTAACATTCTGAATCAGAGACTTCTCACAGCAAACAAAAGACTACCATTCATATTCAAATACCTTCACACTGAAGAAAACATAAAATAAAATTCACCAACACCAGTTGTGATAGAAAGCAGTTTTTCATGATTGTACAAAACATGTATTTATTACTCTTCACACAGTAAATTAAAAATTGCACACTATTACTGAGCTTGTTGTTTTTTCATTATCTTCTAATCAATACAGTACTGCATTCTTTTTTCTATTTTCTAAGGTAGTATGAAAGAACAATATAGTTGTTTTTAATAAGGCATAAACTAACACACACATCATAAATACTCAAGTTTGAAAGTCTTGGTGACAGTCTTCCAAGGCAAAGACATAGTGCATGAACAGTGTTTCCCATCCACAATTAGATCAGTTTTCTTTGCTATTACCTTCTTCTATGTAAATATGGATGATACAAAACCAGACCCATTTAGAGTTAAAATAACGATACTACTCATTCCATGAAAACAAATCCACTGGCTGTTGATTATCAGACAACATGATTTTGTTAAATGGATCTAAAAACAAAGAAAGGAATTGCTGTCAGTATATCCCCATGCCTTTATTCTTTGATTCACAATATTTTAAAGCAGCTATGGCATCTGTTCATGTTTTGTCATTATACCAGACTCTAATGTAATGATTAGAGGAATTAACCAAATTCAGAAGCACAAGAAAACTGTATTCTCTAGCAAGCTGGCTTTACAAAGCACAGGGCACTTAGTACAGTATACAAATCAATAAGATGGTTTTAGACATTGCTACATGCTGTTTATTACTCTAATTAAGATAATTAGAAATGTTTATACAGTTATGAGCAGCAAAAAGCACGCTCTCATATTACTAGGTACATATTTGTTTTTCTGCCCTGAACATGATATCTACGCATTAGAAATTGTACCTCTCATGACTATAACTATTACATATGTGTACCTATGTGAACAGCAAATAGCTAATCTGAATGTAGAAAAGAAATAAGAGAAGCAGACAGGACAAGGGAAGCAAATTGATAGTTAAAACGGACAATATAGGAGCAGAGTTATAAAAAAGGGAAAAACTGACTTTGGAACTTTTTTAAGCACAGGGAAAGCAAAAATTGAGCTGAAATTCTTGAGAAACGCAAAAGGGTGGCTCTATGTAATTAATTTACAGTTCAGCACTGGAAAATGAGCACCCATGGATTTGTTTTCAATCACTTTTGGCAAGCAGAAATTGAAACCAGCTTACAAATATACAAAATGATAAACAAAATTAAAGTATGTTTAACCCAAACACTACAAATGGGTTAGATATGAAACCATGAATTGAGACCTTGGAAAATGTTCTGTAAGGATGCATGCTACACTTTAGATTTCATAGTCACATAGTAAGGTTGTTTGTTACATTATACTGTTGTTTATTTCCAAGTTATAACAACTATGTCCTAGTTATGCCACAGACAGCCAAGTTACTATGTTGATGTTGTTTGTTGCCCTGTTGATGCTATCTGGCATTAGACAGAATGGAACTGCTTCTCAGGGGACATATGGGATTGTGCATGTATGAATCCCAACCATAGGTCCCAACCATATTTTAGTATTCGTATAATATTCTACGTATCCTTGTCAATAACAATGAATTGTATATTGTCTCCATATCATACCCAGAAGGGATATAACCTTCCTACTGCTGAGCACTCAAATTATTACTGTTGGTAATTTAAAACTCTATTTAAAACACTTTCAAAGCACATGGTCATTGGAACTTTTTATAAAAAACAATGAATCCTTGCTGGTATAAGAGAAAAATAGATAAAGAGATTTGATAGGTAGAGTTTATATTAATAATGCACCAAAATAAAACATCATTTCAAAAAGGACAAAGCCTAAATACTAAAATTTTACAGGAACCCATTCAAAATTATAGGCAATGATGTAGTAAGAAAAGTATTTATTGTGTAAAAAAAACCTTTTGTTTTGAAGCCAGTCCTATGACAAAGTTACCAGTATCCAGTGTGCTAGTCCTGAGAACTATGAGATGGTGACTCGTACACAAGATTCCTACCAGGTTCTGGTGGGTCATAACTGTACCCTTTGAGAATGTGTGAGTTAAGAAATATGAATGTAGTATAGACTGGAATAGTGTTATAAAGTATCACAAGTATAACAAGTTGACAGGTAACAAAGCATAAAGAACAAGAGAAAAGGTGTGGAAAGTGAAGATAGAGAAGGTAGAGACAAAGACACTGTATAAGAAATACACTCTATAGTCAATACCTATACAATCATCTTGAGTACATGTGAGGCTGCTGCTGGTAGCACTATTAATATGCATGGGCCACCTTCAGGTAGATGTGGTATATGCAGCCACCAAATCTCACTCACTGGTAGCATTTCTCAAGTCACTACTTATTAAGAAATCTCACAACACAATTACCAAGATTGTGTGCTGACACAGTTATTTCTGAACCAACTCTAAGATGCATACTCAAGAGCCTGTTTTGCACATCATGCTATACCAACATTTTGTCTGTTCTTGGTTATAGCTTATGGTTAGCCTGAAGGGAACTTAACCATGAGCCCAGGTTAAGATGACATGCTAAGTCAAACCTTGGCTTAGCTCAGTGTGCTCTGGCACCAAAAAGGATCAGAGAGTAGCAAAGCGGCTTTGTGAGAACACTCACATTTGTGCCATGCCATAGTTTGGCTTTGAGTGATGGATAGAAACCAGGCAAGTTCCTTCAGAAGTAAGTCCTACTGAGTTCAATAGGATTTACTCATAGGCAAGAGGTTACAGGTTTGCAGCCTTAAAACTGATTAGATATCAATTATTCATTTCCATATTTTTACCGCACCTTTTCATTCCAATGGAGGGCTTCAAGCTTCTTAGATCATGCAGAAGAAAATCCATAAAATCACAACAAAGCAAAGCACTAAAGCACTTAACATCCCATTAACCACTTCTGTTGAACTCACTGTCATTAAAAGAGAATTTCCCACATGCTCAATGCATTTTTGTGTATACTAATTTAAACAATGCCAGCAATACTATATACACAAGAACACAGATGAATAATCATCCTGATATCTCCACAATCAAAAGACTTGAAACAGTGATAAAATAATTCATAATTTTCCCTCATATTTTCAATGCACACTCATGGGTGAAAAGGTGGGGGTTTTCCCCAACAAGCATTAGAAATTTCATGTATACGGCAGGGGGGATAAAAAGGGACGGGTGCTTTGTACACACTGAAAAGACGTGACATGTTTAACTGTACAACAGGGTGGGGTACTGGCGCAATGCTATGCATGTTTACTCAGAAGGCCCTTCCCTGAACCTTACCCCTAGGTCAGGCATGTCAAACAGGTAGATTGTGAACTACCAGTAGATCACTGGACATCTGCAGTAGATCACTGGTAGATCATTGGCTCCCCCCAAAGAAGCTGAACAACTGGCTCCCCTAAAAAAAAGCTCAACATTTTACCTTCTCCCTGGAAAAACTCAACAACTTTGACCTGAACCCCCAAAAAGGGGGTAGATCACTGCCAGTTTTTAACCCTGTGAGTAGTTCGCAGTCTCTTGGGAGTTGGCCACCCCTGCCCTAGGTCATGCGCCTACACTATGCTTGTATTCTTAAGCCAGGGCCAGATTTAGGTTTGATGAGGCCCTAAGCTACTGAAGATACAGTGGTGCCTCGCTAGACGAAAAGAATCCGTTCCGCGATTCTCTTCGTCTAGCGTTTTTTTCGTCTTGCGAAGCAAGCCCATTGGCAGCTTAGCGGATTAGCGCTACAGCTGTCTAGCGGCTTCTAGCGATCAGCTGTTAACAACCTTACTATGTGACTATGAAATAGCAGCTTAGTAAAAGGGCGGAAAAAGCGGAAAAAACCCGTGGGGGGGACGCAAGATTTTTTCGTCTTGCGAAGCAACCCCATAGGGAAGTTCGTTTTGCGAAGCACCTCCAAAACGGAAAACCCTTTTGTCTAGCGGGTTTTCCGTCTTGCGAGGCGTTCGTCTTGCGGGGCACCACTGTAATGGGGCCCTTTATATGTCCAGCTGTCCTTTGTCAACAACAAATTGTCGCTATTTTTTGTGTTGAATATATGCTATATGGTAATTTATGGACCTAATAAAGCCATTTGCGCCCGCGCACACATACAAATTATATATATAGTAATTTACCATATAGCATATAATAAATTACCATATAGCATATATTCAACACTATATATATATATATATATATATATATTTTCAGAGTAATTGTTGAACTGAAATACAATTAAGAAGAAGTATATGGGGGGTGGGCAAGAGAGTGGGGCCCTAAGCTATAGCTTGTTTAGCTTATACTGTACGTAAATCGAGCACTGTCTTAGGCTGCAGTCCCAAAGCCACTTGGTGCTACAACAAGGCAATTGTGGGACCCTGACTCTCTGGAGCCCAACAACATTTCGGAGAAGCACGTACAGGGGTCGCCCCTCCCCCCCTGTTGATGTCCTGGGCGGTATTAGAACCGTGGGAAGCTGTGCGTGTATTTCCAGATAAGGGAAGAAGCCGTGAGGAAACGGCAGCGTCGCGAAAGCGCCCGAGGAGCCACACGGCAAAAAGGGAGCGAGTCGCCGCCGCCGCCGCCGCCCTCACAAAGGGAGTCGGAAAGTCGCCTCACCCGAGGCCACCCGGCTCGAGCGGCTCCCCTCAGGGCTCTGGAGAGAAGAGGCGGGAACTGGCGGATTCGGAAGGGGGGAAGTCGCGGCTGGAGCGAGGGGGGGGTGGCGGCGGCGGCAGCAGCTACCTCCCCTCCCGACCCCGCTAGTTTCTCCGCCTTTCCTTCCTCACCCCCCCCCACGCTCCCCCGCCGAAAGTGGTACAGGCCATGGCAGCGAAGGCCCCGCGCCCCTCAGAGGGGAGCAACGGACAAGCGCGTGCCTGTTGTTTACCTGACGCACCGCCGAGTTCTGTGTTTGTTTTTCCCACCCCGGCTGCGACGGCGAGAGGCGGCGCCCGGTGACGTCATCGGCGCGGGCCCGGCTCGCTGAGGAGAGGCTCCGGGGCCCGGGCTCACTTCTTACCTGTTTCGCGGGAGTAGGCCCGCCCGCCTGCCCCGGCACCACAAGGCGGCCCTTAATCCGTCCGGGGAGCTTTGCTTACGGTCCAGCCGTGGTGCAGGAGGAGGTTTGGAAGCTCCCCGTGACAGCCACGCCGCGCAGGGGCGTCCAAAAATGTGCTGATCCGTTTATTATGCACACACATGACCTAAAAATGCCCGTTTACTTGGGATCAGCGCGACTGCAATACTATGGAAGTATAGGTCCTGTTTGTATAGGTCCCAGCCGGTGAAAAAGATAGGCAGAACAATATGACACAACACGATGGCCAATAACAATGGCACTAAACACCACAGTGGTACCTCGGGTTACATACACTTCAGGTTACAGACTCCACTAACCCAGAAATAGTGCTTCAGGTTAAGAACTTTGCTTCAGGATGAGAACAGAAATCGTGTGGCAGTGGCGGGAGGCCCCATTAGTGGTACCTCAGGTTAAGAACGGACTTCCTGAACGAATTAAGTTCTTAACCCAAGGTACCACTGTATTTATAAACTAATACAAATGATCAGAAATTACAACCAAAGTCTCTAAATCTTTTTCACCAGTTGCAGTAGAATAATTCAAAAGTTCGATATATACATAATCTGTCACCACCTATCGCCGGTCTTGATCAATTCTTCATCAGCCAGTCTTGTAAGAATTAATATGAGAAGGCTGCAGTTCAATTTCTTAACAAACTACCTAATCTTACATGTAAGCAGATTAAAACGCTGTAGAATATATGGTCTGGATCAGTGCTCATATGATACTGTAGCCACTGATTGTATAGGTCCCAGCTGGTAAAAAAGATAGGGCTTTAGCAAGCTCAGGCTGAAAGTCAGCCTTTAGCTTTTGGTTACACGTACAAACAATCTTTCAGATAAGGGTTACTGTTCAGATTGCCAGTGTCAAATAGAAACCACATGAAAAATTGTCTTCTGTTCCTTGCTTTTCTGACACTGTACGCTTTCTTTCGACATCCGTGCTTCCTCCTCTCAGAATACAAGCCTTTAGTATTAAAAACAACTACTGTTTGCACAATTGCACCTATGCCACTGTAAATCTCAGTAGATTGATACAAAGGAAATTGAGAAGAAAACGAGAATCGGGCTCATGGCGTTTCTTCTCTTGTCTTCCTCCTTGCAGTTGTATGGAAATAATGGACATGCCTGTATACTAATGTTAACAGATCTGAAAAAGAGTATGTTAAAATACAGTTTTCATCATGCAAAGATCAGGGTGGCTAATGCTTTCTGCCTAAGACTGTTTTATATAGTTCTTTTCATCAGTCTCCCTTTTCATTTCACAGTTGGGGCATATACACATAGGGTAAAGCGATTTCAGCACCTAAAAACAGAATATGTCTTTAACCAGCAGGGTGGAACTTCTCAGCAAACATCAAAAACGGATCTGAATTTATACTTTAAATATTCATAGCTTAACAGAAATGCAACAGTGACCCTTAATGCAACAGTGCTTCTGTGTGTCTCTAAGAAGAAAATAACATGTGAGCCTAAAACTGCATTTGCAAAGATCAAAATTAGCATGCTTCAGATATTTCAAATAAACAGAGCATTGCTTTTGTTTCCATTTAAAAAAAGGGGGCACTTGGATTTGAACCAGGGACCTCTTGATCTGCAGTCAAATGCTCTACCACTGAGCTATACCCCCTGCTCCTTCAGTTCTGCTCTCTAAAGCTAACTCATTTTCCCGGCATCAGAACTGCAGTGTTCATACTATTGCCTGACATTTACAGAAAGTACACTATGATTCATTTGCATCACTGTAAAATTAATTGTTTCACTTACATTTCTCTAAATGCTTCAGTGATTTATGGAGTAGGGTAGACGAAAAATACAAACTACTCGATTTTACATCATTGGGAAAGAATGACGGGCTGTCCTGGCATTGAAGTCCCCACCTACTAACCTCCTGATCTTTCATCAGCCAACATACACACAAGTTTGTCTTTGATAATATAGCAGACAGGAACTTCTTTTTTCCTTTTTTTTTTAATGACAGCTGAGATGCTCAGACAGCTGAATTCAGTAACCAATACAACAACAAATAAAAGTGCAAAATGTTGTACAGTAGTGAGGTGGCCTGTTTCTGTTCAGGGTTCTAGCCAGCCATGCCCTCTTCCAGGATTCTCAGCACACAAACAGGAAGAGGGGGATGAAGAAGGCAAGGAGTATATCAGCCTAAGGCTGATATATGTAATATTTATAAAGGTATTTATTTACCGACATCTCATAAAATGTGATGGCAGTGTACAATAATGTGTACACAACGAATCACTGATACAGGGCAGAATAATAATTAAAATGATTAAAACAATACTAACACTTATGAAAACAGCCATATTTAACATTCCTTATTCATAGTTTTACATGATGTCTGAACTGAGCCATAATATACAAAATCTACACATGAATAGGTTTACTTTTCCATATGCGGCTGGCAAGCAAATGGGGACTGGCTTTTCAGTGGTGGCCCCACAATTGTGAAATGCCCAAGCATTATTAGGCAGGACCCATCCCTGGATAAACCTTGGCTTGCAGAAAATAATTGTGGCTGGGTATCTGATTGTGTGGCCAGGTCTTGGTTACTATTTTATGCTCCATTTTTTTATATTGGATTGTTAGTTATAATAATATAGGACTGTATTATGAAATTGTTTTCCTAAAAGTTTTTATTAAAAAATCTATTGTTGTATTTTATGTGAAATGTCAAGAGAGGTATAGGGATTTATTAAATAAATGAACTTGTATAGTCTAGACGATGAATATATTCATACCTACTCTGTGCATATATAAAGTCTCAAACAATTTAGTTTTAGAATACTATATGTTACTGCAGCATAATCTAACACTCAGCCAGAATGAGACACAAGAATATTCAGCCCTCCAGTTAAAATCTGACACTTGCATAACCATTTGTACAGCTGCACTACATCAAAATTTACAACTCCCTCCACATGTGTAGCACAGTCAGCTGTGACAAATTATAATATGACACAATTCCACTCCCCCCCAAAAAAGGGCTGATTCTGATTTGAAATCAGCTAAGTCAAACAGCTTTGAAATTTATGAGACTGGCTTGTTCCAAGATTAGACAGGAGCCGCTAAAAAAGCAAATGTTGGGGTGGGGAAGATGTTTATGCTAGCTAATTAAAATGAGGAATAGCAACAAAAGTGAAGCAGGGTGTATTGTACAGTACTGAATTTGTGACCATTGCAAGGCTAGACAAGGAACCCAATAGCTATACTTGATGAGCAAACATTTTAAAGAGAACAGATGAATAAATAATGAGGAACAGCCCTGAGTGTTGATTTTTAAGGAGTCAACATTATTTTTGTTTGTGATGTGTTCCCTTCAATACTTGACACAATACATAGGTACAGCACCAGATTAACCCCTTGATATCTACATTAGGCTGGGAGGGATGTGGAGAATGGCGATCTCTCTTTCATATGTGGTGGAGTCACAAACGTGGAAAACTCCTGGGTTTTTGCCACACTATCTGACATCAGTGGCCAGCCTCTCCACGCAGATCCAGGCCTTGCTCTACTATCGCTTGGAGGTGATCTAAATCCCTAAATGACTAGTAGCTTTGCTTCTTGCAACAGTATGCTCTGAGATTATGCTGAAAGACTAGGGCAGGCTTTTCAATTATGACAGGATCTGATCAATTGTGCATTCTGAGCATCTTAGCTATCATGCTAGAGTTATCTGAGGCACCTCAAAAAGGGATAATTTTTGAAGTGGTTGGGTTCCCTTTCATAAGTTTTGTGAGAAGGCAGGCATAACTTAATCCTCTGGTCACTCAGTTTTCACTTTCGAGAGCTCTGATTCTTCCAGGAAATAACACCACACAGAATAATGTGTTGTAATCTTTCTTGAATGGGACAACACTTTTTCTTCCTACTTAGTTTCAAGCTTTGGGGTATTCTATTCCGGTTTTGTGGTTGCACGCATCGTTGTTCTAGTCTGTTGTGTGTTTTTACATAGTTTTTATTTCTATAACATATGCTGTCTTTGTAAGATTTATACTTGCAATTGAAAATCCAACAAAAACTATTTGAATGGATGAGTGAATGAATAGGTACACTAGTGCTCATAGTACTGGGATAAAAAGTGCACAAAAGCTTCTTACAATTACCGTATTTTTTGCTCTATAAGACGCACCAGACCATAAGACGCACCTAATTTTTGGAGGCAGAAAACAAGGGGGGGAAATTCTGAATCCCAGAAGCCAGAACAAGAGGGATCGCTGCGCAGCAATCCGTCTCACTATTCTGGCTTCTGGGATAGCTGCACAGCCAGCATTCGCTCCATAAGACGCACACACATTTCCCCTTACTTTTTAGGAGGGAAAAAGTGTGTCTTATAGAGCAAAAAATACGGTATATTGATGACTGAGGTGCCCTACCACGGAATATGGAAAGAAAACATCCTAATACAAAAGTAGGTTATTATTTTTCTAAGTCCCACCTCAAAAAGGTGTGTTTCCCTCTCATCTTGCTAAATAAAAAGTTCCATTTAAAAAAAACCTACTGGCTAATAAAAGGAGTTGCTTCTGATTGTGTAAGTCTAGATTTCGTGCAAGGGAACCTGGCTTTGTGTAGCTACTAAGGCCATTGCTTAAGGAACTTGTTCTTTTGGTACCTGGAGCTTTGAGGCATGTTTGAATGAGAGGCCACATGCTTCTTTAGTTCTAGGAAGTTTTCCTAGTCTGGATTTTTGGTTACCAGTGAGACAGGTTATAAGTGCAACTTATATGGTTTGTTATCCCTCAAGCAGAAAATGAAACAAGCTTCAACATGGTAGTAGTAGATCCTAAGAAATCCATATCAAATTTTGCCATAGCACTAGAGCTTGGGGCTGGGAAATTGCTACGACTCCCATCATCCCTGACCATTGGCCATGCTTGCTGGTGCCAATGGGAGTTGTAGTTCAGCAACATTTGAAGGGTGATGATGCCTCTTACTAGCCAGGATGGAGAAATGAGTATATTTGAGTGTATAGGTGCAGTGGCGTAGCGTGGGGGGTGCAGGGGGGGCCGGCCGCACCGGGCGCAACATCTGGGGGTTAGGGAAATCCACGGGTTAGGGGGCGCAAATCCATGGGTTAGGGGGCGCAAATCCATGGGTTAGGGGGCGCAAATTACTTGCCTTGCCCCGGGTGCTGATAACCCACGCTACGCCACTGTATAGGTGTACAAAGCTCCCACTTCTGTGCAAATGGAATGCAGCCTGATGTACAATGGTAAGAGTCACATATGTTGCATCCCTGACCATTGACCATGTTGGCTGGGGCTAACAAAGGGGAGCCTAGCAGCATTTGTTGGGCCACAGATTCCTGATGCTTTCTGTAGGCGGAAGCATCAGGCATAGCTTAAACAAGGGCTCCCTGGCTGCCAGTTATAATCCAGACAGAGACACAGTAATGATATATTGATATCTCTAATTTTCCATTTATTTGGTTTCATTGCTTAGAGAAGCTACACTTCCTGTTTGCCACATGATTATAATTTCTGATCAACTGCCGCATGAATGGAATTGAGCCTTGGAAAGACGACTCTGAACAATGTCAAACTGGCATGTTAGACAGCTGCAACCAGAGGGCTTCAGATAAATGTTTTGACTCGAGAACAATTCAATTACTCATCCGGCGGTGATGGGAACTAAATTTGGCTAATGGCTTGTGATCTGATTTTAACCCTTCCAACACTGCTTCCTCTTGTTATAAAGGCTATTATAAAGGCACGAAGGCACCAAGCACTGGAGGATAAATCATGATTCTCCGTTAAGGGTTAACAGGCTCCAAACAATACACAAGCCTCCTGCGTTTCATCTGCTGCTTTACTGTAAAAACAAAGGCAATATTTGCAAAGAGATTTACCGTAGCTCTTTAAAATTTTATGATTGCCAATGCAGTCTCGAAGATGCAATCCCAGGATGAACACAGATCAGCTAGGTAGGGGGCTGTTCTTGGCATTTAATATCCTGACCTTTAGCTATCATAATGGTACAAGATGAAAGAAAAACTGTACCAGCATCACAGACTGGCAGGTTTTACCTAATTGTTGTCTCACTTATTCTTCACACACACTCTCTTTCCCCTCACCCCCACCCCAAGATTAAATGTGAAACCAGCCACTCAGAAATACCCTGGGCTGCAATCATGCTGCAATTTAAAGACACCCCCCCATTTTGTTCTCCAGCCACTGACAGAGCTTTTCACCACCAATTAATTTCACTGGCTGACATTAAGGGTTGGCTGTCATTAAGGAAAGCAAAACAACAACACAAACAAATGTCTAAGCCTCTTTAACAGACTCTGGAAATCTTTTAAGATTTCTTTCTCTCTTAAATTTGTACCCCACCCTATCTCAAAGGAGCCTTCTTATTGGGGCATAGCTAGCTGCTCCGGCACCCAGAGCAGCAGGGGCGGGGTGATCCACCTATGGGGGCGGGGCAATCTGCCCAGAGGGGTGCTGCGGTGAGCTGCCCACGGAGTCCACCTGGCGGATGCAAGACCCACGCTGCTGTTTCAGGCAGCGTGGGGCCCTGAGCCACCGTGTCACTCCCAGGAGAGACACCTGGCTTGGGCGCGCTACAGGCCAGGCGTCACAGTAAGTGCTGCCACCCGCGGTGTGCCATTTTGTCACCCCCTCAGGGATGACACTCTGGGCAAGGCGCAACCCCTGCACCCCCCTTCCTACACCCCTGCCTCTTATGTCTTTCTGTTAAGCTTTTGGTGTCGTCCATTCCTTAGCTGGTAGAGTGCTCAAGGCAGGCATTTAGTTCCCCTTAGAAAACCAACCACTGGGGACCTAAATAGGCCAGATCAGAGGAGCTACTTTTGATGCTTCCAAAGGCTTGGGACCCAATAAGACTTGGAGTCTTTTCCCTTGAGCAAACTAAATAACTCTATGTGGTTTACAAAAATTCATTGACAGTAATGTACAACACCTTCTAATACTTAGTTTTAAATGAGATGTACAGTGCCAAAATAAGAATGGCATACACAACTCAATATCTCATAGCCAAAAAGTCCAAATATTCCTGCAATAAGTCCAAGAGAATAACTCTCTATTTGTATACTTGTTGCTGGTGCAATTCTGATGGAACTCCAACAACGAGATAACCGGATTTCAATCTTTGATTCGTGACTCTTCTTCTGGTTGGTCCAAAAAGGAACTATGCAATGGCAAGTAAATGCTCAACCAAAAAGGTCAGTTCCAACCTCGAAAAGGCACTTTGCTCTCAGCCTTTTCAAAAAAGAGCAACCTGGGAAGGAAAACTCTAACCCTAAACCTCCACTTCCTTGTGGGATATCTTCAAGAGAAGAAAAGGCTACACAAACCCCACACAAATCCAGAGTGGAGTCCCTAAGATGGTTGGATGGCACCTCACACGCCTCCTTCTGACAACTCCTAAGCCAAGCTGGCGCCAAACATATTGCTCTGCTTTCCTTTGGACCACATCAGCGAGGCTGAGAGGAGCATCTTGCCATCTAGGCAGCCCAGGACCAACATACACAATACCCAGTTTTGCGACCTGGAGAGGTGACTTCAGTGCAGCTAACGCAGCCGTTTGACTTCATTCCCAGAGGTGCACTCCATTGTCTCTCAAGACAGACGGATGCCAACAGCGCAATGATAGATAGATGATAGATAGATAGATGATAGATAGATAGATATAGATAGATAGATAGATAGATAGATAGATAGATAGATAGATGATAGATAGATATAGATAGATAGATAGATAGATAGATAGATAGATAGATAGATGATAGATAGATGATAGATAGATAGATAGATAGATAGATGATAGATAGATAGATAGATAGATAGATAGATAGATAGATAGATAGATAGAAGATAGATAGATGATAGGTAGATAGAGATGATAGATGATAGATAGATGATAGGTATAGATAGATGATAGATGATAGATAGATAGATAGATAGATAGATAGATAGATAGATAGATGATAGATATAGATAGATGATAGATAGATAGATAGATAGATAGATAGATAGATAGATGATAGATAGATAGATATAGATAGATGATAGATAGATAGAGAGAGAGAGAGAGATATAGATAGATAGATGATAGATAGATAGATGATAGATGATAGAGATAGATAGATAGATAGATAGATAGATAGATAGATAGATGATAGATAGATATAGATAGATAGATAGATAGATAGATGATAGAGATAGATAGAGATAGATAGATAGATAGATAGATGATAGATAGATAGATAGATGATTGATAGCTATATAGATAGATGATAGATAGATAGATGATAGATAGATAGATAGATGATAGATAGATAGATGATAGATAGATACAGATAGATGATAGATAGATAGATAGATAGATAGATAGATAGATAGATAGATGATAGATAGATAGATAGATGAGAGAGAGAGATATGATAGATAGATGTGTGTGTGTGTGTGTGTGTGTGTGTGAGAGAGAGAGAGAGAGAGAGAGAGAGAGAGAGAGAGAGAGAGAGAGATGATAGATATAGATAGATAGCTAGATAACCCCTGGCCAGATCCCAATCACCACAGGATTGGGAGAACCAATTCTTGAAGTCTGATCACTCACTGCCAGGGCTTTGGTGGTGGTAAATCTCTGTGCCCATACTCCACACAATGAGAAAGTAATACCTAAATGCCATTGCTGTATGTGTTAGTCAGAACTGAAGCATTTGTAGACCACTGCCAAAGAGTGTATGAGTAAGCGAGTCATTGCCCTTTGTAAATTGCCCTGGGAATGATCAATAAGGATGAATGACAGTTTGAAAATGTTTCTAATAAATAAATAAATAGTCATGAGAAAGACTGGCCCTGGCCATGTTAACATTACATGCATCTAGGCTGGAGCATGCTGCGTGCATTTAGATGGATGAAAGGGCTTTTTGCAGCCACCACAGGCAGCGAGCAATGGACAATGGACCCTTAATGAGAGATGGAAATGCTTATAATTATCATCCCTCGAGGTACATACAGCTTCCAGCTACATTCTAGGCAGCTTGGAAAAAATACATTCAGGCCTCCGTTTAATAAACCTGAAATGCTGCCATTTGTTAATGGCTACCATTATAGACGCATGGGACGCGGGTGGCGCTGTGGGTAAAAGCCTCAGCGCCTAGGGCTTGCCGATCGAAAGGTCGGCGGTTCGAATCCCCGCGGCGGGGTGCGCTCCCGTTGCTCGGTCCCAGCGCCTGCCAACCTAGCAGTTTGAAAGCACCCTCGGGTGCAAGTAGATAAATAGGGACCGCTTTCTAGCGGGAAGGTAAACGGCGTTTCCGTGTGCAGCTCTGGCTCGCCAGAGTAGCGATGTCACGCTGGCCACGTGACCCGGAAGTGTCTTCGGACAGCGCTAGCCCCTGGCCTCTTGAGTGAGATGGGCGCACAACCCCAGAGTCTGGCAAGACTGGCCCGTACGGGCAGGGGTACCTTTACCTTTACCTTTTTACCATTATAGACGGCGTTTCTGTGCACTGCTCTGGTTCGCCAGAAGCGGCTTAGTCCTGCTGGCCACATGACCCGGAAGCTGTATGCCGGCTCCCTTGGCCAATAAAGCAAGATGAGCGCTGCAACCCCAGAGTCGGCCATGACTGGACCTAATGGTCAGAGGTCCCTTTACCTTTACCTTTACCATTATAGACAGAACTCCAGAAAAAGAGGCATAAGCTATATTGACTATTATGTTACCGTAACAGTCAGATTCATTAAAAAATTCCTTCCAGTAGCACCTTAGAGACCAACTAAGTTTGTTACTGGTATAAGCTTTCATGTTCATGCACACTTCTTCAGAAACTTCGTTTGTATCTGAAGAAGTGTGTGTGCACACGAAAGCTCATACCAATAACAAACTTAGTTGGTCTCTAAGGTGCTACTGGAAGAATTTTTTTTATTTTGTTTCAACTACGGCAGACCAACACGGCTACCTACCTGTAGTCAGATTCATATCATACTTGCATCACTGAGCAGTCAGTATTTTTTATCTTTCTGCCCTGTGTTGCTGTACAGCCTGGCTGTGGCTCTCCAAGGTCTGGGACAGAGACATTTCCAGCTGTGCTTCCAGGGTCAGTCCCATCATTAGGCAGAATGAAGCAACTGCCTCAGTCAGCAAAAGTTCATTGGCTGGATATATCCTGACACCCTGGCTGCACTTATCTGGCTGAAGGGCAGAGCTGTGTGTGTCACACAGCCTGTCCTGCTCTCCCATAATTCATCTGCTGCCATCAGGCGTAAAAGAGGACACTATCCTGTTATCTAGTATTCAACAGTATGTAACTGTAAAGGTAAAGGTAAAGGTACCCCTGCCCGTACAGGCCAGTCTTGACAGACTCTGGGGTTGTGCGCCCATCTCACTCAAGAGGCCAGGGGCCAGCGCTGTCCGGAGACACTTCCGGGTCACGTGGCCAGCGTGATATCGCTGCTCTGGCGAGCCACGGAAACGCCGTTTACCTTCCCGCTGGTAAGCGGTCCCTATTTATCTACTTGCACCCGGAGGTGCTTTCGAACTGCTAGGTTGGCAGGCGCTGGGACCGAGCAGCGGGAGCGCACCCCGCCGCAGGGATTCGAACCGCCGACCTTTCGATCGGCAAGTCCTAGGCGCTGAGGCTTTAACCCACAGCGCCACCTGCGTCCCACATGTAACTGTAGGCCTGGTCAATTTCTGTAGACGGAACACTGAGGTTCACAATACATTTTTATACCTCTTAAGAGAGTTTTGTGTTTAAGTAATCTACATACCGTATTTTTTGCACCATAACACTCACTTTTTTCCTCCTAGAAAGTAAGGGGAAATGTCTGTGCGTGTTATGGAGGGAATGCCTACGGGTGGCATGCCTACGGATTTTCCTCCTCTAAAAACTACATGCATGTTATGGTCGGGTGCGTGTTATAGAGCGAAAAATACGGTAAATATTTCTAAATTATTTTTTTTAAAAAAAAAGATTAACTGGAGTTGGTAGGATTCATCCTGTGTGTCCTTTCGTTTGGAAAACAATGTATTTCACCATGGGCGAATGCTCAATCCTGCATATTTTTTCCAGAGCCATTGTAAACTCTTTTCATTCCAAATGGTTTCTAGAGACACAAGCAAGAAGAGCTAAACTAGTGAAGAAGGGGAAAAGATTAGGATGAAATGTTATCTTTTGTATGAGAGATGGAGAAAGGGCTAAAAATCTAAATATAGCATAATAACTGTTGACTGGGATATTGATGTTTGGGACGTGTAAATTTCATGCTCATGACAGGCAGAGAATGTTCTCTGCCATTTTCCATATGCTTCTTTTATCTTTTACTCCCAGTCTTTTCTAATCAATGGAAGATTAAAGTACCACTTTGAAAGGCCACAACATGAACATCTTAAAATGCTCAGTGCTTGTACTTAGAACAAACAATAACCTTCAACCACTTCTTTCACATAGTATGTTTTGTTTACTATTTGTAAATTTTCCAGCACCAGAAAGAAAACCCAGAGGTGTGCCTAGGGTCCCTTTGCGTCTTTGGCAAGAAGCTGTATCAGCACCCCTCCGAATAGGAAGAAATCAATTTTCTGCAATAGCCACATTAGAAAGGTACTCAAAGCATCTGGAGTGAAAGCAAGTTGAGTGAAATATACTTGGAGTCGAGAGTGGATTTCATGCTCTTTATTCAGCTCATAGTGGTGAGGAAGAATGGAAGTTCCCCCAGAATGTCTGCTTTATATACATTATTTACACAATGGGCCCCACATGATTGGCTAATTCTGGGATTCACCTGTAGGCCAATCAGGTTGTGGATTCACTTCCACCTGGAGCTAGATTGGGTGGCTCCTGTGGACCAATCAGATTGCTGCATTCTGGACCCTCTTGTTCTAGGACCAATCAGACTGCTGCATTCTGAATCCTATTGTTCTAGGACCAATCAGACTGCTGCCTTTTGGATCCTATTCAACTCAGTACATAACATTGAGGAAGAGCAAAAAAAATTCATGCAGCTTTGTGTTGTGGTGTGAGAAGGATGAGAAGCCTTCCCACATTTAATCTCATCACAATAGCAGTGTTGTGGTGCCAGACACATATGCCTCATGCACTCCATAGTCTGATAAGTGATTTGGGGGTGGGGTGGGCCTGCATCCACAGCAGGGGCTGGTTTCCACCAACCCCTAGGCATGCCTCTGAGCAAACCAGTTAGACTTTGCAATTCGCAAAACTTGGGCAAGGATACAATTTGAAAGTTCACAAAACTGTTGGTGACAGATAATTTGCACGATCAGGACTGACGGATGATCGCCTGGGTTAAATAAGCAGCCAAATTAGCATACAGTGGTACCTCGGGTTACATACGCTTCAGGTTACAGACTCCGCTAACCCAGAAAGAGTACCTCAGGTTAAGAACTTTGCTTCAGGATGAGAACAGAAATCGCGCAGCAGTGGTGCGGCAGCAGGAGGTGCGGCAGCAGGAGGAGGTGCTTCAGGTTAAGAACGGACCTCTGAAACAAATTAAGTACATAACCAGAGGTACCACTGTATTGAAACCTGAGGTGGTAGAGTGGACTTTACCACTTCCCTAAAAGGTAAAGGTAAAGGTACCCCTGCCCGTACGGGCCAGTCTTGACAGACTCTGGGGTTGTGCGCCCATCTCACTCAAGAGGCCAGGGGCCAGCTGTGGGAAAATGATTGCTTGTACATGAGAGCATAAGCAAGGTTCTTATTGTTACAGGGTGATTTCATAGCTAGAAGCATCCTTGGAGCATGAACAGTGCGTGGACAGCTCGTGCTGTCCTATATGATTGGCTAACGTGGCATGGCCTGATCTAGTGCGAAGGTCCTTATCTGCTTGCTAGAACAAATTGCTTGGCTTGTATTTTGTATCTTTCTGATTTCACACAATAAAAGCTGTGCTGCATGAGCCCTAGGGGCGGCCATATTTCGGAACCTACTATGGTGTGAGACTGATTTTTCCTTGAATGCCGAGCTGCAACTCGACAATTGGTGCCCCGTGTGAGGCCTTCGGACTTCACGTTGTCTTATTCAGCGCTCACCAACACGTCGTTCATCCACGTAGTGGATCCCTGATGAGTGCTCCCGTGTGATTTCTTTCGGACTTCATGCTGTTTTACAACGTTCAGCCTCACCTCGCCTGCCAGGACTGCAGACGCGTCGTTCATCCACGTTGTGGATCCCCGGTGAGAGCTCCCGTGTGAATGTGATTCTGGACTACGTTACGGATTTATCAGCACTTATCTCCGCCCGGACAGGGCAAAAGGCGCCTCCCTCATCCTCCTAAGGATCCCTCCGGTAAGTGCTCCCTGCTCTTTTGCAACTCTTGCAATCATGGGAAAGTCTCTCTCTGCACCACAGAAAAAATTTTATAAAGACCTTAAATTCCTTTTGGCCAGTAACAACCTTGCTGTTCAGAAAGCTGACCTTAAGTCCCTTATAATAGCCCTGGACACTCACTGTCCCTGGTTCCCCCAGGACGGAAATTATGCGTTAGACGATTGGAAAAAAATTGGACACTTCTTTCAAAATCATCCTCAGATTGATGTCAAAGTTTTGCATGCCTGGTCTAACGTCTACAAAGCTATGTCGTGCTTAACTCCTTCAAACATTCTTCTGGCTGCCGCAACAGCTTCTTCGCCTGCCCTCCCAGCTCCCGCTTTGCCTGCCTCAAACCTGCCTCCTAAACCACCGGACATTTGCCCTTCGGCTCCTCCTGTCACTCCCCTGCATTCTTCAAATTCTGCAGCACCCCCCGCTCTTCCACCTCCTCCGCCCAAGGCATCTGGCACCGCTTCCACCCCACTTCAAGAATCTCTTCGCGCCGCTGCTCCGTTGCTAGCTTTTGATTCTACAACTCCTAATCTTTTTCCTGTGATTGCTCCTGCCGCGCCAGGGGGAGGCCCAGCCCGGCACGAACAGTTTGATTTGAGATTCATAAAAGAACTGTATTCCTCTGTCCAGAACAATGGCTTGCAATCTCCTTACACCTTGGGCTTGTTTGCCACTATTTTTCAACAAAATTTGATACCAGAGGATGTTAAGCTGTTGGCCCGCACTGTAATGCAGCCTCATCAAATGATTTTGTTTATACAAGCTTGGCACTGGGCCTGCCAACGTCGTGCAGATGGGATTAGGAATAATCTTAATAATGTTGCATTGGCTAATCATCAGGCTGCTTTGGCTGCTGCCGCTGCTGGTGCCGCACCACCGCAACCCCCCGTCATGTTAACCCAAGCTGATGTCCTCGATGGATTAACGGGAGGAGGCAATTTTCTTACTGCTGCCCAACAACTAACTCTCGATCCTCAATATTGGGAGGCCACTACGGCTGCTGCTCAGGAGGCCTTGGCTTCTGTCCCTGATGACAAAACTGAGCGCGATGGCCGATGGGGGAGCGTTAGACAAGGTCCTACAGAGCCCTATGGACAATTTGTCGATCGCTTGTATAACACCCTTAAACGGCAAGTTCAGGACGTAGCAGCCCAAGCAGTGATTGTCCGCCAGCTTGCGTTTGATAATGCGAATGAGGACTGTAAGCAAGCACTACGCCCTTTGCTGGCAACTCCCAATGTAGCCATTGCAGATATGCTTAAAGCCTGCCAATCGGTGGGGACTGAGATACATAAAGCTCGCTTGCTAGCCGCAGCTCTATCCTCCACTGTGTCCAAAAATCCTGCAAAGGATAAAACCTGCTATGGATGTGGCAAAGTGGGCCATTTTCGTGCACAGTGCAGATCTAATACAGAGCAAAGTCGTCCTAGCACAAAATGCCCCATTTGCAAAAAAGGTTTCCACTGGGCCAATCAGTGTCGCTCCGCCACGCCTCAACAGAACCAGCAAAATCAACCGACGGGAAACCGGCAGTCGGGCCCACCCCGGGCCCAGGCTCAACAATAGGGGATCCAGCGCATTCTCCAGCCATCTCACCTCCGGCCTTGCCCCGCCTCCTTTTAATTCAGGACTTATACCTGCCAGTCCCCTATGTACCACACCAAGTCAGAGTGTCATTAGAGGCTGGTTTTTCTTCTTCAGCACAGTGCCTTGTTTTTCCACTGTCAGAGGTTTTGCAGCATGGGATTCACCTTGTTCCAGATGTTTTACATGGATTACAACAAAATGACCCCTATGTGACTGTATTTTCTGATCGCCAGGCACGTTTGCAATCAGGTTCTCCTATAGCAAAGCTCATATGCGTCCCAGGGCCAACCCAGGACCATGACCCCCTTGTTGCTGCTACCTTCCCAGTCACAGAGAAGCGTCCAAAGATCCAGATGACCCTTGGGGGTCGCACGATTGAAGGGGTTTTGGACACGGGGGCAGACTGTTCTGTGATTGCTATTAAGGATTGGCCCTCCGCCTGGCCACTTGAGCCAGCTTCTTCTGTTATTGGCGTTGGTGGCGCTGCAGCTGCCCGACGCAGCAGGAACCCTATTTTGATTCAAGGCTCACAAGGCTTTGAGATGACTATCTTACCACTGGTTCTGGACATTCCCGTCTCCCTTTGGGGGCGAGATCTGCTTGCTGCAGCGGAAACTACAATTTCTACAAATTTATGCTGAGGGCTGCCCCTGCCATGCCCCGGACTGCGCTTTCTCTCTGCTGGACCACAGACACCCCCGTATGGGTGGATCAGTGGCCCTTGCCTAGACAGAAGCTTGCAGTGGCAGCCCAGTTAATTACGGAACAACTTGAACTGGGGCATATTGAACCTTCCACCAGCCCATGGAATACACCCATCTTTGTCATCAGAAAAAAGGCATCTGGACAATACCGTCTTTTGCACGATTTACGAAGGGTTAACAACCAATTGTGCCCTATGGGGACCTTCCAACCTGGCATCCTAAATCCCAACATGTTGCCACAAGACCATCAGCTTGCAGTCATCGATCTCAAGGACTGTTTTTTTTCTATCCCTTTGGCACCACAAGACAGACAGCGTTTTGCATTCACCTGCTCTTGTATCCCCACAATAAAGATTTTACGCCTGCTGAACTTCATTTCCGGAAGGAGGAAGTATTGCAACGCCCTTTAGTGTCTTACAGGTTGCTTCCAGATCCACAGTGGAAGGGTCCAACTTCCTTGATTTCCTGGGGTCGCGGGTTTGCGGCAATTGACGTAGACGGAGTTCCCCGATGGGTTCCAGCCCGCTGCGTTCGACCCTGGCGCTCTTCTGTTGCCTCGTCTTCGCCCAAGGAGACACCAGCACCTTGAAACCGTATTTTACGCTGTTTGCCAGTGATGACCTCTCACCTGACCTCAACCCGCATTGCAGTTGGAGACATCGCCATATTGATGTGCCCTGGATAAAGTCAGCTTCCACAGCGGTTCCAGTGTTTCCTGGCACGTTGAAAGGCCGTCTTCAACCCTATCGCGTTGGCCCCCCTTCCCCCTGGGAAGCCACCGTTTCTACCACTTATCGTTACAGTTTTGCCGCCTCTTGTCTGGGAAATGAACCTGGCTTTGAAGGATGCCCTCGTCAGACCGGCATCGCTTGGGTTTTGCCCCCCAATAGCGACCATCCCATCTGTGTCTCCACGTTTCGTTGGGTTTGGATTTTTGGCTCAACAGTGCACGGAGCAGTACATGAGGCCTATTTACAGCAAATGGGCTCCTGTATCTGCAGGAATGGCTGTGTGGCTTCTCCTGGTTTGTGGTTTTTACATGCCAACAATCGAGCCCTTGCCCTCTCTGGATTGGACTTACAGTCACGAAATATCACGCAGGTTGCTCGGAAACAGCTATTGGAATAATTTACCATTCTCACCCTTATTGCCCCCCCGAGCAACCAATATGGCATCATCCTGAGTGGCCCCACAATTCCACTTCAAACGGATGGAGCCTCTCCGTGAACTTTGTAAAACGCCGCTTTCGTCGTGCTGCTTTTTTGCAGAAGGCCAGGAGGCCTGAACTTTATCATCAGATTTGGACTAACAATACTTACGTTAGAGACATTAATCATTTTGCTTCTATGCTTAACCTTTCTGATTGTTGGATGTGTATGCATATCCCTCCTCAATCAAAAAGATCTGGCATTCTATTACATGGTATTCCTATAAATGCTTCATATAAGATTAGCAATAATATGAAGGACAATCGCATAAGTTTACCTCCTGTATTTCTATCGCTTGTAGAATTAGCTCCTTATTGTTTTCATTTTAATCACAATAGCAAAAAATTTTTAGGTCATTATCCATATTGTAATTGGACACATGAATACATTAATGGATCTTCTTGTTTTCTTAATGTTACAACCATGAGTGGCAGACCAAAGGTTTTAATTAATAATGTCACAACTTACATGACCTATGAACAACAAGCTGCGTGTAGAGACTTTTATGTTTGGTTCGACTGGATGAGAAAGAGCAGCAGAACTACATGTTTGCTTCAATCTGATTTATGGTTATTTTGTGGCACACGTGCCTACAAAGAAATCCCCTCTGCCTTTTCTGGTACCTGCACGTTAGGTATAGTAGTACCCTTGGTATATAAAATAGATAAGCTCCCAGCGGTCCGTTTGCGTAACAGAAGGGAAGTACTATCACCTATTTCTCAATATACAGGGACGGCCATCTCTAGGTCCCTTCTGCCTTCTTTAGGTGCAGCCATGAATTACCGTGATTTGCATAAATTGGCAAACTGGACAGAAAATTTGTTTAATTCCACCATTTTGGCTTTAAAAATGATTAACAAAGAAATATCAGAAATAAGAAATGTAGTTCTTCAACATCATTATGCTTTAGATGTGATCCTTGCTTCTAAAGGTGGAATTTGTGCCTTAGCCCCACACGGAAACGCCGTTTACCTTCCCGCTAGAAAGCGGTCCCTATTTATCTACTTGCACCCGGAGGTGCTTTCGAACTGCTAGGTTGGCAGGCGCTGGGACCGAGCAGCGGGAGCGCACCCCGCCGCAGGGATTCGAACCGCCGACCTTTCAATCGGCAAGTCCTAGGCGCTGAGGCTTTAACCCACAGCGCCACCTGCGTCCCTACCACTTCCCTATATTTAAACAAATCAAAACAAACCGTTGTACAAATAAAACAACAAGCATCTCAGAGCAAAAGTGTTAGGCCAGCCCTCTTCTTGCTTACAAATAAGGTTTTTACATAAGAGAGGATTAACAATGTGATTTTGATCCATGTACACAATACACTTTTTTCTGTGCCAATAAAGGAGGTTGACTGATTGATTAACAATGTGATTACCCCTGCTGCAGAAGTGGCACATGCTATCACCTCATATTAAGACCAAGCCTCAATTTCAACCTTCTTTATTAATGTTGCTGTTGCTTCAAGCATAGGCCATAAGAGTTACTATATGAGGACCCTCCTTATGCATATCTAATTCAGCATACTGTTTCCCACAGTAGTGAATCTATGGGAAGCTCACCAGCAGAGCATGTGTGCAATAGCTTGCACCCACTGCTGTTCCCCACTTAAAGGTAAAGGTACCCCTGCCCATACGGGCCAGTCGTGTCCGACTCTAGGGTTGTGCACACATCTCACTTAAGAGGCCGGGGGCCAGCGCTGTCCGCAGACACTTCCGGGTCACGTGGCCAGTGTGATGAAGCTGCTCTGGCGAGCCAGCACCAGCGCAGCACACGGAAACACCGTTTACCTTCCCGCTATAAAGCGGTACCTATTTATCTACTTCCACTTAAGGGTGCTTTCGAACTGCTAGGTGGGCAGGAGCTGGGACCGAAAGACGGGAGCTCACCCCGCCGCTGGGATTCGAACCGCCAACCATGTGATCGGCAAGCCCTAGGCGCTGAGGTTTTACCCACAGCGCCACTCGCGTTCCCCACTTACTGGTACTCAAAGGCACGGCGCCTCTGATCCTGGCAGCGTGGTCCTGACCTTCCTATACCAAACTAAGCTTGAGCTGTCATCATTTTCATAGCACGCTTTTGACAGGGACAAATGACAAAATCAAACAGCCACGATTCAATTATAAAGCACTTCAAATTCACCTGGTAGATTTAGCCACACAGCTCTTTAATCACCAGACACGTTCATGGCATGTTAATAGCAGGGGTGAAATTAATCAAGTGAGCTTTTCCCTAATGGACTCTTGTGGGACAGAATTGGAGACAGGCCAAATCACATGGAGGAGAGGGAAATCACCAATGACATCAAGCTGCTATTCCCCCTCCTCACAAACTTCCCAACTTTGCTTCTTGTGTCTCCCCCCCACTCCCCACAAACCTACTGCCTGTTAATGCAAAGCACAAGACTAGCAGTGGCTGAAAACCTATCAGTAATGCTTTTTGAAACCAGTTTACATTGGGCACAAATCTGCCAACTAATTTATATATCTCTACAGTGGAGGGGCCTACACACAAACCCCTCCACAGGTTGAAATAACATGTGGATGAATCTCTGGGGCCACCAAGTCTAGTTCTGCCTGCCAGTGTTGGGGTGCTCCACTGATTTATGTGAAAGGATTTGTGTGGGCAGAGCTCTTCCATTATTAACAGTGAACATTCCCAAAATGGCATTTGTGAGCACACAGACATCCGGAAATTTGTTCTGCCAGTGATTTCCTTCTACATTCTACACAGGAGAAAGAAGCCAGTCAACGCCAGATAAAAAATAGCTGTAAATCTGACATCAAAACTGGCATTATATTCATTAAAATAAAATTTAAAAAGCAGGGAACATTTCAGTCTCCCAGCATACTCTGTCACTGGACCAGTGTGAGGGCCAGATTGTGGGACTATGTCCAAGGCCCATGCAGTCAAGGCCCCCAAATGAGGTGGCATCAGTGGCAGATTGTGAAGCAGTAGGAAGTGAAGTGTTGTGCCGCCATTCAAATTGAAAGCATTTCCCCAGAGTTATGAGAAGTATGGCAAGCGGAATAGTCACACGTGTGTGGTGGTGTGGAATCACAGAGCCACCCTCCTGACAGTGTCATTACTGCTGCTTGCCTGAACAGGGCTGGGGCAGGGCAGTTGTTATGTACTGAAGTTCTCACCCTGGGCCAGCAGGAGGATACTGTATTATTATTGTTATTATTACTTTATTTACGGCTATTAGCCCATAAAATATGTACAAACATAAAAACACAGAAGCATAAAAACCAATACATCTAACAACAGAAGGGGAACACCACGATGCAAGGGTGGTCATTGAACAGTGACAGTAACGGCTTGGGGCCCGGAAGGATCCAAGAGACGGTTCACAGAAAAAGGAGAACTGGAGACGAGATCCGTCATGCACTCTCATCATGACTGTCCGATTAGTTTTTGTTGTTGTTGTTGTTTTTTGGTGGTTTTTGTGTGTGAGATAACCGCATTCAGGAATCTCGCCACCTGCAGAGTTACAGAAGGATCTGTATCCTGCAAGAGCAGTGCGGCATGTGACTCAACAGGCCTGCCAACCAAGTGCAGTAAAGCAGGACCCAGGAATTTAGTCCTAGCTATGCTATGTGAGGGACAGTTGAACATTATATGAGGAAGAGATTCAACTGTTTTCCCGTCACACTCGCATAGCGGAGACACCAAACCCTTGGAAAATCTGTAGCTCAACAGGTTCGATGGAAAAACATTGAACCTTGCACGAATAAATGCAAGTCGGTGTGGTACAGATGAAAGAGATGACATGTATGATGGAAGGCCAAGTGGTGGGGTTATTCCGTGATACCTGGGGGAGCAGACACCCCCACCCCTGGAGAGGTTGTGTTGACGGATACTGTAGATAGTTATGCAAATAAGGGATCGAAAGTGACGTTCAGTGATTGGATAGTTTTAGAAAATTGTTACAGTTACGTTGTACTGGAGCTCTATATAAGCAGGCTGACTGAACCCTTCAGTTCAGTTCTGTCCTGGCCTGTGAATAAACAAGAGCTGTTTGAAGAATCACTGTGTCATCTGATATGTTCACCAACAATGTAACAGCAGTGGCAAGACTGGGGTCATGTGGATTCACTGGCAGGGTCAGATTAATTACAGCAGTGCATGTGTGAGGCCTAGCCACGCTGCTGACCTGCCCCAGCCCTGTCTAGGTAAGCAGTGGCAATGCCAGTGTCAGAAAGGCAATTCTGCCCCAACATACGCAATGCTACTGAAGCTGAACACAGGCATCACAGATGGGCCCCCTCACACAGGGACCCCAACAGCACCTCTGCACAGACTTCAAGATAGGTGTTCTCAAAACAAAGGAACTTCAAAAGCTGAATTATAGTTTATCAAAAGGTTTCGTTTACTGCCTGTGGCAGGAATTGGAATAACTCTTTATTATCACACTACATGTGTTGATTCGCTTGCCAATTATCTCCAGTAGTAGTTTCTAAATGGCCACTGTTGGTAACTGTTGTTTTCTGTAATTAACTTCTCTCTAACCTCACTGTCTGTACACACACAGAGAGACACTGTGTGTGTGTATTGAGGTGGACTGTAGTCCATGAAAGCGTATGTGTCATGGACTGGCTGGAAGCAGAGAAGTGGTGGGAAGCTGGGGAACCCCAAGGGGAAAAGACTCAGAGTCCATGGATTGGTGGTGGGACAGTGCTGAGTGGTCAGAGGGAGCAGAGAAGAGGGAGGAGGGGGTGTTGGAAACTGAAGAGGCAAGAGGGTTTAGTGAGCAGGAAGAGGCTGTGGAAGACAGCAATCCGGAATCAGAGGCAGAAACTGAGGCTGGAGAGGAGTGGGGCCAAGAGACAGAGATGAGACAGGCTGCTGAGGAAGCTAGGGAGTCTCCCCCTCCTGCTGTGACCAGCTCCCCTGCCCATCCCCTTTTCTCGCAGAACCCACAGAGGTATGAAGAGGGCGGAGCAAAGACAGGCAAGATGAAGGAGTCTTAGATTGCTTGGGAAGGAACCAAGGGAGGAGGAGACTTAAGAGCAGTGTCATCGAGTTGCGCCCAACATTGGGGGGGGGGGGCTGTCGCACATGCATGACATCACATGCACGATACACACTCCCCGATCTGGCCAGACCGACTTGGCCTGTCATCTCCCACTCTCCCACTGCCAGATGCCTGACCTTTTTGAAAGAGATATGTGGGGTGAACACGCTTCACCCTGTACATCTCTGGTGATCCTCAAAAGGAGGCAGCAAGGGAAAGCATATTCGTCCTGGTGCGTCCTTTTAAGGATCAAATTGGATTTGGGGGGCAGCCCCTGACCCCCACAGCCCCCCATAGATGGCACCCCTGACTTAAGAGAACTGTCAGGAACTCACAACTGCCTCAATGGGGCAAGACCTACTGGGAAGAGTTGCTGTGTCACTAGGCCTGAGTTGTTTTGTTTCTTTGAATAAAAAGTTAACTTCGCTTGCGCCTTGTGAGTTATTGCTGGCCTGCCCCTGATACGCACCCAAACAATATGCCGCTGTAAAAATGTTAGTCTTTAAAATGCCCCAAGTCTCTTGGCTGCTTTTGCTGCAATATGCAGAAACCCTTCTTCCATACATGAAGGACGTGCACTGTCAGTTGTAATGATGGGCACTTTGCTGTGAGATTTTTATGATAAAGCAAAGGGGGAATTGGTGTCTCTGAAAATCTTCCAGTTTAGGAAGGCTGCACCTCTATAGGCTCTCCTCCCTTCCTCTTCTGTCTGCATCTCTCTCTCTCTCTCTCTCTCTCTCTCTCTCTCTCACACACACACACACACACACAAAACCTTTCCCCTTTCACTCATAAAATTCCATTACTGGTTCTTCCCCAGAGTAAACAAAAACCATCCAACAAAAGTGATACAGTGAAGATCAAGAAAACACATGCTAAGTATTTGGGTAATGTATGGAATGCTAGGTCACCCAAATTTGCTGACAAGTAGACTAATTTCCCGGTAGTGCCTCTAATCCATAGAACTGGGATGTACCACAGCGAAAACCACAGACCACACCTAGGCAAGAATTTTGTACTAATTCATTCTGGCTTTCGTGCTGAAGTTTCATTTGAAGAGTCTGCTGTTAATAGTTAAAAGAGATTTTTTTTCTTGCTGAGTTATAGATAAAGAGGCATTTGGTGAAATAAAAATCCGGGAGGGGATCTTTCTAGTTTCCAAAACAAGCATTTGGAAACAACAAGACCAGATCAGTTTTTAAAAGAAACAAAGATACAGCTCAGTGTGAGAATTGTATTTTGCTCTATTTTGTTTTGAGAATATTATTAGGCATTCTGGGAATGGCAGGTGGCCAAAAAAGCACTCAGTGGAGCTTTTCATCCCCTCTGTTCCCTGTGTGTGTGTGTGTGTGTGTGTGTGTTTGCAGTTATAGTCCTTAGGGGGAATACTAGGAGGCCAGAATGCTTTATCAACCATTTGTACTATTTATTTCCCTGCCCCTGCTCTCAGTTTTCAAATCATGCTTGTATTAAGCTGGTAGTTTAACTAGATTTATTCTGAAGATTCAGTTTTAAAGTCACCCACTCTCAGCCATTACAAATGTACTAAAACAACTATATTTGCACCTGATGAACCCGCGAGTTCTGAATCATAGACCAAGAGTGATTCCAGCCACAAAGCTGAACCTGTGCACATAACAATAAGGCTGACTATTTTTATATAGTGCTTTCAAATGTTTGAAACACCGTACATATGTTATCTTGCCATTTTTACAACCCCCCCTGTAAGGTGGGCCAATATTATCACTCATCAGCTGCAAGCTGAGGCTGAGATCAAATTAAAAATTATTACTTTATTTATTTCATAAAAGTTATACACCATATGGTTGTTAAACACCTCAAAGCAGTTTACAAAAAAAGCAAAAATAAAAAAAAAAAATATACAACCCTACTTTAAAACATATGTAAGTTCAAATAGTAAAGCAGATTAAAGTTACCTCAACTTTCAAACTTTCTTTAGCTCAGTCAGTAGAGCATGAGACTCGTAATCTCAAGATCATGTGTTTGAGTCCCACTGGGCAAAAAAGTCCTGCAACTCTACAATTCTATAAGCATCTGGGTAGGCTTGTCTAAACAGGAATGTTTTTAACAGGTGCCAAATAGTACAGATGCTTTTGAATTATGGTGCTGGAGGAGACTCTTGAGAGTCCCATGGACTGCAAGAAGATCAAACCTATCCATTCTGAAGGAAATCAGCCCTGAGTGCTCACTGGAAGGACAGATCCTGAAGCTGAGGTTCTAATACTTTGGCCACCTCATGAGAAGAAAAGACTCCGTGGAAAAGACCCTGATGCTGGGAAAGATGGAGGGCACAAGGAGAAGGGGACGGCAGAGGATGAGATGGTTGGACAGTGTTCTCGAAGCTACCAGCATGAGTGTGACTAAACTGCGGGAGGCAGTGGAAGACAAAAGTGCCTGGTGTGCTTTGGTCCATGGGGTCACGAAGAGTCAGACACGACTAAACGACTAAACAACAACAACAACAAATAGTACAATGAAGGCTTGATCTTCATAGGCAGGGAGTTCCAAAGTGTAGGGGCTGCCACACTAAACTGAGTTCTTACAAATGTGGAACAGGTATGATGTGGCAGTTGTAGTGGGATTCTTTTTATCAGTGCTTTTTTCTGTGGGTTCGCAGGGGTAGACATACCACCAGGCAAAGGCAAACTCGGCCCTCCAGATGTTTTGGGACTACAACTCCCATCATCCCTAGCTAACAGGACCAGTGGTCAGGGATGATGGGAGTTGAAGTCCCAAAACATCTGGAGGGCCAAGTTTGCCTATGCCTTCCCTAAACATTTTGTGTATCTTTGTACTTTTGTCCATTTACTGTACAGTGGTATCTCGGGTTACATACACTTCAGGTTACAGACGCTTCAGGTTACAGACTCCGCTAACCCAGAAATAGTACCTCGGATTAGGAACTTTGCTTCAGGATGAGAACAGAAATCGTGCTCCGGCGGCGCGGTGGCAGCAGGAGGCCCATTAGCTAAAGTAGTGCTTCAGGTTAAGAACAGTTTCAGGTTAAGAACAGACCTCCAGAACAAATTAAGTTCTTAACCCGAGGTACCACTGTATTTATTTTTCCCAGTTTGAACTATAAAATGGTGATTTTCTTGAGTCAAAATGAGAGTACCCCTAAACATTTTTTTAAGAAAAAGCACTGCTTTTTATTATTATCTTTTCGCTCCCTCTCCTTCAGATAAATTCCAACCCCAACCGAAGGGAAGTTGAGAGAAATAAAATCGTGCGAAAGTGCCTTTCAGGCTGATCTGCCTGGGAATCCCCTTGGAGCTCTGCAGGTGGAGTTCCAGCAGGTGGCAGACCCTGAAGCCTTGGATCCACTGGATTACCTCATATCCCAGCTGCCACCCATGTCAGGTCTCCCATCGATGCCAGTCTGGAGCTCCCTCCCATTGGGAGGGAAAATAGTAAAAATAGGGACTGCTGGTTATTTTTTCTTTAAAAGAGACACACAGAGAACTTTGCCCTAATCAGAGCAAGATGGCGGGACTCTGAATGTGGCACTGGCTCACCCACATCATTTTATTTTGATGGGACAGTCCTGTTGTTTCCTGCCTGGCATTTTCTACTCCTGTCAGCCCAGCACAGCATAAGGCTGCCCATCCTATATAGGCACTTACCTACAACTAAGCCCCATTGAAGCCAAGGGGGCTTTCTCCTGAGTAGACTTGGAGAGGCCTGCACTATAAATAGCCTCGGTTATGGATTTTCTAACCCTGCCCTATCGTCATTTCTTAATGTTATTCGTCTCCCTTTTTCCTAAGACTTGCTGCACTGGAACAGCAGCCGGGGAACCTGTCAGTTATTATGCCTAGTGTAACCAAAGGCAGATATGATTTCTCAATATCCTTCTGTGATGAAACTTGCCTTGGTTTTACATACTGATGTCTGACCTAAAATAAATTGTTTGTTTGTTTAGATTATTTTCAAGACTCTCTTAAGACAAAAAGACTTGATTCTCTTAAGGGAGTTCTTTTTGGATCATCTTTAAATAAATAATTTTTAAAAAATATTTCATCTTGTTATTTATTATGACTACGACAGACCAACATGGGTACCTGAATCTAAAATACAGTGGTACCTCGGGTTAAGAACTTAATTCGTTCTGGAGGTCCGTTCTTAACCTGAAACTGTCCTTAACCTGAAGCACCACTTTCGCTAATGGGGCCTCCCGCTGCCGCCGTGCCGCCAGAGCATGATTTCTGTTCTCATCCTGAAGCAAAGTTCTTAACCCGAGGTACTACGGTATTTCTGGGTTAGCGGAGTCTGTAGCCTGAAGCGTATGTAACCTGAAGCATCTGTAACCCGAGGTACCACTGTAAATAGATGAATGCAGAAATATGTTCTGTTCATCTTATCTATTTGCCTGTTTAGCTTCACCTTCCTGTCCTTCTGCTAGCAGTTCTCAGTCACTCTAGCAAACAGGCTGAAACGCTTTCAGATTAGCAAGGCGGCTGCAAATCTGCTGCGTATCACTTGATGTCTCTCATCCACATGGCAAGCTGCTGCAGTCTCTTACTGTAATGAAATACACACAGAGGACCTAACCTTTTAAAAGAATGTGCATGGAGTGTTCCCCTTGCTTGGCCCATCTCGCATCCAGGGCTTGCAGCATACTGGGTTTAATAACTCTTCTGACAAGTGGGCTGCTGAGAGCAGTATCTGGCATGTCAGGAAAAGGACTGTGGGTGTGAGGTTTTGAGATTCATACAGTGAAAAAGCAATGCCTCCTGCTGCTAATCTTGTGTATTACAGGCAATTCCACATTTCCAAATGGAAGACCGTGAAGGCAAATGAATTCTTATCCTTATTGTGTTATTACAGGGGTCAGCAATAGGAAAATAGGGAGGTCTGCACATTAGGAGAATTGGTGAGGGTCTCCCTGCCTCTTAAACTTTTGTGAAAGCCCCCTTAACTGCTGTTTTTATAAGTTTAATTGGAAGGGGGTGATTTTTAGTTACATTTGGCTGAGAGTTTCATTAAGCCCACCCCCAATCTGGACACTAATTGAAAAAGAAAACCCTGCAGAAAATCATGGATGCCACCAGTGCTTTCCCCCCAGGGGGGTGCAGGTACCCCTAAACCATAGGTCAGAAAACTTTTTCAGCAGGGGGCCAGTGGACTGTCCCTCAGACCTTGTGGGGGCCCGGACCATATTTTGAAAAATAATAATAATGAATGAATTCCTATGCCCCACAAATAACCCAGAGATGCATTTTAAATAACAGCACACATTCTACTCATGTAAAAACACGCTGATTCTCAGACCGTCCGTGGGCTCGATTTAGAAGGCGATTGGGCTGGATCTGACCCCCGGACCTTAGTTTGCCTACCCATGGTGCTATACGGGATCAGGTTTAACTGACGTAGTCTATTACTAGAAAGCTGTATCCATGTTAAACTTTGTGAAGTTTCATCCAACTTTTTGTTAAGGTATAGTGATCTTGGCAGTAGTATATACATGACATAATTGACAAAACCATGTATGTGAGAGAGGTTACTAAATTTAACTATATTAACTATATAAGATTGCAAATGGGAAAATAATGAAATGAAAGCCAGGCGTTATTTTCCGTGGGAGCTCAGTTCTGGCACTTCTCAGGTGGGTGAAATTGCCATTCTAAGAGAACAAAGGAGAGGCGTTCTTGGTGAGTTCCGAAACCTCTTTTTCCTGGAAAAAAAGCACTGATAAAAGCTAGTATTGAACAAACAAGGAGTGTGTGGGGATGTGCAATTAATTTTTTTATTCATTTAATTTCTACAGCATTTGCAATACATTAAAATGCAGACTGCAAACAACCACACCACCTTAATTAGCTGTATATGAAGCTAAAAAGCGGTTTGGGCAAGTTATGCTGCTGTTCAAGCCTCTGACCGATAGTTTTACACTCCAGCCCTATGTTTAAATTAACAAGGGCACTCAGTGGCTTGGGCTGGCACTGCTGTTGTGTTATGCTAAGCTTAGTAAATGGGGCAAGACTGTGCAGCTACGGTGCTGGGAGTTTACTGGAGTTTCTAGTTGTAAAACTTTTTTTATTTACGCTGTATAAATAGAAAAGAGCTTGCAGCTAGCATGGGCATAGCGAGGGTTTTTGTTAGGAGGGGCAGAACTGCAGTTTGCTATGTAGTTTTATTGATTTTCATTTATTTGGGTGGGCAGCTGCCCCTCCCTGCTTGGCTACACCCATGGCAGCTAAGAACTGAAATAAGCTGCTGCTGTGCGCTTTTATTTTTCTGAAATGTTGTGCCTTTTTATTCTTCCTTCCTCTTTCTTTTACATGCAGTAAATAACAGTTGAACCTATACTTTGCACCTAGACATTTCTTTTTTTAAATCATTTTTATTTGATTTTACCAATACAAAGTTATGAAAAACCAAATTTATATCGATATACAGAGATCTCCCCAGAATCTCAGGACTTCCGTCCACCCCTTCCATGGAGTCCCATTTTAAATATTTAAAACTGCATCTTTTTCTGACCTCTAACTTTTATATCAATCCATATTGTCCATGATAATTGTTATACTACAAGTGAAATCAAAATCCTGCCAATGTTTCCATCTGCTTACGGTGGTCTCTTAGATAACGTACAAAAATTTTCCCATTCTTTTGTAAAGTTTTTGTCCTCTTTGTTTCTGAGTTTTCCAGTCAGCTTTGCCATTTTGGCATAGTCCATCAACTCGAGTTTGCCATTCCTCTCTGGTAGGGATCTTGTCTTCTTTCTATCTCTGGGCCAGCAGTTGTTCTGTACATAAAAAAGTATTTTCTGTGTGCCTAGACATTTCAAAAGCCATCTTTTCATGCATGGCTTCTTAGTGCACTGGAGGTTTTGTCAGATGAACCAGAAAGTCCTCCCAAACGTAGAAAGAGCCTATAATGAGCTATTGCATTGCAAAAAGATTGAGGCTGCAGGAGAATTGCGGGGAGTTACGTGCTTTGAAAAATACTCTGGTTTTGTTTAAAGCATCTAAAAATCTCAGGATGGTTTCATTACTTACATTCAACGAGGAAAAGTATTACAGTTTTGACACAGACAAAGTTCATTTCTCCATGAAAACAGAAGTTGAGCTAATTTGAAAATCTGATTCATGAAGTTCCCTTCCTGTGTTTAGCAGGAACAGCTAGGAATAAAACAATTAAGCACAATATTGCTATGTATTTGAAATAAATCATTTATGGTTTAACTCATGAGCTGATGTTGTTTCTGAAGCTTAAATCCTGATTTTTTTTGCTTTAAAAATAAATAAATCGGGCATGTGCATTATCTGGAATATTTTTTGTTAAATAGCCCTTTTGGTCATGTGTGTGTATGTATGTGTGTGTGTGTGTGTGTGTGTGTGTGTATATATATATATGAATGAACATATTTTGTTATGTGTTAAACAACTTAATAGGAATTCCATTTCAAAATGTTTCTATAGGATTTAAGGTTGCCCATGTCCAATGTATGGAGTTGCATGACAGCGACAAGCTTTTTTTACATTAAATATAAATATGTAGGATAAGGGGGAAAGAGAGAAAATGAATTTCCAGTTAAGGAACAAATATGATATTCAGAATAAAGTGACATATACTATTGCAAAGATAGAAGATTGGACTCATGGACATCCAGCGAAACTGAACATTGGGAGATTCAGGATAGTCCTTCTTCACCCAGCACACAGTGGAACCATGGGACTCTCCTACAGGAGGCAGTGATGGCCAGGGACACCTTGCCCATAGAGGCAAGTGGTGCAGGGCGCCAGGGCGCCAAGTTCTGGAGGTCGCCAGGGAAGAGGCGGAGGCTGTGCACGGTGCCTGCTGGCATCAGCTCACTGCCCTCACCCGCCCCCACCATGCCACGCCAAAGCAGCGCTACGCCCGGAGCCTCTGCCTGCCCTGGCCACCGCGACACAGGCGCCAGGGAAGAGGTGGAGGCTGGGCGTGGCGCCTCCCAGCATCAGCTCGCCGCCCTTGCCTGCCTCGCTGAAGTAGCGCTGCGCCTGGAGCCTCCGCCTCTTCGCTGCCGGAGGAGCCACCCTTCAGTCGCTGCCTGCCTCCTCCAGCCCCACAAAGCTGCCATCAGTGCCATAAAATGGTCGGCAACTCTGGGAAACGGGGGGGGGGGGGGGCGCCGGAGGGATCTTTGCACCACAGCCCTGGATATACTTAAGACAGCCCTGGTGATGGCCACCAACTTAGATTGCCTTAAAAGAGATTTGATTCATGAGGAGAGGGCTATTGATGGCTACTAGCTACTTTGGCTGTCCTCTGCCTCCACAGCTGGAGGCAGAAATGCTTCTGAATAGCAGCTGCGGGAAACTGGGGTGGAGAGCCAGTGTGGTGTAGTGGTTCAGAGCGGTGGACTCGTAATCTGGTGAACCAGGTTCGATTCCCCGCTCCTCCACCTGCAGCTGCTGGGTGACCTTGGGGGAAGGGAAAGGAGGAAGGGAGGAAGGGAAAGGGGATTGTTAGCCGTTTTGAGACTCCTTAGGGTATTGATAAAGCGGGATATCAAATGCAAACTCTTCTTCTTCTCTTCCTGTGCTCATGTCCCACCTGTGGGTTTCCAGCAGGTTGGAACTGGGAGAAGAGGATACAGGACTGGACGTACCCATTGACCTGTTCCTGCAGGCCCGTATGCTTAGCCTCAAGAAGAGAAGATTAAGGGGAAACATGATGACAGTAGATTTCATCTATCTGAAGGGCTGTCATCATGAAGAGCATGAAGACTGGCTGATTCTCTGGCCAACTTGAATAAAATATTGGGAAGGCCCACAAAAACTCTGCCCTGAATAATCAATCACAAGTCATTGTGTACACAAACCATTTGAATGACAATACCCATGAACTGTTGGGGGGGCTGACCCCTTCAAAATTTTAATGGGGGGGGGGGCTCACAAATGGACCTCAGCCCCTAGGAGTTGGCTCCTATGTTCTCTGATGAAAATGACAAGCAAGTTGATTTCAGCTAAACATCAGGACAAACGTCCTAATGATAAAAGTTGTACGAAAGTGAGAAACAGCCTTTGGGAGGATGTGGGGGTATTTAAGGGAAAGAGCTGTTTGACAGCAGAACAGTTGCCCTGGGGGACCATGGGGGGCTCTCCTTCGCTTTACAGCCACACAATGGCGTAGCGTGGCGGGTGCAGGGGGGGCCGGCCTCACTGGGCACAACATATGGGGGTTAGGGTTAGGGGGCGCAAATCCATGGGTTAGGGGGCACAAATTACTTGCCTTGCCCCGGGTGCTGACAACCCACGCTATGCCACTGCAGCCACATCTTAGAGCATGGGTAGGTAAACTAAGGCCTGGGGGCCGGATCCTGCCCCATCGCCTTCTAAATCCAGCCCATGGATGGTCCGGGAATCAGTGTGTTTTTACATGAGTAGAATGTGTGCTTTTATTTAAAATGCACCTCTGGGTTATTTGTGGGACATAGGAATTTTTTCATTTTTCTTCTTCAAAATATAGTCCGGCCCCCCACAAGGTCCAAGAGACAGTGGACTGGCCCCCTGCTGAAAAGGTTTGCTGACCCCTGTCTTAGAGATTTGCATCCTGCATCGGACCTCCTATGGCCCTTCCCACACCATTCATCTTCGACAGAGGAAGGCACCTACTTTGAAAGTAAAAAGTAGGTGGAAGGTATTCCTAGTGGTCATTAGTAGTAATAGTAACTGTCACAGGCTGGTTCTAGACACATCCAAAAAGTGTTTCAGAAAAATGCGTTGTAACCTTTATACTGTAATGAGAAATCGCTGCTGGCAAAAACGGAATTCCACAGCGCCATCTGGCGTCACAGTGTTATATCGCATACAAAACGCTTTTTCTTTACCGATCTACAGGTGAAACTCGAAAAATTAGAATATCATGGAAAAGTTCATTTATTTCAGTAATTCAACTTAGAGGTGAAACTAATATATGAAATTGACTCACGACATGCAAAGCGAGATATGTCAAGCCTTTATTTGTTATAACTGTGATGATTACGGGGTACAGCAAATGAAAACCCCAAATTAACAATCTCAGAAAATTAGAATATTGGGAAAAGGTAGCCGAGTCTACTAGGATGCAGAAGCTACCAGCCGACTCAAACGTTGTTGCACCTGAAGAATAAGGCAGGAATACATGACGCTCCAGTGGCTGTTACATTCTGAAGCCCCCACGAATCCTGCTTAATTTTCTTACCACTCTTTTTATTTTTATTTTTGCCTTTGCAGGGCTTGAACGAAGTCCCCAAGAGGATCCCTATGCCAAGTTCCGCCTAAATTGCCGCTTATTATCACGAGGACAAGGAAGTTCACCGCCCAGCTCTAAGCAAACAGAACGCGGCAAAAAAGACGCCCAGCGCCGCTGCAGAGAGCCAACCTCCGGCTCTCCCTCCCAACCACCGCCTCGTCGGCCACTTCCCCGGCCTCCTTCCTCTTCTCTGCTTCCCGCTTCTCCTTTCCCCCTCCTCCGCCTCTCCCTTCCACGCGAGCGCAGCTGCGGCCTCGCCCCGTTCCAGCATCTCCCCCAGCATCTCCAACAGCGTCGGAGTGGTCCAGCGATGGAACGTTGCAACACCTGGATGCGCAAGGAGGTGCCTAAGTTCCTTCCCCCGCCCCTGAGCCGGGATAGGGCCGCCCCCACCCCGCCCCCCTAGCAGGATTGGTCCGTTGAGCGAGGGAAGGTCGACGCCTCTTTCCTTCCACCCACTTTTCCCGCCCCGGAGTGGTAGATAGTTCCGGGCTCCGGAGAAAGCTGTCGTCTCCAGAGCGCAGCTACAGCAACTCTCTCGCCGCCTCCGCTGTTTTCGGTGTCAGTCACCATGACGGACCGATCCACCTTCGACACGAACGTGACCACCCTGACTCGGTTCGTGATGGAGGAAGGCAGGAAAGCCCGGGGCACCGGGGAGCTCACGCAGCTCCTGAACTCGCTGTGCACGGCTGTCAAGGCCATCTCCACCGCCGTGCGAAAGGCGGGCATCGCTAACCTGTGAGTCCGCCGAGTACCTGCATCCTTCGCCTTGATCGTCGCTTCGTCGCTGCTCCTCCCTAAACGGGGGGAGGCGCTTTGGTTTGCCTTTCTCAGCCTCCCCCACCCCAGATCTTCCTCCAAGTGTTCCGGGTCAGCAGCCCAGAGCCCTAGCGCACCCTTGGGTGTTGTACTCCAACGCCCATAAGCCTGACCAGCATGATCAATAGGTAAAAATGATGGGAGCTGTAGTCCAGGAAAGTCTGGGGCCCCACAAAACCTCAGGAAACCCCTTCCAGTAGTCTAGTGCCAAATCCTCCCCCCCCAATAACCTTTCCCTATATTATATTTTCTTGACATCACCTCTTTCCTGAGGTTTCTGCTTGGAACTCTAAAGCAGTCCATGATCCACCAAGATGCCAGCAAATGTTGTCTTTGCTTGAGAAAGAGATCAGCCTTGAGTCCAGGGCCCAAATATCTGTGTGGGCCCAGTGCGCTCTGTATACTCCCTGGGTGGTATTCAACTAAGATTTTCTTCGAGTAGACCTGTTGACATTCATGAGCTTGCTTAGTCGTGTTCATTAATTTTAATAGGTCTACTCTTGAGTAAAACTTAAGCTGAATACCCACTCCTATCTTTATTTGGGTCTCTCTAGGGTGGCACTGTGGGTTAAACCACAGAGCCTAGGACTTGCAGATCAGAAGGTTGGCGGTTCGAATCCCCACAACGGGGTGAGCTCCCGTTGCTTGGTCCCAGCTCCTGCCAAACTAGCAGTTCGAAAGCACGTCAAAGTGCATGTAGATAAATAGGTACTGCTCCGGCGGGAAGGTAAACGGCATTTCCGTGTGCTACTCTGGTTTGCCAGAAGCGACTTAGTCATGCTGGCCACATGACCTGTAAGCTGTACAGCAGCTCCTTTGGCCAGTAAAGCAAGATGAGTGCCGCAACCCCAGAGTCGGTCACGACTGGACCTAATGGTCAGGGGTCCCTTTACCTAGGGCCGAGTCCAGTGCTTATGATGCCATTTGCCTTCAAAATCTCCTTAAATTATCATCTATCAACTCCCAAGCCCTAATTTTCTACCGTCCTGGGTTCCTTTCATTCTATCACATACTTCATCTTGGCAATGAAGATTCATTACTTCATCTTGGCAATGAAGATTCATTTGCTAACTATCTAATACCATATCCGTATTTATGACATGCACTAGGATATTTCACATCCTGTCTAATGGAAATCTTGGGGCTGCATTTTAATCTGGTGGTGCATGCCAGCATGAAGGTTACTTCACATGACGCACTATTTCTTCATAACCTGTATGCACAACATAACATAAGAGCAGCTCTGCTGGATCAGATCACAGGTCTGCCTAGTCCAGCATCCTGTTTTCAAAGTGGTCAACCAAATGCCTGTGGGAAACCCACAAAGTTGATATCTAGGCTCTCCACTGGGAGCCAGTGTGGTGTAGTGGTTAAGAGTGGTAGACTCGTAATCTGGTGAACCGGGTTCACGTCTCCGCTCCTCCACATGCAGCTGCTGGGTGACCTTGGGCTAGTCACACTTCTCTGAAGTCTCTCAGCCCCACTCACCTCACAGAGTGTTTGTTGTGGGGGAGGAAGGGAAAAGGAGATTGTTAGCTACTTTGAGACTCCTTCGGGTAGCGGGATATCAAATACAAACTCTTTTCTTCTTCTTCTACTTCTGTTCCCCAGCCAAATAGTATTGAGAGACATACAGCCATAATGACCAGAAGTCACCAACAGTCTCATTTTAAAGCTGTTGGCGTTGGTGGCTTACTCCTGTTTAGTTTTTCCCTCTCCATGGAAACATAAATTAATGAACTGAACATAAATTAAACTGGATATAAAAGTTAGTTGACAGTATTTCAGAGCACTACGGGAAAGAGGAAAAGCACCCTTGCTTAGGAAGCTTTGGTTTAGTCCCATATTTCTCCGTCTTTTGGAACACAATATAAATGCATTTCCCCCCTCCATTCCTAAAACCGAAAATAGCCTCGAAGTACAGATCTCACAATGAAACCTGAGCGCGATTGCCATTTTACTATGTTTACTCTTTCATGAGCAAGTCATGATGAAAGTGCAACCTTTTGTAATTCCATCTCCATGGAAAGAGGAAGCGTAGAGACAGTGATGTTGTCACTCTCCATGTGTACATCTCTTTGCACATATTTCGTTAAAACTCTTTATCAGGCGGTTATGTTGGTCTTTCCTCAATTGCAATATATAGCTAATTTAAAGCAAAGTTGAACAGTAGCCGTTTATGGTGCTATTGATACACTGTGACTCTCTTATCTGCATTATTGTTAATGTGTTACTCAGACAACATTTCAGCGGTATTTCTTACTACGTGGTCCTGGGTGGTATTCACATTTTATCTACCGGTATGTGATTTTATTATGGCATGAATTCATTACAATTATAGGATATTAAACATTTAAAATACAAGGCTACATAAGCAAAACAGTAGCATTAAAAGAACTTCAGAGAAATACAGAAGTTTTAGCCTTTGCCCCATTTGATTATAATCTGGACAGCTTTGTTGCATTGGAGCAAGGTAATATTTACAGTTCAAGGTACGCTTTTTTCATATCCAAGTGCTTGCTTCAATCACACATGAGTTCCCTTGCTCAATTCAGCCTTGACATGGCTTTAAAGGACAACAAAATAATTAGTTTGCTCCCTGTTTTAAAAAAATACGTATATATTTGGCAGTTTAAAAATAAGCCATTTTAAGTCCCATCTATTTCAGATGGAAAGTTAACCATGAATTAAAGTCTTGTTGGTTCAAATCAGTGAGATTTAAAAGTGCTTAACTGGTTGGATTGCATTGGGGGAGACTGCTAGATGTTGACTCTCTTCAGGCAATTCTCTTTCAGGGAGTGGAAATAACACTGCTGGCATCCTTTGCAGCTATTTTTTAATTTGTTGTAGGAATATCAGGCGCTGGGAAAATATTTTTATTTACACCGTTGCAGTTTTCAGCACTTTCTATAGAGTTGAAGAGATGTAAGAGAACATACTAGTGTATTAAGATTTTAAGAATTAAAATGAAAATGAAGAAGGGTGGTGTGCTCTCTTTTGAGAGTTACAAAAGAAACATCAGTTTGGAAATATATATGAATAAGTCAAGAAACTTGTCTATGTGTTTCTTGTCTCCCTGTCTCTCTTAACTAATTATTGAAAGAAAGGGTGCAACCCTCACTGAGGATAACAAGACCTGGTGGAACCAAATTATTTGGGGATCTGTGTGAGATATCTAAATCATATTTGATACAAGAGTGGCTGGGACATGTGCCCTACTTATTTAAACACACACACAAATCTTTTATTGGTCATCTATTCTTCCCTGTTCAGATATGGAATTGCTGGTTCTACCAATGTCACAGGAGACCAAGTCAAGAAACTGGATGTCCTTTCCAATGACATGGTGATCAACATGCTGAAGTCATCTTTCACAACTTGTGTGATTGTCTCTGAAGAAAACAAAGATGCCCTTATAGTGGAAGAAGATAAACAAGTCAGTACCTCTCAAAACTATCCCAATGCTTGCTTTCCTGTTGGCATTGAGCAACAGCTGTCTCTTCAAACATGTAAAAATTAACCTAAGATACAGAAAACAGGACAAAGGGCAGTGCCCTTCTGAGGTCAGAAAAACGTAAGCAGGCTCTGCTCCGTTGTCTGTGGCGCTAGACATTATGAGGGAAATGGCTCCCTTCTTGTGTTGCTAAATGGTAGAGAGGGCATTGGTGGGGATAATTGGTAGGCAAAAGGGGTGCATATAATCCTTTCACTGCCTGTTGATTCTCCCAAGTTTTTCAAAACTGGAAGTGAGCCCAACTGCAGGAAAAACAGCCAGGAAAAGGCATTTTTCAGAAGATAATTGATGAGCGGAGAGAGTAAATACCCTTTCCATCCACCTGTTTCTCCATGCTAAGCCCTGTCCCGTTATCTTGTCAAATGTGGGATTGGTATTCCATGTTTCCTGATAACTCCTGTCAGGGCTAAACTAGATGATGTTCACTCTAAACTCTTACTCCTGTTGCCTGAGCTACAGCAAATTCATTAATTTGGATTATCTGAGGAAGTTTTGAAGAAGGTATCTTGAGGCAAGTCTGCTTATCAGCACCTAGCCCCACCGGGATAAACCTGACTTCAACTTCCATCAGGACTGGTTTTCCTTGTCGTTTTCTATATGCCAGCATGGACTCTTCAGCAAACACATAACACTATATGTAAAATCACCAGTTGGTTGAGATATTCAAAAAGTATCCTGTTACTGATGTAGGAGGCACACATTTCCTGGGAGTATAGAAGTGGCAGGGCCACACCCCACAACTGCTGCACAGCAGGGCCTGAGGTCCTCCCCATGTTACTGGACTACAACTCCCATCGGCCCTGACCAGTGACCTGGGACTGTTGGGAGTTGGAGTCCAGCAGAAATCAGTACGTACAGGCTAAAGCTCCTCTGTTGGCTAGCAAGGCCGATCCTACACCTTTATAGGTGTTGATATATGCTGCTGTTGTACTGTGTATTTTGGGTCTATGGACCGCAATAAAGCTGTGCGTGTGTTACTAATGTGTGTGAGGGACTGGGAGTGCAGCACTGTGATGCTGGCACGGGGAATGCTCTTGCATGCCTGATAACATGGTGGGTAGATTTGGGAGAGTGTGATGGTAGCAGAAAAAAGCACAGGGCGGAAGACAAGGAGCATGGGATGTTGGTAAGTGCACAGTAATGAGAGAAGGAACAAGGAGAGAATCTCTGCCCCAGCAAAGCCACAATGGCTGGGGCTGATGGGATTTGGAACTGAGCAACATATTGGGGGCACCACTTTGGCTATCCCTGCCATCAACAGTTTTCATCAGATTAACAAAAGTTTAAATAATCAGATTTGTACAACAGCCCTTCCCTGTTGGCCTAGGGTGTGGTTGTGTAGTTGTGATTGGCTGTGGTGAATTTTGTTTTCATGTGTGAGTGGGGTGAGTGGGTGTTTTTGAACCCGGTTAGCCATACTGATTCATATGCTGTTGGTGGATTCTTGTCGTTGTCTTGTTGGGCTGTGTATGTGATAAAGGGGAGCCATACAGGGGTGAAGGCTTCTTCATCCATTTGTCCCCGTGTCACACAAGCGAATAGTAAAGAGAACCTGCACAAGCGACACTGACACAAAACCCCACACATACATTGAGTAAAATAGAAACATCGCCACCCGACTCCACCTCCACTCACCACGGCCCCCTCCACCTCTTTTCCCCTTTTCTTCCTAATGTAACACCAATGTCTCAGCAAATTAAACTGATCTGTAGAAAATGTAACTTGAAAAAAGAGACATTGCACATACTTTTGTAAACCAAGAAATCTTTAATAAAAAATACTTTTAAAAAAAGGCTGTGGGTACCTAACGCATATTTAACACGATTCTCCTTTCTCACTTAATCCTCATCTACATAAGAGCCATTGGCAACTGAGCCATCATTAGTGTGAAAGTTGCCTGAAATCACCATCAGTCATTATTCAGTCAGAGCGCAGTGAAACAAGCACTATACACATCTAGTTTATTTTAAGAATATTTGAATGTTTCTATCTTCTAGGGCAAATACATAGTCTGCATGGATCCACTTGATGGCTCATCTAACATTGACTGCCTTGTTTCTATTGGGACCATTTTTGCTATCTACAGAAAGGTAGGATATATTTAATGGTTGCTTACGGAAGTAGTGAGGTAATAGGAGTAATGAAGAAAATACACTGCTTTGAGGACTGGGTTTCTGCTTATATTAATATTGAACATTTTATGTTCTCAAGATTAGTCAGTAGGGACAAGGGTTAACTGAACAGAGTGAATGTAATATGTGAAACAAAAATAAAATTATATCAGATTTTCTTTTGTTGAAGTGGATTGGGGTTAGCTGGTTTAATGGAATCTGTTCCATGGGTTTTAACGGTGTAAACTGACTTTTCACACAGGGAAATGATCTTGCAGCATAACCTGCAAACTTGCTATGCAATCCTCAAAGCACTTGTGTTTGTAAGAGTTCTGTTAACTCCAGAGAGGATATTACTTGCACCTTATTTTGACAGGCAGTTAAACTGTTTAAAGAGACCTGACGTTCTGGACTAACATGTTTTTAAATATGCAAGCTGATTGTGTCTAAGGCACACACCCCGTTTTAATTGTTTAGCTTCTAGAATAAGATGTCTTTGAATCATATACTCTGGAACTTAAAACCTAACCTCAGCCAGACAGCAAAATAAGATAATGTATTGACAGCCAGGTCTTATCTATTTTATGCTTATTTACTATATAAGGGTCAAAAGGAACTTCCAACAGCTTATCCAGCTCAGTGCTATCATTCTTGACTCTCAAATATCCCTCCAATGCAACTTTGGCATGTATACAATTGGCTTAATAATTCATGTAACTTTTCCATTTTCACTCGCATATGGGTATGCCAATCAGGGATGCACTGGGAGCCTAAATTGGAAGGTGGATAATGTGGGCAGGAGTCTCTACCTTTTGTTGGGGACCCCTTACTCTTGTAAAAAACAGTTGTGAGTACAGTCATACCTCGGGATAAATGTGCTTCAAGTTAAGTATTTTTGGGTTGCGCTCCGTGGCAATCCGGAAGTAACGGAGCACGCTACTTCTGGGTTTCGTAGCGCACGCATGCGCAGACAGTCAAAATGATGTCACACACATGCGCAGAAGCGGCGACCTGCGCACGCGCAGACGGATCCCACTCGCATCCCAAGATACCACCTCCAAGCTCCAGAACTCTAAAAGGGAAAGGGGAGGGAATTGGGCCTTGCGCCACATGTTCCCTGAATCCAGTGCCCACCTCCAGGGATTCTGAGAACACTTGTGGACATGGCAACTGCAAGCAGCATGACTTTTAAACCCACAAGCAGGGCCATACATGAGGCTGACAGTCACGTGATTCCTTACTCAACCTAATTTGAAAAGATAAACAGTCACACAAACCAATAATGAAGTTGTTTGCTAGCCAAGCAGAAGTCTTAATGAGATACTTCAGATTAATAGTTTGCTACAGTGATGAGGAAGGGGACACGGGTGGCGCTGTGGGTTAAACCACAGAGCCTAGGACTTGCTGATCAGAAGGTCGGCGGTTTGAATCCCCATGATGGGGTGAGCTCCCGTTGCTCAGTCCCTGCTCCTGCCAACCTAGCAGTTCGAAAGCACGTCAAAGTGCAAGTAGATAAACAGGTACCGCTCCGGCGGGAAGGTAAACGGCGTTTCCATGCACTGCTCTGGTTTCGCCAGAAGCGTCTTAGTCATGCTGGCCACATGACCCGGAAGCTGTATGCCGGCTCCCTCGGCCAGTAAAGCAAGATGAGCACCGCAACCCCAAAGTTGGTCATGATTGGACCTAATGGTCAGGGGTCCCTTTACCTTACAGTGATGAGGAAAGGCAAGTGTCCCACAGAGCCCCACTCCTCTCCAGCACTAAATGGAGCCGTTAAACTTGTGCCAGCCTCATAGAAATCTGTTTTAGCTCCTGACATGGACTCTTCCTCTTTCCTTAACCATCTCCATATTTGATGCTTCATGGGAAGAGAACAACAGCTTAAAGTTAAAAGCTTTTAATGTCCAGATTTTAAGGTTCTTGGGGAAAGGGTCATAGCTCAAGTGGTAGAGCAGTTGCTCTGCATGCAGATCCCAGGTTCAGTCCCCATAATCTCCACATAGAGCTGGGAATAGCACCCGTCTGAAACACTGGGAAGCCAAAGCTCAATGGACCAATGGCCTTTCTCTGCATGAAGCAGCTTCCTATGTTCTTCTCTTATTCAAGGTTTCTCCTGGCGCACCGTCTGAGAAAGATGCTCTGCAACCTGGGCGCAACCTTGTGGCGTCTGGTTATGCCCTCTATGGCAGTGCCACCATGCTTGTTCTTGCTCTCGAAAGTGGTGTCAACTGTTTCATGCTTGATCCGGTAAGGAATGCTGTTATGGCCTATGAAAATATTATTGTTTGTTGTCATGCTTTTTAAAGAAATATTTTTATCGTTTTATACAAATGGGAAATGAGTTTATTCTTAGGGAAATTAATAGAGCTTATTCCACCGTAAAAATGTCAAGTGAAGTGTTACTTTTTAAGGACCAAAATATGCATCTGTGCATCAAACAAACGGAGGGCTTGCAAATACTTGCAATCTTTCAAATCTTTTTTATTTTAAGTAAAATGAAAATCAAAAAATACAGGGCTGTTGTAGGACAAACAAGATATAAATTGTACATAATTTTCAACATGCCAGATAATTGGAAGCAGTTGGTGCCTTTAAAACGCAAGTCACTAACCAGTGGTCCTCCAGATCTAGGATTCAACTCCCATCAGTCACAGCCACCACAGCAAATGGTCAGAGATGATGGAAGTCATAGGCCAACAACATCTGGAGGACCAAAGATTACCCAACTCTCCTCTAGAAAAGAACAACAACAACAATTTTATTACTTATACCCTGCCCATCTGATTGGGTTTCCCCAGCCACTCTGGGCAGCTTCCAGCAAAATATAATAAAATGTCAAACATTTAAAACTTCCCAATACAGGGGTGCTACATATCCTATTTGCCCTGCCAAGTCACTCCCACCATTGCTCAGCTCCATTCATGCAGAGCTCCTTCAGTCTCTTCTACTTCAGCACCATCCGTGGATAGCTATCAGCCAGGATATCTAGACATTCCATAGTCAGATGTTATATCATTCAGCCTGGACACTGAGATCCAGCACCAAGGGCCTTCTGGCGCGAGAAGTGAAGCTACAGGGAACCAGGCAGGGGGCCTTCTTGGTAGTGGCACCCACTCTATGGAACACCCTCTCATCAGATGTCACGGAGATAAGTAACTATATAACCTTTAGAAGGCAGCCCTGTATAGGGAAACTTTTTAATGTTTAATGTTTTGTTATGATTTTATATATGCTGGAAGCCGCTCAGAGTGGCTGGGGCAACCCAGTCAGATGGGTGGGGTACAATTATTATTTTTAAGCTCTGAATAGCAGATAGGAAGAACAAGGTGCTAGCCAGCCTGTTACTTGTGTTACAAAAAAGGAGCAATGCAGCAGCGAGCTGCAGCTGGCTGGAAAGCCAAACAGGCTGTTGATATTTGGGACTGTACCATGGGAACCAAGGGACAGTCTATTCACTGTACTGAGCACCGGATGTTAGCTCAGAGTGTCATCTGACCTGTACTGGAAGTACAGGGGTGGAGTCTCTCTCTCTCTGCTGTTGGTGTTTGGAGAGTGCAGACGTGTTTCTCTGTACTGCTGCAAAGACAGAAATAAAGGCATGTAAATACATTTCTGTCTGTCTCTTTCCCCTCCCTGGGGAAGGCAGGGAGGAGGGAAGAGTGGTGTGTTCTTCTCACGTTTGAGGAGGATCGCCGATAGAGACCTCGCCTGTATCCTGCCGGGAGTCGCAGATGGGGAGGTCAACAAGGAACTCAAGCCGGGTGCCTGGAGAGTGGCAAATTCCTCTGACAAGGCTTGAGATTTCCGACAACTTGCAGGTGTCAGTAGGGGGCCCTGGATTCCATCATAGTGGCCTACTGAGTGCAAACCCAGTGTACACTTTGTGTGCAGCTTCACTAAAGAGCTGGTGCTTGCACTGTCTTGGTTCCTAAAAATATCCCAAACTTGAACTGCTCTCATAAGGACAAAAAGAAAGAAAAAAGAGCTGACTAATTCCCTACCCCCAATTATCCAATATAAGCTTTGCATGTCCTGCAGGTTGTTTAATAAGACACAGCAGCATAGAAAACAGAGGTCATTATCCCCACAAAATGCAAGCGATCCTGAAAAGTGATTATGCATCATATTTGAATTAAGACTTCCAGGAAATTTAAACCCTTTTGGTACATGAAGGCTGCCTTTCGTTTTAGCACTAGTGTGTAGGATGGCTAATCACGATGCTCCAGGTGTTGCTGGACTCGCCTCCCATCATTCCTGATAATTGGCCACGTGAGATTGGGCAGATGTGAGATGGAACCCAACAACATCTGGAGAGCCACTGGCTAACCACACATTTAAGGAGCTTGGAATTTAAGGCAGCAGGTTTTCCTCAGCCTTGTTTTGAAATGGCTACTATCTTCTGTTCATCTACATCTCAACAAAACCATGTTAACAGATGTTCTTGTACACTTTCAGATTGCATCTGATGTCTTAAAGAGTAAGTGGGGTGCTCACGTTTGTGTGTGTGCGCGTGCGTGTCAGAAAGAGAGGCACCTTAAACACCCTAGAATCTTTTCATCTTTGCGCTTCTACAATAGAAAGCATGTTTCAACATAGCTGAGCCATGCAGCTTCAATTAAAATTGCTTTCTAGATGAAGCAAGGCTGCATAGCCTTGCTTCGGTTTTTCCATGTTTGTTCAGTTTAAAATAACTGGAGTTTATTTTCTATTGTTAGAGCCCAGCACTCTCCAATATGTATATCTCAAGTAGTTGCATGTCCTTTACTTTATTTTTGTTTATTTTTTAGCAGCTAGACTGTTAAGTTCTATGTATGTAGTAGCATTTTTTCTTCAAACAACTGTGAAGAAATGACAGTGTGGTCATTGCCTACAAATGGTTTCATGAGCATCCTAGTTTCAACAGGGTGAGATGGATAAAGGCTGCTGCAAACTGTTTTGAGGCCTTGTCCTAGTAAACAGGATATTGGAAAAGGTATTCCTAAGTGCTTGAAGTTTCCCGCCCAAAAATTTATATACTGCTTTTATCAGAAAGGAACACAAGGCAGTTTACAAGAGAAAACAAAATTAAACAATATAGAATACAAAATGGATAAAACATCAAAATCCATAAAACCACTTTCCACTCTACGCACACAAATTCCACATTCACTAACTAACCTGTAATTCAAGTCAACCTGTGCATATTCATCAACCTTGCAACACACACACACCTTTCACGCTCAACAATTACAGATCCCAACAGTCCATACTACAACCCCGGCAGCCTAACACGCTAAGAGACAAAAAGCAAATTTAATCTGTGACTCCACCAAACCCAGTTAAAACCTCACGCTCCTTCACATAGGGCTCTTGTTAATACCTTCACAAGGGAATTGCAGTGAACTGGATGCACTTGGTAAATATGCTCTGGCTGGTCCTCATTTGTAGACATGCACTATTTTGCCTGTATTAACTTGTCCGGCACTGATTCACATGGTGGTATTTTTTGTTTTGTCTTGTAAATGACGAATGCAATTTACTCAGGAATAAAGTGTATGCTGTACAAATGATAAGGCTTGCTTTTTTTTTCTTATGCTAGGCCATTGGGGAATTCATTTTGGTCAACAGGGATGTAAAAATAAAGAAAAAGGGAAATATCTTCAGCCTCAACGAGGGATATGCTGCATACTTTGACCCTGCTGTCACAGAATATCTCAAGAATAAGAAATTTCCACAGGTAAGCTTTCACATCCTGCAAAGAAATTTGCTGTCAAGATATTCCGGAAGAGAACATTTCTTTTAGTCCGTATATATTTGCTTTATATAACTTCACAGTGAGTGGGACCCTCACCAGTGCGTTGGGTCAAAAGCACCTTTCTCCAAGAAAAGAGGCTCCTCTGGATCCAACCCAATCTTTTTTGTACCTAGCTTAGAAACAATTTTATGGGTACAAAATTAACCCATGGATATAGCCATTGTGTCATGTCCAGAGAACCCCAAGACTTGGTTTGAACATTGGAAGTTTCCTGGTGTGAAAACTCTCCTTAGGAAAATGCATGGGAATGTTGGAATTCTGCCTTGGTCAGAGGAATGTGCCACGCCGTAGGCACCGGCTGAATTCCTTGTAGACCTCCCCCTGCGACTCCCGGCAGCAAAACAAGCGAGGTCTGTAATCGGCGATCCTTCCCAGATGTGAGAAGAACACACCATTCCTTCTCTCCCCCCTTTGTTATCCCCAGGGAGGGGAAAGAACCAGACAGAAATGTATCTACATACTTTTATTCCTGTCTCTTACAGCAGTACAGAGAAACATGTCTGCACTCAACAGCAGTGGAAAAAAAAACTCCACCCATGTACTTCCAGTACGGGTCACATGATACACACTGAGCTAACATCCGGTGCTCAGTACAGAATGGACTGCCCCTTTCTTCCCATGGCAACAGTCACAAACATCCTGTCTGGCCTTCCAGCCACCTGCAGCTGACGAAGCTGCTAAAGCTTTTGCTTGCTGCCGCATTGGTCCTTTTTGGTAACAGGGAAGGTGTGTGAATTGTTACCTGCACACAGTACTCAGCTTCACGCCGTTTATAAGTACAGTAGTACATTGGTTGTTGAACGGCTTGGCTCCCAAACAAATAAGCTCCCGAACGCTGCAAACCTGGAAGTAAATGTTTTCATTTCTCGGAAGCCGAATGTCCGACTTCTGTGGCTTCCGATTGAGCGCAGGAAGCTCCTGCAGACAATCGGAAGCCACACCTTGTTTTTTGAACGGTTCCGGGAGTCGAACAAACTCCCAGAATGGATTAAGTTTGACAACCAAGTTACCACTGTAATGTCTTGTAATTTCTGATAGGCAGTAGTAAACACAATACAATAGGCACATGAGTGATCATTGCACAGACTAATTGGCTTGCTTTTCCTACAGCTTAGGAACGTTGTAATTTTGTTGCAGTCTGCACAGATAGCGTGCTTCAGCATTTACTGATTCCTTGTCTTCCTGTGTGACTTAGAGGCATGACTGACATTTGCATGGCTGGCTTTCCTATAGTGAGCCTAGTGGTGGCCTAGGCAAAAGGGCTTCCATTTATTGGGAACACCTCCGGTCCTTCCCATTGGATGCTACAGCACCCAACCAGGAAGCTGCCATCTGGACCCAGCCTGGGACAGAAACAGCTGCTATCCATTTCGCATCAGTCTGGGGGATGTAGAACTTCAGAACGCTTATACAATATTTCACCAAACTTCTCTTCTAGGATGGAAGCGCTCCCTATGGCAGCAGATACATAGGTTCCATGGTTGCTGATGTACATCGTACCCTGGTGTATGGAGGAATCTTCCTATATCCAGCCAATTCAAAGAGCCCCAAGGGAAAGGTAACATAGCTAGCACATGCCTATTTTTTTACAAGAATTCATCATGTGATGCTTCTATTTTCTTCATGTTTTACAACTGAATGTCCTTCTAAACTACATGTTTAGTTATCAAAGTCTGGGCACTCTGGTCAAGGTCATAGGAAGGCACTGTTATATTGAACAAAAGGCAGGGAGAACTCATGCTTTCCCTTTGTAAGTTGAGCGGGAGAACTGTCCATCATCATTTGGCTTCCCCCAGTACGTATCTGGCTTCTCTGCTATGCAAGATAAGACACCATTGAGCAGCGCTGTGATGGTGTAACATCCAAAGAACTGGGTGATGCTCCCAACCAAAAGCGCAGGGAGTTCTGGGGAAGTGAACTGCTCTGAGACCTCCAGGTAGAGGCTGGTATAGAAATTAAATAAATAAATTAAAAGTGCACCTGGACAAAAAAGTAAATAGTAAGGGGCTTATCACATAAGTAGAGCACCCATTCTAAAAGGCACAAAATGGGGCTCGGTGGATCATTATGTTGCCCTTTTCCAGGCAAGGATTTACTGAAATAAGTGGTAGGTAAAATGTCAGCAATCCTTGGGAAAGATCTCTGCCCCTTTGTGTGCTGGATCAGAGGCTCCTGAATGAAATACGCTTGGGCTAGGCTGTTATCTATAATCACCAGCTGGATTTCTCTCCCCTTGCTAATTAGGTTAATACTGGTTGCAATACTTTTTGGCACCACTCCTTTAGGCGCTCAGCTTTATTTCTCTCACACACCCTGTCCCAAATCGCCTGTGACATACAGAGCTTTCCCTGTCGCTGGGTTCGGGGAACTTAAAGCTAAATTTTTATGAGCTTACAACTTAAACTGGGGCTAAACTAGATATGACACACTAGATACATGAATAGGGGTATCCTATTGGGGGAGAGGGACGCAGGTGGCGCTGTGGGTTAAAGCCTCAGCGCCCAGGACTTGCCGATTGAAAGGTTGGTGGTTCGAATCCCTGCGGCGGGGTGCGCTCCCGCTGCTCGGTCCCAGCGCCTGCCAACCTAGCAGTTCGAAAGCACCTCGGGTGCAAGTAGATAAATAGGGACCGCTTACCAGCGGGAAGGTAAACGGCGTTTCCGTGTGCGGCTCTGGCTCGCCAGATGCAGCTTTGTCACGCTGGCCACGTGACCCGGAAGTGTCTCCGGACAGCGCTGGCCCCTGGCCTCTTGAGTGAGATGGGCGCACAACCCCAGAGTCTGTCAAGACTGGCCCGTACGGGCAGGGGTACCTTTACCTTTATTGGGGGAGAGTTCTTGTTTTCATTTGCTAGTATGTTATATATATTTTTGTTTTTCTATATTGTAAACCACTCTGTGATGTACCAAGTTTCCTGCAGGAATTTAATAAACAAAATTTAAAAATTAAAGTGCTTAGAGTGCCCCAACCCCCTGGTGTTAAACATACTCTGCAATCAGTAAACTAGCACAGCAGGGAGTGAGCTGGAATCTTTGTTCTGATGGCTAGTTCTTCTAGTTTTGCAGGAAACGTGGTACACGAGGGAATAAATAAAAAATGGCATCCCCTGCCTGTGATCTGAAATGGTACAGTCCACCGCTCAGGATTCTACCACTTCATTCCGGATAAACTAAAACTGGGAGATTTGGAAAACACTATGTATCTGACATATGAGACCGCAGCAAGACTAAACAGCTTAATTGTTGAATTGCCAGTTTTGATATCTAGTATCATTACAGTGGTACCTTGGGTTAAGTACTTAATTCGTTCCGGAGGTCCGTTCTTAACCTGAAGCACCACTTTAGCTAATGGGGCCTCCTGCTGCCGCCGCGCCACTGGAGCACGATTTCTGTTCTCATCCTGAAGCAAAGTTCTTAACCCGAGGTACTATTTCTGGGTTAGCGGAGTCTGTAACCTGAAGCGTATGCAACCACTGTATAAGGAACAGAATATTCTGCTCCACAAAAGAGCAACCATTATTGAGTTGCATTCAGTTTTCAATGTTTTTTCTAACATGGCATTCAAGTATAATCTCAGACTTCCAACAATTGAGAAGAAAGTGCAGTGGTTTCTACGGCAAACTCTTTCCCAACTCTTAACTGGGCAAGGGAAGGACCTGTGTTTATTCAGCCCAAAACTGATCTGAACTACATTTCAATGCTTGCTCCAGCCTGTAGATAAGAGGCAGTTACTCATTTACACAGAATGTCACAAACAGGACCTTTTCCTCTACTTATGAGCAAAGCAGTACTACTACTGTTAATAGGCTTTGTCCTCTTGCATAGTTTGGTTGACCAGCTGTGCATTTACCTGTGTACCTTTCCCCCAAGAACTCACACTGATATACATCGTTCCCACCCTTCTCTCCACTCTCCCAACCCAATTTTTATCCTTATAATATCCCTGTGAATTCAGTTAGCCTGAGAGATAATGACTAAATAAATATCATTTATTGAACCTCAGGGCTGAGTGAGGACTCTAACCTGGGTCTCTCTGCAGTTCTGATTCAACCAACTAACTCAGAAATATGGAAGTTATGGCCCTTCAGATGCTGTTGGACCAGAACTACCATAATCCCTGACCATTGGGCCATGCTGTGCTGTCAACAAGTCCAACAAGAACTGGCTGCAGCTTCTCCATTCCTGCTGTAACTTCAGCCCTTCCAACTGACCTGATATTCCTGGTTTCTGACTTGATCCCAAAATGTCCCACGTTTCCCTTATCCTCCATGTCTCAGGGGACAATTAAAAGCAGTGAGTGCAAGTGCAGAAATGGAAAATAAAATCCCTGCACCAAATGAAGGAAATGGTGACGCTGGCATACAAAGCCTTTCCTATAATTTCGAAGGAAAAGGTCGCCAGTCCACTTTAAAAGTCTCTCATCGCAATGCTGCTGCAACCAGACATTTCTTAGGAAACACGGGGAGTGTTGAGTCCTTTATTGCAAATGGATTCTGACACTGTATACTCAGAAGGAAGCCCCATTGTATTCAATGGAGCTTACTCCCAAGTAACTGGGTCAAGACTGGGCAGTCTTACATGGCCATCTGAAGCATTTTGACTCAGACCTATGTCCCATTGAGTTTCATAGGATTTACCCTCTAGTATGTTCCTAATAAATCTCACAGTTTCTGTCATCATCATCATCATCCCACCTTTTTCCTTGACAGGGACTCAAGGCAGCTTATCGCTAAAATTTTGTATCATTCCCTTTATCTGTGGAAGGTGTTGTACATGATCCCTTCCCTTACATTTTTTCTTTACACCAGTCCTGTGACAGGTGAGGCAGAGAGGTTGCAATTGGCTTAAAGTGACTGATGTTGATGTGTCTGTGTGCGTGCGGTGAAATCAAACATGGGAGAAGCTTCCAGATGTAGAATAGGATGTCCCTATACTCATCAGAGAAATGTTGGAGGAAATGTAACTATGATATCACACTGCCTCTCTAAGCATAAACATGGAATGAAAACCTCAGTTTCCTACCTGCACCAATGCTACCATTAGAAGCATGGTTGTTGAGGAGCAATCCCCTTTGGACACAATGGAACTTATTTCTGAGTAATCATGTGGACATTTGCAATGTAGAAAACTTGTGCAGAGAGCACTATACAACTGTAGCACACTCTGCTTGTGAGTATAGCATTTGGCTCAAGTGCAGTGCTGATGCCTGATCTGTTATTTTTAACATATGTAATTCCAGCTGAGGCTCCTCTATGAATGCAACCCCATGGCTTTTATCATCGAGAAGGCTGGAGGTCTTGCAACAACAGGCAAGGAGGCTGTCTTGGACATAGTGCCTGAAAACATTCACCAGCGTGTGCCTATTGTCTTGGGGTCTCCAGACGATGTGCAGGAATACCTAGCCATGGTCAAGAAGCATTCAGCTAAATGAGGAGAGGGCGGCTGCATCTGCCATTGGAATGCCTTTCAACTGGACCAAAGACCATAACTGTGCAAAACTACGGACTGAAGCAAATTTATAGAATGCAAAAGAGCCATTACTTCAATATGCATAAAAAGCAAACTCAATGCATTTTGCTGTGCCATTAAAAAAAATAATATAAAAAGCTGTTTCATTTGTAACTTACACAGTAGGCGGCTTGCAATTTCAGGGCAGATCAGAGGGATACATGGGTAGTCTGAATAAACTAGAATGTTTATGATGTGAGTGATGGGTTAATCCAGAACATGGGTGGAAACTGTTATGGCCTCTTTTTATTTCAGCTCACATGCAGCACAGTTAATAGTGGTCATCTCCAGCTTTGGGAGAAGAAGCACAGAATTATACTGCTACAGCTAAAGTTATACCCCACCCTTAGGCAACTGGGATAGAGCTACCCTATTCTGTACAACCAATCATTTCAATTGCCCTAAACACTGGTTCAATTTACACATAACACAAAGCCAAACCATGGCTTAGTGTGCCCATGTGGGTTCCTGGATGAAGGATCATGGCTGTATTCATATGTGCACACACGTTGTTCCTTTAGGGCAGCAATTGCCAAAGGGAGGTAATAAGACAGAGGATACTGTGCTGTGAAATATCTATGGTCAATATTACTCCTAGTTCGATAGTTGGAATTTAGTGGTAGATCCCAAATGAAAAAGTTGATTCATCTGTTTAATGGGATATGTCAGCCACAGCTACAATTCAGTTCCATTTCTATATTAGCCAAAGGCCGTAACAGAATATAGAACACAATGTAAAACAATAAAACCCTAGTCATACAAACAAGTTAACTAATGTAGTTTTCATTCCAGCAGTTATAGCAGTTCACATTTTAAGGCTGTACTGCATGAGAGTTAGATAAATGTGTTAAATGGTGAATTGCATTTGTTGTTGATACCTAGACTTTGTTCAGACCACTGTTCTGCACAGTTTCTCCCAACTTCATGATCACATCAAGATTCCTCTTTTGTGCTGTGATCTGATCAGTGTGCGTAGGTACAGGTAACTGAAAGCTACTTCAAACTCACACACATACTAAATCAGTTAAACCAGAAGACGGGTAGCTCTAGATAGGCAGTGGTGTCCATAAAATAAATGGAGAAATCTGTTAATCTCTACAAGCCACACAGAAATCAACACACATTTTAGTTTCTCCTTTGCTTTCTGTAGAGAGGAAAGCATAAGAAACTCATCCTCAAAGGAAATTTCAAAACAAATGATCACCTAGAGCAGCATTTGCCACACCGGTTACTGTCCTTCCAAGTGACTAAAGAACTTTGGCATATGGTGAAAGGTCAGTGTCTCTCATTACAGACGGTGTCAGTAACACGGACTACTTGCATCTGCATTCACTTGGAAGAAAATAGCATCTCATAGGAGCTGCTTTAGCCCATTGGATAATGGAAATAAGTAATGAGTTGTATTCTATACAGGTGGAATACAGTATATAAATCCAAGATATGCATCAAAGAGAGAGACGCCTAACCTCCATGGGTTCCTTGTGTCCCATATTCTCTGGGGCTCCTCCATTTTTGCAGTACAGCAATGCCACCCCCATGTGTGTATGTAGGAAGATGGGTGTGCCTCAATGTGAATGAGAAGAATGTGGGCCAGTGGTAAAGGGAACTTCATGTGTGACTAGGCATTAAGGAAGAACTGGGCCATGTTTTCAAAGCCCACTCTTCTCTGGCCTTAGGAACGAATAATAGAATTGAACGATGTTAAGCAGTTTTCATTCTTAATACATTTTCCATAGCATTTTCATGAAGTAAATAACTGGAAGGCTGCAGACAGAAAATGGACCTTATCAGAAAATTGCATTTATGGACCACTCTTAAAACTCAGTAGGCCTTCACCTCATGACTGACTACACAAAAGCACAACCCAAATGCTGGTAGATACAATGGTGTGAATATGAGACAAGGATGCAGTCTTAATCCATATTCTATTTAATTGTTCCATAGAGTTTAGTGTTGTTGGTTGTAGGTTTAATAAGCTCCTTGAGAACTGCAGGATTTGACGGCACATTAAGCTGCAAATACCATAATAATCTGCAACAAACAGGAATTACTTCTAAGTAAACATAAAATATGGCTGAAAAATGTTCTAGTTGGGAAATGCCAAACTTATCGCTGCACTTCGATAGTATATGCCAACATACATACAAGGTAAGCATCTTTAATATCATTCCTTCTTTATTCTTACAATTCAGCTTTGCAAGCCACTAGACCAAGGTACCCCCAAGCTTTTAAAGACTTTATGGTGTGCTTTGGTCACATTTCACTATTGGGTTCCAACTGGAAGATGATTCTTACCACGGGTGACAAAATAAATAGAATCATTCAGTTTGTGGAGTTCAAGGGCCACCAGATTGGAATCAACACAGAAATGGGTGTCCAGTTTGTAACATCATTGCTACCATTCTACAATAACGCTGTTTTGTTAAAAAGATACGGTACTTCAGTGTCGTAAGAGAAGGGGAACAGAAACCATAATGAAGAGCAAGAGCACTCCACAAGTCTACAGTAGATCCTCCTTAGGTGCTTTTGGATATTGCTAAATCATCACAGGCACAACTTTCCTCTTGCCAAGCTAAAATTAGAATTGCTTTGGGCCAGTTTCAAGACTCTGGGAAAGCTTTTCATTTGCCATTCTGCCCTTCTTACACTGCTACTGCTGACTCCATTCTCAGGCTGATGCTTTAATCCTGCCCTGGATATTCTATTTATTTTGCTAGCCAATGAAACAAGGCAAAACACACGCAACACATTTTATTTGGTTCATTTAATTTATATCCTGATTTTCAGTACCAAAATATATATGTAAAAGCAGGACGCAATTCTGCAAATCAGTGGTGGGCAACCCATCAGTCCACAAGACAAATTAGGCCCACCAGCCCAGTCCATTTTGGCTGAACCACAACCACCTTTTCTGCACTTGACATCACAGTGTTATGAGGGTGTGTTTGTTTGTTTTTGCAGAGGAGTAGTCTGTATGCGAGATAGTGAGAAAGCGAAAGCCTGAGTTTAGAGTTGAAAGTTGCAGTAACAGTGGCGTAGCGTGGGCTGTCAGCACCCTAACCCATGGATTTGCGCCCCCTAACCCTAACCCCCAGATGTTGCGCCCGGTGCGACCGGCCCCCCCTGCACCCCCCACGCTACGCCACTGTGCAGTAATCAGGGCCAGAAGCAACAGCAAGCTGGAAAGTCAGAGCAACACTTGAGAGCAGTGTTTGTGGTCTGTTTGAATCCAAGGCTGTGGCTATGGAAGAAGCAATACCTTTTTGAGATGTAGGCTTTGGTTGTAAAGGTAAAGGTAAAGGACCCTTGACAGTTAAGTCCAGTCACGAACGACTCTGGGGTTGTGGCGCTCATCTCGCTTTACTGGCCGAGAGAGCCGGCGTTTGTCCGCAGACAGTTTTTCCGGTCATGTGGCCAGCATGACTAAGCCGCTTCTGGCGAACCAGAGCAGCGCACGGAAACACCGTTTACCTTCCTGCCGGAGCGGTACCTATTTATCTACTTGCACTGGCGTGCTTTCAAACTGCTAGGTTGGCAGGAGCTGGGACCAAGCAACGGGAGCTCACCCCGTCGCGGGGATTTGAACTGCCGACCTTCCAATCGGCAAGCCCTAGGCTCAGTGCCGCCCGCACTCTGTTTGTACATATGTGTAAATAAACCATATATCAAAAACATTACAGACACAAACTCTAGGTAACGACCTGGAACCTCACACTGCTCTGTGAAACAATAGAATTCCAGGCACAGGAAAGTTCAACCTGGAACAATTCAAAAAGGAACTCAACCCATAGCTGCAATTGCTTTGTAGCTGTGGCTCAAATTCGGCACTTACTGAATTTGGCACCTTACAGACAGGTGCCTAATGTGCCACTTTAGATGATATGGGTTGTGTTCTCATTATATATTTCATGAGTGGGAAAGTAGCTAACCCCCTGTGGTTCACTTTGGCAGACAGAGCTGTCCAGGTGTCACTCACCAGTTGTCCTAAGATTCTTCCTTTGCAGGCTGAACTTTAATTCAATGCTTCAAGCTGCAGCTTGAAGTTTCAGTCATGCGATGTCACATGGCCCGAAAGAGGGTTAGCCACTTCTGGATGCACTTCGAATTTAATGACTCACTGCAAACAAACAATACTGGGGTAAATGATAACAACATTAGTATGATGCGCTCCAATTAGCAGACTCCAACCCTAATTCTGACACCCACCTTTTGTACCAACTGCAGTTTCCAAATTGTCTTTAAAGGCACACCCACATAAATGTATTACGGTAGTGAAGCTTACTTGCAGGACATAAGTAGGGCATGAGTAACTGAGGCCAGGTTGATTTTCTCCAGGAAAGAGACCAAGTCATCCAGGCAGCTGGTAAACCAGCCAAACTACATAGTTGGTGAGCATGTGATTGGCAATGGTCTTATTGGCAATAAATGCCACTTGTATTCTGTGGATTGATCGTCCTCGTTCACGTAGCTAACTTGCATCACATATACTGCTTATCAGGTAAAGATGTGGGTGGCGCTGTAATCTAAACCGCTGAGCCTCTTGGGCTTGCTAATCAGAAGGCCAGTGGTTTGAATCCCCGTGACGGGGTGAACTCCCGTTGCTTGGTCCCTGCTCATGCCCACCTAGCAGTTTGAAAGCACGCCAGTGCAAGTAGATAAATAGGTACTTCTGCAGCAGGAAGGTAAACAGTGTTTCCGTGCGCTCTGGTTTCTGTCACGGTGTTCCGTTGCGCCAGAGGCAGTTTAGTCATGCTAGCCACATGACCCGGAAAGCTGTCTGTTGATAAACACTGGCTCCCTCGGCTACACGGCAACCCCAGAAGCACCGCAACCCCAGAAGTCCTTTACCTTTTTTTTTGTTACTTTTTATCACTGACATTTTCCCATTAGAAGGACAATTATTGTTCTGAGAATTTTAATTTCTACAAAAATCATCTAGATAAAATCTAAGGGGAAGGGGGACAGCAAGGGGGGGATTCAAAGCAGTTCACATAAAATGGTATAAAATATTCATTAAAATACAAATAAAAATGCAACAAAACACTAAACAAAAAATTATCAAAATATAGTTAAAATAAGTTTGAAAAACAAATGTACGTAATTACATAGTTGGGTAGGCTTGCCAAACCACCTTTTTTTTTTTTTTAGCCGGCATTGAAGGTTAAGATTAAGATTAATAGGATCTCTTGGCAGACTGGAAAATTCAGAGGAGTTGCACTGCCCATCTATTCCAAGCCTGTAAGTCACATGGGCTCAGGAACCTTTTACTAAACCGCTTCTCGCATGCAAGCCAACTGCTTCTTCTTAAAATAAAACGGCCACTGAACAGCAGCAGCACTGCGGGTGCAAAGGAACTGCTAAATTCTAGTGAAGAAAACAGACCCTTTCCACCAGCCAAGATGTCGGACAGAAGCCCCTTTGAAACGGACATGTTAACCCTTAACCGATATGTCATGGAGAAAGGACGGCGGGTTAAAGGGGCCACAGGAGAACTGACTCAGCTGCTGAACTCGATGCTCACTGCCATAAAGGCCATCTCTTCAGCGGTTCGGAAGGCAGGCCTTGCTCATATGTGAGTTGCACAGAATTGGGGAGGATAAGAATTGTTTTAAATATAAAAGGGTGTGTGCGCGTAAGCATTGGGGATTCCTTCTTTTAAACACAGCATGAAGCTTTTAAACTAAATGGCATGGCCAGAATATCAGTATGGGAATTCCATGGGCCTGGAATGAAAGGCGGCTAGTATCGCAGTCACGGTGTATGTTAAATTACAGAAACTCCACAATCAAATGGTCACTGATTTTAGTTTGGCCAAAGTTTTAAGAATAACTACTGCAGCAGCTAACCACTGACTGCTTTAATAATGGGAGTGGCAGCACCTGTAATTACCTGTATTACTATATACTTTTAAAGAAATGGGAATAGGCTGCTTTTCTTGTGTGCCCCATTTCTGTTGCCATCAAGGTCAAACAAGAAGGTCAAGCAGTTAATTTGGCTTAAGGAGCATTCAGAATTTACACAGTCTGAAGTGATTGGAATGGCACTGCCTTCATTCAGCATGGACATACATTTTGGCCATTGTATAGAAACCCACTCTTATAAAATTCATATTAAAACGAGTGACTCATTTCTTCATCTCATGCATAAATTTTAAAACGAAATTGTCACCACAACTCTAAGTGGCACTATACAAAATGTGAGAACCTCAGAGAATAGTATACAAAACATGCAGTTATTACAAATCTTTATTCAGAAGCATATCCCATTATGTTCAGTGGTACTTAACTCCAGTTGCTAGACTACAGTTCCTATCATTGCAGATTACCATTGGCTGGTGCTGACGTGAGCTGTAGTCCAACAACATCTGAAGGATATATCCTTTCTGGTTAAAGAGTTATAATTAACATTATGACAATGTTAAATGTAAGCTAGTATAAAAACAGCTTTCAGAGAGCATACTCCGATTATTAGTTTTGTTTGGTTGGCTCTCCCATTAGGCTGGAAACATACCGCCAAGGAGAATCTTTGTTACACAGTAATTTTAACCGTTCCTTGCTTTTGTTCAGCTGCAATTATATATGGAAGTTTCCCCACTAGGAATTTTGTGTGGAATTGCCATCCTTCGTTTATTCCATGGGAACCCTATCCCATCATTGTGTTCCTGTGTTTTAGCTGTGATTCTTCCGGCCCATGGGGGTCGTTTAACCGGCCCATGGCCCCCCGCCGCCCGCTCGGTCGGCTCCCATGCTCCACGCTACACCGGCGTGGAACAGAACAGGGACCGCCTTCCATGATGCTGGTTGGCTTCCCATTGGTTGCAGGAAGTTCCTTCAACCAATGGGAAGCTGTGCACGCCTCCTCTGCACCAGAAGGAGTGCTGGAAATAGCGCTTGCGCATGTGTGTGTGTGTGTGAGCACACTCTGGCTCACCGCAGCGTCTGTAGGACCGTGAACCAGCTCAAGCCACAAAAACTTTGCCGACCCCTGCTCGGGAGCTAGGGTCTCAGTCCAAAGAGGACAAAGCTTTTTACAAAAATATCCAAGAATTCAAGATGCAGCATGATCTCAGCAAGCCAAACTCAAGGGAACTCACTCTGAAACTCACCTACAGATGGTACTTAACACCACAGAAACTGGAGCTGATACACCCAGGAACCTCACCAAGATGTTGGGGAGGCTGCACTTCCACATGAACATACCTCCACCTGTGGCGGGAATGCCCTAAAATCCAACCCTTCTGGACAGCAGTCCTACAAGAGATATGCAAAATAACTAAACAGGTATTAGAACTCACCCCAGAACTGGCCTTCTTGAACATCTTCCAAGATCATAATGACCACTCATATTATACAGAGCTTATAACCCATCTACTCTCAGCAGACAGAAGCCTCATAGCCAGACATTCGTGACACCTGTCAGAAGTAAGCCTGAACCATAACTGTCTGGGAAATGACCTTGCTAGAAAAGCTAACCAATAAACTGAAATTGACACAGGGACAAATAAAAGAGGACACCTTCACCCCAGTATGGCTCCCCTTTATCACATACACAGCCCAACAAGACAACAAGAAGAATCCACCGACAGCATATGAATCAATCTGGCTTACCTGACCCAACAAGCCCCCGCCTCACAAATGCAAAGGAACCCCACTACAGCCTACCACACCCTGCCCCCCAATCCCTCTCACTACCAAGGAAATGTAATAAATGAATAGAAAGAGAACCTACCTAGTTGACACTGACACAAAACCCCAAACATACACTAAAGAAAAGAATATAAGCCTCACCCCCCTCTTCTTCCCCCAACCTTATACTGGACTCAACACTAATGTCTCACTATTTGTAAGAAAGACTGTACCACCTGAAAAAAGGCACAATCTTTTGTAAACCAAGGAAATCTTCAATAAAAATAAATCTTAAAAAACAAGCCAAACTCAAGCACAGAGAATCAGTCTAGGGCCAAAACATTATCCGGAAGCAAGGTCAGAAAACCTCCCATCTCTGTCTCACAGGGAGCTCAGCCAGGCAATGGAACTGTAAGCAGAAACAAAGAACCAGAAAACTGCATTGTTTCCAGCAAAAGGAAGACTCTAGGAGGAGGCCTTAAATACTTCCTAAACCACTCTCTAGCCACAGCAGCTAACTGTGAAGGACCATCAGGCACTCCTTGCTCTTGAGTAAACCCCATACTCGGGGGTAGACTGGTAACTCTGGGTCTGTAGACATTACACTGTGCTCTTTGGTCTTTACCTGAAGTTGTTGACCCGGTGCTTTCAAGGAGCTATTCTACCTCCTCTTTTGACAGCTCCAGGGGTTCCTTGTCTGGTATCGACCTAGAGGTCCCTCAGGGGGATCCAGAACACTGGATTTAGGGGGCTCTGTCTGCTCCTCAAGGTTCTGGACCTATGGGGAGTCTGGTTCATCTTTTACCAGACAGCAAAATATCTGTGACTTCCCCCCAACCCCAAGGAATTGAAATAGTAGAAGAATCTCCACAAGTTTACATACCTTTAGCACAACTTCTGTCTTTTTAAAGGGGTGGGTTTTTTTACATGTATCAGGAAAGTGAACCTATCGCAGATCAGCCACACATATTCATTATTTGTAAACAGTGGTTTAAGCTTTTAGGATGAGCCCGACATTATCGTTCTGCATTGTTTTTAATTGTATTTTAACTCTCTTGCAGTTCTGTTTGTACACCACCCCGGCTCTATATTTTATTTAATATCTATATGACATTTGCAATGGGAGCCAATTTTTAAAAGCAACTTTTTAATTATGGCTAACACACTTTTCAGGCTATACAGTAGTCATAAGTGTGTGTGCCAGAGGTGTTTAGTAATAATTAAACATTCAATGAAATAAATAAAGCAGCACCTACCTCAGGGTTTGTAGCGAATGTGTTATGAGCTTCAAATTGCTCCATCCACAGCATGAGTAGAATGTACACACAGGAACTCAATACTGTGGATTGTCAATGGCAATTTTGCTTGCAGCTTGCAGTGGAAGAGCAAAGACGGAGTAAAATAAGTCCTTGTGAAGAGAGAAGTAGGATTGCTAAAACCTAACTCAACACAGGTGTGCACATTGAGTTGAATGCCTGCATGAACTTGATGCCATAAAACCAACACCTGCAGGGCTTACTTCATGTGATCATGACCCCTATTTCCCCAGGGTTTGCAAAAGTTCAAAGAGTTGTACAGTTGTATATGCTAGGGACATTCAAGTGAACAAGTCATGTGTGAATCCACTTTCCCTGCCATACATTTATAATGGTGTTTGCCCACCCCTTCCTTGTCTCTAAAATATTATGAACACTTCCAAATGAAGTAGTATTATCTATTTGTTTTTAGAAATCTGTATGCTGCCCTTCAAAATTTTATTCCAGGGCAGGGTACAACATACTTCACAATTAAAAAATAAAACAATAAAATATGGACATGAAAACTCTAGAGCAGAGTGAAGTCATAAGCTGGAAGCTTGTGAAAGGAAGTAGATACATCTCTTGAGAAATGAATACATGTTGAAGACTAATCGGTCATGCAGCCAAATTGTTATTGTGCTGTTGTTATTACTCCATATTGTCTGCTTCCATTTTTCTCCCACAATATTTTTTTATCTGTTAAGATTGCATTGTCTCTGCTCACTCACACACAAACTATTGTTATCGTGTTTAGAGTCTCAGATCCAGTTCACTGAATCAATGGCGATGTGTCAGTCTTCACGTCCTAAGCATGCTTACCCGAAATCAAATCAATAAGGCTGTCCTCTGAGTGCATAGGAAAGGGCATAGAAACTTCTATTTAAGCTTTCTTCTGCGGTATGAGGAGAATATTTTATCACTGATAGTTGATTCATGTGCTATTACAACCATTGCATCATGATTGTAATTCTCTCTTGACTGTGTTGTGCAAATACAGATTAGGATCACCCATGTATCGTGGGGATTATCCTCAGGCTGTCAAGCAAAATAAAACTATAGTGTATTGCTATAACTAGCATCCAGCTGAGTTTTCTGAATATATGAGTTCCAACACAGGTTTTAATTGGTATTTATCACTAGTAAAAGGTTTGGCAATTACATGAGGGACAGTTTGAGTCATGTCAGTGTGAAAGTCAAGTAAAAGAGAATACTAAGGAAATAATGTAAAACAGTATTGCAGTATAATGTATACTTTTCGGTGTTCCCTTATTATAATAACGAAGCCCTTTCCTATAGGTTCGGAATAGCTGGCACTGTGAATGTGACTGGGGATGAACAGAAGAAGCTTGATGTTTTATCTAATTCTCTGGTTATTAACATGCTACAGTCCTCCTACAGCACATGTGTCCTGGTCTCAGAGGAGAATAAAGAAGCTATTATTACTCCAAAAGATAAAAGGGTCGGTACACATTCAGATTTGACTGGGGAAAGGGGCTGTTCTCTCCTTTTAGCAGCAGGTGGCACAATTGTATTTCTGAAGAGAAAAGAACTCGTTTGCTTGATTACCTGAAAGCTGCTAAACACAACTGCATACCAGAAAGGGAGACAGATTTAATAAATGGAAACTGAGCAATGGGGTCTGTGTGATTACTAAACTGAATAAAGTGATATGTACATGAAATGTACAGAATTGTAGTTTTGTGGAGGTAGTGCTGAGGCAGTGTTCTCTGCCTCTCAGAAAACTATAATTCACAGGGTTCTAGGGAGGGTGGTGAAGCCATGAAAGTTATACCAGCGTATTTTAGTATAATACAAAATTGTTTCAGTGCGTAGCACTCCAGCCAGATTTGAAAGATTAAGAGAGAGAAAACATTTTTATTTATTTGCTTTTCATTTGATTCGTTCCTCCTCTTTCAGGGTAAATATGTTGTGTGCTTTGATCCACTGGATGGCTCTTCCAACATAGACTGCTTAGCTTCGATAGGAACTATATTTGCTATTTACAAGAAGGTAAGTTGAGAAATGGAACAAAATGGGGGTTCAGCCCTCTTCCTCCTCACCCCTAAATGCATGATGTCCATGACGTATAGCCACGCAAAGGCGGTGATCGCCCAAAGATTAAGGGATATTGCCAGACAGGAGGACATAGCCCGTGTGAAACCTGGGCTGTTTCTGGGGGAGCAGTTGTATCGGGCTGCTCCAGCTCGCTACCTGGCGGATATCCACTACGTGGAATACCGCAGACTATTTACCGCGGCTAGGCTGAATGTTCTTGACTCGGCGGTTCTGAAGGGAAGATATGGAGGAGTCCCATATGACCAGAGATTATGCCATTGTGCGTTGGGTGAGGTAGAATCCACAGAGCACATTTTAATGAGCTGTCCCTTCTACAACGATTTAAGACAGCATCTTATAACCCCATACTTACCCCAGCTTAGTCCCCGACAAAGAGGAAAGCAGACAGCATATCTGCTAAATAAGTCTTCTAGGAAAACAACTTTGTCAGTGGCTAAATTCCTTTTCCTGGCACTCAAGCGTCGGAAACGTACAATTGAATGCCTTGATGTGGGTTATCTGTGAGAGGTTTAGTGCTGTGGCCCTACCTTATTCATGTACCCCTATGATGTTTTAGTTCATGATGTTTTAGTTCATAATTCTGTATTGTGTTTTATTTCTGTGTTTTATTTCTGACTATCGGTCGAATAAAGGAAATTGATTGATTGATGACATAAGTGTGTATCACTAAATGCAGGCAAATTGTGAAATAGACTATGACTTGAAAGTAGAGGCAAGGCATGTACCTTTCCCTCTTTATTTGTTTTGCAACACAAAAAAACCCTTTAATAAAAACTTTTTTTTTTAATGGGAGTTTGGTAGAATTTATTCCAGAAAGTGGGTATGGGATTGCAGCTTCAAGTCGCAAAGCAATACTACAACATTATTAATAGGGGTATGGAATGTAAAAATATGGTGATTCTCTAATTATTATTTGTTAAGGACATTAGTAACTTGGCAGCATTTTTTATTTTCATATTTTCGCTATGTTGTGGGTATCCAAATAAATAATTTTGCTTGCAAATGCCATACATATACTTGCTAACTCCATGCTAATGATGCAGAAAATTACTCCTAGAACTTGAATCCCAACAACAACTCTATGAGGTAGGTTTGGCTGAGAGGCAGATCATATATTACTGTATTTTTTGCTCTATAAGACTCACTTTTTTCCTCCTAAAAAGTAAGGGGAAATATGTGTGTGTCTTATGGAGCGAATGCAGGCTGCGCACCTATAACAGGAGGCAAAACAGCAAGAGGGATTGCTGCTTTCATTGCGCAGAGATCCCTCTTGCTGTTCTGGCTTCTGAGATTCAGAATATTTTTTTTCTTGTTTTCCTCCTCCAAAAACTAGGTGCGTCTTGTGGTCTGGTGCATCTTATAGAGAGAAAAATACAGTAATTTCCTAAGATTCAGAAAAAAAAAAAATCACCACAAGATGATTAGGTGAGAAAATGGGCTTGTGAAAGGGGTCTCCATGTGGCAAGATTGGAAGTTAAGGTGCCCTGGAAAATGCTAGAACTATTAACAATATTCTGAAGTTTGAACAGCAACAAAAATATTTTAACATGTACAGAAGCATTGTGAATTGTTTCCAAGAGTACTTCATTAGATGAATATTCTATTGCCACTAGCTGCTAGTTAGATACTGGGCTCAGTTCAAGGTGTTAGTACTGCTGTACAAAACCCCATACAGCAGCCGATCCATTCTGTACAATGCAAGAATTGGGCCTTTAGTGTGGTGGCACCTAGCCTTTGGAACTCCCTCCCACTGCATAGCAGACAGGCACACTCTTGACTCTTTTTAGCACCTATTGGAGGCCTTCCCTTTTCAACAAGTCTTTTATCCCAGCCTATCTACATATTGGATTTGAAATGGTTTTCCTTGCTCCTGTTTTTATTATTATTAAATTGCTGTGGGAGGATTCATGGGAAGCACTAGGAGAGTGAAATAAATAGATAGATAAAAATAACACTGTCTGTTTACTGCCATTTTTTAACTACTGCTGGATGTGCCCCTCCTATGGTTCTCTATTTGCGGTTTGTCGCTGAATTATCACTTGAGATCCTCTTACAAAAATGTCCCCAAACTCTATCTCGTTATATCGGCTGTCGATACAAACCTGTCACAAGGGCCTGTTGTACAATGTGCGCCATAACTGGGAGAAAGTCCTATTTGAATTTGTGGTTTTATTTTTCTTCTTCTTCAAATGCTTTTTAATAATAACGGCAAAATACTTGAGATTTGAGTACAACCATCACTTTCCCCTTAGACATCAGAAGACGAGCCTTCTGAGAAAGATGCTTTGCAGCCGGGACGCAACATCGTCGCAGCCGGCTATGCTTTGTATGGGAGTGCAACTTTGGTAGCCCTTTCCACGGGGCAAGGAGTGGACTGCTTCATGCTGGATCCGGTACCTGTGCAAACATTCATTACTAATACTATTTTCTGCCGCCCTCTCGTATTCATATGAAATTCACCCCACCCTTTCAGCATGTGGAGTGTAGCTCCCTTCCTGGCCACTCATTTTGAATGATTGCATTCCTTCCTGCCCTCACTTTGCATCACACTATCATCTAGCATCCCTTATTAGGTAGCTAGAAGGACAACTAAATTATGTCACCAGCGAGAAGGAGGAATTCGGTAGAGAAATGCTGCTCAAGCCTCATCTGATGGGTGCTTCAAACAAGCTTCAAAAAAAGTAACGGAAAGGGTGAGGGCGGATGAGAGTCAGGAGATATCTGAGCGCCCTTTAAAACCCTCTTTTTCCACAGCAAAAAAGTAAATATTACAAATGCACTGTAAGTTTCCTGGACTCTCTTTTTGAAAAGGAACTCATATTGCAATCCCATGCATGTTTATTCGGAAGGGTGTTCCATTGGTCTCATACCCTGGCAGGTATATTTAGGATTGCAACCAAGCCTTATTACTCTTTGAAAAAGTAGGGAACATGTAACTGTATATTAGGGTCATAACTGGACAAGCCTCAGAACATCAAGGAAGTAAACACGTGGCATTTATTACTCGTGACATGCTTTAACTATTCTGCAGGCTCTCGGCGAGTTCATTCTGGTGGAAAAAGATGTAAAAATCAAGAAGAAAGGGAAAATCTACAGCCTCAATGAGGGCTATGCCAAGTACTTTGATCCTTCAGTGACAGAGTATTTACAAAAGAAGAAATTTCCTGAGGTAATATACCGTTTTATTGCAACTCTATCGTGGGTGCTACTACTGTCTGTGAAACTGAGCAAATCTCATCATCATTATACATAATCATCATTATACATAAAGCACAGTTTACGCTGGGATACATTTTATGTGGGCATAGCTAGTTTTTTTGTTGACCGTTAAGCTTTTTTGGGGGCAGATTGCCCCCAAAAGTTGTTGAGCTTTTTGGGGAGAGATAATGGGTAACAGGACATTGGGGGGGGCAGAACCTCAGTTAATTTAGTATTTTAAATGGAGCTCCCCCCCCCCCGGAAACGTCCATGACATTTTATCTTCCGGTACCATGGAAATCCTACACCATAACAATTGCTATTTCCTTTGAGAGGGAATGTGACACTGGTGCCAATGGAAGCTTGGAGGTGAGGATTATTCAGGGGGAAGGTTGCAATCTTGATTTAGATCCTCCATGGCTGTTATTTTTAAAGCAAAAGGCAAGATACATTAAAAGCACATATGAATTTAATGTGTCATCTTTCTTGCCTGCTTCTGCTTTATCTGGCTATACCAGAGGTCGGCAACCTAAGGCCCATGGACCGGAAGTGGCATGTGGAGGTTATTTTACCGGCCCCCGAGCCGCCCCCGAAGTGAGTTGCCCACTTGCACGCTGCACTAAACCAGCGCAGCGTGGGGACTCGCTTCCACGGCACCGAAAATCGCATCTGCACAGATACCAAAAATTGTGTCTGAGCGGGGGCCGCGCTCACACACACATGGAGGGATCTCTGCGGGACTGATCTGGCCCAGGCAAGATAAACCTTGCTGACCCCTGGGCTATACCTTCCTATACCAATCCCAGGCACTTCCCAGTGGTTCCTTCCTCTTCCTGTAACCTAGGTTGTTACATTTCCCTATCCATGGGAAGTCAGCGTTGACACCAAACCGTAGAAGCGAATATAGAACCATGTGTATTTAAATTGCAAAGTCAGAGCCTTGAAATATGAAAATGCAGAAAGTGCACTCACTTTGCAGGTGAAATAGCTGTATATGCTATTAGCATAGCTGTCAACTTTTCCCTTTTCTTTTCATATTCGGAATAAGGGAATTTCCCTTTTAAAAAGGGAAATGTTGACAGCTATGGCTATTAGACTCGATTCAGACATATGAAGCTCCTCAATCTATGCAAAATAAATGCACCATGTTAGACGCTTGTGGCTCTTATCTCTCCCAGAGGACCACATTCTCTTCCCTTATCTCTCACTGACGCTAAAAGGGTGCACTTTAACTGGGGACAAACTGGATCGCAGCAAGAGAGGTCAGAACATTGGTTGTTCCCTTTGGTATGGGCAAATTGCAAGATGCTTGCAACATAAGAAGTCTGCATCAGAAGCCTCAGTTATTTGTACACAAATCTACTTTAAATAGAAGGGAACAAAAGTCAATGTTGTCGTATTTGTTGATTTGAGAGTTCTTAAGATGTGTCTGCAAATGAAGACCCATGACAACACGTGGAGGATAAGGAGCAGGCAAAGGAAAGAGTAAGGTGCTTAGTGGAGATTAAAACATTCCTATACAAAGGCAGCTTCACTTGGCTTCAGCTGGAAAGGAGTGAGGCAGCAAAACAGTTACAGCCTTCAAGCCACTGAAAATACCAGTACAAATGGTGACTGTGTGTGTCCAATAGACACATGACTGCCGATGTGCGGGTCCTTTTGAACTCAGAAGAGGGCAGAACGGGCTTATGCTCGCTCTGCCAACATGTGGGGGGGGGGCAGGAACAGAACCCCTGCGCAAAATGTTAACTGCCTGTACTCAGGAAGTCTGCATGCACATGGCTGTTTATTCACAGCTTTCCCCTAACTGTTAAGTTCTGCATTATATTTGAGCTTTAAAGGTAAAGGGACCCCTGACCATTAGGTCCAGTCGTGACCGACTCTGGGGTTGCGGCGCTCATCTCGCTTTAATGGCCGAGGGAGCCGGGGTACAGCTTCTGGGTCATGTGGCCAGCATGACTAAGCCGCTTCTGGTGAACCAGAGCAGCACACGGAAACGCCGTTCCTGCTGGAGTGGTACCTATTTATCTACTTGCACTTTGACGTGCTTTCGAACTGCTAGGTTGGCAGGAGTGGGGACCAAGCAACGGGAGCTCATCCCATCATGGGGATTCAAACCGCCAATCTTCTGATCTGCAAGTCCTAGACTCTGTGGTTTAACCCACAGCGCCACCCGTGTCCCTTTGATTTGAGCTTTAACAGCATGCAAAAACTGCTTCTGGAACCATAGTGGGATGTAGTGCAAGTTTAGGACTCACTTCCATGTTATTTGCTTTCAAAAAACCTGTTTGTAAATAATATAGATATAAGCAGTGCTTTTTTCTGGGGGCTACGCAGGGGTACGCATACCCCTAAACATTTTGTGAATCTTTGCACTTTTGTCCATTTACTGTATTTATTTCTCCCAATTTGAACTATAAAATGGTGATTTTTTTGAGTCAAAATGGGAGTTCACCTAAATATTTTTGTAGAAGAAAAGCACTGGATACCAGTACTAAACTTGCATTCTATTCCACTATAGTTTCAGCTTTGGCTTTTACATCATATGAAAGCTCAAATATCATGCAGAAATTAACAGTTAGGCAAATAGCAGTTTATGTGACTACAGCCCAAGTGTTCTCAAGGGACAACCCTGATTTTTATGGAGCAGCCCCCCCACCCGGCAAAAAAAACCCAAAAACCCAGAGCTGTCCTTGTGCTTAAAGAACCACAATTTAAAATAAAAAAAATAGGTAGAAAAGAACTAAGCAGCATTTCCTTAGTATCAAGTATCAATGGTATGTTGGTGTTGCTCTAGCAAATACTAACATAATATTTACGTGTCATACAAAATAACTCAAGATATATGATAGAAAACTTCCTGCTAGTAGTGTAATGGCTAAGTACTGAAGCAACGACACCCTTCCTGCTCTTTGCATCTATATTTTCTTTGGAATGCTCTAAACTCAATACAGGTATTACCTGATTCCGCTTATGAAATAACCTATTGTGTTAAAGCCAGTGCAACAAATAAAAGAAAAATAAAGAGGTGTTGGTGCTCTGTACTGGGTAACGACATCACAAAAATGACCAAGTAAAGCTATATGTTAACAATTTTCTAAGCTTGTCACACTGAATTTTTATTTATTTATTAATTTGTTCGTTAGATATCTTAATGGCCCTCCACTTACATGGATCTCAGGCTGGTCAACAAGGCAGTAATAAAACATGAAAAATCAAAAAGCTACTAAAATAACACAGCAGAGTCTATCAACAAGCATAAAGCAGGACTTAACAATGGGCAGGATTCTCCTATAGGATTGTCAATTTACACAACCAACTCTTAAGTATATTTACTTGAAAGCAAGTCTCACATTTTTTAATTGGGTTTCCTCCAAGTAAGTTAGGCATACCTGGGTTTGCTGTCGTCAAGAAAGATGTAATGCAAAACCATAGTTTACTTTTACATAGTGAGCTTTAGAATTGTGAACTCTCCCTTCCTTCCTGCTATAGTCTATGGCCTAATCAAAATCAAAATCAAAATCAAAATCATTAATTCACTCCCCGCTCCTTTCTCCTCCTTTTTCTCATGACAAAGGAGGAGATCAAAAGCTTCTTTTGAAGTTTAAAAGTAACCAGGGTGCCCCATGTCCAAACTTGAGAATCTATAGGTTCCCCAAGTTTGGACTTAAAGGAGATTTCTGGTTATTTTAAAAGTTTAAAAAGTAGATGTTTCCATTTTTCTCTTCTGGCATACACCAGAGCAGTGCAAAGAACTGGGAAACACACAAGCGTGAGTTGCACTGTGACTTGTACACAAAACACTTCTTAAACAATAGCTTAGCTTAACCTCTGAACCTGTCACTGGGATTCCAAGACCATGACTTACAATTGCCCTTGTAAATTTGGTGTTCTTTTTATTCTAATCTGAGAGTATCCCTTTAAATAAATTCCTTGCGTCATCCCCCACCCCCATAGTGAGATCATAATGATTTCATTGCTAGCTGAATGGATTGAGGTAAAAGTAGCCTTATGCAAAATGTATAAGCACTCTTTAGACTGGAAAGGATATTATTTGTGCTGTAATGCATTACAGTAACTTACAGTTTCTTGGAAACAGAGAAGTGGGTTTGATTTTGTAGAAACCTGAACTGCTTGGCACAGGTTTCAAAAAGTAAGCAGTTGAGTAGGCACTTCTGTTTTATCCTGTCTTACTTTTGTAAACTCCGGGTACATTCGTCAGAACATGACCTGAAAACCTGACATTTAAAATCGACTGCTTGTGCAATTTGTAACAAACAAAAAGAGCAAGCACAAAACAAATCAAGGAAGTGACATCACTCTGTCACCATGCTACCTATATTTCAAACACGGAATCATACTGCGGAATCCAATGATAGTTCAGTTGTGTTCCATAACTTGCTCTCATGAATATCAGTTCAACTACCATCATTCATGTCCAGTAACAAAATGAAGCAGGTAGATGTAAACACACCCTGTACAAACCAGTTTAAGATGGTGCTATTTAGAATTTGTGCTATATTTGAAATGTTAGAACCTTAAAATCTCTAAGTAGCCAATAGGGTGGCTACCTTCTCTCGTCCTTGCCACCACCCGTCTCCCAGTACGTCATAGTATGTCAGAATTAAACAGATGCAACTCTCCCAGACATTTCATTGCAAAGTTATTGTAGAACTTTGGTCAGGAAACCAGGTGGCAACTCTCCTTGTTCCACAATCATCATGATCACAGGGCTTCCTGTTAATGGTGATCAGATGTGTGGTTTTCGTTAGAGCTACAGACAGCTCAAGCATCAATCACTGGGGCGGGTGGGGGGGGGGAGAATCACCTCCCAGTTATTCATTGGGGCTAAAGATAAAGGTAAAGGGACCCCTGACCATTAGGTCCAGTCATGACCGACTACTTTGGGGTTGCAAAGCTCATCTCACTTTTTTGGCCGAGGGAACTGGCGTACAGCTTCTGGGTCATGTGGCCAGCATGACTAAGCCGCTTCTGGCGAACCAGAGCAGCGCACGGAAATGCCGTTTATCTTCCCGCCGGAGCGGTACCTATTTATCTACTTGCACTTTGATGTGCTTTCACCCTGTCGTGGGGATTCAAACTGCCAACCTTCTGATCAGCAAGTCCTAGGCTCTGTGGTTTAACCCACAGTGCCACCCGCGTCCTGCTCATTGGGGCTAGCATCATGTAAAATTCTGGAACTGGGACTTCTTGAAAATTTCATGCCACATGGCTGAATTTTCCATCTTCCCTGTGTCAAGCTTAAGTAATTAATCTGTACTCAAAGCAAATGAATTGTTTAAAAGCAGGAGGTCACTGAATCACAATTACTGGATTCACTGCCTGAAAGCCACCGAGCTGAGTTTCAAAATTCTTTAAATGCCTGGCTGCTCTCTTGCCCACCCCCCATTGTAAGAGTTTCATCTTTTGAAAGTAAAAATGGTTCCCAGGTGCTGCTGGGGAAGTCTTATGGCCCAAAAAGAATGTTTCCTATGCAAGAAGCCATTAAAGGAATTGAAACTCCATCAGATGTCCCTGTAACCCCAATATCTCAAATAACCTTTGAAGCCTCTTGTAACAGCTGTGTATGTTGCTGACTTATAGGAGACTGGTATCTATGAAGGGAAGCGGAACATGCTGCTCTGCTGCTCACTGTAGAATCATTTCTTTTGAGTTTTATGGCTGGTACTTCCTCGTTAAAATGCAGGTGCAAAGCCAGGGACTTAAAAGCTGAGAACAAGTAACAGTACTTTCTTGGTTTTAAGCAAGAGCACAACAGATGGAACCAAGAAGCTTTCTCATGTTGCGGAATCTACCCCACAAAATGTGGGTAGATGACTCCTATTAGGAGCACTTAAGAAATGTTTGATTGAGTGGCATCACAGAGAACAATACACTTCTAGGATTCCAAGCAGAAGGAGACAAGTTACTACATCAGTTATGACAATTCACACTATTGCTTTTTCAGGAAAAGAACATTGAATCCTTCCAAGTTTGTGAGGTAGCATCAATTCCCTTTGTCATCTGAAAGGGAAATCAATGAAACATGACCATTTGGCTTCTATCCTGATCCTCCACTGATACTGTTATCCACCCACAGCCTTTGCCTGCGAGATTATATTTCTGTCCTACAGCAGACGGGGATAACATGAGATTAACTGGTGAAAGAGCAACAACTATATCAGGTATGGGGAACCCCTGGCCCTCCAAGTGTTGCTGAACTACAAATCCCATCAGTCCAGCAAGGATGGCCAATGTTCAGCAGCACGTGGAGGCCAAAGGTTTCCCACACCTGGGCAGTGTCTTTGTTGATGTTAAAAGCAAAAGTCCCATATTTGATCAAGGATTTAGCAATCCTTAATATCTAACCAATCTTTTATACTTTAAGCCCAAATCATCATTTCATGTGAGCAATAGTATTTTTGTGGACAGGTGTTCCTTGCATGGTTTTCCTCCACCTAGTTTCACCTTTTCCATTGCAAATCAATGTGTGCAGAAACTGGCCAATATATCTACCCCTCTTTTTCATAGGAAGGTGGTTCTCCTTATGGAGCCAGATATGTGGGCTCCATGGTGGCTGATGTTCATCGTACCCTGGTGTATGGTGGGATCTTTTTGTATCCAGCTAACCAGAAGAGTCCAAAAGGAAAGGTAACTTTTTCTCATCCCATACTCGGTGTATAATTATATTGAAACAATGAAAGAGTTTTGTGGCACCTCAAAGAATAACACATTTATCATGGCATCATGGCGTGAGCTTTTGTGGATAATAATAGTATGCTATAATAATATATTATATAATAATATAATTTATATGCCGCCCACGTGACTGGGTTGCCCACAGATCTCTCAGGATCCCAAAAGGATTAAGAAAATAGGCAAAATTATATATTTGTGAGCCTATTTCATTTGAATACAGAACACTTTCTCGGAGTCCTCAGTTTTAAAATATGTCAGGGGTGGCAATGCAGATTCAACCACAAGTATTTCTGCTCAGGAAATCCTATTGGCTTATCTGCTGAATGATCGTAGGGTTTTCCTCTGGTGAAAAACAGAGCAAATACACAATCTTAAACATACTTGGACCGTACCTCTGAGTAAACATACATTTGATTGTATTGCATTGTATTGTTACTTGCAAGCCAAGTGACATAATAAGGGCTCATGCATCATTTTTGGAGACCTAATACAAAGTTGTAATATGGGCCCTTTCCAATGGTTATATGGCAATACCATTCATAGAATCCCATGTCTTATGCAATAAAGCTTTGTTTTTTAGTGCTACAATCTTCTGCATTTCTGAAATTGCAACATGATGCCCACTGGGGCCTTTCTACCCAGCATGCTCTCCCATTATTATTTTTTACATCTGGTTTGAAGAATAGTTCTATAGAACTTCCTGAGTACTTTGTAATTTTAGAGTTGGCTTTATCTTCAAGGGTTTTTTTAAAAATCTGATGGATCAATGCAGCTGCAAACATTTCATAAATAGACCAAATCACTGTAAATCTTTGTTTTTATTATAGACTTTTCCATTGGAAAATCATTAATTCTTTCCAAAAAGTAAACTTCTCTTTCAGATAGCATTTGATGAATAAAATAGCTAGGTGGCTTAACTGTTTTTGCTGCATATGTGTGAACTAGTGATTTACTCACATATTTTTTGTGCCTTTAAATCCTACCAGTAGCATTGTCTCACTGTGTCCCTGGGATCAATGTCTTTGATTAATGTCCACCCCTGGCTTCAGACATCCCTTCCTATGGTCTCTGTACAAAGAGTTCTGGGACTGGTATTTCCTGAGAGATCATGTCACTGCTTAGGGAAGCCCAACTTGATCTCTCTCAGACTATTAGTATGATCTCTGTGTTCTTGAGAAAGGCCATCAGCGCACTGTTTAGAATACTGCTGGTTCTGCTCAAATGCAGCTTCTGATTGGCTCCAGTGAATCTCACAAGATCTGGAAAATAGGCACATAAATACAGCACATAAATATTTCTGTTAATATCCTTAGTTGAATATCCAATTTAGCATCAATTCACTTCTCCCTGGCATTGTAAGAGGGTGGGCTCTGGTAAAGTTTGCCCTCCCCACCAAATACTTTAGCCCTGCCATGCAGTTCATTAGTGAGCAAAATTACAAGGAAGAGGAGTTTGGATTTGAGATCCCGCTTTATCACTACTCTAAAGAGTCTCAAAGCGGCTAACATTCTCCTTTCCCGTCCTCCCCCACAACAAACACTCTGTGAGGTAAGTGGGGCTGAGAGACTTCAGAGAAGTGTAACTAGCCCATGGTCACCCAACAGCTGCATGTGGAGGAGCAGGGAAGCGAACCCGGTTCACCAGATTACCAGTCTACTGCTCTTAACCACTACACCACACTGGCTCTCATTTCTTTGCTGGAAATTACTTTGTCTAAGCCTAAAAGATTGCACCTCAGCCTGTAACCCCAGCCAGCCTGCTGTGTGTGTTCCACAACCACATCAAAGCCCCAATGAATAATAATAATAATAATTTATTATTTATACCCAGCTCATCTGGCTGGGTTTCCCCAGCCACTCTGGGCAGCTTCCAATTGAATATTAAAAACAATACAGCATCAGACATTAAAAATTTCCCTAAACAGTTGTCTTTTAAAAGTAAAATAGGTTAAAGTAAAATAGATGTCATCTGCTGGGAGGGCGTTCCACAGGGCAGGCACCACTACCAAGAAGGCCCTCTGCCTGGTTCCCTGTAACCTCACTTCTCACAGTGATGAATTCAACGGTTTTCTCATTCCGAAATAGTGGTTGGACTTGTTAGTTCCACTGATTGAATTTCAGTAGCAGAATGCTCAGTACTAAGAAATTTTATAAGTTAGTTGTGGACTGAATTAGGGTTATACAAGATTAGCGATTCTGTAAGAAACAATTGTTTAGTGCACAAAATGTTTTGTGGCCAGAAGGGAGAGGAAGAATGCCATGGTTGAACTGGCAGAGAATGACTTGACCGGCTGTACTCTTGTACTATGAAATGCAGCCCGTATTGTATATTTCTGGGCACAGACGCATGTTTGTGTCACATGCCTTTAACCTCTGCAAACTGCTTTGTCAAATAATGCAGAGTACAAAGGGAAACAGTACATGATGGAACATGGCCTTTTGCCCACCTATTCCTGAAGAGAACACAAGCAGTTTCAGATTCCTGGGGAGTTAAGAGAGCTGCAGGAGCCATTGTTAAGTTAGCAACAAGAAGTTACAGTAGTTTGGAAGAGTCCGAGAATGGATAAATAAGCTGGGATGCCAGGGTAGAATGTATTCCATATGGGGAAAAATAGCCTAATAGTATGTAAATTCCACTCCGGTGGAGCTGGGAGCTATAGAAAAAAGTCTCCAATGGGAATTTTTCCACCCTAAGGCTCCTAGCTAGTGGGAGAGGGGCCCTTATCTAGTGACAAGATAGGGGAAGTGATTTTGGCAAGTTCTTTCTTCTCCAACAGAAATAAATGGGACTTAGAAGTACTTAACGTTGCCTGGATTGTAGTATTTTTTAATAATAATAATAATAATAATGATGATGATACAGTGGTACCTCAGGTTACATACACTTCAGGTTACAGACTCCGCTAACCCAGAAATAGTGCTTCAGGTTAAGAACTTTGCTTCAGGATGAGAACAGAAATCATGCTCCAGCGGCGCGGCGGCAGCAGGAGGCCCCATTAGCTAAAGTGGTGCTTCAGGTTAAGAAAAAAAAGGGAAAAAAAGAACAGTTTCAGGTTAAGAACGGACCTCCGGAAAAAATTAAGTACTTAACCCGAGGTACCACTGTATTGTAATATACAGAGTATCTATAATTTGAAAAACTGTTTTAGTTGACAGTAAGTTCCCTGGTTGCTTTCTAAACTACCACCAACCACCTAAACCGAATAAAGGATTTTCTCTTCTGCCACAGCTCCGACTTCTTTATGAGTGCAACCCCATCGCTTTCATCATAGAGCAGGCTGGAGGAGTAGCTACCACCGGGACAGAAGCTGTGCTGGATGTGAAGCCAGAGTCCATTCACCAAAGAGTCCCTTTTGTTGTTGGTTCTCCAGATGATGTTCAAGAATACCTGAGCTTCGTGCAGAAACACGCAAAGAGCAACTCGTGATCTTCTTCTTTTCACTGCACACTGGGAAGAGGGTGATGCTTAAGAGTGAAAAAATTCCACCCTGCTGACAAACAATAGAAAAAGCCATTTTTGTGTGTTTATTTTCTGCTAATGCAAAATATGACACTCCTCACCTCCGTTTCTGTGATACACAAATAAAAATGCAGCCTGCAGAATGGCGATTAGTGAACCAAGTGAGTCATTTGCCATCTTCCTCCTTTACTCAGATAAAACATTTGTCAATGTTCAAACCATCAGTTCAGCTAATCAGTCTGCTGCAGGTGTTTGTTTTCCATTCAGCCACATGAGACTACCCTTAGTCTTGTGACCTGTGAGGTAACATGTTTATTTTCCCAATTTTACAGTGGGGCAGCTGATCAAAATCAGAAGGCAACTGTCCTTGGCTGCCAGGCCGCAACGACTGGACTTTTGTATAACCAACATGACCCCACATTGTTCTGATAAAGATGGCCTCTTTGTTTTCCAGTTTGGTAGCTTATTTATGCTTATTAAAAGTATGATATCTCTAAGCATGGATTTTCTCTCCAACTAGCTAACATAGATCACTTCTGTATATCAACCCTCCCCTGTGTTTTCCCTCAAAGAAGAGGCCGTGTTGGTCTGTTTGGATGAAAAGTCATTAAAACTCTTGGATAAAACCCTGTTTATTCCACATCCAGTGCACTCCCAACCACTAGTTTGAGAAGCTGTATACACATGATGTGAGTCACAAATATTTAGCCTCTATTTATCTCCTTGTTTCTTATACATCCTGTATTTTGATGCACACACACACCCCACCCAACCCAGCTTCGATCCAGATTGAGAAAAATGACTACCTAGTTGTTCTTTAGCCAGTAATATGTACAGACCAACCTCAAAGTTAACAACAAATATTTCAGAGAAAGGCTCCAATATAGAATTGTTTAACTAAGAGTTGTTCACAAATTCATTTTCATTCAGTTTGGACTTATTTGGAATTTTGGGCCTCTTACTACGTGTTAAATTCACAAAATATATTGCTGAAATAATAATAATATCATAAGGACAGCAGTTATGAATGGGGGGAGTGGGTTTGTTACACAAGACCCCCCAAATCAATTTAATTGCATAACCTGAATGATGTTGTTGTTGTTGATTTATATATACCCCACCTTTCCCCCTGTTTTTTAGTAGTTCTCATTTTTACATGAGTCCTGTCTCATGTAAAAATGAGAATTATTGAAAACATATTTGATGGTATGTGATTGAATCTCTCCCCAAAATGGCAATAGTCTGAAAGCACCCTTGGTCCTCTGACAATGGGTTTGGGTATATCATATGTGTGTTTGTGAATTCATGCTTGTTGCAGTCCTAATACACATAAACACCTTCAGAATAACTCTCCTCACATCCTTATGTGTCAAATGGATTTCAGAGTGGACTGTTCCTCACCATAGCTAGAGAAAAGCAGTTTTTTTGTTTGCAGAGAAAAGAATAAACCCATGGCCACATGCCCAGCTGAACTTGAAACATAGCAACATGTGCACATGCTCTGAGGAAACGCATAGATATATCTGCTGGAATATAGATATATCTGCTGGAACATCTGAAGAGTCCAGTAAGAGTCCCAGCAAAACATTAGCATGCAAACAAGTCTTCTTTGGAATGCTTGAGATTATTATCTCTGCCTCCCTGGCCCCAATTAGCATAGCACTAAGATGACTGAAGCCTGAAGCTCTACTTCGTCAAGTGTAAAGGTTAAACTTTTGACGCGAAACCATTGTTTGCAGCACAGAGTCCTGCCAGCCCAAACTTGCAGAAGGGAAAGAACGATTGAGAGGCTTGGAAGAAGGCAAAGCGGGCAACATTACATGGAATGAAAGAGTACATGATGAATGTGCTATTTTACTTCATTGTCAACCCAACTGTGCTCCTTGATTTATTGATTGGTTTAATTTACAGACTGCTTCTCATGGAGCATCCAAACGTGAATAACAAATGTGTCTTTAGCATGTTTGACTCAGACACGATATCAGTGCCTTTTGTGTGGGTACATTGACTTTGAAATCCACTTAATTGTGTGAAACAGCTGCACACGTTTCCAGGATTGCCGTGGTGCTGTCAGGTAATTTCTGACTCTGTGGTCTGACTGCTCTTTAGGCAGTAATATGCATTGTATGCATTCGAGGTCAGAGGGTACCAACCTTTGGGGGGTCAAAATGAACATTTTTTGGGGGGAGAGTTCTAGCTGCTTTGTGGCTCTTCGTGATTTCCCCCCTTGGTGTGTAAGATGCTTTGTGGTTCTGTTTGGATCAGGAAGTGGGTCAGAAATACCCTAAATAAATAAAAGAGGACCTGAAATTCTAAGATGAAGGCCTAACTTTAGTTTAGGAAATGAGATTAAGGCAATATGAAACCACTTCCTTAAAACAAATTAGGAATCTAAAGTCAAAAGGCTAAAATAAATTATGGCCACAGGGGAGAACAAATGCAGAAAATATTCACACAATTGGCTTACGCATAATTTTTGGATGTAGCTTGATTTTTATTCTGAAGGCAGCTTCCACAGTGCACACTGCCATTCCTCATACAGAACACAAATTCAGGCTGTGGAACTTTGGATCTCAGCACAGTGCAGTTTACGGTGGCTCCAGCACATGCCCACCACTGGTGTTTGAACCTGAGTGCACATGGTGTTAGGCACAATCTACATGGACGCTGCATTTTTTAAAATAGAATGTTTGTGTTCTGTTTGTGTACTTTCCCTCAAACCAGCTCCATCCAATTCCAACAGAGATGCAACTGTTAAACTGAGATGCCTACATTTCAGACAGCCATTGCACATGACCGCTTCATTGAATCGGAGTTCAGGGCTGTGGGGATTACAGACACAGAAATAAATCAGGTAATGCGCATCAGGAGAAGACACATCCACACAATCTCTCTAGTGTGTACAGCATGGGTCGGCAAACTAATGTCTGCAGGCCGGATCAGGCTGAATTGCCTTCTGGATCTGGCCCACGGACAGTCCAGGAATCGCTGCATGGATCGCCAGCGCGCACACTCTTTCTCTCTCCCTCCCTCGGCAGTGGCGCCAGTGCCTCCTCCCTCCCTCCCTCCTCCTGGCTTCTCCCTGCCCTGCCTAGAGGAGGAAGGGGGCTGGGCTGTCTTGGTGCCAGCAGCAGCAGCAGCAGCAGCAACACTCAAGCGGCCGCCATTTTAAGCAGCCCCTCTCCGGAGCCCTTTCGTGCACCGCTCATTGTCCCACCGCTGTTGCCAGCCCCTGCCGCTCGCAAGACACAGGTAAGGAGCCACCGGGGCTTGTCCGGTTGCTGTGGAGAAGGGAGGGGAGAGTCAGTGAGGGGTGGCTTATAGCCCGCCCCCCCCCACAAGGTCTGAGGGACAGTGGAATGGCCCCCTGCTGAAAAACCTGGCTGACCCCTGGTGTACAGCATCATAAGAATGCAACTTTATGCCCAGGAAATTTCAAGATACAGTGGTACGTCGGGTTAAGTACTTAATTCGTTCCGGAGGTCCGTTCTTAACTTGAAACTGTTCTTAACCTGAAGCACCACTTTATCTAATGGGGCCTCCCACTACCGCTGCGCCGCCGGAGCACGATTTCTGTTCTCATCCCGAAGCAAAGTTCTTAACCCAAGGTACTATTTCTGGGTTAGCGGAGTCTGTAACCTGAAGCGTATGTAACCTGAAGCGTATGTAACCTGAAGTGTCTGTAACCCAAGGTACCACTGTACTAAGGTGTACATAGGAAAGGTTTTCTTCCTGCTGTGCACTGCCTGATAGAAAATGAATGAAGCCCAGCTGCTGCCATTTGTGTTATCTCAATGGAACTGAAAATACCTCTTCTCCATACTATTCAAAGATATGCCATGGATAGTGATAAGGGTATGGTTTGCCCTTTGGGGAAGGAGGTAGGACCTGAGTCCTGTTGGATGTTGGAGGGGGTAATCTGATCAAGGGCATTGCTGCGTTCGTAAAAGCCTTGGGGCACAAGTCCATGGCACAAATTTCCATATGCCCACTGGGCATATTTCAATATGCAGGGGCAGGGGCAGGTGACAAACTCCTGCTGTCAGGGTTTACTCTGAGCCATGGGGTGCCAACAGAATATTTTGGACCCAATCCATTGTTTGTGACTTGGGCTCTCTGTCCCAATCCCATCTCTCTATGCAATCCATAGGGAAGAACTAGAAGGGTAGGTGTTGGGACATGAGTGCGCCATGACATTGCAGAGCCCTTTTAAAAATTAAACGTTATTTCTGTTTATCATTTTCCTCATACTTTCTGCTCATTTGGTATGTATGGTATAAGGCATGGGTAGGCAAACTAAGGCCCGGAGGCCGGATGTGGCATAATTGCCTTCTAAATCCGGCCCACGGATTACTTGAGTAGAATGTGTCCTTTTATTTAAAATGCATCTTTGGGTTATTTGTGGGGCATAGGAATTCATTCATTTTCCCAAAAAAATATAGTCCGCCCCCGCCCCCCCAAGGTCTGAGGAACAGTGGACCAGCCCCCTGCTGAAAAAGTTTGCTGACCCCTAAAAGGTTAAGGTGAGACCAGGTTTTTTCGTTTCGTGTTGTTGTTGTTGCTGCTTCGTGTTGTTGTTGTTGTTGTTGTTGTTGTTGTTGTTCTTCTTCTTCTTCTTCTTCTTCTTCTTCTTCTTCTTCTTCTTCTTCTTCTTCTTCTTCTTCTTCTTCTGGTATCAGTCTGCAATCTTCAACATTTTCTTTTAGGTTTCAAATGCAACAACCCGTCTGAACAAGAATGAAAATTATTAAATCTTCAAAGATGGGGTGCTCTTCGCTGGGCCATGAAACCTAAGAACTGAAGCCAAGCGAAAATCTCCTTGCTTGGTTCCTGTACTGATCACCAGTGGAACAGTTTGCTCACTGCTGAGAAAGAGATCATATCCCCGGCTCAACTGCTCACTCAGTCGTGGGCTGTGCAATAACAAACGCACTGAGCAAGCCTAATCCCAGCCCAGGGCAGAACTGCTTGCTATGCCCCATTGATTCAAAGCGAAATTAAAAAATGCATTATCAGCACAGGCTCCAGAGAGACACATGCCAGTTTACTTGAAAAACCGAACGGCAGCAATTTGTAGGCTTCCCCTCCAACATTTGCATTCTCTATCTTAATATCCGCCAATACAAAAGCAAACCTAGTGTAGGAGGGTGTCTTTTTTGTTCCACTTCCTGTTCCAGTCAAACCTTTTGGGTCGCCCCCAGCCCCACAGTCTTAGTGAGAACTAACTCGCTTTCCTGTCATCAACGTTCGCGTGTGGGCTGTTTTAAAAAACTAGTCTCATTGATGTGAAAAGGTGGTTGGAAAACCTCAAACATAAGTTCCAACAAAACAAAAACAAAACTTGGTACACGTAATGCTGCAACCTTCATCACATGTGCTAAGAACTAAGTCCTCCTTGGTTATTGGTAACCGTGTACCGAGTAAACATGCATCGGATCAGGCTAGACGGCTTTGCAGGAACAGAGAGTTCAATCACCAATGTACTTATCACCTGGTTAGGTCAGGACGGTGGAAACCTTGTTGGTCTAGATTTAAATGGTAAGCTGTGAGCCGACCCGCCAAGGTATTTTATGTACATATAAATGGATAGCTGGGTAGTCATGTGACCTACTTTTTTTTACTGTTTTGAAGAGCTGTATTTGAAGGTGTCTTGTATTTCAGTGCTGACCAGCCCAAGTCTTCTTTTAAGAGAAGGAACCATAAAGAGAGAGAGGAGCTTGATGCTAGCAGACTGAGTAGGCATACAAACCACCTGGTGTCTCCACCCCCACCCCCGGGTGAGGTTCTATTACTATTTATAGTAATTATTTCTACATTTCCTTCTACATATATCATTGCCATATGCAAAAAACTGCCCTCTTTGGGGTGATGCAGACCCTCGTTATGTTAACACGGGCAGCATAACTGGACACCCTAATGGACACATCACAAGCAGATTTATTTTGTTATTTAATTTTATATCATGCCTGTTCTCCCAAAGGAGCCCAGGGCAGCACATGACTATAGTTCAATCTCCCCATTGAGTTGGTTTAAAAGCTACTTCAGTCTGCTGCTGCATATTTTCCCTTTGCAGGGTTTGAAATGCTGAAGGTGTGCAGTTTGGGGCAGGAAAATAATGAAAGGTCTTTCTCCATTGCTGCATCTCTGCTATCCATTGTAAAGCCACTCTTTTTTTTCCAGTTTTGCAATGGATGTCTGTCATGAGCACCGACGACTATTTATTATTTTATGTGTTGATTAAATTTGAATGCCACCCTTCATCTGAAGATCTGAGGGCAGTTCACAGCATCAAAACACTAAATTGTTGTTGTTGTTGTTTAGTCGTGTCCGACTCTTTGTGACCCCATCGACCAGAGCACGCCAGGCACTCCTGTCTTCCACTGCCTCCTGCAGTTTGGTCAAACTCATGCTGGTAGCTTCAAGAACACAGTCCAACCATCTCGTCCTCCGTCGTCCCCTTCTCCTTGTGCCCTCCATCTGTCCCCAAATACATAAAACTAACACCAGCCAATAACCCCTTCACCACTCAAACACATTTAAAAGGACATAGCATGTTCATCAGCCTAAGGCCTGGCTGAAGAGGAATGTTTTTGCCTGGAGCCTAAAGATGTATAATGATGGTGCCAAGCGAGCCCCCCGGGAAGGGCATTCCACTGCAGGAAGGGCTTTTCTTGCTTTGCCACCCTCTGGACCTCTCGTGGAGGTGGCACACAAAGAAAAGCCACAGATGATGATCACAAGGTCTGGGTCCTATCAGGGAGAATTGTTGGACTACAGCTCCCACAATCTCTGACCACTGACCATGTCTGGGACGGATAGGAGTTATAGCTCAACTCCCGGAAGACACCAAATTGGCTTCCCATGAACAGTTGAGAAAAGTTGGGGGAAATGCATTATGCAGACTTTCAGGCAGAGAAGAAGGGAGGCCATCTGCTCTGCTTTACAGAACACAACCCTCTACTCGTGGGTGTTCTGTGTGAGAAGAGCTGCCCAGTCGAGATCTGGTTTATAAATCAGGGGCATCGAAATCACCCATCAACAATTAGCACCTGGAGAGCACACTGAAAAGACTGAGCAGGCACACAGCTTACATAGCAAGTTTTCTCCACTATGGAGCTTTGAATTGTATTTCGGTTTACTTTTTATTATTTCTAAATTTGCATAAACTCTGTGCACCTTTCTTAGGTGATACCAAATAATCCACCCTATAGAAAACACACACATTCTCTCTCCATTTCATTGGGAATCTCCACGGGGCAGTGAATGAAGAACAGGAAGGAAATTTTTCAAATAGAAAAAGGCAAAGCACCAAAACTAAAGGGATTTTGGCCCAATTCACCAAGGCAGAAAGGCCTTCCTTTGCACTGTACCCAGCGCCTCTTCTGTCATGACAGCATAACCGAAGCGACAAAAACAGCAGCTTTCACATTTCAGCAGTTTACTTTGTCTACTACAGTGACAAGGTACTACTACCTCGGGTTACATACGCTTCAGGTTACAGACTCCACTAACCAAGAAATAGTACCTCGGGTTAAGAACTTTGCTTCAGGATGAGAACAGAAATCATGCTCCAGTGGCGCGGCGGCAGCGGGAGAGCCCATTAGCTAAAGTGGTGCTTCAGGTTAAGAACAGTTTCAAGTTAAGAACGGACCTCCGGAACAAATTAAGTACTTAACCTGAGGTACCACTGTACATAGAGGCTTTTATAATACAGTATTAGGTTCTCAGTCCATCAAGAAAGGAGCCTTATTGGTCACAGAATGCTACAACCATTTTTATTAACACTTTTCACTGTGCAAACTGCTTAGAAGACAATCTTCAAGACAGCTCTGTAGAGGCAAAATCACTACTGTCCCCCGCCCCCAAATTGAAAATGGTAAAAATTGTTGATTTTAATATTTTTCTTGCAAGTTGTAAGGAGTTGGTTTTTTTCTAAAACTATTTTTTTCTTTTTGGAAAAAGCTTTGAGGTATTATTACAATCGGTGCTTATTTTTATTTCACAAGATTCATAAACAAAATACTAAGCCGCTGTGGAGTTCTTTACTTGTTTCTGCATTCTAAAGCCTGTTCTACCTATACAGGTAGCAGCATAACCTGCATCGGTTCATAATGTGGGTAAGATTTCAACTTTACTGTTTTCCCCAAGTTAACACAACATTTTTTCCCAAGACAGAAAACTGCACAGCTTTCTTCAGATTTAGATTTCCAACTCTACTGGCTTACTGACTGCAAATCACTTTGCTTGCAGAGCATTCAAAAAAATTTTATAACTCACCAACAGACTTGAAATGGTACAGTTCACTCTGCTGTGCTTGCAGAACAGGTGTCATTTTAGCAGATGGAAAAGATACCCTATTCAACTGTCACCCAAAGGAAAACTTTTTTTCATATATCTGCACAGCAGAGAGAGCAGGGCCCTGGCATTGAATTGTATAGTCCTATTGTGAAATCATTTGAAGTCTGCTGCAGCAAAGGCTACCAAGGAGCTTTGTGGAACGTTCAAGACTAACAAATATATTGCGGTATAAGCCAGTTTGAATTGTAATGACTTTTGCTAGGAATCTTTTAAGGTACTCATTACAGATGGAGAACCTCAACTCCAATCCCATACAGAAAACATTGCATTACATGCTTTGCACTGCTTTTCTGTTATTTTGCAGCTTTTATTACCACATCAGAAACCAAATTGGTCCAAAACTAATTGATTTGATTGAGAAGGGGGATACAGCGTGAAGTTCATGTACAAAAGAAAGCACACAAAATCCATTCAGGTACATTGAAATGTTTGGTGTTTTATTTTAAAAGCTGTAACGTTCTGTGCAAGTCGTTGCTTAAAAAATAAAATTAAAAAAGAAAAGAAAATCTACATGGTTTAGCCAGTCTGCAAGCTATCAATATTACAAGCTTGTGCACATAAGCAACATTTACATCAAGTAATAAAAAAAATTGGAAAAAGAGGGGCACATGTTGCCATCAAGTAAACATCAGAGAGGTTCAAGGTTAAAAAAAAAAACCCAAACAACAATCTTGGAAGAAATAGATACTAGTCAGTTTAAAGTCTTTCTGCAGTTTGAATGCTTGGTGGCCTCAGAAGATGTCTGGTGACCAACAAGCTGGAAAGCTTATTCCAGTGGTTCATATTTCCTCAAGTTAACGGCTGCGGCTGTTCCAGTGGCTCCTTTTTCTGTAAAATTATACTAGGGGGTAGCTAGCTGCTGTAGCAATTCCACAGTGGTTTTTCCGATCTTTAGCCATGTAGATATAGCCTTTTTGGCCCCACTTCTCGCTCCAGCTGGAAAAACACAAAAACACAACATTACAACTTTGCCTCTTGTTGCAGGATTTATTTTTGTAAGTCCACACCGTCCCCCTGGTAGTTTTGCACAGAATGCATAACAGATGGACTGCTTCTCTGGCTGAAAGCAATACGACTAGCCAAAAGTGTTTGGGCAGCCTAGAAATTATTAGGCCCGAAGGAATATTTAGTGCCTTGCGTATCTGTTTTTTGGGACAGTTTATACATTCAGCGGATTTCAAACCGAAAAGCTGTTCTTGGTTTGTACAACTTCAAGACTCAGGTAGGAGTTATGAGTGCCTGGATGTCCCCAAACCTCAGCCAAAAGAAAACCAAACTTGCATATAGAAACAGTTAAGTCTGCCAGAGATCAAAAGATTAAAGAAGTCTCAGTACCTGTTTTTCACAATCCAGTATTTCTTGCCATCTTCATCTGCACCCTCAAAGCCATAGCCAACGACAAGAACACCATGATCCAGCTCTTCACTGCTACACTCTGGCTCGTAATAAATACCTAGAAAGGAAGGAGTCAAAAAAAGTGGATCAGCTTCCAGAAGAACAGCAACCTTTCCTCGTCTACTAGGTCCAAAGTTATCCATCTGAATGCTCAGTTATAGGAACTGCCAGGGGCCTATGTAGGTTGGTAATGTCTTATACTGACTGGGGGCAGCTTGCCCGGGCTTTTCAGAGAGAAGTCTCTGTACCACTGAATTATAAAGGTAAAGAAGCCCTGGACGATTAAGTCCAGTCAAAGGCAACTCTGGGGTTGCAGCGCTCATCTCGCTTTCAGGCCGAGGGAGCCAGCGTTTCTCCACAGACAGTTTTCCAGGTCATGTGGCCAGCATGACTAAACTGCTACTGGCGCACAGAGGACCGTGACGAGTGCCAGAGCGCACGGAAATACAGTTTACCTTCCCGCTGCAGTGGTACCCATTTATCTACTTGCACTGGCATGCTTTCAAACTGCTAGGTTGGCAGGAGCTGGAACAGAGCAACAGGAGCTCACTCCGTTACAGGGATTCGAACCGCCAACCTTCTGATCTGCAAGCCCAAGAGGCTCAGTGGTTTAGACCACAGTGCCACCGCGGAACTTTAAGTCCTTGCCCTCTCAGTTGATGGGTGCCCCTTGTCCAGAAAGTGTTAGCACTAAGCTAGTTTTGCCCAGTGGAAGAAACTGATACAGGGCTCTATAAGCCTTGGCAGCTTGCAAAAGGCAACTATCTTCCTGCCAAAACTCTGCATGAACTCACTAAGAATACGAGGCATGGGGTGTGTCTTATCTTTAAGCAGAAGCAGCAAGAGCCTTGCAATGCTTCTGCAAAAACCATCCATGCATATTGGAATAAGACCCAGAACCCCAATACACCTCATAGATAAAATGGCCTCAAGATGTGCAAGACTAGCGCGCACCAGAATATCGTTGCCCACACTGAAGTCAAACTGCGCAATACTCCATTCAGCAAAGTCCATTACAAATCATTTTGAGACCCTTAGACTCACCTGACTCATAAAACTGGAAGGAGGTGTGTCCTGCATCGATCGCCACAGAGACTGGTCCTACGGCAGCGACGGCCTTCATGAGGGCCCTTTCCCGGCCTTCAGGGATGTCCACAAAGCCGGTGTCGTTGGCAGAGTTGTATTCAGACTTGTACAAGCAATCTTCGTCATCCTTTGAAACAACAACAGTCACGTTGGTTGTGATTCAGAATTCAGAAAGTCAGTGAATGCAAAAGAAAAGAAAACCCCAAATAAAAATAAATATACACCCAAATTTAAATAACCACAAACAACACAAGAAGTATGTGCCCCAACAAGAAAATATCACATCTGAGCTTGTGACTAGGTCTTCCCATCTACATACTTCTTGTTCCCAAACCCAAAGATATTTCACATGTGAAAGAGGTGCCAATTTTAACACGCACACACAATGCTCTTCAACTTAAGAGAAGATATACTGGACCAAACCATCCTCCTCCCAGATGTCATTACTTCATCAAAGACTAAATCAAGGGGTGTTAGAATAGTTGATTTCCTGCATCAGCAGGGTGTTGGACTACATTACCTTTGAGGTCCCTTCCAACCCTGATTCACATACATCATGGGTGGAAAACCCATGTCCCTCCAGATATCGCTGGATTCCAACTCCCATCAGCCCCAGGCAACAGGGTGAATAGTCAGAGGATGGGAGTTGTATTCCAGCATCTGAAGGGCCACAGAATCCCTACAATGCATACAACATCTGCCCAGGCAAAACAAGAGTTATGATGCCAGGGGAAAACTATGGATAACAGGGAAACGTTAGCAGAGATAGAGTTCTTATCTGAACAGAACTGTCCTTTCATCTCCACAATGAAACAGCACCAGAGGTGAGCAGTATTGGAAAGACACTCCTGAATTCAAGAAACACTTTCTGAAGCAACTCAATATACAGCAGAGATGGGAAAACGAGGGCTCTCCGGAGAATGCTAGACTAGCAGATTCAGCCAGCATGACGGAGGGTCAGGGGGTAACAGTATCTAGATGGCCACAGCTTCTCCCTTTCCAAAGTGTTAAGAATTTTATTTCTTTGCTGCCAAGTCATAGGTGGGCCTTGAAGTTAAAACTTCAGATTCAGTTTAGCAAGCTAACAGTAGTTTAATGTTGTATTAACATCTGACTTGCCACCCAACAAGTGGTATTAGAGGCAAGTAGAAAAATAAAACAGAATGTTCCATTAAGAAGTTGTGGAAGAAAGATTTCAGTAGTGTAACTCTGAAAGCTATATAGTTTTACAGGTATCTGCAGAACACTCAGCTGTTTAAGAATCCTATCAAGTCCTTCGAGATAAATAGCCAGCAGCAACTCACTGATGTGTCAACAAGGGAAACCTGTAGTTTTTATTTTTAACTTGCATTGCGCAAGTAGAGCTTTAAAGGCATGTGCAACCGAGTTAAATTAACCACAACACTATCATTGCTCAAGGCTTTCAAACCAATTCAGGCCAATGATGAAAGGGGGCGGGGGCGGGGAAAGGCCTAGTTGCCTTTTTCATCTGCTGGGCTGCCAACAACTCAGTGAAACCCCCATGTATGCTTGGGTTCGACCTCTTCCAACACAACTTTTGGAATTTCTTTTCCTGGGAGGTATGTTGGCCTGGTAGATCTGACAAGAGAACAGACAAGGAAGAAGCTGTCATTCAGGAAGCCATTTCACCTTTCCAATGTATGGGTAGGAGTCCTCAGAATCAATGCCGCCGTTGTCCTTTATGTACTGGAAAGCCTGGTCCATGAGGCCCCCATTGCAGCCCTGGTTCCCTTCAGGCCGAGAGCAATCCACAAGGTTTTGTTCACTCAGAGAGACCAGCTTGCCAGTTTTGCGAAAGTGCTGTCCTTCCAGGGCTCCGGTGGTACTGAATGCCCAGCAAGAGCCACACTGACCCTGAGGGCAAGTGAGGAGAAATGAATTGGTTTAAAGCCAGGAAAAAGTTCAGCGCATGCTACTGTAATGCTTCTAGTAAAGCAGCGGGAGAAAATGCTGCTTTGGCAGGGTAACTACTCTTCTCAATTTAGTATTTAATGGTTGGGATTGATGGGAGTTGCAGACCAACAATTGGAGGGAGCCAGGTGGGAGCTAAGGCTGGCCTAGACAGAAAACATACAATCTAGAGGCACTATTCAAGCTCAACGCATTCCAGTTGGGCAAAAGACACCCAAGGAAGATGCAAAGCAGGGCCTGAGGGTCCCCATCCCCTGTGCAAAGGCAACTCAATTTCACTAGCATCAAGTAAGAAACATACACTTTGTATTTTTGACGCCATTGCCAAGCATCCCTCAACCAGTTCTCAAGGGATACTCACTGAATGTTAGCTCTACAGTGGGGACAGGGAGAGTGCTGTTGTGCTCAGGCATTTAGCTGGTCACTCTGAGATTGGGATAGTTGCCTAGGAGCTTGATCCAATAGGCTCTTATGTCCTCGAGTTCTTCAGCTACCTCCCATAACTAAAGGAGCTATTTTTTTCTTGGCAACGTAGCTATGTTTTGGCTGTAAGTCCTACAGAAGCTAAAGTACCACTCAGAAATCCAACCACAGACTAAGCTGCTTGTGTTAGGCAAAGGAAAAGAAAAACCCCAGATCAGATACATACTTGATCCTTCACTGGTGTGACATATCCTCTATCCCTCCAGTCAACAGATCTTGGCGCCTCCAAGAAATTTGGTTCAAGGAACTGTGATCCTGAAAACTTCCTTTCCGTTTTCGAGCGTTTAAATCCATTCATGACTTGCCTAAATTCTTCATTAGTCTGAAGAAAGAGGAAATAAGTCAGCATGCCATCTAAGCAGTTACTCAAGAGATGCTAGCTATGCAACTTGGCATTTACGTACCATGTCTCCAAAATGATTCATTCCCAGTCTGTAGCTGTGCTTGCCCAGGCTGTGGTCCAGGTTGTGCAATTCAATCATCTTCAGGTTTTTCTCCCAGATCATTCTTCTCCAGCCTTCCTCCTTCTAAAAGAGGAAGAAAGCAACAAGGAAAACTGAGCACCCAACAGCCTCTAACAGCTAAAGACATAGGCTCAGTTCAGACATCGGACCATAGTTTGTGACAAACCATGGTTGGAACCTCTGCAAACCATGGTTGCCTCCCTGTTTTGGTTTCCCTATCTATTTGGTATAGCGCCATAGGCTGCTGCAGCTATGGTTTGTAAAGTCACGCACCACACCAAATCATGGTATCCAGTTCTGGTTTACTGGCTCATTACAAATCATGATTTGTCCCTCCAGGCATCACGCCAAGCCAGACTTCTTAAATGTGGCTTGCAATGACATCTGAATTGAGCAATGAAAAGTATGCCTAGCTTTTCTTTGCTGCTCTAAGCAGCTTACCATTGCTATGGAAAACATTCCAAACATTAACCCTAATATCTGAGTAGTTCATACTTAGCATGACTACTTTGAAAGCTTGGTATTCCCATAAGAGGAAGCTACGTTTTTTGTTCCCAAGATGAGGCTTATTCAAGCAGCAAAATAATATTGAGAAATTCTTTTCGTATCTGATAATAAAGAATCTAGAGCACTTAAGTCTACCTGTACAACTTGCCTGCTTACTGTATGCCTCTGAATCACAACTGGGGAGAACAGTACTTCAGATCCTGCTTCTCAAAGGAATCTGGTTGGTCACTGAGGGACCAGGATACTGGACTAAAAAGGTGTTCATTATGTTCTTAACTACGATCTGCTATACCAGTAACTCTCAGATTATTGAAGTGTTGTTTGTGTCCCCTAAGGTGGCAATTATACCCAAATACCTAGGCTAGCAGATGGTTTCACCAACAGATACATGAACCATTCATACAACTTTTGCTACCGCACATATTCTGAACACCTTTTGCCCATGCACACTGAGAGGTATGTAGTAACACTTACCTCATGGTATTTTTTGTTATGCCACGATTTCCACATGCCCCAGTGATCATTCAAAGCAGGGTCCAGCCCTGGGGCGGCAAAGCATGCCTCCAAACTTAGGGCCAAAATGCACAGATAGAACTTCATGGTGAAACCTCTCTATAGGGCAAGAAAAAGATCTGATTAGACAGGAATCTCTCCCTTCACTTACAGCGAGGAACCAATAGACAGAAACAGTTTAATCCCCTCTGATGAGGCTATGCAAACTATACAGAAATGAAATTCACTGAAGAGAGAATAAATTACTTGTTTAAAGTTTTGGTATAAATGCACCACAGTGCTACCACACAAGGCATCTAGTATGTATATACAACGTGTTTCAGATGGTGGTTCTGTGGCAAGTGAAAAATGAGCACCAGAAACTAACTAAATGATACAGTGGTACCTCAGGTTACATACGCTTCAGGTTACAGACTCCGCTAACCCAGAAATAGTGCTTCAGGTTAAGAACTTTGCTTCAGGATGAGAACAGAAATCGGGCTCCGGTGGCGCAGCGGCAGCAGGAGGCCCCATTAGCTAAAGTGGTGCTTCAGGTTAAGAACAGTTTTAGGTTAAGAACGGACCTCTGGAACGAATTAAGTACTTAACCCGAGGTACCACTGTATATGAAAGGCCTGTTCAAGCAACTACTAAGGTTACCCAATCCTGCGAGATGTCCACAAATCTAACAATCCTATACTTTATTATTACAGCTCCCACCCACTGCACAAATATTCAATAGGAGTGAATTAGATTGGCTGCTTTGCAAACAGATTTTTCCTTTGCAGGTAACCAAGAGAGCGACCTCCCCTCCCCTCCCCCCCAATGTACTTTTCTCAAAGCCCTTGTCGAAGGCTGAAGAAAAACAGGAGGAATCTGTAAGCATTTTAATAGCTGGCGCTTTCAGAAGCCTCCCTGGATCCCGATATGAGTCATCAGGCATTTTCCAGGAATCACTTCCGCTCTCCCGGCATCCCAGTCTGGGGCGGAGTACCAAGGGGGGGTGAAGGGGGGGTCCTTGCAAAAAAAGCCCAAACCCAGCACGTGACCCCGCTCCAGTAAACAGACACGCGAGCGCCCCTCACATGATAGGCGGCCGAGGGGGGAGGGCGCTCCGGCGCCGGGCCCAGTGTAAACAAGCCCATTTGGCTGCTGATCCGGAGCCAAATCGCTTGGGGGAGGAGGGCGCTGGAGCAGAAGCGCGCTGCGGTCTAGTTCAGAAAAGGAAAAGGGGGAAATCCCTCAATCCGGGAGAAGATGAGAAATCCCAGCGCTGGGCTGCCTCGAAGGGAGAGAAAGACCCGCGCAGCAGCCAGCTGGGAAGGAAGGGTCAGGGTGGGACCCACCCACCCCAATTGGGTGCGCCCTAAGAAAACGCGCACAAGCAAATCGGGCGCGCCCCAAATCCCCGCTACTCCCACTTGTAAAAGATGGGCAAGGGGGCTCATCGGAGCGCCGGCCACCCGGGGAAAAATACGTAAGCTCAGCCGAGCGCCCAGGCGCCTCCTTGCCCTTCGCCCGCCGATAAAGATACACACCAAAACACCCCGTTAAACGGGCAGCGGCGCCTCCCGGATTCCTTTCTCCACCGCGGAGCAGGAACCCGGGTGGCTCCGAGCATCAGAGGGGTACCCAAAGGAGCCCTCTTCTTCTCCCCAGGCCCCCGTTAGCGGCAGGGACCGGGGCGCGGCGAGGGATGCTGGAGACCCAGCGCTCAGCCATTACACAAAAACAGCCCGCGGAGAGGAGCGAAATGGAGGCTCTTGGCGACCTGCCGGCGTTTGCAAACCCACCTGGTCGGCCCCGGGAACAGAACACCCTCCTCGGCTTGCCCCTGCTCTGGCTTCTTTCGGGCCGGGGGCTTTGCTGTAAATGTGCCCGGCTCGCCGAAGCCCGGCCCCTGTTGCGCTTCGATTGGCTGCCAGGCGCCGAGGCGGAGCGAGGGCTAATCCTGCCGAAGTTCGTGACTCCCGATCCCGTGATCCGAGCGGTGCCCGGACCTGTTCCGTGATGGAGGAGAGGGAGGGGGTGGTGTTTTGTTTTTATGGGAAGCAATGGGGCGGGCGAGGACAAGGACCCGTGCCCTGGCTCGCTTGTGGGTTTTGCTGGGAAATCGTAGAGGCACAAGCTGTTCGATATGTAATGCAATTCTAATAATATAATCAGCAAGGCGAGGGAAATCCTGTTTCAAAACAGTGCCAGGGGGGAAAGGAGACGTTGCAAGCAGATATGATCCGAATGCCCCGAAGCGCAGCCAACGCGCATTCAGGCCATTTCACCTCGCAAGACAAGGCGTGGTTCTCTTCGTCCAACTCAAAAGCCTTCGCCGCCTGCAAAGCGCAAAAACAAACCAGCAGATGTGACGGTAGACATCGGACTACAACTAAATTAAATGCAGATGAACTCGGGTTTCTTTATGTTTTCTGCTATGCATGTCTCCAGGGGCGCACCTAGGGTGTGGTTGTTGTTGTTTAGTCGTGTCCGACTCTTTTTTTTTTTAAGATATTTATTAAAGTTTTCAAGAAATTATATAAAGTAAAAAGAAAAAGAAAAGAAACAGAAAAAGCAATAAGACATACATACATACAAAAACATATACAATAACAAGTATAATTTCAATCCCTTATATTCATATGACTTACTTTCCCGGCCTCATACCTCCCCTTTCTGTATTCCAATCTCTAATTAATTCAATTCAGCAAATCCTTCCCCTAATTTCTGTTTAATTTTTGGTCTTTCTTTTCTTAATTACATAATCATTACAGCTAAAAAACCCTTAATTTCTAAATCAACATTGTTCTAACATTCAATAATCTTACAATGTTTCTTAAGATAGTCCTTAAATTTCTTCCAATCTTCTTCCGCCGTCTCTTTTCCCTAGTCTCGGATTCTGCCAGTCATTTCTGCCAGTCCCATATAGTCTATAACCTTCATCTGCCATTCTTCCACGGTGGGTAAATCTTCTGTCTTCCAATACTTTGCGATAAGTATTCTTGCTGCTGTTGTAGCATACATAAAAAATGTTCTATCCTTCTTTGACACAAATTGGCCAACCATACCCAGGAGTAGTCGTGTCCGACTCTTCATGACCCCCTGGACCAGAGCACGCCAGGCACTTCTGTCCTCCACTGCCTCCCGCAGTTTGGTCAAACTCATGCTGGTAGCTTCGAGAACACTGTCCAACCATCTCGTCCTCTGTCATCCCCCTTCTCCTTGTGCCCTCCATCTTGCCCAACATCAGGGTCTTTTCCAGGGAGTCTTCTCTTCTCATGAGGTGGCCAAAGTATTGGAGCCTCAGCTTCAGGATCTGTCCTTCCAGTGAGCATTCAGGGCTGATTTCCTTCAGAATGGACAGGTTTGATCTTCTTGCAGCCCATGGGACTCTCAAGAGTTTCCTCCAGCACCATAATTCAAAAGCATCAATTCTTCGGCTATCAGCCTTCTTTATGGTCCAGCTCTCACTATTGGGAAAACCATAGCTTTTACTATACGGACCTTTGTTGGCAAGGTGATGTCTCTGCTTTTTAAGATTCTGTCTAGGTTTGTCTAGGGGTTGGTTAGATTGGCCCAATTGGCGTAGACAGGATTTTTGCTTGGGGGGGACAGAACCAATTGGTCAGTAAGTTAAGTACTGTACAGTATTTTTATTGTTTAACTTGAAGGGGGGCAGCTGCCCTCGGCCCATGGTTGGCCCCCACTATGGGCACAACAATAACAATGCATTGTAACAATGGTGGCTCCATTTTTCTCCATGTCTAGGTGTTTGTACAAAACCCAACTGTCCATCAAAAAGGCAGAGCTGGTCACCTACTTCTCATTCCTGTTTATGCCACATCCCATCATCATACCCAGGACAATACGAACTAGGCCTGTTCAGTTAATGATATCAGAAGTTGCTTTGGTACTGCTCAGGCTGCCTGGCTGCAGCTCCTAAAGACCTCAGGTGTCATTCTCAAGTTTGCTATCCGAAACCCAGATGGCAGAGACTGAACCCAGGACTTTATTCCATGCCACTGACCTACGGGCTCTGAGCTCTGCTGGCTACAGATCAGGCCTGAAACATTTTTTAATTCCCCGCAGCAAATAAATGAAAAACTCTTATTGTTTTAAATGATTGTATGGATGCCACTCTGGGAGCCTTTTGGGCTTAAGGGCGGTGTACAGACACTCAAAATAAATAAAATTTTGAGTTGTGCAGCCCAAAATTCTCCTTGATTTTACTGCTGAGCAGTTGATATGTAGGATCATAGTCTTAGAAAACATTTTCATTGACATCTGTGCCTTTCCCTCACAGAGGGAAACATTTTATTTATTTATTTTAATGAAATAAAAGTAACAAAGTGATGATAACTAAATTTAACCTGCGTCAGACTCTGTGGTGTAGTACTGTGTACTCAGGCTGAAGGTGCTAGGGGCTCCATCTGAGACCTTAAAATGCAACTAATGTCATCTGTCATGGACTGTGACCCTTTCCTTCACTCATTATAAAATTCTTTATTCGTCTTTAAACTTACTGGTTTTGATGCAGATTTTTCAATACCTTCAGAACTCACAAAACAGGTGCACATACATATTTTTTTTTACATAATTCCATTGGTCTCTCACCTTCCTTAAAGCAGCTCAGATGCAGATTAATATTGTATATATTAAAACAGCCCTCCGAGGCTGTTATCTTTTGCCCATTATCACCCAAAGAGCTTCATAGCCAAGCAGAGATCTCAATGTTCATTTCTGTGTGCTTTCAAGCATAACACAGTACTCAAACAAAAAACTCCAAAACGCAATTTAGAAGTTATTGTAGCATTTTAATTTCCTTAAATGAATGCATAAAATCTTGAGGTAAACACCATAATACTCTCTGTTTGGTGTTCTAATAGTACTGTACTATCCTATGCAGGTTTACTTGGAAGCAAGTATCAATGGATTCAGTAGAAATGCTCAATGGGATTTTGCTGCAATTCTGCAATCCTTTCCTTAGGTCTTATTTTTGACTAGGCACACATAGAATTAGGATGTTGCTTAACTGTAATCCAATGCATTTGATAAATACAATCAGTATTACACTGAAAATAGCATTTCTGTTGAGAAGCAATTTCTATGTACAACCATGCAAAGGTTTAATGTTGAACAAACCCCCAAATCTAAACACATCTATACATGTGCACATGTCAGCCTCTAGTTCTCAGTAGGCTTACTTTGGCATATATTTTACTGAACCATTGTAGAACATTAGTGTAAATCTCAATAAATTTAGTGACAGTTGCCTGTGGGTAGAAATATAAGTAGTTGCCTGTGAGTAAAAAACACAAGTAGAAACAGAGATTTGCTTTCACATATGTAACTTTAATATGCATTAATAATCCAGTTGTGCAAACAATAGTAAAAAAATAATAATTTAAAGTTTGACAGTGAAATTGTGTAATTAATAACCACAAATGGCTTAAGTTGCATTTAAGTTCAGATATTATTTTTGAAACCAATAAGACTATATCAGTGTAAGTGTAAGAGGGGCACCCTTAGATAGGTTCACATTATATAAAGTTTCCAATCCTTTGCTTCTTTTATATTTGGACTTTTACAAACCTCTGACACTTTAAACAACATTCAGGAGATTCATCTGGTAATTATTGTTATTTATATCAGGCAAATAAGTCAAATAATTTATTTAGTAATTACCAGTTGTCCAGAATTGAAGTTTTCGTGTTGACAAAGTGGGTGGGACAAATGGAGGTCATTTGCCTTTAAGTTCTGGCAGCATTCGGCCACTCTTATGTTAAAAAGCACATGATTTCTGAAGTCATGTGAGGATTTTAGTTGGTCTTTGAAATGATTGGATTTTCACCCTAAACTAAACTGAAAAGTTTCAAAGCACATTTTCTTCCAATTAAAAGTTAAACAGTAGCGTAGTTAGTCTGAATAGTCTGAGCTGAAAAGCAAAGGTCCTTTGAACTGGGAATTTTTTGTGTAAATTTCCACAACAGCAGTGATGATTGTAGTAGGACATATGTAAAAAGGATTGGCTTTCGTTGAATTGGCAAAATGGCTTGTTAGCTAGCCAAGCATATGGAATTGCTACTAAATTTTAGGGTACACACACATAGCAGACACACACTCCACAGAAAACCACTCCTTCACCCTTCATAATGAAAGACCAGTTAACCCACCAAGGCCAAAATAATTTATTTATTGCATTTCACTTTTTTCTTCATGGTTAGGCTGAGAAAACTGGCTCAAAGTCACCCAGTGAGTTTTCTGGCTGAGTGGAGATTTGAACCCTGGTCTCCCAGGTCCCAGTTGGACACTAACCACTACACTGCACTGCCTTTTCTGTGTCCACTTTTTTTGGGAACCCATTGAATGAAATTGGACTTTACATCCACATAAGCAGGAGTTTGGTCTCTGCTCAAATCTCTGTTTCGTCACATTGGATTCACCTGGAGGCATATTTTAACCTCAGTTCCTCATCTGCAAAATGGGAACTGCAATAGTCTTCTGGCACGTGGCTGGATAAAGATGAATGCGTACTTTGCACATTAAAATAGGCCGTGGTTACACAGCTGCTAAAAATAAATAGTGCCATGAGTTAAGCAGGCGGCAGCTGGGGCTGGAATTGTGTCTGGCACGACATCTTCAACAATGAAACAACATGCAGATATCAATCAGTTCTCTTTCCTCTCTCGCAGTGGAAATTTGCCTTCTTTGGGTTCTAATGTTGCACAATACAGAACAAACAAAGATCATGGGACCTTCAGTTTACTCACTTCCCAGATGCTAGCACTGTTGTTTTGGGGAAAACTTTCCCTCCCCCTAATTTGTATGGGTCCTTAAAAACTGTTACTGTTATGGATATTCTTTTTAGCAGCTGTCTTTAGATCTATGGAGGGGGAAGATCTCAGCGGAAATATGGGGCCCAAACTTATTTTGCTAGTCGTGCACAATGCACAATTCATATTATGTGCGGCTGTCTTTGAAGATGGTCTGGAAATCACAGTTGCTCCAAAATAAGACTGTGAGACCACATTATGCATGTGCTCTGTATGTTGTACCGGCTCACATGTCTGTTTCTGGCAAGAGTAGACACCCAACAGTGGCACAACTGCCATGTCACCATCCCTGCATGAGTCTGCAAAACTGCTGTTGGGTGGGTGAGGGCAGATCCATGGCACCGACCCCACCAGGGGTGCCATCTTAAATAAAATATTGGGGGGAGGCAGGTAATCTCCACCCCACATAACTGATCACAAGATGTGGCACGCACACACTAACACACACCATCAACTTTGAGGGAGCCTCAGTCCTTTCAATATTTTATTGGGACGACGACAAAGAGAACTTAGGCCCTAGGAGTTGGCTCATATGCCAGCAGCTGCTCTTGGTTTCTGGGCCAAATTTAAAGTGCTAGCTTTAGCCTTTAACACCCTGAACTGCTTGGGACCAGGTTACCTGTATATACTTAACTAATCCTTAAAATCCTTGTCATGTGCGTTTCTCTGTGTGCCCCACAAGTTAAGATGTGGCAAATGACTAATTCTAATTGGCAGCATGCATTATATATATATATATTAAAACACAACAATTTAAACTTCTTTGGCGCGGATGTCCTGGTTAGCTGTTGAACGCAATGGTTCTTACTGGACTTTACTCGTCATTTTAATTCCATTTTCATCAATTTCAGGAATTAAACATCTGCCTCAGAAAAGAACAGGGACCTTTTCTAGAAAGTGGAAGGCAAGGCTAATTTTACACCAGATGGGAAGGTACCTTTTATATTGGAACTACACAGTACAAAAAATGGTCTACAAAAATTGGTTAAGCCTGGAGACACACTGCTCCGCATTGAGAAATTCCATTGTAACCTTATCTTGAAAAAGATGCCCTTGGAATGGGAGGCACCTTTTCAACTTGTCAGTAATCCTTCGCTTTTTGCATATCAACTGGCTCTTCTGGTCACAAGTTTAGGTCGACAAACAGTCGCCAGAGTGATGAAATTAAATGCTTGTCTTGCATGAGGGGGGTGGGGAAGAACTGTAGAGTCACTCATAGAAGTAGACTGGTTGGGAAACAGCAAAACCTTCTCACTACCTGCCCAGGTCCTTGTCTTTTTATTTAATAATAATAATAATAATAATAATAATAATAATAATAATAAATTTTATTTATATCCCGCCCTCCCCAGCCGAAGCCGGGCTCAGGGCGGCTAACAACACTAAAACACTACAACATTATAAAACATTATAAAAATGAATTAAAATCAAAATTAATGGCAACCATAAACTAAAGTCTTGTAAAGATTGCCAAAGGAGGGAGTCAGGCTGCGCCCTGACCAAAGGCCAGGTGGAACAGCTCTGTCTTGCAGGCCCTGCGGAAAGATGTCAAGTCCTGCAGGGCCCTTGTCTCTTGTGACAGAGCGTTCCACCAGGTTGGAGCCGCAGCCGAAAAAGCCCTGGCTCTAGTTGAGGCCAGCCTAACCTCTCTGTGGCCTGGGACCTTCAGGATGTTTTTATTTGAAGACCGTAGGTTCCTCTGTGGGGCATACCAGGAGAGGCGGTCCCGTAGGTACGAGGGTCCTAGGCCGTATAGGGCTTTGAAGGTTAAAACCAGCACCTTAAACCTGATCCTGTACTCCACCGGGAGCCAGTGCAGCTGGTATAGCACCGGATGAATGTGATCTCTAAGCGAAGACCCCGTAAGGAGTCTCGCTGCGGCATTCTGCACCCGCTGGAGTTTCTGGGTCAGTCTCAAGGGCAGCCCCACGTAGAGCGAGTTACAATAATCCAGTCTGGAGGTGACCGTCGCGTGGATCACAGTGGCTAGGTCAGGGCGAGAGAGGTAAGGAGCCAACTGCTTAGCTTGGCGGAGATGAAAAAATGCCGCCTTTGTTATAGCTGCAATCTGCGCCTCCATGGAGAGGGAGGTATCAAAGATTACACCCAAACTCTTAACGGACGGTGCTGGCACTAATTGCACCCCCGCAAGAGATGGGAGTTGCCCCCTCAGTCCCATGTCGTCCCGTCCCAGCCAGAGGACCTCTGTCTTCGAAGGATTTAACTTCAACCGGCTCCCACGAAACCATCCAGCCACAGCCTCCAAGCATCTGATCAGTGTGTCTGGGGCCGAGTCTGGGTGGCCGTCCATCAACAGATAGAGTTGGGTGTCATCAGCATACTGATGGCAGCCCAGCCCAAAACTCCGGACAAGCTGGGCGAGGGGGCGCATAAAGATGTTAAAAAGCATCGGGGAGAGTATTGCACCCTGGGGCACACCACACACCAAGGAGTGGCGGGATGACAATTCCCCCCCAAGTGCCACCCTCTGTCCCCGACCAGAGAGAAACGAGCGCAGCCATTGAAGGACTGTGCCCTGGATCCCCACGTCGGCAAGGCGGTGGTCCAGGAGTTCGTGATCGACCATGTCGAAGGCTGCTGACAGGTCTAGAAGAATCAGCAGCCCCGACCCGCCTCGATCCAGCTGCTTGCGGAGATCATCTGTTAGGGCGACCAGAGCCGTCTCGGTCCCATGACCAGCGCGGAAGCCGGACTGGAATGGATCCAGAGCTGATGTTTCATCCAGAAACCTACCAAGCTGTTCAGCAACCGCTCTCTCAATCACCTTACCCAGGAATGGAAGATTCGAAACTGGGCGGTAATTGGATAGATCTAAAGGATCTAATGATGTTTTCTTTAAGAGCGGGCGCACCACTGCCTCCTGCAGTTCCCCTGGGAATGTCCCGGTGCCAAGGGACAGATTGATGATATCCCCCAGGGGGGCCCGCACCTCGTCTGGACACGCTCTAATCAGCCAGGACGGGCACGGGTCGAGAGGACAGGTGGTGGGCTTTCCAGCTCGGAGGAGTCTGTCCACATCGGCTGGGGATATCCAGTCAAAGTGGTCTAATACTGAACCCGAAGACAGTCGAGGGGCCTCCAGTTCCTTTATTGTATCCAAATTGGCAGGGAGGTCATGGCGGAGCAACAAGACCTTCTCCGCAAAAAAGCTCGCGAATGCCTCACAGCTGTGTGTCAAATTGTTATTTAAATTTGGCTGTCCTTCAAGGGACGTTAAAGACCGAATTATACTAAATAATTGCGCCGGGCGAGAGCTAGCGGATGCAATGGAGGCCGAGAAGTAGGACTTCTTAGCGGCCTTCACTGCCATCTCGTAGGTTTTCATAAAAACCCTATAAGATGTTCTTGAAGCTCCGTCACGGGCACCCCGCCATACTCGCTCTAGCCGTCTGAGGTCCCGCTTCATTTTCCGGAGCTCCTCGGTAAACCAGGGAGCCCGGTTTCTGCGGGGTCGCAGAGGGCGCTTAGGTGCAATCTCATTGATGGCTGCTAGGAGCTGGGTATTCCAGGCCTCAACAAGCTCAGTCAATGAGTCGCCAGGGGGAGAAAGGTCCCGCAAGACTTGACGGAATCTATCAGGGTCCATCAGCCTCTGCGGGCGAGCCCAAATTGGCTCGCCACCCAAGCAGGGTGGGGGTGGAACGTCAATCCTGGCTTTCAGAGCATAGTGATCAGACCATGGCACCTTCATCGAAGGAAACATGATCACATCTATACCGATGCCAAAGATCAAATCCAGCGTGTGGCCTGCTTGATGTGTGGGGCCCGAAACAAACTGGGAGAGCCCTAGTGTCGCCATGGAAGACACCAGGTCCAGAGCCTGTGAGGAGGGAGTGGCATCAGCATGGATGTTGAAGTCCCCCAATACCAATAGGTTAGGGAACTCCAAGGCCCAGCCGGCCACCGCCTCCAGCAGGCCTGACAGGGTGGCTGCTGGTGCGCTAGGTGGCCGGTACACCAGCCAGACAGCCAAGCTCACCTCGGAGCCCCACACTAGGCCAACACATTCAATGCCGGGGATCGATGGCGATGGTAGAGGCCTGAAAGGACAATCTTCCCGGATTAATAACGCCACCCCTCCCCCCCGGCCCACAGTCCGCGACTGGTGAAGGACGGAGAAACCCGGGGGCGCCATCTCTCGTAAGGTAACAGTATCCCCTTCGCGCACCCAGGTCTCAGTCACACATGCCAGGTCAACCCCCTGCGAGGTGAAGAAATCTCGCAGGGTGGCGGTTTTGTTGCCTATAGACCTGGCATTGCACAACACCAGTGACGGAGGTGAGTGATCATTGCTCACCCTACCCTCGTCTCTCGGGATGGGGCGCAGATTGGAAGGGGTATGAGTGTCCCCAAAGCTGCGGCAGTGGTGAGCGTGGGCCCCGCCCCCTGGCCTGATGGAGAGTGGGCCTGCAGGGGGAAGAGCCCTCCCCACAAACGCACGGCAAAGCGGCAGCAGCAGTGTTCCAAGGCCTCCTTGGAGCCTTATATGCTGAGGTGGAGTCTGGGGCCCGCCCCCAGGCCCAAGGAGGAGAATGGGCTTGCAGGGGGAGCGGTCCTCCCCAAGACTCACCGGCAAAGCGGCAGCAGCAGTCTTCCGGGCCTCCTTGGAGTCTTTTATGCTGAGGTGGAGTATGGGGCCCGTCCCCAAGCCCAAGATGGAGAGTTTATTACACATATTTATTTATTTGCTTTAAAAATTTATAAAATGCTTCAGAGCCTAAGGCAAGCATGTCCAAAATCCGTTTCGGGGGCCTAATCTGGCCCGCCGGTCAGTTTAATCTGGCCCAGTTAAATCTGGCAGTTTATTTCCTGCGATAAAATCCTAAAAAAACTTTAACAACTTCAATCCCCCATGGCCCTTCACTTCATCAAATCTGGCCCTCTTTGAAAAAAGTTTGGATGTAAAAAGTATAGATGGTGTTGGGGGGGGGGGAGCATACAGGAGGGGCAACCCCCCCAACAAGCCGCTGACTTCCCCACTTGCCTCCCATTGCTGAACTCCTGTCATCAACATATGCTGTTATTTTCCTTTCTCCCCTACCTAGAAATTTCCTTCACCTTTCCATAATTTTTTTCTCATGCTGCCACTGCATCAAAGCAGTGTACAACAAGATTAAGAAAATAGAAATTCTAAAAATAGTTAAAACCATTTCTGCAAACTATTAAGAAACCCCATAAAATAATCCCCACAGATGTACACTGATTAAATGGGTCATGCCTCACAGAAAGCTTTCTTAATAACAAACTGTAAGTCATTTCAGCAGGAAAATCCCCCAGAGGGCTGGAGCTGCAACGCCAAAAGCCCAGTTTCTAGTAGAAACTAAGCACAATTCTGGGGCACACAGTAGTTGCAGGAGTGCCCCACATGAGGTCTGTGAAAACAGAAGCTTCTCGGCATGGCCTGAGTGTTTGTAATCTTATCCTTTTCCTTTCCTTTTGTTCTAAAATCTGCAGACTCAGCAGCGTTGACACCAGCACAGTTGTATTATTGCACCAAACCCCTAAGATTAATTCCTGAAAGTGTTCTAAAGTGGCTTTTTTGACGCTTTTCCTGTTGTTGCTGCTTCTTGTTGTTGCTGTTAAAACCTATCGCTCAATTTGACAGTTTGCAATTTTTCGATAACCAATGGTTGTTAGCAAATTTGACTGGATGACTGACTCAGTGGTTGGCTTATATTTACGATTCTGATTTTTACCATGAAAGAAAGAAAGAAAGAAAGAAAGAAAGAAAGAAAGAAAGAAAGAAAAGCTTGGTGCTACAGTGGTACCTCGGGTTACATACGCTTCAGGTTACATACGCTTCAGGTTACAGACTCCGCTAACCCAGAAATAGTGCTTCAGGTTAAGAACTTTGCTTCAGGATGAGAACAGAAATCGGGCTCCGGCGGCGCGGCGGCAGCAGGAGGCCCCATTAGCTAAAGTGGTGCTTCAGGTTAAGAACAGTTTCAGGTTAAGTACGGACCTCCAGAATGAATTAAGTACTTAACCTGAGGTACCACTGTACTTGAAAGATTATTTCCAGTGTTTCAAGTGACTAGCTGGTTCCACAAAAGCTATTATTGCTTTTACTCTGCATTTAAATTTTTACCTATGGAAACTACTTTTGGTAATAATCAATACAATGTTGAAGCTTTAGTTCATAAAATTTTGTCCAGAGCATCAGAATTGAGTGCAGATCAGCTCAGCCCTATAGGCCAGGAGTAGCCAAAGCAGTGACCTCTTTCTTTTTGGGACTACAACTCCGATGGTTGGGGCTGATGGGAATTGTAGTCCAAAATACACAGAAGGTATTATGTTGGCTCACCTAAGTTTTTAAAATTGATGATTACTTGTATTTCTGCCTATGTTAGTCGTGATCTTTACTTTCAGTGGGACTGCTCTGAATATGATGCTGTAGCTGAGATTTCTGCACGGCAGATTAAATGACACTCCCAACTCTACAATTGTATGATTCTATGATTCTGTGACTAACATTGAAAAAAACCAAGAGCAAGGAATTGGACCTTGTGGCCCTCCAGATGTTGAAAACCACTCACATCACCCTTGACCATAGGCCATGCTCAATGGGGCTACTGGGATTGATGCCACATGCAGGGTGGCAAGTTCCCCATCCCTGCCCTAGGTGAACATTCCAACACTCAGACCATTCAACAAACTTTTTAACCTTTTAAAAAATATTCATTTTTAAAGCTCCTAAAGTAGTTTAAATCCAAGGGACGCGGGTGGCGCTGTGGGTAAAACCTCAGCACCTAGGACTTGCCGATCACATGGTCGGCGGTTCGAATGCCCGCGGCGGGGTGAGCTTCCATCGTTCGGTCCCAGCTCCTGCCCACCTAGCAGTTCGAAAGCACCCTTAAGTGCAAGTAGATAAATAGGTACCGCTGTATAGCGGGAAGGTAAACGGCGTTTCCGTGTGTTGCTCTGGTGCCGGTTCGCCGGAGCAGCTTTGTCACGCTGGCCACGTGACCCGGAAGTGTCTGCGGACAGCGCTGGCTCCCGGCCTCTAGAGTGAGATGAGCGCACAACCCTAGAGTCTGTCAAGACTGGCCCGTATGGGCAGGGGTACCTTTACCTTTACCTTTAAAGTAGTTTAAAACAAAACAAAACACCTTGCAACATTACTTTACCTTTCCACCTATTTTGCACCAGGAAGCCTGTTTACATTTCAAGCCCTCAGCTGCTCATTTTGTTAAAAACAATATTATCACTGTCAATTTTGGCTTGACATTGATAGCACAATACTTTTCAGCCATCAGCCACAATTGCCAGCCTGGGAAACAGCTCCCTGCCATAACGAAGCACCAATTAGTCATCCTTGCTGCTGAGAGAATAAAAAGCCATGGAAACACAGACTGTGCTTTCACTGCAGTAGCAGTCCACATACCCTCGAGAAATTCACCACAGTCACTGACAGTTGAACTATTAATAAACAAGCATCTTCGTGCACTATAATACATATAGCATTGTACGGCTAGGATTCATGATTGCCAACCTTGCTTTCATATACAGTGGTACCTTGGGTTAAATATGCTTCAGGTTACATACACTTCAGGTTACAGACTCCACTAACCCAGAAATAGTACCTTGGGTTAAGAACTTTGCTTCAGGATGAGAACAGAAATCATCCTCTGGTGGCGCGGCGGCAGCAGGAGGCCCCATTAGCTAAAGTGGTGCTTCAGGTTAAGAATAGTTTCAGATGACTGGCAGAATCCGAGACCTGGGAGAGGAGACGGTAGAAGAAGATTGGAAAAAATTCAAGATTTATTTGCAAAAGTATTGTAAAATGTATGAATGTTAAGCAGGATGCTTGATCAGAAACAATTTGGCATCATCAAAATAGATGAAGTGAATTATGAAAAGAAGGTAAATTTAAAGAAAACAAATCTTTAGATAATAATTAGGTTAAGTTCAAATTTTTAAGAGGTGGAATAAGTGTATCTAAAATTTGAGTTATGATATTGAAAATTAGAAAGTAAGGATGGAGATAAGGTGATAAATTGCTGGTTAAATTTTCTATAATCTGGAACGCAGGAGCGGGAGATGTGAAGAAGTCCAAAGGAGATAAGAAAATATGTCATGATATGTAATATTTTTGTTTGTTTATTCATATTGTAATTAAAAAACCCTTAATAAAAAAAACAGGTTAAGAATAGTTTCAGGTTAAGAACGGACCTCCGGAACGAATTAAGTACTTAACCTGAGGTACCACTGTATATTGTTACAGATTTGCGGTAACAGAGTTTGTGGGGTACAAGAGCACTAATTTCTGCTGGAGTTAGTGAATGTTAGAAATTGATAAATGGTAGAATTTAGAAAATAGCTAAGTTTCTTTTCCAGGCCAGGACCTCACCTGGGATAGAAGTCATTATCACAAAAGGTCCTGGAGGCAAGGCATTCATCCAGCAATGGAAACCATCAACCAGTTTCCTCTCGTAGTCTCCAGTTGAAACCTTTTGGCAGAAGTATGACAACTTTCAAGCCTGTTATTGAATGCCTAGGAAAATTGCTCATGCATTAGTCTTGTGAATAATGGTAGCCTCACTTTTTCACAGGTGTGTCCGTCCCCCCATGAGCTTTGGGATCACGCCTCTTCATAGAGCGTCTAGAAGAAACTCCCTCTTACACACCCTTTTGTGCCTTCCATTTATCCTGGCCTTGGTAGCTCTTGAGACAGTTGGTAAGGTCTTGACATTGCATGTCACCGCCTTTCCTGTACAGTACTTCCCTGGCCTGTTTCCATTTCTGAGAGTGTTGGCATTTCTAAAAGTGTTCTACTCTTCAGTGACTGTTAGTACTTGGCTGTCTTCTTCGTACATAAACAGAGAAAAGCAAGCTTTTTATGGAGATAGAAGGCCAGTAGCCACTGCGATTATATAAGAATACAGAAGCCAGAAGTACAACATCTTATATATAAAACCTCAAACAAAGTCTTTAAAGTACCGTTCTCCAGTGCAGACCAAGTTAAAAGAAAACTCCGCGGGGAGGGAGGTATATCTATCAACGGAACAGTTTTCTGCTTGCATAACAAACATTTCCTCCACCTTGCACCCAAGCTCTCAAATTTAACTTGGGGAATCTTCTGGAGCAGGGGGAAGAAGAGTAAGGAGGCAACCCATTGCAATTCTTGCTTGGAAAAAAGAAACTCGACATAGCAACTCTATTTACCATTGGTTGGCTTTGCAGATCACTTAGGCTGAACATAGGCACATGCGACTTTTCATATTCAAGCCTTCTTAGCAGATTTGCAAATCTTTTTATCACAGACCTCTGCTACCCCAACCCCTGCTATGTGAATAGCAATTTTAAAATCTCTCTCTCTCTCTCTCTCTCTCTCTCTCTCTCTCTCTCTCTCTCTCTCACACACACACACACACAGTATAAACCTCTTGGTTATAAGGATTATTTTGAAAAGTGTACACTTGCACAAGAAAACCCACTTTTGTAGGCTACAATGAATACAAAAGGATAGTAACTGGAGAAATGAATTTTCCACTGCCTTCTTGATGTACACCAGCTGAAATATTCTGTAGGAAATACCAATATGTATGACAGATTGCAATCTTTCTGAAGACACAAATCAAGTGACTAGGGTTAAGATTGGTCAATCAGTCTACATTCCTGAGTGTTTGTCATACCTTTGTCATTCAGATCTTTGCTCTTTCTCTCTCCCTTCAGAGATGTCACATGCCATCTGCCCTTCCCTAAAGTGCTTGCCTTTTGTTTGACCAGTCAGTTATTTACCAGCTCAGCCAAAAGGAGATAAATCTGTTATTTTCCTGCAACTAAAGAACGCAATATTGCAATCGCTTTTTAAAACTAACTTCTTAAAACTAGCACCTCTCCCATCCTCCCTGTATACTAAGATTTCAGCCCCACTTAACTTCCCATTAGACAAATATTTGTTCACCTGTAAGTATTTTAAGAGTACCTGAAATAGTTTTGTTAAGTGAAGCACAAAATGTCAAAGAATGACTAAGAGACTCAGGTAATACACATGTTCTGCTGTTGGTAATGCATGGCTACATAGTCATTTTGATAGTTTTAAAGAGTCCGAATAAATATTTGATATACACAAACTTTAGCAAAAGAGAAGTGGTTTTTTTCTGAAAACCTGGAACCATTGAGAACATTTGCTATTTATTATAGGTTATTGCACTATTTCATCAGTCTCAGTTAGGAAACGTATACTGGCATTTACATGGGGGTTACGTTCTAGGCCCCCACATGCATAAGTGTAAGTTGCATTAGTGGGGATCACCCTTTAAGAAGCCTCTAAATGCTTGTTTTTCCTCTGCTCTCCCTCCACAGAAGTATGTCTTCAACTAAAGTTTAAGCTCTGGGGCTGGCTGGAGGCTGACTGGCTGCGCTACCGCACATGTCAGCTGCTAGGCAGGGAGGCTGAGTAGCCTAACCAAAGCCCTCCGGTCTTTACAGGGCTGGTCTTCACAGGGCTTCCTCTGCCCTCACTGACATCCTCTTTGGGCTCTGGGGAGGGTCCTGTCACGAGCCACGATGACTCCAGTTCTCTCCCGCCATTTTCAGATTTGAATATTTTTATTTTTCTATTTCATGGCGCAGAGCTTCTATGTGGTCACATGTAAGTTGATCATACATAAACGGGGAGATGCCTGTATATTACTTGTGATTACCCATCCTCAAGTCAACACCACCGGTAATCCTTGTAATGAGACCCAGGGCCACAGTTCAAGATAGTTAAATGCATGTGGGGGAAAGATGCCTTCAGGTGTGCCCGAAATTATCACCACGTGTCTGTGCATATTATTTACCAGTCTGCTGAAATCATGAGATTCGTGCTCCCTTCTGGACGACCTTCCAACAGCCAGAGACAAAAGTGAGTAAAGCAACAAAGGCACATATTGCCCTTGTAAAGGTAAAAGGACCCCTGACCATTAGGTCCAGTCGTGACCGACTCTGGGGTTGCGGCGCTCATCTTGCTTTATTGGCCGAAGGAGCCGGCGTACAGCTTCCGGGTCATGTGGCCAGCATGACTAAGCTGCTTCTGGCGAACCAGAGCAGCACATGGAAACGCCGTTTACCTTCCCTCTGGAGTGGTACCTATTTATCTACTTGCACTTTTGGGTGTGCTTTCAAACTGCTAGGTTGGCAGGAGCAGGGACTGAGCAACGCGAGCTCACCCCGTCGCGGGGATTCGAACCGCCGACCTTCTGATCGGCGAATCCTAGGCTCTGTGGTTTAACCCACAGCGCCATCTGCGTCCCTATTGCCCTTGTACAGTTGTCTAATTTCTAGACACAATCTTCTTTATTATCCATCTATGCAAGCAAGCAAGAGGCATCCTAACACACCACTCAGAGTTGTTGTGAGGATAAAATAGTGAGGGGAATATGTATGCCATACGTACATAAATATGTAAGCCAGCCTGAGATCTTTGGAGGACATATAAAATGAAATAAATCTAGAGTTTGCACTGTCACCTACAGTATTACGGTAGCTGGTTGCTAAACTGGCAGAGAGTATCCTACACTATGACTCCCTCAGCAATTTATCTTCATGCAATGATCTCAAATACGTATAAAACGGCAGGCGAGACTGTTACACCAATTTTGTGCAGCATGCAGCAGAGTTCAAACAGCTTGGAGATAGATACCTTTTATTCTGTACGACAACTTGCTACCGTCTTCACAGTTAACCAAGTAGATGAGATGCTTTGAATGCATGAATAATTAAAAACTATTTAATGTGAACACAAATAAAAGGAGATGCAAGAGAACATTCCAGAAATGATTTGGAAATGCAGTTTAGATAGCAGAAGGGCAGCCTGCCAGAGAATGCCTAGATCAAGATGGAGTCTCAGATCTATTAACTTATTTTCATTTTATTCTGGAAAGTCTTTTTGAAAAATGGTTATTGAGTACAGTGGTACCTTGGGTTAAGTACTTAATTCGTCCCGGAGGTCCGTTCTTAACCTGAAACTGTTCTTAACCTGAAGCACCACTTTAGCTAATGGGGCCTTCCGCTGCTGCCGCGCCACCGGAGCACAATTTCTGTTCTCATCCTGAAGCAAAGTTCTTAACCCGAGGTACTATTTCTGGGTTAGAGGAGTTTGTACCCTGAAGTGTTATGTAACCCGAAGCGTATGTAACCCGAGGTACCACTATATTATATACACTCCTAATTTTAGTGCCCAAATATTTTCATAATATACATGTTCATGGCCAGTGGGCTACAATCTCTGGCCGACTCCCTGCTCTTTATAGAATTTGGTAAACAAACCATGGTTTAGTGTTACGTGTGTCTGAGGCTGTACCACTTCAGAGCTTCACATCACTGAATGCACATAGAAAATCTCCAAAAACTAGATGTCAGGCATAACACGAGTGTGGTAAATTTTGTACGGAGTTGTATTCAGTCATGTCAGCTTACACCTGCACTAGGCAGGGTGGTATAGACTAGGGGCTCAAGAGTAGGGAATCTGTGTCTCCCTCCATATATTGTTGGCCAGCCACTTCCAGCAGCCCCACTAGCATAGGCAGTAGTCAGAGTTATTGTCCAACAACATCTGGAGGGCAACATGGTCCATACCCTTCAACATTTCTCCGATGAAAATAGGGACATCCCATTCCATAATGATAATTTTACTATTTATATCCCACGCATCTTACTGGGTTGCCTCAGACACTCTGGGCAGCTTCCAGCATTTATATAAAAACATAATAAAGCATTAAACATTTTTTTAAAAATCCCTATAAAAGATTGCCTTCAAATGGCTTGGGAGTCGAATAACTGCATACCCTCCAAAATATCTCCAGTGAAAAGTGGGACATTCCAGGATCAAATCAGAAACCGGGACGGCTTCTCTAAATCAGGGATGTCCCTGGAACATAGGAACTTTTGAAGAATATATTCCGTCAATTGTAAAGACAATTTTGACTTTACATTTTATGCTCACGCTATGGCCAGCTAATCTATTATATAACTTTTCTCCTCAAAGGCAGGATAAACATTTCTTCAAAGTATTTCATTTCACTCCACAACAAAGCCCCTTGGGTCCTTTAAGGTGGAATGTGTTAATATTATGGGATTGCAAATGGAAACATTGCTACTAAAGATAGGTGGTTTGTTTTGAAGTAGCTGGCTTCTGTTCTACGTTAATAATAACGTTTCTAGGAGAGAGGGGGGAATGGATAAAAGCAGATTACCCCAGGGGAAATGTTTTGTATACATGAGGGTCTGTTTCTCATTTCCATCAAGCCTGCTGAGAGAAAACACTGCTGTGTCCGCAATCCCGGAGGTGTGGTTCCTGCTGAATATGCTTAGTCAAACCAGTAGAATCTGCTACTTAAGGAGCTCAACCAGCTTGGCAAAACCATTTCACCTCATGCATCATTTTGAAATAGAAGAAGCACCACCTTTTTTTCCCTATTGTCAACAAGACAAAGTCAAGGCTGGTTTACAATCAATCATGTTCTATTGTGGTCTCCAGCATATGGACCAGATATTCTTCTCCCATAGCTGTCAACATTTAAAGGAAATTCCCTTATTCTGAATAGGATTCTTCGCAAGAAAAGGGAAAAGTTGACAGATATGTCTTCTCCACTTCCACCAGGGATCAATAAAAGAGATCTGCAACCAATCTACTCCGTGTGGCAAGAACCCCAACATGGAGTGAATTAATACATTACGTGAAAGAAGGAACGTGTAGGCTTTTCCTAAGTCACTTGCGATTGTGAACAACCCCATTAAAAGTCAAATAAGAATTTTAAGGCCCAAATGGAAATAGAATAAATCCCAATTTGAGGCACAAAAAAACCTGTTCGTCTTGCTTGTGAAGGTAGTGGATCTGTAGATCATTGGTAGTGCTGTATGAATGGCATCAAGAATATTGGAAAGGCTATCTCATGTGGAGGATGGAGCAAGTTTTAAATTAAAAGAGGATTTTGATAGAACATTAGGACAGAGGAAGTTGCTAGCTGTTTGACAGTGGAACAGCTTTCCTCAGAAGGTGGTGGTCTCTCCTTCAGTAGAAGTTTTGAAGCAGTATATGGGTGACCAGCAATCAGGGATGTTGTAAAAGTAGATTTCCTGCTTCAGAAGGGGTTTGGATTAGAGTAGTTTTGAGGAACCTCCTGACATTATGAGCAGTATTCAACAAAGCCACCGCATTATTGCAAGGACTTCAAGTCCACACAATGGGGATCTCTTCAATCTGTTCTGGGTTTCCCCTCAGCCCTCTGGATATTATTATTGCTATTCTTATTGTTATGGTTATACATTTATTAAGCATCCTTCACCAACAGTTCCAGGTAAGGTTACAACAATCTAAAATTCAACGTTAAAACAAATCAGAGTCATGGGAATAGAGTGGATCCCCAAAACACATCTCAGAGGTCAAAGGCCAGGGTCAAGAGGTGTGTCTTCAGCATACAACAAAAGCTGTACAATGGAGGTGCCAGCCACACCTCTGTGGGGAAGGAAATTCCACAACCTAGGGCAGGCATAGGCACACTCGGCCCGCCAATTATTTTGGGACTACAACTCCCATCATCCCTGACCACTGGTCCTGTTAGCTAGGGATGATGGGAGTTGTAGTTCCAAAACATCTGGAGGGTCGAGTTTGCCTATGCCTGACCTAGGGGCTACCACAGAGAATGGTCACTCGCTGGCCTCTACCCTCCCCCACCCACAAATTTCTGCGGGTGGTGGAACTACCAAGCTGCCCCCACTTCACTGATCTTAATACTTGAGAGGGTCTGTATGGAAGGAAACATTCTTTGAGATATTTGGGGTCTAAGTCATGTAGGCCACTGATGTGAGCACCTTGAACTAAAGACTCTTTATGGACTAATACGTTGTAAGATAGAAATGTTATGTGACGGCTAATGTTACCTCTTGCACTAAATGGTTAGGAAACTTGAAAATGAGGTACATTTTCTGTGGCTTTTATGTGCAGTGTGCAGTGTGTGTGTGTGTGTGTGTGTGTGTGTGTGTGTGTGTAAATCTACATATAAAACAACACCCTTCTCTAGGAGGCCTAACTTGATTAAGCAAGCAACTGCAAAATAACTTCAAGTCTATTTCACCTTGAAGAACCAGAGGAAGTACTTCCTCAAACGTGAGTCAGTTTTTTAAAATAGGATGCAGCCTACTAGGAATTTATCTCCTCCACACCTACATAATAGAGCATTCAGAGTTCAGTCAAACCTGCTATTAATAACACATCACCACTGGATTTACTGATACACTCCTGCAGCCATTATACCAATGTAAACCAGTGATACAAACATGCTGCATTTGATAAAACCATGAAGTATACTTCAGCCATGTGTAATAACACCTCCAGCATTATCAATTACTTTTGGAAAGAGATGATATAAAAGGGATTGGGGGGTGGGGTTTAACCCTTGTTTTCTCCTGAAACTGCACTTCTACAGCTGCTTTTTCATTTGTGTTTGATTTCAGAATTTATCTCCATCATCACCACCATCACCACCATCACCATCATTAGGTACAGCGCCACCTGCGTCCCTAAATCACCATCATTATCATCATGTATCCATCTATATCCCGGGGGATGCAGGTGGCGCTGTGGTCTAAACCACAGAGCCTAGGGAATGTTAAATAAAAATGCACCTTTTAGGAAACTCTAGCTTCAGCAAATGTAAGTTAATGAAATGAAAATTAAGACACAAGAATTTAGAGGTAAAATAATGAAACAACTCTATTGTGTTTAATACAAAGCATATAAGAATTGGGTTATAGTAAAATTGAAATCAGGGAACATGATAAAATGGAAGATACAATAAGTTATGAAATAAGTTAACAAATTGCTGATGTTTTATATGACAGAGAATGCAGGGTTTGGAGGATGTGGGGGAGTCCTTTAGATCTGATGGAAAAAGAACATGGAAATTTGTTATTCTTCTATTCTATTTTCTTATAACTACCCTTTATTCTTTTTTCTGTATTTCTTAAAATCAATAAAAATATTATAAAAAAAAACAAAAAACCACAGAGCCTAGGGCTTGCTGATCAGAAGGTCGGAGGTTCGAATCCCCGCGACGGGGTGAGCTCCTGTTGCTTGGTCCCTGCTCCTGCCAACCTAGCAGTTCGAAAGCACATCAAAGTGCAATTAGATAAATAGGTACCACTCCAGCGGGAAGGTAAACGGCGTTTCCGTGCGCTGCTCTGGTTCGCCAGAAGCAGCTTAGTCATGCTGGCCACATGACTCGGAAGCTGTACGCCAGCTCCCTGGCCCAATAAAGCGAGATGAGCGCCGCAACCCCAGAGTCGGCTACGACTGGACTTAATGGTCAAGGGTCCCTTTACCTTACCTATTTATATCCCACCTTTTTCCCTGACAGGGTCTCAAGGTGGATTGCAGATAAAATCATTAAACATCTCCACAGCTTGACCAAAACTTATTTTCCAGAAAGTTTAAAGTGTGTTTGGAAATCCGTACTCTGCTTACATTCACAGCGAATAAGTAATATATCGGAGCGTAAAATAGGTAAATAAAACACAGCTTGGATATGCATGCTGCTTTAGAGATATAGAATTGATGCCTGAAGACATATGAAACATCATTAATGGCTAATGAAGCTGGATAATTATTTTAGTGAGGGAGCTCTGTACTTTGCGGTGACAGATTAGTGTGCAGGTCTGTTACGTTCCTCCTCAGAATCCACACCCAGCTCACGTGAAGTTCTACAAGGTGGTAAGAGTGGGCTCCCTTTTGCCGTTTACATCTTTCTTTTGTTCAGACTGGTAAATTAAGGCTGCTAGAAGTGTGACTATTACTGCTTGGATTGTAATGGGCATTGGGGGAGGTAGGACATGATAGCCTTTTCACTTGTGGCTCTGCTTCAGCCAAATTAAGCAACAACAACTGCTGGAAGAAAAAAAGAATGTAAAAGGCAGTCCATAATAATTTAAGTAGGTTGAATTGGACCCTATTTGCAAAATTTTACAGATGCGCTTTCAATTTCGCAAGATTCAATATACTGCCTTTGGCTGTACTTGAGGGTCGATTTCAAAAAAAATCTGCTCGAAAAACGATTGCCGGTATGTCCCTGTGGAGATGGCAGTGGCTCATGTGCTTCTGGCTTGCACTCTTTTATAAAGATTTGAGGAGTGATGGGTCGCTCAACCATTGATACTGTTTCCATTCTTTAAGCAGATCAATAATAAATAATAAAATTTTATTTATATCCCGCCCTCCCCAGCCAAAGCCGGGCTCAGAGCGGCTAACAACAGTAAAATAAATACAACATTCTAAAATCATTTCATTATAAAATTAATTCAAATCAGATTAATGGCAACCATTGGGCTAGAGTTCTGTGAGGATTGCCAAAGGAGGGGGTCAGGCTGTGCCCTGGCCAAAGGCCTGGTGGAACAGCTCTGTCTTGCAGGCCCTGCGGAAAGATGTTGATCAAGATCAACTTGATCGGGTGACAGCAAAAACTGCAAGGTTTTTAGCGGGCGCAATTAGAATAAGATCTATTATTTGATTATTGATGTAAACCTTCAAAATGTATTTTGTATAGTTAAGTTTCTACCTCTATCTTCAGTACATTTTATTTTATTGCAGTGGCCAGTGGCTGAGGCAAATAAAGATTCTTCTGATCTGATCTAAGTAGAGTGAACATTTGGAGTGTCTATGTGGATTTAAACACACACACACACATTTAACACTTATGCAGAAATGTGATGGAATGGTCCGAAGGAAGGGCCGACATGGAATGGAAATAGGAGGACACTAAACTGGTCTGTTCATCCCAGTGGCGTTTTTTACACCAACAAGGAATGAGAGCCAGGGCCACACAAGACAGTATGTTGAATGCACAAAAGCATTTGAGGCATCTTAAAAATTTACTTTGAGAACAGCCTTTGGGGAGCAGCGTGGTAGGAAGGTGAATTAGGATAAGGGCTACAGTATGTGGTAAAAGGTAAAGGGACCCCTGACCATTAGATCTAGTCGTGACCGACTCTGGGGTTGTGGCGCTCATCTCGCTTTATTGGCCATGGGCCAGCAGGACTAAGCCGCTTCTGGCGAACCAGAGCAGCGCACAGAAACGCCGTTTATCTTCCCGCTGGAGCAGTACCTATTTATCTACTTGCACTTTGACGTGCTTTCAAACTGCTAGGTGGGCAGGGGCAGGGACCGAGCAACGGGAGCTCACCCCGTCGTGGGGATTCAAACCGCCGACCTTCTGATCGGCAAGTCCTAGGCTCTGTGGTTTAACCCACAGCGCCATGTGGAGGTGGGTGTTATTGTATTGGAGCTGCCCAAGTGAATAGCAGATGAGTTGTGGTGTTGGGGATCAGAACGCAGGAGCAAAGGTTTAACCCCCTTCTCCACATGCCAAACTGCTCTTATTTTTAAAGTAAAGGCAAGAGTCTTTAATAAACACACACACACACACACACACACACAATAAATGCATACACACACTTTATACAAGGTTGGTAAAGCTGTAGCACTCCAGCTGTTGCTTGACTCCAACTCCCACCAGCCCAAGCCAGAACAGCTAATAGGGATGACGAGAGATGATCTACAACAAAATTTGAAGGGCCACAGGTTCTCAGCTGTTGAGGCAAGTACTGTACTGAGTAGCAGTCAAAACTATTTCATGATCCATTTAGAACTGCTCCGGCACATGATTGTCTTAAAAAGAGCAGAAAGCATTGTTACTGGTTTTTATCTGTCTGGGCAGAATGACACACCCTATCTGCAAGAAGCTGATTTGGCTACCATTTGCCACATTATGAAAATTAGTGGTTTTCTAGAGAACAGACAGGTGGAGAAGAAAACAAAACTCTACAATGGTTCAGAAATCACTCTATGGGTTGTGTACTAAATTATATCTCAAATGGAAAGTTCTTCAGAACCCTGTCAGTCACTCACACTTAGTGGGCAGCAGCCGTGGTCAGTTATGAGCCGCCATTTTAAATGTGCCACAATTCCCAAAAGCAACACGTTGGCAGCATTGTGAGACATGGTGGCTCACAGATCCAGTTGCCTGGTAGATGTTGTCACTAGGCCTTCAGCAGAATTGGATTTGAAAAGCAGTTTTTTTTTAATTCTACTTATCTACTTATCAAACCTTTATTAGGCATTATACAAATAAAACCATAAAAGAGAAAATAACATATAAAAGCCTTGAAATATATATAAAAAGGCTGCAGTTGGCTACATACATATATATATATATATACGTCTAGAATCAGTGGTTTTCCTTGTTAACCTTGTTTAATTCACTGGATGTAATTGGAGTCAATGATTGCTGGAAGGGTAGGAAAGGAAAAACAGGAAGTGGGTTAGAGAAGGTTTGAAGAGTGTTTTTATATATGTGCAGTGTAGATTACATTAATTTCCTAACAGTTCAGCATATAAAAGTAGCAGACCCTCCAAGTATCCCTATTTTCCAGGGACAGTTCCGGATTTACAGAAGCCATCCTGGTTTCCGATTTGATCCTGCAATGTCCTGCTTTTCCTTAAAAAGGTAAAGGTACCCCTGCCCGTACGGGCCAGTCTTGACAGACTCTAGGGTTGTGCACCCATCTCACTCTAGAGGCCGGGGGCCAGCGCTGTCCGCAGACACTTCCGGGTCACGTGGCCAGCGTGACAAGCTGCATCTGGCGAGCCAGCGCAGCACACGGAACGCCGTTTACCTTCCCGCTGGTGAGCGGTCCCTATTTATCTACTTGCACCCGGGGGTGCTTTCGAACTGCTAGGTTGGCAGGCGCTGGGACCGAGCAACAGGAGCGTACCCCGCCGCGGGGATTCGAACCGCCGACCTTTCGATCGGCAAGTCCTAGGTGCTGAGGCTTTAACCCACAGCGCCACCCGCGTCCCCCTGCTTTTCCTTAGGATATCCCTATTTTCACTGGAGAAATGTTGGAGGGTATGAAGTAGGGAATGAACAAAATGAAGAGATTAGTCTTCCTTTCTACTTTATGTTAGCTGAAATACAAGCAGCAGCACAAACAAGATATTTGACTGTGACGTGTTGTAGCTGTGAGTCAGAAGATGGAAACTGCAAACTTAACAAGATCAACACAATGTATGTCAGTCCCTTACTCCTTTTTGTCGTGCCTCAGCAGGACAGTTGGGAAAGAAAAACACTAAACCTCACATTTCAGTCATATGATTGATTGTTGCACAAGTCATACTTGCTATTCTTCACATTCTTTCAGATTGTAAGCTTCTTGAGAACAGGCACCTGGCTTTTACAAATAAAACCCTTCCACAATGGCCCACATTCATGGTATGGTGCAAATATAGGCCTAATAATTATTACATTCTCAGGGAAGGACTTATGACAGTCCTAAAGAGAGCTTTAAATGACACACACATTGATTCTACTTAAGTTGCACATTGGCCACAATAAGACTACAATAAATGTTACGTGTAAAACATATTCCAGGTAACATCTAAACATATTTCCCTAATGCTAAGATCCTCAAAGGATGCAGGTGGTGCTGTGGTCCACACCACTGAGCCTCTTGGGCTTGCCAATCAGAAGGTCGGCGGTTCAAATCCCTGCAACGGGGTGAGCTCCCGTTGTTCGGTCCCAGCTCCTGCCAACCTAGCAGGTCGAAAGCACACCAGTGCAAGTAGATAAATAGGTACCGCTCCGGCGGGAAGGTAAATGGTGTTTCCGTGCACTGCTCTGGTTTCGGAAGCGGCTTAGTTACGCTGGCCACATGACCCGGAAAAACTGCCTGCAGACAAACGCCAGCTCCCTCGGCCAGTAAAGCAAGATGAGTGCCACAACCCCAGAGTTGTTTGCGACTGGACTTAACTGTCAGGGGTCCTTTACCTTTACCTTTAAAATCCTAAAAAAAGAGAAGGAAGTTGAAACAAGGATTTTCTTTCCATCTTTTGAGGGGAGGGGTATTTGCTTATATCACCAACGTAACACCCTCAGTGAAGTAAGTTTGATTGTCCTAAGCTCATTTATTTATTTATTTATTGCCCAATATATAATTTCTTCCTCATTCACAAAATGAGAAAGCAAAACTATGAATACAATAAAGGGTCATTCATCTATCATCTGTTTTTCTGGAGAGGTCTTTAAACTGAACTTTATTAAAAAAAAATTAAGAGAAATCCTGAGCCATTTTGTACATCACACTTCTGGTCGCTTTACTCATTTTTAAAATACCACTTTGAAAAACTGTGGCTGGAAAATTATCTTTAAAATGATATAGAACAGGAGTACTGTTATGTACTGAAGTTCTCACCCTGGGCCAGCAGGAGGATACTGTAGATAGTTATGCAAATGAAGGATCGAAAAGTGACGTTCAGTGATTGGATAGTTTGTGTGCAAATGAAGGATCGAAAAGTGACATTCAGTGACTGGATAGTTTTAGAAAATGGCAACAGTTACATTGTTCTGGAGCTCTATATAAGCAGGCTGACTGAGCTCCTCAGTTAGTTCTGTTCCAGCTTACAATAAAGAGCTGCTTTGGAAGAACTGCTGTGTGGTCTGATATGTTTGCCCACAACTTAACACTGGCGAAGAGGATGGGATCGATGGACATCAGAGCACAGCCAGATGTGGCCAGCCTCTGAACTGAGCTGAATCACTGAGCTGAATCACTGAGCGAAATCACTGGACAGAACCAATTCAGAGCTGACTGTTCTGGCTAAGAGCACTGTGTTCCATCCATCGCCCTTCACGCCGGCATCGGAATCATGGCTTCACTTGTGCCTCTACCGCCGTTTGCGCCAGCCTCTGAATCATGGGACTCCTACCTCGCTCGGTTCGACTGCTACCTCCAAGCCAACGAGCTGACAGAAGTCTCAAAGGAGCGGAAGCGGGGCCTATTCCTCAGCCTCTGTGGGCCTCAGGTGTTTGAGACGGCCTGAGCATTGGTTGCGCCTGAAGCAGTCCAGGCAACACCATGGGACACAATCCAAGAGAAGCTCCGCAACCACTACGCACCAAAGCCGTCCAAGATTGCTGCCCGCCATGCGTTCTACCACCGGAACCAGGCAGAGGGGGAGTCAATCAACAACTACACCACCGCCCTGCGACAGGCTGCAATGCACTGTGAGTTCCGAGACTTAGACGATGCCCTGATGGATCGAATCGTCTGCGGGGTCCGGGACATCCATCTGCAACGGCGTCTCCTCGCCAAGCCAGACCTCACGCTACAGAAAGCCATTGAGGAGGCTGTGGCCTCAGAAGTTGCTGAACGCTCTGCCCAGGAAATCCGCAAGTCCAGCAGCCCGCGTCTTGCTAGGAAGCCAGTTCCAGTGCATCACGAAGAGGCCAGCAGTGATGAGGCATCCTCCAGAACTTAACAAGTACCAACATGAATAAAATGTTGGGGGGGCCAGGTAGGGCCCCACCCCACATAATCAATCACAATACAGCACCCTCATTTGAATAGCAATGCTCATCAACTCGGGGGGCAGCCCCCTCAAATATTTTCTTGAGGGAACCGAAGGGATCTCAGCCCCTAGGAGTTGGCTCCTATGATATAGAATATGCAAATTAAAAACGGTTCTGTAGGTTTGCCATTTTCATGGAACTACCTATTATTTTAAAGGTAGTTCTCACTAACAAATAGGAAGCTATTAAAAATGATTGCTACTGCAACAATGGTCTTTTGATTGAAAATGGTACTTCTTGGCAGGGATTGCAAGGTCCTCATGATGAAATCTGTCATAGTTTGATTTGCACATTCCTTTGCTGTGTGGCTTGTTTTGTGTGGCTGCGTGCAGTTGAACTTTTCTCAGTTCAAAGGTTAAAAAACAATTATAGCTAAGCTATGTGGAAATGTCACTGAGTTTAACAGGACTTAATCTCAGAAAACACCTTACCTATGTAGGCACAGGCCTGGACTAAACTGGAACGCTGATTTAAATAGGTATAAGGCGGCTTCCTTCTCTTGAAGACAGGAGAGGAACATCTATCTACCTATGGAGATACTTATATATAATAAACAAACAGGTCTTCAAAAGGGCCACATTGAGGACCTTTGAAAATCTAACTTTTCATGCTCTGCCAAAATATAGACCCTGCAAAGGAGCCAGACCACCTGGCTACCAGACCTCTGTCAAAACAAGCATATTCTGCCAGAAGAAGATTTCTTTTAAGTGCCGAATAAGATATGCCTTAGAATCCTAGAGTTGGAAGAGACCACAAGGGCCATCGAGTCCAACCCCCTGCCAAGCAGGAAACACCATCAGAGCACTCCTGACATATGGTTGTCAAGCCTCTGCTTAATTATTTTCCTTATAAGCAGTGGGTTTTATAAAATCAAGTAATTGCAAAATATCTTATTCCTAGAAGCAGCACTGCCATCCCACTGTGGATTTGTAGGGTGCAAGTAAGTATTAAAATGAACAAAGAAAAAAGAAATCTCGCTGCATTGAAAAATCATCTGACTTTTAGAAGACATTTGAAAGCAGCCTGCACAGGGAAATTTTCAATGTTTGATGTTTTACTGTGTTTGATCTTTAAATTTGTTGGAAGCCACCCAGAATGGCTGGGGCATCGCAGTCAAATGAGCAGCATGTAAATAAAATAATAATAATAATAATAATAATAATAATAATAATAATAGAACAACAACAGTGAGATTCCTGTCCAAAGATCCCTGGAAATTGAAACCGAGATCCCATACTGATAGGAACTACTGCTGAAAAAAGGAAGCTTAATCACAAATTACGTTTTATGCACTCATGAATGCAACACATACCATCTGCAGAAAGTAATCCTGGATTCTGCTGTCTGGTGATGGTGATTCACTCTGCATACTTAAGCAAAGTCACACCCTTCACTATCACTGCTGTTTCCAACTATGCAGAGTCAGCACTTTTGGAGGAAATTAACACAGACCTTGGCCAGAAATCATTGTATTTACACAAGAAGTCATTTCCTCTTCACACACTTAAAAAAAAAAGATGATTCAGCAGAGGAAACTCTTCAAAAACATGTTTGCATATGTTTGCACCTTTGTGTCTTCCAGAGTCTTCCTCTAGCGTGCACAAGCTATTTGTTCCCTTTCTGCTTGACTTACTTGCAATATCCGAATCACTACCAGAAGCAAATTACAGCCTTTATCCTAAATGTTCTAGGGATGGCTCACAAATCACGGCAGACTTTGGAAGAAAGGTGGAACATAAATGTAATGGTGGCTACCAGGTTGGCATGCCTGCAGGTTAAAAAAGCAGGCCATGCCTAAAGGATAGCCTACAGCAACCTCTTAATATAAAAACTGCAGGGAGTTATATAGTCCTGCAGAGTTCACAGCTGCTGCTAAAAAGTCAAGTTGTTGGAACCAACAGCTAGCAATGCTCAGTTTGCTGGTTTACACGAATGCAGCTAGGAAATGAGGAATGATGAAAAAGTTGCAACAGGCAACCATTTATTTGTAAAAAAACTTTAAAATTTTACTACAACAAAGATTAAGGAAAAACAGTATTAATATATATACATACATTGTATATGTATATACACATAATGTATCTTGTACAATTAAAATTACATGCTTTTCGGAACAGAAGAGTCTTGATCCCTCATACCAACTTCTCTGACCGCAAGAAATTCTTGCTTTCCTTAATTAAAATAAAAATCAAACTTTCAAGTATAAGAAATAAGCACACTAGTATCTGAAAGTGAAAAAAACATTTGCTTTGCACAAATGATCACTGTTAAGTACAGAGTAAATCTGTTTAGCTAACACTTGTATATGTGCCTTGGTGAACTTTACAACTGTGTAAAATCTTTACCTGAGATATGTGGAAAGAATGGAAGGTGCAAGTTCATGGCGTTTCAATTTTCAATTCCACTTCAACGGAAATAAAAACTGATAATGTCTTAATGTTTGTACTCGCACGGTATTCAACATGAGAGCTCTTCAGCAGAACAATTTTCATGTTACCAAGTATCTTAAACTCCAGAAAAACACAGAGGCAAGCACCAACCAGCATGCAGAGACAGTGAAATAGAGGTAGCCTTGTCTTATAGCTTCAACAGGATCACTTGATTTTAGCCACATTATCTTCTGCAAAAGGCACTCACTTTTTCATTTCTAAGTCTGGTGTTAAAACTGAAATATACTAGCATTGTTTTACAGGAAATGTTTTTTCGTTTTTTAAACAAGCACGATAAAAAAGGAGAGGACTTAGGAAACGAGCTTTGTATCACTACGTATGCTTCTTCTGTTTGGAAAAATGACTTTAAAAACCTTTAGGTACCGAAAAGCTAGAGTCCTCCCAGTTAAAACGCCAGTATTTAAGCAGCACGATGTATAATCAGAAACAAACTGTGAAATACCCAGAAATACACCAGCCTTTTATAACTAAAATAAGAGCAAGAGGTCACAGTAAAAAAATAAGATGATTGGTCACTTAAAAAGTGGTGCTGGGAGGCAGCGGCAACCCATGAATGTAGAAACTTATAAATACATACAAAACGGTCGTACTTAATCCTTTGTCGCTATCTGCTATTAGAAAAGTGTGTGCTTTCTCATGTTTGCTTTTACCGAGAGACAACTGAGCTAATTGAATTATAAGATGTCCCGCTGTTACAGCTTGAAGCATAGGCTTCTTGGCCATTCACATCTAAACTGACTCTAAACACAGAGGATGCTTTCATTAAAAAGTCAGCTGCATCTCTGCGTCCCAGTTCCCTCAGTTTAGACATTAGGGTGCCCACAGTACTTTCAGGGCTATTTCCCCATTCCTGAAGAAGAGCATAGGATGGGCTCGGGACAAAGTCATTCTGACTCCCATTGTTTGTATTATATTTCGCAACCAGATCAGGAAGGCCCAAGTTCATAGCAAGAAGGCACCAGTCCTTGCCCATGGGATCAGGTGGATCCAGAAGTCGACTCAGTTTCCTTCGTGTAAGCAGATTCAGATCAGACACGTGGATATCCATCCCCAAACTCCCCTGTGAATAGACATCTAGACACCCAAAGCACAGTATACTGCTAAAGCTTTCTTTGTAGCCACCCATGGTATTAGTCAATGAGGTCTCCTTTTGACTTTGTGCGCGGAAAAAATCTCTCGGGTGGTAGATCATTATTGGCTCATGGTGTTCCCTCAGCTGCTGAGGACTGAGATAGTGTTTGACTGTCAGGAGTCCTGGTAATGTTGTGGCCATCAGGTTATCAATCGTACTGCACACAGAGTCCAGGAACAAGCAGCATTTTATCTTCTCTGTTTCCAGGCCTCTAACTTGAACCTCAATACCCTGACCATTGTTCACAAGGAGGACAATGAGCTCAGCTCCACGGTTCACAATCTTTGATCCATTGATCCACAAGCGTATGTCTGCATCTCCCTCTGTGCTCTGTTGATGGATCCATCTACAAAGATTCACCTGAACTTTGTGGAATATCCCACAAGGCAGTGGGGTGAGGTGTTCCACAGGAACAATTCTAACACCACCATAAATCATAACTTCATCCTCCTCGTCAGCCCAAGACCTATGGAGGCTATCAGTCTTGATTAAAGCAGGAATGTCAATCATTGTTCCACTGCTGAGATCCCTGGCACAGATGTCCATAGCGTCCAAGATTTGGATGAGTTCTTCTATATCGCTATCTGGGACCAGGCGCTGGATGTCCTCTATGGTGTAACGGCCTCTGTAGTGATGGAGGGCCTTGGGGTTCTCCACGGACAGGAGTCTTCCAAGCACATTTGAGCACAGCCAGCGAGGATCTAGCAGAACAACATCTTGGACTGTCTCGCTTTGCATGATATTGATCTGTTGAACAGAAGAAAAGCCACAAGTCAAATCCAAATACGAGAGGAAGGAATAGTTTTGCAGACATCGCAACTTTAACTGTAAGAGGACTACAGGTTCTCATACGGTCCATTATCTACATCCAATGAAAAATGTGAATTTGAGAAAGGGAGGAGAGCTTCTCCTTGTGCTGGCATACAGCACTTAAAGGACAGGGCAGACCACAAGTTATGGCTGGGTATCAAGCTGAGCCAAAATCCATTCACCTCTTTTGATGGCCAAGCTGCAAAGAATGCAGAGTTACCGTATTTTTCGCTCTATAGGACACACTTTTTCCCCTCCAGAAATTAAGGGGAAATGTGTGTGCATCCTATAGAGCGAATGCAGGCTGCGCGGCTAAGCCCAAAGCCAGAACAGGGAGACGGAGCGCTGCGGAGAGCTCCGTATCGCTCTTCTAGCTTGGGGATGGCTGCGCGCAAAGCCTCTGCAGGGCAGCGGAGTGCCTTCACTCCGCTGTCCTGCAGAGGCTAGAAAGGCTGTTCCCAAGCCAGAATAGTGAGACGGAGCGCTCCGTCTCGCTCTTCTAGCTTGGGAACAGCTGCGCGCAAAGCCGCTGCCCTGTGGAGGCTACAAAGGCTGTCCCTGAAGCCAGAACAGCGAGGTGGTCTCGCTGTTCTAGCTTGGGGATGGTAGCCGCCTGAAGCCTCCAGAGCGCAGCGGGAGTTCCCGCTTTGGAGGCTTTGGGTGAATGCACCTTGAAAGCACCTTGTTTTAGAGGGGAAGAACAAGAAAAAAAAATTTCCCTGTTCTCCCCCTCCTATGGTGTATCCTATGGTCCAGTGAGTCCTATAGAGCGAAAAATACGGTACCTATAGAATTAAAATTGGATTAATGCAGTTTACTTACTTCTCCTATACTGTGTAGCTGCTGGGCAATGTGCCTCAGCTCATCTTCGCTTGCTAACGGGTTAAGCTGATCTTGCACATCATACACAAATTGCTGCAGTGACATGAGCTGGTTGGGTCCATTCACTTTTCTCCATGAAGGTAGCGTGGAGACGATTTTTTCGCACAAGTGTGTCATGGGTGGACATGTCTATGGAAAACATCAGATTGGACATTAGCTCTAATTTGAGAAGTTAAATTGTTATCTTTTCACTTAAAAAATATATATGCCATCAATCACTCATATCCTAGCAGGAACAGGCCCAGTGCGGTGGAACAGAGTCACAGAGCCGCACTTCTGAGACTGGTGTCTTAGCCAGATGGGCCTGTGGCAGGGCAGGTGTGATGCTACACAGACACAACACCAGAGCCAATCTGCAGCCGCCACTGGTGCATCTGCATAGTCTCTACCTGGCCAGGTAAGCTGAAGTACTGTGAGGGCTGGCTCCATGGCTCTGCCACACCTCACTGGATGCTGAAGAATAGAGCATTGATTCTATTTGGCCATGTATACTCCTCTATTGGTAATAATGCTAGAAGTGGAAGTTATTTCCATAACTGATGCAGCCCTGGCAGTACTGGCTTGCATGCTCATTCTGCTGAATGTGAAGGCTGTGCTATTCTGTCATTCCCATTTCAAGGCGATGCATTCTGTAAAGGAATACAAGAATGAAAGAAGCTATCAAATCACAGATTATGCTAAGTACTTAGTCATAGTCACTCCTGCTCCAGACATCATGTAAACTGTATTTTCTTTAAAAAAAAACAACAACCCCAAAGCAAACTGCGACAGCATAACTGTAACACTCATCCCTTTTATATTTGTAATGTGAAAGTATGTCACAGTACATTATCCTCAGTTTCTGACGAGACAGTTAACAAGCCTTTTCTTTTATATTACTAACATTTCATAAAGACAGCACAACGTGTTAGTATGGCTTGCATTAAATCTGTACTGGCATAAGCAGACAGGCTCTTGAAGTCTTTTTAATGGAAAAACCATGCAGTACCACGAACTTTCTGGAACATAACAAACCCCATTTCTTGGCACCATTTGCACAAGTTAACAGAATGAACTTCAAGTGCATGCATGTGCTGCAGAAAAAGAGCAGTGAAATGATCACTAGTTTAGCTGAGTGGTTCTGGCAAAGAAGGACCAGCTTTTCACCACAACATTATAATCTATGAAACACGTGAAAGCAGGAATCAACACACACTGCTTAAAAGGGGTTGCATTCTTCAGAATCCTGCCTCTGGTGAAAACTCATACTGAAACGAACTGTATATCTGATGCCTGTTTGACAGCAAGAAGCATTGTTAAATACTTATTCTGGGAATGAGAAACATTTTATACACCAAAAAAATCTGGTGGCAAACCCAGGAGTAGAAGAGTGTAAGAATTATGAAGCTGAGGAGAGATAGTTGATCTACACAGAAAAGTATGCTTCTGTATGTATACTATGTTTTGGTTTTTTTACAAAAAAAAAAACCCCACACAATTGGATGCCAGACAAATTCATCCCTTTTTCAAATTTGTTGGAAGTGAAAGCGGCTGAGTAAATAAGCACCACTATGGTATGCTGTGTAAAATATTGGACTAGGACCAGTGTTCAAACAACCACTCAGCCATAATACTCAGTACGTGACCTATGGCAACTCATGTGATATGAGAATAAAGTGGAATAGCTCATTTATTCCACCATGAGTTCCTTGGAGGAACGGCAAAGTATAAATGAAGAAAACAAAGATGACTCTCACTGTAAGGTTCAGAATGGTTTGGTCACATGGAATTCAAGTGGCCCAAAGCGTTTCAGTTCAACACTGCAGACACATGTTTAAAAACTTGCTATACTTCAATAAAATATTTATTAGGCCGTTTCTGCAGAATGAGACAAGGATATTTTCTATCTAAATTTACTTGCCCCCTTTTTTTTACAAGGCATAAGAAAGAGCTGAAAGAATTTATGGGCTCATGATCTATTTAATACTTCTTGCTCACCACCAGAGGGCACTCAGGCCAACAAATATAATTTATCCCATACAGACCTTGTTTGTACTTGAGCCATATTTCTAACTCTCTTCCTTCCTTCCTTCCCATACTTATAACCACAAGGCAACTTCATAATTCAAGGTGCACTCAAAATGGAAATACTCTCATGAGGCTTGGGCCAATGGATGTACTAAGAAGACGTGACTTACAGAAATAATTTGACTACGTAATTCTTGGAGGTGGTTGCGGAGAATCTTCATATCTTTAGAACCAGATGCCCCAGCATCCAAAATAAATAACCTGTCTAAAATGTGAAGGTCATTTCCAAACCTGAAAGGAAAAGAATAAAGAAACTATCATTTTACAGTACTGAATCCATCTTTTTCATTCTTATTCCATGTATTAATTGAAGCAGTTTGAGGAAGCAAGTTCTACTAGTATCACATATCTACTAAAAAACAACAACTTGTAACTTGATCCTATTTCTATATACTCAGATCCTTCCAAATTTAGTGGTGCTTATCCCACAGTAAGTGTGCATATTTTTGTGGTACACAGTGCCCTGGTTTAGTTGAAACTACGTTGACCCCCTCATGCATGAGGGAAGGAAATTGAGACCTTCCCACTTTCTATTTTGAATTAACTGCGGTTTCCCATTATGCCCGGACTTAGAAAGCTGTGGGTTACTCTAACTGTACTCACTTCAAACATGATCTGAAAACCATGGCTTCATGCTGCTTTGCTTGACTCAAGGGTTCAAAAAAAATAGAAAATGGACGTCTGTTCAAAATGGAAAGCAAGCAGATGCTTGTATGTGGAAGTAGGGAATGCCTGAGCTCAAGTTTGCTGTGGCACGTTTTCATAATGGAAATCCATTGTTTTAGAAAAACATAAAAAAAGAAAGATTGCCTAGGATTTTTACTGATTTTATATCTACTGATTTTTGTATTTTTTACTTTTGCTACAATAACTGCTTTTGTTTCTGATGTTTTTGATCTGTTTTATATTTGCTTTATGGTTCTCTTTGTTGTTGTCTAGTCGTGTCCGACTCTTCATGACCCTATGGACCAGAGCACACCAGGCACTCCTGTCTTCCACTGCTTCCCACAGTTTGAGAGCCAGTGTGGTGTAGTGGTTAAGAGCGGTAGTCTCGTAATCTGGGGAACTGGGTTCGCGTCTCCGCTCCTCCACATGCAGCTGCTGGGTGACCTTGGGCCAGTCACACTTCTTTGAAGTCTCTCACCTCACTCATCTCACAGGGTGTGTGTTGTGGGGGAGGAAGGGAAAGGAGGTTGTTAGTCGCTTTGAGACTCCTGAAGGGGAGTGAAAGGCGGGATATCAAATCCAAACTCTTCTTCCTCTTCTTCTTCTAGTCAAACTCATGCTGGTAGCTTCGAGAACACTATCCAACCATCTCGTCCTCTGTCATCCCCTTCTCCTTGTGCCCTCCATCTTTCTCAGCATCAGAGTCTTTTCCAGGGAGTCTTCTCTTCTCATGAGGTGGCCAAAGTATTGGAGCCTCAGCTTCAGGATCTATCTTTCCAGTGAGCACTCAGGGCTGATTTCCTTAAGAATGGATAGGTTTGATCTTCTTGCAGTCCATGGGACTCTCAAGAGTCTCCTCCAGCACCATAATTCACCATAATTCATAATGGTTCTCTTTAGTTAAAGATAAAAAAGGGAAGCCATTGTTTCCTTTCTGTATCTGAACCAGTCCAATGAAAGGTGTAGATTTTCTTTATTTGTATGCAAGTACAGCCTTTTCTTTTTTTAAAAAAAGTTTAGCTCAAGGTCTTAACATGCACACAAGTTTTATAATATATTAATTTCTTAGAAAAGCAATAGTTCCTTTTTAAAAAAATACAATCCCCCCGTCTTACCTGTTCCTGATTTCTTTCAGTAGAGATGTATCTTTGTCATACTGGAACTCTCCTCCAGCAGAACGCGGAAGATTGACAATGTCGGCATGAGTAGCCACCAGTGCAACATGGAGTGGGTTTTTTAGCTTTCCTCCAAATGCTTCAGGAGAAAAAAAAACACACAAGGAAGACTTTGAGGGGGAAAGCTTTCTCTTCTAATGGCATGGTTCAAATGTAACATTTTATGGTATGTTAAATTGTTATAATTAGTTGACCATTTGAACTTGGACCAGCAGCTTAACCACGGTTTGTTAACCATGACAAACCATACCTGTAAGCCATGGTTTGTTACTGGTCTATAAACTTTGGCTTAGCGTTATATGTGAACCTGGCGCTCAAGTCAGGGATTGATTAAATGTTTCCCCAAACTTAAGAGGCTGACTGTGGCTAGTGTGATTACATTCATAGCACAAAAAACAGACGTTCATCTTTCCAAAGCAAAATTGATGGTCCATGTCATAAAACAGAGACATATTACAAATCACAATAAATCTTTGTAAACCATCTATTTCGTTTCTAACAAAATATATATTTGGAGAAGGGGCAATGCTTTTTTTCAGCTATAGCTACTTTTTTAAAAGATCATCCATTGACCGCACTAGTCTACAATACTATGGGTGAGATTATTATAGGCAGGAAACAAACGATCTAAAAACATTCATACAGTGGTATGAATGCAAGTTTACAGTACTTACACAAACAAAGAATTCTCACATAAGTGAGAGTTAAGTAGGAAAGCCTGGGAGATACCATGAAAAAGAATGAGAGAGAAAGAGATACAAATGGGATATGAATGAGGTAAGAGCACTGAACACAAATTTGTACAGCCTGCTTGCTTATACATCATCTTGATAAGATGAAAGTATTTTGCCAAATTTCGGAAAATACTGAATTTTACTTTATTGCTATTACCTGTATTGTGGCACATACTCTAGAGGCAATACTACAAAAATCCGTATGAGCAAGGGCCATCATATGCTAAACACATACATTCTTCAAATGCAGAATACAGATAAGCATACTTCAGACTTCCATGGAACATAAGCATGCCCAATACAATCCTTGGTTTCTGTTTTGTGCTCTTTGTAAATTCTATGCAAATCTAAAGGTAAAGGGACCCCTGACCATTAGGTCCAGTCGTGGCCAACTCTGGGGTTGCGGCGCTCATCTCGCTTTATTGGCCGAGGGAGCTGGCTTACAGCTTTTGGGTCATGTGGCCAGCATGACTGAGCTGCTTCTGGCAAACCAGAGCAGTGCACGGAAATGCTGTTTACCTTCCCGCCGGAGCGGTACCTATTTATCGACTTGCACTTTGACGTGCTTTCGAACTGCTAGGTTGGCAGGAGCAGGGACCAAGCAATGGGAGCTCACCCTGTCGCGGGGATTCGAACCACCGACCTTCTGATCGGCAAGTCCTAAGCTCTGCGGTTTAACCCACAGCGCCACCCACGTCCCTATATAGCTGCCTTAGGCCTTCACTAAAAATGGGTATAGTGTCCTTTTAGTATTCATGTCTCTGAATACTAAAGTCCTAGGCTCTGTGGTTTAACCCACAGTGCCACCCATGTCCCACGTGCAAATCTAGAACACCCCAAATCCCTATATTGGTACCAGCGCAAATATGATCTGTATTCATTCTAATGTGTAGCAGATCATGTGCTTTGCATGCAGAAGGTCTATGTTCAATTCAGGTAGAACTGGGAGAGAGCACTGTCTCAAACTCCAGAGAGCCATTGGTAGCCAATAAAGACCAGTGGTGTTGTTAGATGACAACTCCCACCAGCTCTGACCATTGGCCATGCTTGCTCAGCAACATCTGGCAGGCCAAAGGTTCTCTACCTCGATGTAGACAATGCTGACCTAGATGGACCAATTAACTGATTCATCTTATATTCTTATATTCATAACAAGCACTATAGTCTTTGTTAAACTGTCAGTCCCATGATTGTTTAATTAATGGCTTTGTTGCACATTTCAGCAACTTTGCTGTTGACTAAGTGAAGACAGATATCATTACTTTGTTCTTCCCAAAAACTTCCACAGTAGGTGAAGAGTAATTTACCATAACGAAGCTAGATTTATGATGTTAGCTAAACCTATATATTTAATACTTCTCCAAAATATGGAGCAATTAAGTTCGTTGGCATACCCAACTTTAAAGCAACATGCCCAGTTAAAATATTTGACCAGTGATCTCATTTAAGAAGTGTATTGAACAGCAAAGAATTCTAAAAAGGTTAATTTGTATGAATCAAGGCAGTAGAGTCAAAAGAAGGATGGAATGGTTCAACACAGCTCTACAAAACCATGAAGAAATACTGCTTTCTCCCTCGCATGTTGAAGGGCTGGCAGAGATAAAGGACTTGTGGCATACCTATGGATTCTTCGACTGGAACAAGAGATTTTAGGAAACTAAGCCAAAAGGTCACTTGGTTCAACTGTATTTCATAGGGCTCTTCAAGATTAAAAAGTACAACGTGAATTGAGGTGGGATCATTTGCAGCAAAATAGTCGTAGCAGCAGAAATACACAGGATTCCCAGAGAATTCCCACACACTGAAATCACCAACTCCTGCAACAAGCAAATATATATTATCAAGACATTAAGTAGAACAAGTTTTACAGACATTTTTATTATTATTGTTGTTGTTGAAGTATACATAACAATCATTATTGTTATTATTATTAGCTATTATATTCAGAGACAGAGGCTACAATCCTGACCACAGCTACATTTACTGATTTCAAGGAACCAAGCCATGCATACTGGGTGCAAGACTGCAGTCAAAATTAGACAGGTTTACCCACTGAAGAAATTAAAGTCTTTTTTTTTACCACAGTGGGTCTTACACCAGAAGACAAACTTTTCTCCATAACTTTTCTGTAAAAACTATAGAAAACATGGCACAATACACCTACCACTAAAGCTGTAGTTTGTGCAGAAGTACACATTAAGACCACTGCAGAGAGTTAATTGCTAAAATATTAAATGAGTAATTTTACTAGTATTGTCTTGTTTGACAGAATCTGAAGCATACTATTACACAGGCATATTATTGTGCTATATAAAGTGTCAAAACAGGAGGTTTTCTTTTTTAAAAAATCAGAACAGGCCATTTTGTTTCACAAGACAGTAGAATAATAATGTATAATTGTAAACTCAGAGAGAGAGATTAGAATAGTCATAGTTCATTACTAACTGCCATTTTATGCAATACTTTATCATGCAATTTTTATTTTTTTAAATTTTCTGAAGCTGAGAGAAGCATATGTTTATTTCCTGTCCTGCAGAGAGTAATAGGCATTTTTACAAACTTCAATTAATAGGATTTATAAATAAATGCATCTCAGGAAGGCGGGAGCACTAGAAAAATACCTCAGCATTTTAAAAGGAATTGTAATTTCAGATATTAGTAGTTCAGAAATGTTATCTTTATTAATCTGGAGGATTTGAGCAAATACTTTGGCTAGTGTAATAATCTCAATCTGTATTTATAAACAGGATGTCAGGCTACAGTTGGAAGTGACAGTATGCTCATTCCAGGCTGGAATTTAAGCCCCAATGCATACTATCTATATGAATTCCTTCAAAAATTGTGACATTTTCCTAAGCTCATAATTTCTGTGACAAACCCCTGGCACTTTTGACAAATACTGTGTCCTGCAACGGTGGAGATGCAATCTATTCCTCCTTCTCATGGAATATTTGGCTGCTGTTTTTTGAAGCTTTGAAGAATAACGAGTAAGCATCTGAAATATCTACCCATTAGTACACCTGCAGGTTGGAATGACTTCAACCTTTCTTTGGGTACAGGTTGGCTGAATGAGAGCTTCTTAAACAGCAGTGAGTAAGCCCTGAGTAAGGACCTCACAATGTTTGTTCACCAGTGGCAGAGTGAATTCCTCAGACTACAGATACAATGCTCTTATCATGTCTGTTCAACCCTACATTGAATACCCTGGAGAAGACCGTCCCTCATATAAGGGTTTCTTTGCAGGCTGTAAAAGGGCCTATATCTCCTCAGACAGAGAATGGCTCTCTCCAGCTTGTATTCCTCATAGAGATGCTTGTACAGAACACACAGCAAGTTAAAGCACACTTCTGGGATTCCATCAACAAATGCAGCTCCTGCTGAAAATGTAATACCACCACTGGCTTTGGCCAATATCTCTTGGGTCTCAGAGGATTAGTGCTGGATTGAGACACTGACACTGAAGAAACTTTAAAATGGTAATGTTTTTTGAGATATTGTGTTGACATAGCAAATGTTACACCTTATTGCAAGCTATTATTGTGCTGGTAGAGAGTGTGAAATTAGGGATAAAGGTAAAGGAACCCCTGAACATTAGGTCCAGTGGTGACCGACTCTGGGGTTGTGGCGCTCATCTCACTTTATTGGCCGAGGGAGCCAGCGTTTGTCCGCAGACAGCTTCTGTGTCATGTGGCCAGCATGACTAAGCTGCTTCTGGGAACCAGAGCAGCGCACGGAAACACTGTTTACTTTCCCGCCAGAGCGGTACCTATTTATCTACTTGCACTTTGACGTGCTTTCGAACTGCTAAGTTGGCAGGAGCAGGGACCGAGCAACGGGAGCTCACCCCATTGCGGGGATTTGAACTGCCGACCTTCTGATCGGCAAGTCCTAGGCTCTGTGGTTTAACCCACAGTGCCACCTGCATCCCTGAAATTAGGGATAAAGCACTGATATACTTAAAGTGTGCCCCCTCTTAGAGAGGTTTGAAGGGTGGAAACTATAGGGGAGACCTATGTCTGTAGAATGCTCTCCCCAATGATGCTCATCTGTTTTCACTGCCAGGTTAACACTTTCTCATTCCCAGGACACTTGATGGAACATGATCCAGCTGTGCTCTGGGTTACAGATAATTTTTTGTTTGTTGCTTTTCTGTGGCGGCTGGCACTGTTCTATGTATTTTGTTTTTTGTTAATTTTTCATGGGTGTTTCAAACAATTTTGGATTTTTTCAACCCAATGTAAGCCACCTAGAGCTTGCTCTGTGCTTGGCAACTAACAAAATCAACCAATAAATCATTTAAGTGGATTTCAGACTGAAGCGTTTTTTGCACAAAGGACCCAATTAGTTACATTAAAAGAAGAGGATTCAAGTTCATGTTTTACCATTCAAATATGCATTCTGAACGTCAATGGCCTTGGTTGACTGGTCATCTGCTGAGCAGTGGGAATGGTGAGAGGGCGAGACGAAGACTTCCAACATCCCTTTGGTAAGGCCTGGCTCAAACATCATGCTCCGGCTTCTCACACTGACATTCTCACAGCCAGGATACAGATTTGTAATACTTACTGAAACTGGATCGCAGGAAGAAAAGGAGAAGGGCAAAAGAAGATTACAAACCTTGAATTTTTAAAAAGAGCATTGTTACAAAACCATGTGAACAGACCATTGTGGTAGTCTCCACAGAGCAGATTCAAGCGTTGGTGGCAAAAATAAGGCGCTGATGCTATCAGCAGCTGCCTGGAATATTCTCTTTTCAGGTATACAAGTACACAACAATCAATCACAACCAAAGCCCTCCTATCTCCTCTAGAGGTGAATCAGCAGTTCAGAACAGCACCTTGGTGCCAAAGGAGGTCATTCCCAGTTCACAGCTGGGTAGATTACATATGGTTGGAGACCTTCTTTTTTGAGGGGGTAGAGGCACTGGTACTTTACTTGTGAGAGCAATATTTCCCCCCTCACCAATTATTACTGCGGGGATCAATGATTTGAACAAGTATGTTATTACAGTGGTACCTCAGGTTAAGTACTTAATTCGTTCCGGAGGTCCGTACTTAACCTGAAACTGTTCTTAACCTGAAGCACCACTTTAGCTAATGGGGCCTCCCGCTGCCGCCACGCTGCTGAAGCACGATTTCTGTTCTCATCCTGAAGCAAAGTTCTTTACCTGAAGCACTATTTCTGGGTTAGCACAGTCTGTAACCTGAAGCGTATGTAACCTGAGGTACCACTGTATCTAAATATTAAGGAGACTACCTATAAAGCATCAATTTGAATAATAAATAGCAAAGCTGTATCTTTTCCAAGTGGAAGCATGCAGGAGCAGAGCCATTTCATTATCCGTAACTTTTTCAGGATTAACAGAAACCATGCAAATTTAGTAAATATGTATAATTAGTACTTTTGGTATTGAACTAGCCTCCTCTAGTGGTTGAAATAATTAAGGCACCCCTGACATTTCTGAAGGCGCAAGACCGCTTTGATCAACTTGGTGCCCTGTTTTTAGACTACGACTCGAATCAGCACCAGCCAGAACAGCCCTGGAGGGCACCCAGTTGGGGAAAGCTGAAATAAATATAAATACATATTTTAATGTGAAAAACAGTATTATCTTAACTGCACCTTTAGTGCCACACTGTAAAGCATTCTCATCCATCTGAACAGTGGTGCATCCACTCTTGTTAGAAACCAAGTGCTATGCTAGTGTACTACTGAAATATAAAATGTCAAGAGCCAAAAATGAATGGTGCAGACCATCACCACTCCCCAAGCAAAGCTCTGCCATTTTGTGGGTCTTTCCTTCTAAAAAAATCAAAACATTTCTTTCCAAGAGTTTAACACCTGCCATCTTTAAAGCTGGCATGCACCGTATTTTTCCATCTATAAGACGCCCCCATGTACAGTGGACGCTTGGGTTGTGAACGTGATCCGTGCGGGATGCACATTCGCAAGCAGCGTCTGCGCACGCGTGGGTAGCGATTCAGTGCATCTGTGCATGTGCAAAACGCAATTTAGCACTTCTATGCATGTGCAACTGCCAAAACTCGGAAATAACCCATTCTGGTACTTCTGGGTTTCGGCAGCCGCAACCAGAAAAAACGCAACCTGAGGTATAATTTTTGGGGACTCAATTTTAAGAAAATGAGGGGAGATGGCCCAAAGTTGTTGAGCTTCTCTCCCTACGCAGCTGCGGGCAGAAAACACTCCCTAGATCATTTCCCACATGCAGCGGCATCGGCTGGCTGGCGGGTGCATTGCTTCTCTCCCCCCCATGCCACTATCCGTGTATAAGACAACCCCTGTTTTTTACAGGATTTCTGAGTCAAAAAAACTCATCTAATACACACAAAAATACGGTATCTAGCCAGCCCCACCTTCCTGCAGGAAGGCTACTCTTCTGCCTTCTCCATCTTTGCGTGAAAAGTGATCATTGCATTACTGTAACTAGATTAGGCCCATCACGAACACCACAAATTAAAACAGTTGCTGTAAACTAGTAAGTTCACCCAATGCACTGAGGTAAAAAACAAGGACTATTAAGAGCAACAACATAAAAAGCCTTAAAATGGTACCTGATGGCTTATTAGATAAAGGTGAAGGGGGAAACCGGACAGAGTTTGTAGAGGAAAGCCTTGGTCTGCGCCTTCTGAAAAAGCTTCTCAGGAGCCCACACTTCAGAGACTCCACAAGAGTAGTTTTCCCAGATGCCGAGTGTCCAAAAAGCTTAAGTTTTATTCTCGGCTGCAGATTATGAGTAGGTCTAAGATGCTGGATGAAAAGTGCTCTGTGTGTATCCTATAAGGCGAAAGCAAAGAATAAAACAAACACGTAGTTGTGAAGAGAAACGCCAAACATCAAAATGCTTCTACTTCTTTAAGCATCCCATATTTTCCAGAGTAAAGCAGTTGTGCAGGAATTAGTATTCTGATTCAAGTAGCAGAAATATAACAAATGACGGGAGGGATAGGGGAGACAAAGCCCCATGGAACAAGGGGAAGCCTTTGTGCTAATGGGACAACTTTGCTGGATACGACCCTGCTTTCCTCTAGGGAAAAGGGAATGCTTTACCCTTTGGGGATTTTATTAAAATTAAAGTGATATCTGTTAATGAATTAATAACCATTACTAAAAATTATTTTTTTGATCTATTATTTTTTTCATAATATTTTAGGTTCAAGTGAAAAAGCGAAATAAAGTTCGATTCCTCACTCATCTCCTCACCTTTTTTAATCTTGTAAGCAGACTGGCTACGTGTTCGTGTTGCTCTGCTCTAGCCAGATCTTCTGCTGTTTTTCCATCCTGTTAGAAGACAAGTGATTAACTCCAATGACTTCTAGCCCACAAGAGAAAAATAGAAACAAAGATGTTCCAATATCCTCAGGGTGGTAAGAAAATAAATTATGTCAGAAGCAAATGGGTTAAAGGAAAGAAATAGCAAGGAGCTCCTAGCTGGAATCTCTATTTTGTTTTCTTTCTGTTCTTTTTTCTCTTAATGCTTCTTTTATAGAAGCATCCTGATATTACAGAAACACTTGAAGCATTTTTTTTTTACCCCTTTCAGCGTGATTGCTCCCATCTTTACAAAGAAACACGCAAAATGATTTTTCCAAGCCATGTGTTCCTAATACTGCATATGAACAATATGAATCTTTAAAATACAACTACGATGATCTGTTGGTGCTCATTTAAACAGGATGCAAGAAATCATGAATTGTGTTTATATAGCTATGAGAGGGGGAAATGAATTACTTGGTTACTTTGTCTATCATCTCTGGGAGGTCTTAGTGCAGGGAAGATGACAGCGCAGCTTTAAACAGCTTAAGCAAACTCAGGAGCAAATCTGTCTTCAGCATTCTGCTTTTGACTTTTAATTACCTACGTTTCATGAGTCAGCAGTTTGGTGTGGAAATGAAGTATAAGAAAAATTGCTTACTGCAGTAGCCTCTTAGGGCTGCATTCGTGCAACTGTTATACCTTGAGGACCTACCCAATCTGTATTTACAATCTTTTCTGAAACAGAACTGCATTTTCGATTTAAGCAAGGAGAGCTAATGCAGTCCTTCCGATAGTGTGTTAGCATGTCTTCAATTAAGACCACCAAGATCAAGAAAATACTGGAACTCAAAGTGGTTCTTTTCTGCTAACCATTTGAAGACACTGTGCTACCTCATCTATCCAAAACTATGCTTCCATAGTAACATATCCCTTAAGCTACTTAAATGAATGCACTTTATACCCATCCATTAAATAAAACACAAGTGTGGTGAAAGAATGAAAAAAGCAAACTCCCCTCCCCCCCCCAGTTTTTCAATACAACCTTAAGATGATGACCAAGTAGTAATTCTAATTGTTATTAGCTAGCGTGCATGCAAGTGTGGACATAGGTGGAGTTATTCTGGATTCTGGGTTCCAAGTAAAAAGTTAAAATCTTCAAAATGAGGCCACTTTATTTCCCTGCTCTGTAGTACAGTTCATGGAGATTCCTTTGAATATGTGAATTAGCTTTAAATCACTGCAAGTGCTGCAGGGGCGATGATGATGATGATGATGATGATGATGATGATAATAATAATATATTATTTGTACCCCACCCATCTGGCTGGGTTTCCCCAGCCACTCTGGGTGGCTTCCAACAAAGTTGAAAAATATAGGCACATAAATTGCACACGGGACGTGGGTGGCGCTGTGGGTTAAACCACAGAGCCTAGGACTTGCCGATCAGAAGGTTGGCGGTTCAAATCCCTGCGACGGGGTGAGCTCCCATTGCTCGGTCCCTGCTCCTGCCAACCTAGCAGTTCAAAAGCACATAAAAGTGCAAGTAGATAAATAGGTACCGCTCCGGCGGGAAGGTAAACGGTGTTTCCGTGCGCTGCACTGGTTTGCCAGAAGCGGCTTAGTCATGCTGGCCACATGACCCGGAAGCTGTAAGCCGGCTCCCTCAGCCAATAAGGTGAGATGAGCGCCGCAATTCCAGAGTCGGCCACGACTGGACCTAATGGTCAGGGGTCCCTTTACCTTTACCTATTATTTGTACCCCACCCATCTGGCTGGGTTTCCCCAGCCACTCTGGGCAGCTTCCAACAAAGATGAAAAACACAGGCACATAAATTGCACGCAAAAATTCTCTCTTTCTGGTTCTCTTCACAGCAATGTTGTGAGCCTATGACACAAAACTATTTGGCTTGCAGCAGGGGAGCCCTGACAACTATGCAGGTAGACCGAGGGGAGGGGCACACATTTTGGGTGCAAGCTCTATGCGCCTCCTGCAGAAAACCCCCACACGTTACTTAGTTAAAGTGCGGGCAATGATGTGTGTGAAAGCTATTTGGTTCTTCAAGAAGGTCAGTTTTAGGAACATTACTCAACCCTGGCGAGAGCTGAAAAGACAGCAGGTGGTGCTGATTGGAGGCAGTGGCGCAGATCCGTTGGGCAAGCAGTAATTGTTTTACAAGCTCACCTGCAAGCTTGCTGATCCATTCACTCTGCCTCCCACACATGCCAGTACACTGCGAATTATCCTTCTTATTTTTAGCATGAAAGCTTTCCAGAGGAACTAATTTCAAAAAGGCCTAAATATTGTATTTATAGGTTTTCAACACACATTGTCAGGGAAATAGCTAACATGTTACTGGAAATGAAATAGCTGTGTTCTTAGCAAGAATACTGTCGCTAACCGCGTTCCAAATTAATTTATTTTAGGCTTAGTGTCAGAAAAGCCTGTATATTGTGTGTAAGCTTGTATATTGTGTGTAAGCTTGTATATTGTGTGTAAGATTTTTAAAAAACCTAAGTGTCATAGCTCAGAAGCTCTTTTTGTGTGTGTGTGGGGGGGGGGAGAGATTTCAGAAACCTGCCAAACCCATATCCTAGGTCATACTTACAGAAGTTAACGCCTCCACATTTGCTCCACTTAGGCAAAGGTACCGGACAACATCGAGAATTCCATTGTTCGCTGCCAGATGTAAAGGTGTCCTACCATACTATAAAAGATAAAATAAGACTTCTGCTGAAACAATAATCCAGTCAAAATATTAAAATGTTGTGATTGGCTTGCAGACACAGACATGGTCTTGCACTCATTCCTCCTTCCATGCAGCTGAAAGGAGTCGTTTGGTGAACAGCAGTTTCCTGTTTTTTTCCAAACTAGGAATCAAAGTTTATCACTAACTGCGGCTAGTTTAAAGAAGTCTCATTTCCTGAACCATGGTTTGAAGTTAGCTTGTTTTGAAACTGGACCATATCGTATTAAACTACGATTCCTGGATAAAGTGGATTGTATTAAACTATGAGAGGGACACGGGTGGTGCTGTGGGTTAAACCACAGAGCCTAGGACTTGCCGATCAGAAGGTCAGCGGATCGAATCCCTGTGACGGGGTGAGCTCCCGTTGCTCGGTCCCTGTTCCTGCCAACTTAGCAGTTCGAAAGCACGTCAAAGTGCAAGTAGATAAATAGGTACCACTCCGGTGGGAAGGTAAATGGCGTTTCCATGTGCTGCTCTGGTACGCCAGAAGCGGCTTAGTCATGCTGGCCACATGACCCGGAAGCTGTACGCCAGCTCCCTCGGCCAGTAAAGCGAGATGAGCGCCGCAACCCCAGAGTTGTCCGCGACTGGACCTAATGGTCAGGGGTCCCTTTACCTTTATTAAACTATGATTCCTGGTTCAAATGAAGTGGGTAGCTGCAGTTAAGCAAAAATGAAAGGTTTCAAACTTCCTCTTGGCAATATGAGAGAAAGGAGAAGTGGGAGTTTGCAAGACCAAGGCTCCTTATGTGCAGCATTATATCTGAACAGGGTCATACTCTAGGAGCCTCTCAATATACCAGTTTGATATAATCATTCCTCTTGCAGTTTAGTGACTAAACCATTCAGCACACCGTAATCTAGCAAGGCGGTTTGTAACCCAAGAAGTGCACTCCCAAGGCTTAATCTTCAGCAGAAGCAAACAACTTTACAGTGGTCCCTACTCACTTTTTCCTCCTTAAAGAAACCTTTAAAACATCCATGAATCAGTGTTTAGAAACAACATCTGAAAGGAATGTTGAGGTCACAGTACTATAGTAATTCATCTTGCTGTTTGGAGAGGGGAACTATGGATTCACACTAAACACATTAAAGGAATTCCTACACTTGTTGACAACTTTTGTTTGAGGGCACTCTACTGCCCAGTCATGAATACTGCAGTACTAAAATCCTGGATATCTGCATTGTTTTATATATATATATATATATATATATATATATATATATATATATATGCCTGCATATATATATATATATATATATAGGTGCTGGAGGAGACTCTTATATATATATAGGTGCTGGAGGAGACTCTTGAGAGTCCCATGGACTGCAAGAAGATCAAACCTATCCATTCTTAAGGAAATCAGCCCTGAATGCTCACTGGAAGGACAGATCCTGAAGCTGAGGCTCCAATACTTTGGCCACCTCATGAGAAGAGAAGACTCCCTGGAAAAGACCCTGATGTTGGGAAAGATGGAGGGCACAAGGAGAAGGGGACGACAGAGGACGAGATGGTTGGACAGTGTTCTCAAAGCTACCAGCCCGAGTTTGACCAAACTGCAGGAGGCAGTGGAAGACAGAAGTGCCTGGCGTGCTCTGGTCCATGGGGTCACAAAGAGTCGGACACGACTAAACGACTAAACAACAACAACAAATTTTTATATATATATATATATATATATATATATATATATATATATATATATATAATTTGTTGTTGTTGTTTAGTCGTTTATATATATGATTTATATATATATATGATTCTGCTATGACTATATAATTTAGGGATGTCTATAGGAGTGCAGAAACACAAGTGTCTGTATATTTTAAAGCTTGTATTAAGGCTTCTAGAAGTTTTACTTTTAAAATATGAAGTTGTTGCAAATTACATACAAGTCTGTGTTCTTTTTGTAGGATAATTAGAACCATGTATGTTGTTAATTCTTCCATCATTTTTGTGAAATCCTGGCTTTACTGCCAGACACAGAATGAACATTTACTTGGTTAACACATTTTCTGTGCTCCTTCTGGGCAAAGCGGCTTAGTGATATCACCTTATCTGTGCTGCTGTAATTTCATCAAATATTATGACCTTTTAGAGCACATGCACAGTAATATTTCACCTTTCCTTAATTAATCTGGAGCAGCAGCAAAGAAAGAAAGTTAATAAGAGCTTGGTGGTTTGAGAACTACTTGCATTTATAACTCCTGGCATCTCCAGTCAAAGGATCTTCAACTGAAGAGCTGGGAAAAATATTTTCCCCAAACTCTGCAGAACCCTTGTCAGTTAGAGTAATCTCCACTAGGCTGAACAGATTATTTACCTGACACTATACAAGACAGTGACATATCCAATAAACTGCTTAATGTCATGTTTAAGGATCCAGAATGGATGCTTCATTAAGTCCATTATTCCTTGTCAAAAGATTTGATTGTGAAGATGATTTACAGTTAGAATGTTTTGTGCTCAAAATCGAACAGGCAAGTTGAATAAAATTCATGGCATCTAATGATGTCACAAAGCGAAAGAGCTTAAGGTGCAAACCACCAAACATGTGTAACGAAACTACTTGACCTCTTTAGATTTAGGGGTTTGCTTTTTTCCCCAGGGGGAAACTGGTGCCAAGCCACTGAGACCAGTAGAAGATTTTCAGCCATAAAGTCAAGCCTTTAGCTGTATTAACTCTGCTCCCCTGAAAACAGAATTTCTATCATGGTTCTGCATTTAATTGCTCAATCAGTCAGGATTAAGCTAACACAAGAGGGCAGAGGGCTTATTATCATAAGCTTTTTACTTGGCAGCTGGTGACACTTAAATTTAAAAATAATCCAAATAAATGATTGCACAGGGTCAGCCAAAAACCCACAACTTTCCATGGTGGGTTGTAGCACGGAAGGTCATGAAGGGTGTTTAGGTGGTCAGCCTGTAACTGCAATATTACAATGTTCCTTGAAAGGAATGCAAGGACTCTTGAATTGAACCGATTTGTGTCATATAAAAGCTGCATTATTCAAAATATCCTTCACTTCTGTAGCATTATAGAATCCAAGATTTGCCTCCCTCCCTACCTACCTGCCTACACACACACACACACACACACACACACACACACACACACACACACACAGTGTGTCAGCTTTAGGATCTCTAAAGCCATTGAAATTAGCACCAGGAAAAATCCTGAAGTTCTACAAACTCCTACATGGAAAGTCACAAGAGTCAAACCTGCTAAGTACTGTATTTCGCTTTCCCACATACTGCCGAGCCATTTTCACAAAGAAGTAACACCAACACCACAGAGGCATACAATGTTTTTGCAATGCAATTAACAGCAATCTTCTAATGCACAAAGGAACAAGAGTTGCTGAGATGTATTATTTACCAGCTGCATGGAAGCAAAATAAAACATGAGAAGCTGTCTAAGGGATCTAAGCCTTTCCACCTTAGGACCTAAAAGCATCCTTATGCCCACATGCTACCTATCACCAGTGCACCTTTTCCCCAGTTAATTACTAGTTTGCTTAATGCAGCAACTTTCTTGCTCGCTTCTGCTACCTCAGAAGCAGCTGAGCACTGCCAGAAGCTAAGTGGCCAACCTGCCAGGAGGTTGGTAGGCAACGTTGCTGAAAAACAGCTTGAAGGGGTCTATCTGCCTCTATAATGCCAGAACTGAAAACTGCACTGATAAATTTCTGATTGCACAAGAACAGTATGAAGAATTTTGTGTAAACTGGGACAACAGTGGTACCTCGGGTTAAGTACTTAATTTGTTCCGGAGGGCCGTTCTTAACCTGAAACGGTTCTTAACCTGAAGCACCACTTTAGTTAATGGGGCCTCTTGCTGTTGCTGCGCCACTGGAGCACGATTTCTGTTCTCATCCTGAAGCACTATTTCTGGGTTAGCGGAGTGTGTAACCTGAAGCATATGTAACCTGAGGTACCACTGTATGTCTCAAATTCAGATTCTCAGCAAATAAAATGAAGAGTGACTTAACCTGGCATGATGAAATAAAAATACAACTGAATTAATGAACATGTCTAGAAGATACAGTGGTACCTCAGCTTAAGAACACTCTTGTTTATCAATGATTCGGTTTACGAACTCCGCAAAACTGGAAGTAGTGTCCTGGTTTGCGAACTTTACCTCAGTCTCTGAACGATGGAAGGGCACCGGCAGCGGAAGGCCTCATTAGGGAAAGTGCGCCTCGGTTTTAAGAACTGTTTCAGTATAAGAACGGACTTCCGGAATGGATTAAGTTCGTAAACCGAGGTACCGCTATATAAGTATATTAGCTTAGTATGTGAAGAGACGAGGGATTCTCTGGATACAGAGGCTATTCAAGTAAAATAATATAAAATTCACCAAAGGACATGGGGGGTAGACAATCATGAGAACTACCTAATAGGTACTAATTACACTGAACAACGAGCATTCACACTTGAAATGGAACCACGAGCTGTAGAGAAATATCCCCTTTCCTCCCTCAGAGATTAGCAATTACGTTTTCGGTACTCAGAAAATGGGAGTTTTCATTTAATTGTAGCCTTTTTTGGGGGGAAAGAACTGTTTGATCCCTCTCAAGTGAAAACCTACTGTGCATTCAGTGCTGGAACAATTTGTCATCTGGAAAAGCCCTTAGTACAAACACTGTAGGGTTGCTGGGTGTTGTTTTTTTTTAAGTACCTTATTGGTTATATCGATGTTACAGTTTGCTTCACAGAGTGCCATCACAATGGGAATGTTTCCATCTTTGCAGGCCACATGGAGAGGAGTGTTCCCGTGTCTATCCTGGAAATCTATGGAGCATCCCTGTATGATAAGCATTTTAACCACTTCCATCTGACATCTTCGGACTGCAAGATGAAGGGCTATGTGTCCGTCCTAAATACACACACACACAAAAAAGAATGACCAGCTATTTCTTGTATTGCAAACAAAATCAGTAACTGTTTTTAAAACATGTTTCTATCAGAAGCAAATACAATAATATTCAGTCATTTTGAGCACCACAGAGCTCCTTTTGGGCTTTGTGGAACCTGATAACTTCCTAGTTAAGTCAGTGTCTGCAGTTGGATGCAACACTAAACCGTGGTTTAAAATTACTAGAACAAGATTAACCTCCCTCTGGACTGCTGTGCTCCCTCTGTCCTCACATGACTGTGAGGAGGCACATTACTGTGATGCGACTGGAATCTTCCATTTCAGATTAACTGCCATTTGGTGTGTCAACTGAACTCTAAAGTATGGTTAATGTCAACTATGTATATAAACCAGCTTAATAACCCATTAACCAAAGTTAAGATTAATCACACTTTAGAGGTTTCAGAAGGCATCCTAAACTGTAGTTAATTCTAAAGAGGAAACCAGATGCTTCCATTCTTCCTTGTGGAAAACCAAAGAAGGAGGGAAATGCAGGAACAAGAGGCTAGGATTGTTCTTGTATGCTAAATTATCACTTTACTTCTGAACCAGCCCACTGTGGTCCAGTGGGCTGTGGGCTGGATTGTAGAGGAATGTTCTTAATGCCCTGCTTGACCATGAAGCCCATTTGATGATCTGGGGTCATCAACTTCAGAGTTGCGGTTAGGATAAAATGGCAATCACCATAGGTTTTCAACCGTGACCACCTTGGCCTGAGGTACAAATGGTTTTGTTCCACAAAAAGTTACATCCTTTCCTGCCTTGTTTGGGACCCAAATGAAAAAAAGAAATGTTCTAGATAAATGAAAGAGTAGAGTTAAATAGCACAGCTTAGCCCATGTACATTTCCCTGGTACTGAAAGCTACTCCCTTACAGGTGTCAAGAAAAAGACCAAACAGGAACTTCAAAACTACCTCATGAAAAACTAGTTCTGTTTAATTAGCTGCACATTCAGTTAGCATTGTGCAGTGCTTAAAAGGTTATGGGGAAATTTCTATATGAATCTATCACAGACAAAACCACTTGAATTTCTCCACTTTCCACAATGATTCTTTTGCTGTAAGCACAGTACAGATGCAGAGAATTGCAAGTAAGTCTCACAATGAAAACTCTTAAACTGCAAAAGAAACAGCTATTTAAAGAAACCCTGAATTTCTAGTAAGAGAGATAGAATTGCATTTTTCTTCTTCAGTACGTCTTGATGATAATGAATACTGCTGAGTTTGTACTCATTGTGACACTTCTAAGCAGTAAGCGGAGCTTTGCTGGAGAGACTCTAACCTCATATATTGGAAAGAGACCTTTTTGGTAAACGGAGGACTCACAAATACACTAGAGTTTCCTGGATTTCAGATACTTAAAAGTTGGAAATAAAAGATACATTTGCTTGCTCCTGGTATATGGGAAAGCATCTCTGAATTATTCAAAAAGGGGGCCCAAATCTAGGGTTATTGCCAAAGACTTTTACATTTTTGAATTTGTTTCTTATACTGTTCTATTGCTCTATGTCTTAGAAGTAATTCACATTGAATTCAATGCAGCTTACTCCCAGGTAAGTGGGAAAAGGACTGAAGCTTGAACTTCTTATTCAGCTAAAAATGCCTTGTTTCTCTCCCCACTTTGCCTTTTAAGTGTCTCTCTGATTGATAAAGAACCAAACAGAGCTCCTGCTGCAGGCAGGACAGAGGGCTCTGACCATGGATGAGAGCCCATCAATCCAGACTATGGATTATCCTTTCATAGGGTCAAACTGGAGTTGGAGTTGGATCAATCAATCTTCAAAGACTGGATGCGGACAAGGAAGAAACTGCAAACTTCTAGTAATCTATCTGTATGCTGAGCATCGTATATTTTCACCATCTTATTTCTACTTCAAGTATTTAATAAAAATTAAAAAGTCTTGCTATCATTTGGGGTGTTCTGGTTATTTTCAGTAAAACATGGAAGAGCCTTATGTCTCCCAAAATGAACAGCTGAACCACAAAGGAGATCACTATACCGTTATATGAAATAAGCATAGTAAATGCAATTAATTAATTTTTCATAGTGCTGTATCCTACTTCTTAAGACAGCCTTCATTTAATGATTAACAATGACATGCAATATCCAAACAAGTTATGAAAGCTATTTAAAGCTCTTCTCTACTATTCAAAACCTTTATAGACAATTTCTTGCTAAATGCGACTCAATTCAACCATAACTAACCTTGTCAGTTGCATCAAGGTCAGCGCCATGCTCCGCCAAGCATTCCACAATATCATGGTAACCTCTAGCCGAGGCTGTCAAGAGTGGAGTTTCCCCTTCCTTATTTTTAACATTCACATTGCAGCCTGCCTTGCAGAGAGCTTTGGCAACAAGGTAGTATCCATGCCAAGCGGCACAGTGCAAAGGAGTTTCTTCTTCCTATAAAATAATTTTGCAAGATTACTATTAACAAAGCTGACATTATCCTTAAACAACACTTCCAATTTTGACTCAATAAATCTAACTCCTAGGCAAATGTTGCAATCCCATTAAAAGGTTATTAACAGGATGTTCTTCATATTTGTTAATTAGTGCCCTTTAATGCATCAAGCAGGCATAGTGGCCCATGCGCTGGGGTCGATATCTGAAGGAGGAAGCACACACAAGTAGGAGATTTGTGCATAGGCTTCATTCATGCAGATGTCCTTGTCATGATCTCCAACAACAGTGTCCTCCAGCTCCCCAATCGACATGCGGCAGACTTGTGGAACTGCAAATTCTATTAGTTTCATATCTATAGATCACAAACAATCCCAAGAGTTAATTCCCCCATCAACAAACACTGAAAAGAATATTATTACTACTACCATGATTAAATTGGATGATATCACTAGTAATACATGCAGTGAATGTATTAGTGGCCTGCCTCAAGGGATACAGGGTAAATTCCACATAGCACAGCTATGAATGGAATAGGGAAGGGGGACTCTTTATAAAAAGGGGGGAAAGCTTATCATTTATTTGCAGAATTTTTACTTAGGACCAGATAGCAATTTATTAAATCAGCAATGACTATATTTGTGATTGACTGGGTCAGATATGCTTCTCTACCAAGTTGGCAATTGTAATACATTCACAGAAACATTCAGTGAGAATAAACAAGCCTTTTCAATCCATTTTTAATATTTAGGGTTGGTGATTAGTTGGTGAAGGTCCAAAGTTCAGAAGTAGAGCACATGGTTTGCATCTTCAGCTAGGCCTGGGAAGGACTGCTGTCTGAAACACTGGGAAGCTGCATGCTGTTACGTAATCTTGCTATATTTATAGTACTGAAATGTGGCTTTTTGGTATGTTATATTTTGTTTTGCTTTGTTACTATGAAATCGTTTTGTAGCTTGTTAGAAATGCATCCCTGTTTCTTTGCTGTAAAGCCACCTGGAGCAGGCTTTCTTGTGGAAAAGTGTCAGACAAATAAAATGAATGAATGAATGAAAGAAATCTGCTACTAGTACGTGCGTAAGAATGGACTACAGGCCTCATTAGGTGGTTGTCAACTAGGTTTTACTCACAGTAGACTCATAGAAACTGGAACGTTAGGCCCACTAATTTCTACTCTAATTAAAAAACCCGCATGGTAATTTCAAGTACTGAATGGGAAGGAATCCTGGTTTTGCTTAGCAGCAGAAAAAGGCTTAATCTCTACTACTCACCTTATCTTGAAAATTTGGATTTGAGCCAATGCTACACAAGACTTGAACCACATCAACGTGACCATACCGAGATGCCACATGGAGTGCAGTTTCTCCAGACTGAGAAGAAGACAAAACACACATGCCACACTGTTGAATACAGTGGTACCTCGGGTTACATACGCTTCAGGTTACATATGCTTCAGGTTACAGACTCCGCTAACCCAGAAATATTACCTCGGGTTAAGAACTTTGCTTCCGGATGAGAACAGAAATTGTGCAGCAGTGGCAGGAGGCCCCATTAGCTAAAGTGGTGCTTCAGGTTAAGAACAGTTTCAGGTTAAGAACAGACCTCCAGAACGAATTAAGTTCTTAACCCAAGGTACCACTGTACTCCCAACATCATGGATTATATTGGTTAATATAAATACTGGATGGGAACAATCTATAGAGAGAGGTTTGCCCTTTTTCTCCTATGCCAGTTCCAAAGGAAAAAAACCCAAGCAGCAATAATATGAATAATACAAATAAACATAAATGTTCTGCTTTGGAGCTTGTTGTGGGCTACTGCTGGCTGGAAAATAGCTTGGGGTAGCATTACCTACAGGCACCCACACTGACTGGTGGAGAACCCACACCAGCACGTCAACAGATGGCTATCTCTGGCACATACTAACCTTACTCTAACAGAAAACTTCAGGAGTTAGCATAGAACAAGTACTTTAACAGAATTAATTCCTTCCAGTAGCACCTTAAAGACCAACTAAGTCAGTTCTTGGTATGAGCTTTCGTGTGCATGCACACTTCTTCAGGTATCTGAAGAAGTGTGCATGCACACGAAAGCTCATACCAAGAACTGACTTAGTTGGTCTTTAAGGTGCTACTGGAAGGAATTTTTGTTTTGTTTTGACTATGGCAGACCAACACGGCTACCTATCTGTAACTGGAACAGAATTAATGCTATTTAATTTTTAGAAACACTGTAGCCTGCCCTAAACCTGAGCACTGGATGGGTCAGGCTGCATTCACATACACATTTATTTCAGAGTAGGTCCTACTGAAAGGGATGCGGGTGGCACTGTGGTCTAAACCACTGAGCCTCTTGGACTTGCCAATCAGAAGGTTGGCAGTTCAAATCCCCGTGACGGGGTGCGCTCCCGTTACTCGGTCCCTGCCAACCTAGCAGTTTGAAAGCACGCCACAAAGTGCAAGTAGATAAATAGGTACGGGAAGGTAAACGGCGTTTTTGTGTGCTGCTCTGGTTTGCCAGAAGCGGCTTTGTCATGCTGGCCACATGACCCGGAAAAACTGTCTGCGGACAAACGCCAGCTCCCTAGGCCTGTAAAGTGAGATGGGCGCCGCAACCCCAGAGTCATCTGCGACTGGACTCAACTGTCGGGGGTCCTTTACCTTTACCTTTCTTAGGTCCCACTGAAGTCAGTGGGGGTTATTTCTGAGTAGAGAAGCTATACGATGGCACCACAAGGCTATCTAAAATAGAAGTTCTAAAATAATGCTCCAACAGATTTAAAAGTTTGCCCTTACCTTGTCTCTAACATCCAAAGGACATTTATTTAGATGGAGGAATTTCAGAGTTTCGACGTGACCATGTCGAGATGCCCAGTAGATTGCATTAGATCCTGCCTGTCCAAAATATTTGATGATGGCAATCAATAAAACCATAAGCAAATTGCAGCAACATATCCCAACATATTTAAGATAAATGTTACACGATGAGGATAATTATCAAGATCTAACAAATCACCTTTCCAAAGCGGAAACATTTTGTTTAGGTATTCATTCAAATAAAATGAATTCATATGGGTATTAACTTGCTGATACTAATGAAAGGGTGAGAAATGCAATTGCTCTTTGCCAAATTTAGAATATGACTGACTGAGCTGCAGGAATGATTTCAATCTATAATCTTCATTTACAACAATGTAAACAAATGTTCATGGGACGCGGGTGATGCTGTAGGTTAAACCACAAAGCCTAGGGCTTGCCGATCAGAAGGTAGGCAGTTTGAATCCCCATGATGGGGTGAGCTCCCGTTGCTCGGTCCCTGCTCCTGCCAACCTAGCAGTTTGAAAGCACGTCAAAGTGCAAGTAGATAAATAGGTACCGCTCCAGCGGGAAGGTAAACGGCGTTTCTGTGTGCTGGTTCGCCAGAAGTGGCTTAGTCATGCTGGCCACATGACCAGGAAGCTGTACGCAGGATCCCTCGGCCAATAAAGAGAGATGAGCGCCGCAACCCCAGAGTTGTCCGTGACTGGACCTAATGGTCAGGGGTCCCTTTACCTTTACCTAAACAAATGTTCAATCGGTTTCCTTCTAAAATGCACTGCAAATAAGTAACACATTTAGATACCAATCTAAACAATTGTCTCACCTTATCTTGGACATCAATACGGGCACCTCGCTTTAGGAATAACTGAAGCATTTGAATATTTCCACATCCAGCAGCAATCAGAAATGGAGGTGTCCCATGCTGCAATAAACAAACTGTTAAAAACTGATCACTTTTCTCAGTAATAATAATTTATTATTTATATCCCACCCATCTGGCTGGGTCTCAAGAGATTATGGGACAGAACAGCATACATATATAGCTAGTTGATAGTCTCTGATTTAATTTTTTAACAGATTTTATTATATATGAAGACAAGATTGTAAACCGCTTTGATTTTTTAATGATATTTATAAATACATATAAATGTTTTAGCTGATGCAAAATCTGTGTACGAAGAGTAAGCGTCTGCTTTTGTAGAGCTGTGTCAAAATCGCTCTGAAAGCAGATACATTTAACAAACATGCAAAAATGCAATGCAATGAGTTTCTGAGAAAGATTTAGAGTGGGTCTGGTGCACCATGTACAATAGCTCTCTGTGTGTAACAAAACCTATACCAAACATGCAGTGTCTTTATTTTTAATTATTAGGATTATTGTTTTCATAATGTAGTGAGAGACAGCACTGCTAAATTTAGCTTTGTGAACATTGTGTAAGTTTCAAAAAGGATATTGACAAATCATGAAAAACCAATTCACTGGAGCGATGCAAAGACAATGAAAGATTCAGAAGATAAATAATGATTTAAGAATAAAGGCACTGAGTATTTTAATTATACAGAAAAGCAAGTTTTTCAGGGCTGGATGTACACTGCCGGTTTTCAATGAAAAGGAAGAGGAACAGCTAACTATGCAACACCTCATTCTCACAGCAACAACCATCCATTCTACTCACTTGTGTAGGTAGCACTAGGAACCTCCCTCCCAGGGCCACCCAATGAGAGGCAGAAATGGTAGCTTTTTGGGTTTTTTTGGAGGGGAGGCCTAAACTGCATACAACAGCCTTAGATTTTCCTTCTTCTCCACTCATCACTGCTAGCAAATCTGGGCAAGGACATCAAGAATGGAAGTAACTGTCTATAGATGTTGTGGTATTTCTCAAAACGGGTGTTAAAACCTAGATTATATAAATTATATAAATTGATATAAATTATCAAGTGGGAGAGATAGGTCCTTGTCCACACATGCAAATAAAAAATGCCAAAGAAAACTGTGTCCTCTGTAACCTTCCCAGGAAGATTTTCCTGAATTGATATTGGAATGCTCACGAGTTTTTGGGCTGATCTTTGTTTATCAGTAAAAATGATAGCTTCTTCTTCTTTAGCTGCTAAATCTATACAACAACAGCATACCTTATTAGGTTGATTGACATCATAATTGGTCAAAGAGCCCAGAAGGTGCTGGAGACCAGGAACGTTGTCATCATTGATGGCATGAATGATGGCTTTCATTACAAATGAATCTTCCTCGTCCTTATAAATTAACCAGAAAGTAGATGGGAAGGGAAAGGCAAGAGAAAAGAAGTTATTAGCTTTGAGAGGGAGGAGGGTATGGAAAGGAAATAAACTCTTCAGCAGCAATATATTGTCATTTCACAGTATGACTGCCATTCCCAATGGGTAACAAGCTGTTATAACATTTGCTTAAATTCTGGAGGTAATTTACTTTCTCTAATAAGAGTCTCCTTTTTTATGCATCAGCACATATCTTTGACCCTGATTTAAAAGAGCTCTATTATGCATTTCACAATTCATTTTTTGAAAGCTACATCAACATAAAAACAGGAATAAGAAGCATCTATTTCCCAAGAACGACATCTTGAAGCAGAAGAGTGCTATAAATTACTCCTATCTAGAGTTTATAAAGTTTTAAACCACAGTGGCACGAGGCTACAATTCTGCTGGGAGCAATGGTTTTGCAATGGTTTTTGCAATGGTTACGATTTCTGATTCAACATTAAAAAATAACAACACATCAATAAGCAGAGATTTTATTTACAAAAATGTGGAAGTTAGCAAAGTGAGATAAAGAGTGTAAGACAGATAGACTTGCCACTCTGCAGAATTTTTAATACCTAAGGACTTTTAATTCTGAGGGGAGAAATGTTTGCATGATACTTATTAAAACTAGTATAGTGGTACCTCAGTTTAAGAACAGCTGTTTACGAATGATCTGATTTACAAACTCCGCAAAACCGGAAGTAGTGTCCTGGTTTGTGAACTTTACCTCGGTCTAAGAACGGAATCCGAATGGTGGAAGGGCACCGGTGGTGGGAGGCATCGTTAGGGAAAGCGCGCCTTGGTTTAAGAACGGTTTCAGTTTAAGAATGGACTTCTAGAATGGATTAAGTTCGTAAACCGAGGTACCACTGTATTTAAGAACACATTTCATAAAGTACAGAATCAAACTTCTAAAAAGAAATCTACAGGATTTATGCACCTCCAAGTGTAAATCAGAAAGACTCAAAACAGATAACGTACCTGCTTTCATGTGAAAGAATAGAAAGGAAGTGTTGCTGGTTTAAGCTAAACACGCTATACATTATGATGTCTAAATTAAGAACAGCTGTTTCAACTATGGTTTATTAGAGCAAACCAAAACCAAATATCACAATCTGAGCCTGGTTTGTTTCAAAAAACCATAGTTCAAAGTAACCACCCTGTTGCTTAGTATAGACATGGTGAGAAGCTAAAGCAAGTTTAAAACCAGGAAGCAAATGCTTCCAGTTTCTGCATTGTGGAAACTAAAATATGGTTTAGCCTTAAAACCAAAAACTATGGGTGTTACTCGTGTTTTACTCAGCAGACCCACTGAAATTAATGGGTCTAACAGTTATGTTTATTAATTTTAATGGGTCTATTCTAAGTAACATTTAGTTGGACATCCCTATCTGAGAACCACTGTGGTGTAGTTGTTAGTGTGTTGGACAAGGACCTGGAGGAGTCCAGGGTTCAAATCCTGACTCAGCCATGAAGTTCACTGGGTGACCTAGGGCCAGCCACTGCCTCCCAGCCTAACCTACCTCACAAAGTTGTTGTGGGGATTAAATGAGAAGGGACAGAAAACTTGAGCCCCTTGGAGAAAAAGGTGATATATACATGCAACAAATAAACAATATTTTGTGTGATAAACTATAACTTATGATAAACTTTTGTGGACACACATACTGGGTGTTCAACATGGAGTTCACAGCCTGTGGAGTAATGTACATGAATTATGTATCTGGCATGGGTTCACAAATCTGGGTTCTGAGTGCAACGCAGCAGCTGGTCTTGGGAGTTGTACAAGACTTTCCCCTGGTCCTGGGCTTTCCTACAAATCTATAGTCATGCTGCCTGCCGACATCTTATTGGGAATGGCCGAATCTCTTCTCATATCCCTTGGCCAGCTACACGGTTACACTAAAGCAAATAAGGTGGCCACACCTCTCAACTGTATCACACTGATGGCAGCTCAGACAAGCGGAAGGGGGCAAATCTTTTTACACTTTGGTACCCCAATGTCCGCCAGCCAAGCCACTGCTGTAATTAAGGTGATCCGTATGAAGAAGGGAGACAAAATGCCAGCCCAATTTTCTGCTTGATACCTGCTGTTCTCCTCTATCTACTTGAGAGACTTCTGGCTTGTTTCTAGATTTAACCCATTAGTGGTGCTCAAATAGCATTGCAATGAATTAGCTTCGTCCAGAAATATGGAAAGCAGAACTGACTGAGCAAAATTTAGTCATCTATCTTAAATTAGATTACAGGTATTGTCCACATATTGTCTTTTGTCTGTATTTATTGCTCAGTTCCTTGGGATCAATTTGAAACGCCTGCAAGGGACATTACAGTTCCAATTACTGCAGTTCAGAAGATGTTATATTCTATGTTAACCCCCATACTCCCAAGTATTTACTTACCAGAGTGTCATCGCTCCTAGCCACGCTCATGTTACTTCTGGACAAAAAGGATCTTGATAATCTTTGGCATAGCGATATTAAACGTACTGATTGCTTTTGTAAGAGAAGAGACAAATATTTATGTGAAACCATAAAAACTCATTAGAGGAAACATTTCTGATACGAGTTCAGTTCGGCAAGCAATACTGCTTAACTGTTAGTAGTTGAAATCAAGCTAAGTCTCTAAGGTCTGTATTTTTATATAGTCCATTTGCCTCAAGATAATAGTATGGTTACACACTCCATACTTCCCTGAGCATTCCAGGGGTCATGCTCTAAAATATAGTGTCCTATAGATGAAAGAGGCTGCAGACTCACAATGTATCTGCAATAGTTGTTCAGCAGGATTGCTACAGAGGGCAGCAAAAAGATTTGCTCCTACATGAATTTTGCAGGAAGGAAGTGCAGACACCCTGACAGTAGTTTCCAGTCCAGGTTAAGTCCTGCTAAAACCTTTATTCCCCCTGCCCTTGTTGTATCCAAATTGAACCGCCAACTCTCTCCATTTCTTCCCACTTTACCTTGCAGAACGATCCTCTCAGATCTGATTCCCTATAGACAAATTGCCCATCCAAAATATAAAATAAAACAGTGTCGTCTGATGGTGAGTTAGCCAATGGGACCCCCTCCAGATGTTGCTGGACTTCAATTCCCATCAGCCCCAGAAAGCACAGCTGGTGGTCCAGGATGATGATTATAGTCCAACAACTTCTAGAGCAGGTTTCCTCAACCTCGGCCCTCCAGATGTCTTCGGCCTACATCTCCCATGATCCCTAGCTAGCAGGACCAGTGGTCAGGGATGATGGGAATTGTAGTCTCAAAACATCTGGAGGGCCGAGGTTCAGGAAGCCTGTTCTAGAGGACACCATTACAGGCAACTCCCCGGTTGTGTGGGGATTGTGTTCCGGGTCATTGTGCACTTGTGTGAAATCACATGTAATCAGAACACCCATTGAAAAAGCCTGCAAACACCACACTCTGTCCCCGCCTCGCCTCTTTTGGTGACATTTTCAGGTCACTTTTTGGTCTGGAATGATGCAGTTGCACACATATCAGACACACCTAAAATGGTCACTGCCTGTATTTCCCACTGAAGAAAGATCCACTGATCATCAGTGAATGATTGCTAATAAGCATATTAATAAAACAGGGTTGCCAAGCAGCAACACAACCAATATTACCATGTTAGTACTATGTGGCATATGGTTCAACGTGCCACTGTGGAATACTGCATTTGGAGAGGCATCTAATTTTTGAGGGCTTCTGTCATATGGTGAATATGACAAGGCATACTGGACATTAAGTATCTGCCACTGAAAACTGATGTGGCCAAATAACCTTGGAATGCCTTATTATCACATTAGAAAGTCTTGTGAGAGTCAGATCTAGGACAAATTTGGGATCTATTTTTATAGGGTTGAATTCATCAACAGCCGCATCTGCCTTGCATTTGCTGATCTTGATTCCAAGAAGGAGTTCTTTTCTTTGGTTGGACTTATTTGCTAACTCTCTCCCTACTAACAGTTATTATACTCTGATGATAATTATGTACACGTTTCCATATCTCTTTCTTTCAAGTTATCCTACGTGTCTCTTTTTCACAGTTTGCAAGAAAATCCTTGCTGCTCTTAGTTCCTCCTGCTCTTCTTTCATTTCTCAAGATACGCTGGAAATACTATATGATGCTCAGCTGTAATGCCCTGTACCAATTTCACTCTAAAAGTCTAACAAATATAGAATGGAGAATGAAAATGATGGACTATGCAGAACTCGATAGACTGACTGGAAGGATCCAAAATCAACAAGATCAGAGATTTACAGAAGATTGGAAGAAATTTACAGAGTATATACAAAAATTAAGTGATAATCAGATAACGTTTGTAAGTTTTAATGGAGCTCTGTGAAAAGAAATGTTAGAATATTATTAGTTAGAAATGTGGAAGAAGTAAAGTTATGAAGGAATCTCAGACAGGTTGAGGGAAGTCAAAAAAGAGAAATGGGATGTAATTAAGATGTATGAATTGTATAATTTTGTATTGGAAAATGAATAAAAATATTATAAAAAAATAAAAATAAAAGTCTAACAAATATACAAGAAGTTTAAGACTGAACTAAACCAAATCATTTAAGGACCAGATGAAGCTCTCAATAGCTTTCATGTGTTAATATATACTGGCTATGTTGACATGCCATGTTAATCTTTAACCATTCATTCCCATTTGCTCCTTTACTCCTGGCCCAGTTGTGCTGGGGACAATAACCCAGGATGAGCCGTGGGTACCCTCATGCTGCTTGTTTCATGTTAGAGCATAGTTAAGCATCATGATTTCATGTGACCCGCTGTTACATGTACTTATTCCAAAGTCAAAGAACAATAGTTACTATAAAGAACTGTTAGGTCTTACTTTCCATTTCCTTCGTGCTGCGAACTTTTTGAATTTTTCCATATTCACGGCAGATGCTTTTCTACTAAGTGCTTGAAGGGTATCCTTCGGCTGTGAGAAAATTAAAACAACACTTTGAAATGCTATATCCTTCACAATGAAGAAGAATGAAGAAGATATTGCCTTCTACAGGGGCAAAAGAAAGAGGTAAAACTAATATAATAATCTATGCATTGCACACTAACCTTAATCCATGGGTGCTGCAAGCTGTCTTGAATTGTCATTCTCTTCCTTTTAAAGGAGAAAAAAAGTATTTCATTTCATTTATTACTTTTATGGTCTGTATTTTCTTCAAAGGCCTCAAAAAGGCATATACGTACCCCTATTTTTATTCTCACAACAATTCTGTAAGGTAGGTTAGGCTGAGGAATGGGGAGTGGCCCATGGTCAGTTTCAAAGATTAAAGGTAAAGGGACCCCTGACCCATTAGGTCCAGTCGTGACCGACTCTGGGGTTGCGGCGCTCATTTCGCTCTATAGGCCGAGGGAGCCGGCGTACAGTTTCCAGGTCATGTGGCCAGCATGACAAAGCTGCTTCTGGCGAACCAGAGCAGCGCACGGAAATGCCGTTTACCTTCCCATCGGAGCGGTACCTATTTATCTACTTGCACTTTGATGTGCTTTCGAACTGCTAGGTTGGCAGGAGCAGGGACCGAGCAACGGGAGTTCACCCCATTGCGGGGATTCGAACCGCCAACCTTCTGATCGGCAAGTCCGAGGCTCTGTGGTTTAACCCACAGAGCCACCCGCGTCCGTTTCATAGATTAGTGGACACTTAAACGTTATGTCTTCCTGGTTCCAGCCGGAGATTCTGAACATTACACTAGACTGGTTCTAACATATTCTTCATGTGGTTACTTCCACTACGTATTTATACAGCACTGAAAACATGCTAGAACTACCGTATTTTTCGCTCTATAAAATGCACTTTTTCCCTCCTAAAAAATAAGGGGAAGTGTGTGTGTGTGTGTGTGTGTGTGTGTGTGTGTGTTATGGGGTGAATGCAGGCTGCGTTGCTTTCGCTGAAGCCAGAACAGCAAGAGGGATTGCTGCGCAGCAATCCCTCTTGCTGTTCTGGCTTCAGGGATAGCCGCACAAAGCCTCTTCAACAACATTTGATTCAGAAATTTTTTTTTGCTTGTTTTCCTCCTCTAAAAACTAGGTGTGTCTTATGGTCAGGTGAGTCTTACAGAGCGAAAAATACAGTAATAAATAAGCAGATGCAAATTGTATAAAGTGGTGGTGGTAAGGGCAGCAAACTTGACAGTCTAGATCAACAAAACAGGGAAGATCTCCTTCACTTTGAAAGGGATAAGGTTAACTACCAACTAATCCTGTTTGCTTGAACTTGGTATCACAAAATGAATCCTGGAAGAAACCTACTTTGGATCCTTGATTAGTAGTCTTCTTATAAAATCTTTCGCTAAAGCACTGGTGCTACTGAAGAATTCCTCCTCAAAGTCATAATTCACTGCAGACACATTGGCTAATGTTTCTTGTTTCGTCTCTCCAAGAAACGGCGATGCACCACTCAGACTGCAAAAAATAAGTTTGGTCACAATGATATAGTATGACTCCAGGACAAAAGGTTTGGTTCCAGGATTGAGTTTTAAAAGTGATTCTGAAGCTCATCCCAATAGCTTAAGTAAGGCCTCCACTATCTTCTCACAGTGACTGCAACTCTCAGAATTTACATATTTTTGCTTTTCATCATTTATGCTGACTGCATGGAAAAACGCACACTATTAAATAAAATAAAATAAAATAAAATAAAATAAAATAAAAATGTTCCCATATAGAGGAACATAATAATAAATCGTAACATTGAAAATAAGGACAGCAACAAATTATATTTGTAATCAGTAGTTTGAAGCATATATTTGGAAAATAATGTACCGCTATATAAAACATGGGCCTGGATAGATTAGTAACCTTGTCTATAACTTTGTGGAGTTGATTTAATAACCAAATGGGTAAAACAAAGTGATTTAGAGTGTTAATACTTACAGAATATACGTTATTACACCAATACTCCTGAAAAAAGAAAGGGTGTCTATCACTATTCAAAAAGACACAAAAAAATTACAAAACGTTCAAGTGCAGAAGAATTGTGAACTTACCACATATCTGCCTCAAGGCCCAGCGGTTCATAATTTACTATTTCAGGAGCTAAGAGACAAAGCAGAAGCTTTAGTCTATAGCAGAGCAGTTTGACACGAAACGATATATTTTTTTCAGCTATGAAGTATACATACCACAAGAGTAGGGTCTAGAAAGAGCAAATGGGAAAAGCAGATTTTCCAACAGGAATCATCTGTACATTAGTTTACAAGCTGCATTAGTTCACACAAATGCAGATCCACAAACATTTTATCGTTAGTTTATTTTACAATTCATCCTATCACAACCTCACCCTCTTTTAAACTTTTTATGAAACTGATTCAGACTGTTCTGTAAGATATTTATTCATTATGATCCCTTGTATTTGAAAACAACACATTCCATGTATATACTATATACATGGAATGTATACTATATATACTATTGCCAGAAGTATTCATGTTCCCAAAATATATGCAGGGCTGATTTTCAAGACTGTCCAGAAACTTCAGCTGGCCAGGATCATCTCACCAGAACTAAAAATTGCGACATACCCAATTTGTATCTGGAGAGATGTCAAAGTTTTTAACTTATAAAACTATATGCATTAGTTTGGGATGCTTCCATAGGAATCTGTGCATCAGATTTGGGAACGACCTGCCTTCAGTGATTAGATGCAGAGTGGAATCATCCTGGAGGGGGTGCTATTTTCCCAGGAGGAAAAGGTCAGAGGAGCTTTGGATCAAGTTTACTGTGCGATCTGCACATGCCTACCCCATGTCATTCCACTAAACTGATTTCCTTCTCTCCTTTTGCCACTGCTGTTTTTGTTATGTACTGAAGTTCTCACCCTGGGCTAGCAGGGGGATACTGTAGATAGTTATGCAAATAAGGAATCAAAAGTGACATTAAGTGATTGGATAGTTTTAGAAAATTGTTACATTTACGTTGTACTGGAGCTCTATATAAGCAGGCTGACTGAACCCTTCAGTTCAGTTCTGTTCTGGCCTCTGAATAAACAAGAGCTGTTTGAAGAATCGCTGTGTCGTCTGATATGTTCACCCACAACTTAACAATTTTACTGCTACTTTGTCTGTGGTTTTGTTAGGGATTTTAGTTATAAAGCAATCATGTAAATACAAAATTGCTTTTTTATTTTAAAAGTATTGTTTTAAGTTGTTTTTACCATCTTATCCACCTTACAAGCTTTATATTGAAAGGCAGGACATAAACTTTTCAAATTAAAAATATATACAGTATATAAAATGTCCAGGCAGAAAATCATGACTTCCACACAGAGAAAGGAAAGGGCGTTAAATTTGCAAATATTCAAATTCAAATTAGTTTGAATGCAGGTAAATATTACCTACCTAGAAACAGTGTTCAAGAGGATGGGCAACATTTAAAGAGAACTTGTAAAGACTGAACACATGAAATGATCACCACTGCTCACATATGAAATGGAGCCCTAAGCAATACTGACATGTACATATCAAACTGCCTAACAATAATGTGTTTGGCCCTCTGAGAGGCTTATGTTTTTCCTAACATATAAAACACTACCACCCACTCTCGTACCATTTTCTTCTTTTATTTCTGCTTGATGAACATGTACATGTTCAATATTATTTCTTTGTTAATCTCTCTTACACTTGTCATTGTCCCCTGTTCTGCTCTCTTAACATACGGAAACATACAAGCCCCCGGATTCTGCTTTTAATGTTTTCTTGACTGTTCCTAGTTTAGTTTATGGGATATAAGTCACTTTAACTCCTTTGGTCTTGTGTGCAATGTTTTTGTGTGGTTATCTATGTTTATTATCTTCATGACATTTTTTTCTTGAATTAATTTTAGAAATATTCCTTCTCCTCCTGCTGTTCAATAACACCCCCTCCCCCAATTATTCAAATGCCTGGTGTCTTTGCTTTATGTTAACCTGAAGATTTCCCCTTTGTCACAGCCCTTGTTCTATGCTCTCCCCATTTTCTTATTTCGATATGGAAACAACTTTGCTTTCTATGGTTTATTTATACAATGCTTCCTTCTGTCTTCCTTCCCTAAACTCTACAGTAGGAATGTTCTACATTGTTATTGGTATTTCAACATATTTTCCCAGTCATTATGGAGTCTATTTTAAAAACTTGCATTAGTTCCCAACAGTTTCCTCCCTCATGTGGACTATTTTTAGTGCCTGGAAGGAACTTAAAATAAAACATCCATTTTTTCCTTCTCGCCGTCTTTGCTTTATATGTTGCTACATGCAAAGAGATAAATGAACACTCTTTTATGCATTAAATTAACAGCTATTCCTTTTATTCAATCTACGCACTTTTGTCAACAGCTTTTCCTTTCCACAGAATTTCTATTTTTGCATTAATACTCATCCACCTTGCTTAAATTCCTGTATCTTTTTTCTAATATGAACCACTTGCTGGTCTCTGAACTTTTCTTTTTCAATCACAAGTGTCTTGTTTCCTTCCTCCTTTAGTGGCACAATGTTTTTCATCTGTGTTCTTTTTATAATTTGGTTATCTCTCACTTTTTCTGTATTTGTTTATCTTCCCTTTGACTACTGCCTATCAGGCTACTATATTTCCCCCTTCAGTCTCAGGAACTGGCCTGTAGCTCAGTCTGTACCCTTTTCACATATTCTAAAATGGGTGGGAGCAATTTCTTTTAAGAGATCTATATATTCCACACATGCTTTAGAACAACTAGAATAAAAACAATAAACCAGCATACAACCAACTAAAGAAAAAATAAGCAAAAAAGAGCAGCAGCAGCCGGACAGTAATACTAAAAAAAAAGCTTTGGACAAATTTATTTTTATTTAACAAAATTTATATACCACTTCATGGTAGCAAAACATCCAAATGGTTTTCAAGAATCAGAATTATAGAGTTGGAAGGGAACACAAGGATCCTCTAGTCCAAGGGTCAGCAAACTTTTTCAGCAGGGGGCCGGTTCACTGTCCCTCAGACCTTGTGGGGGGCCGGACTATATTTTTTGGGGGTAAATGAATGAATTCCTATGCCCCACAAATAACCCAGAGATGCATTTTAAATAAAAGCACACATTCTAGTAATGTAAATACACCAGGCAGGCCCCAAAAATAACCTAGAGATGCATTTTAAATAAAAGCACACATTCTAGTAATGTAAAAACACCAGGCAGGCCCCAAAAATAACCTAGAGATGCATTTTAAATAAAAGGACACATTCTACTCATTTAGAAGGCAACCGGGCCAGATCCGGACCCCTGGCCTTAGTTTGCCTACCCATGCTCTAGTCCAACCCCTGAAATGGAGGAATCTTTTGCTCAGTCTCACAACCTTGAGAGTCTCACGCTCTCTACCGACTGAACTGTATTAAAAGTCAAATAAAAACAGTTACAAACAATAACATTAAAATATATTTAAAATCAAGGGTAAAAAAGATTAAAAACATCAAGATCTACATGTCTGAATAAGCGTGCCTAAACAAAAATGTCTTAAGCGTTTCAAATTATCCATTTAAAATGGGTGCCAGGATACCATAAATGCTGATCAGATGTCATTAAAAGCTTAGGGCTTTTCCTGGGAAGCTGCAATAAACGTGCAAGGTGAACATACCTAGAGAGAGAGTATTCCATAATTTGGGCACCACCACTGAAATGGACCTCTCTCTGGTAGCCACCCTTCCAACCTCAAAAACCAAAGGAACCAAGGTTTTAGTTGATGGTTATCTGGTAGAAAAGAATCTCCCAGATACCCTGATTCCAGGCCGTTTAGGTTTTTAAAGGCCAAAACCAGCACCTTGAATTGAACTCAACAATGAACTAGCAGCCAGTGAAGTTCTCCAAATCACTGAAGTATACTTGTGGTGCTGACTCAATCTTGCTACCATGCTCTAAACTAGCTGTAATTTCTGGATGTTCTTCCAGAGCGGCCCCATGACACCATGACACATGACACCAAACCTGGATGTTTTTGGAGAACGGGTACAAGAAACATAGGCCACCTGAGTATCCCGCAGCAAAGCAGGGACAAGGAGAACTCAGAGAATGGAGACCTGATTCTCATGAAGCTCAACCCCATCCAGAATAGGCTGAATACCACTTCCCTGGACTGATAAATCATTCATCACTGTCTTTATCTGGATTGAGCTTCTATTTGTTAGCTCTCATCCAGCCCATTACTGATTCCAGATACCAGCTGATACCATGCCAACACCTGGGTCAGATATAAAAGAGAAACACAGCTGGGTGTCATCAGCAGATTCCTGTAAACCTCTCTTGATATTTCTTTTGATGAGTAAGCAGGATATAAATATTTTTAAATAAATAAAGGGTCTCCCACCTGGCACCAGGAATGAGCTCCAGGTTACCAGGCATTTGCAAATGGGTAGAACTGTTTCTTATTTTCAGTTTTGAAGTCAGGCCATCCATCTGTCACAAATTTCTAAGATGGGCATATGGGGACAGGAGGGCTGGGAAAATGTGTGTGAACTTGTAATGGATGTTCCTTTATTTGCATGGCAAATGAGAAAACTGGGAGAAGTACACACTACAGTATCGTCCTAGGTAAATTCTTTTGCTGTGCGATCTGAACAGGTTGTTGTTTGCCCATCCACTGCCCCTGTTCTCAGCACAGACAGTACTGGCGAGAGACGGAGTAGACTGAAGTTTCCAGCTCATGTGGAAAATGGAGGTCAGTTCTGCTTTGGCTATAAGAACCAGTCCACTTCAGCACTGTCATGCAAACACACCACAACAGCTAAACAGGGAAGTACAACACTCACCAACAAATTCAGGCGTCCCAAAAATGTTCTTAAACTCATTACTAAAGTCTATTTTATGCGCTAAGCCGAAGTCAATGATCTTGATACGAGGCTTTGGTACATTTCTATCCAGCAGCATTATGTTCTCAGGCTTTGAAGAAAAAAAGATTGGTTGCGTGTGAGCAGTTGCAAAACACAGGAACAATTTGGGAAAATAATCTCTTCCTGACAAGTAAAACTCATATGCTCTCAGCACCACACTCAACGGAAATAGCCCCATGGCTGTGAAAACACATTGGTTCCTCACACTGAATCCTGACTTCACACAGGGTTCCCAGATGATGATTTATTATATCCAAACATCATAATATAATGGTGGGTCCTGCACAGAACAGCTGCAAGATTCACATTTGTTCTTTACAAAATCAGGAGTATTCCTAAGTACTTAAAATAATTGAGGAAGACCCATAAAAACACACATTTGCACATGCTAATTTGTATATACAAATGCAAGTTTGGAAATAAACATCACAGCAGCAAGCTAATTTATTTCTCATCCAAATGACCCTAAGTAAAATAAATTCTTCAATTAATTTGAGCCCCCCCATCTACCCTAAATCAGCAAGTCTTTAATTAAGTTCTCCTCAATTCATTTTCCACATCCAGTTCAAAACCAGAGTCTTCCTTCAATTAATAATTACTCACATTCATTAATCATTAGGTCTGGTTTGGCACTGAGACCGCACAGGTTCTTTCAGGCGGGCAAAATGAGTAGACTAGTAGGTAGGGGCACAAAATATTTTAGGAAATAGTGCAGAAGCCCCAGGGCATGCTCCGCCACCACCATGATACTCCTTTCAATAGCTACCTTTCACATAAATAATGGGGATTTTTAATATGCTATCCAAGTTCTAAGCGTTGCTTTAGGCACTATTCCCCAAACTTAAAATCTATCCAACATACCTTGAGATCAAAGTGTGCAATTTGCAGAGAGTGCAGATAGTTAACACCATTGAGGATTTGCTTGAGAAATTCCGTGGCCTCCTCTTCAGACAGAGATTCCTTTTCCGCTAAAAAATCAAAGAGCTCCCCTCCTGCAACACTGTGAGAATAGGAGCAGCAGTTATTGACTTTAGCCTATTGATTTTTTTTTTTTCAGCTTAAGGACTTTGTACAGCCATATTAAGAAAGGCAATCCATTCTTAAAAGCTTCCTGCACAGGATATGAACACGCTTGTTTTTGTTTTTTAAATTACAATTCAAATGTTTAATTCAGTCTGCCATGTAACAATGCATGCTTGAAAATTCTAGGCACCTAGAAAATTGACGATTGCCTCTGAAGAATTGTTCTGGTATACTGAACTATTTTTCTGGCTTTATTATCATAGGTTGTACTTTAATTTATGAAAATCAATGAGGTTCATACATTGTTTTGGATGACAGGAAGTGGGAGTATTAGCAAGTCTCCGGTGGCAGGAGAGAAATAGCAATATTATATGCAACTATTGATTTTAAAGCAGAACACAGAAAAGTCACACATTGTTTCCCCATAACTCTATAAACGTTGTCTCCTGCCATCTCCCAACCATTTCCATACTTTGGTTATAATTTTCAGTGCGGCAGCAAACTTTATTTTAAATATTTCTGTGTACCCTTTGCCTGCATAAAGACTACATTTAAAAATTTCTCAAATATTTTGATTGTAAAATCTGTCAAGAAACTCTTACAAATGAATGTGTACACGCATAGTCCTTTTTCCATCCATCACTTTCTGTGATGATGAATAGCACCTGACAATCACAGTATACTGGCTCACCATCACATCTTTTCGTTCTATACAAAATTGAATCGCGACACTCTCTGAAAACAACGGAGCAATGTTCTTGGTTTTTTTGTTCCAAATGTTACTTCTTTGTGTCCTCATCAACATTATTAGCAACAAATATTAAGCGACAAAGGCGGATTTTAAAATGAAACATTGATGAAAACATCCTTGCCTCTTACCACTGTCTTTATCATATTTATTACTTATTTATATATCTCCTTCCCATTCACCAAGTGCTCTCAAAGCAACAACTAACCCATAAAAAAAAGAAACTCTTTTTATGCCTTAACCAATCTTTAGAAGGCAAGCGAGAGGAGGCCAACTAGATGGTTTTCCTTGTGGAGATCCACAACACAGAGATGGAAAAGACCTTACCTATAAGTGTATATAAATTGGAAAGGTCTGAATGGAAATCAGTCTCTTCCCTCAAGGAACCTGGTTTTAGGCTGTCTGTGGCTTTAAAAATTAACACCATTACTTTTTATTGTGCCTGCAAACTAACTTGTAGGCAGTCAAGCTTCAAGAGGCACAATATGTGCTCTGTGATCAGACCCAGATAACAGTGTCGCTGCATCATTCCGAACAAGCTGAACTATTCCAGCCTTCCAAAAGTAGCCTTATACAGAACATAGTATGCAAGCCAATCTGGAAGCTACCAAAGTATGTATAAAACAGCCAAGCCCGTATTTCTATTTACTTTAAAGCTCTAAACCAATTGTAGTACTGTCAGGGGTAATCATGGGTACCTTCATGTCACCACTGGGGTGTTGTGCAGGCATTAAAACAGCCCAAAGACAAAGTGCCATTGGTGAGATGTATCTGGAAAGTCCCATAACAGGTTGTGAAGGCAACAGCCTCCTCTGCTGTTTGTCCCACACTCCATCTTCCCTGCAAGGAACCACTAGCATACTGTACCTGGCACAAAAATCTCAACAATGGCCTTATCTTTCACTATCTGAGGCAGTGAATTCCATAATGATTTCTTGTTCATATGAAGAGATGTAGAGATGAAGAGATACAACCCACACGCAATCACTGTCCTATGGCTGGCTGAGGTGTTTCCCCCCCACTCTTTTTATGTTAAAAATGTGGCTGACATATTTACAGTGGACCCTCGAGTTATATACTTCTCTGGATACATCATCTTCAGGCTGCGAAAGCGGCAAACCCAGAAGTATTTTTCCGGGTTTTGCTGCTCACGCATGCGCAGAAGCACTCTGTGTGCCACGCGTGTGCGCAGAAGCAGCGCCTCTGGTTATGGATTTTTCAGGGTGCATATGGACCCCCGGAACGAATTAAATCCGTATCCAGAGGGTCCACTGTATTGTATTTTTGTTGTGTTTATAAACTTGCTTACAGTATTTGATGTACTGTACATTGGCAAGAGAAATTATTTTATGAGGCAGCTAATATATATATGAGTAAATGCAACATGCCCTTTATGTGCAATCAATTCTACTTTATAGCATAGCTGTGATCATACATTTGCATGTATGTAGGGGAATATGGCGTGCTCCGGTCCATGGGGTCACGAAGAGTCGGACACGACTAAACAACAACAAGAGGGGAATATGAAAATTTCATGTGAAAGGCAGGCATGCATATGGGCGTCCCAAGGATGTACAGAGTGTTGCTTTCCCTAGCAATCTGAACTAGTCCTGAGTGACCATCAGTCGCAGAGCATTATTAATTATTATTGCTTATGCAGCTGCATCATTTTTAAGCAGCTAGAGAGACGCGCTCATACCCAGAAGAGCTTAGTCTAAAACTGGACAGAAGACACAAGGAGGGTAAAGGGTTGCAGACCAAGATTAAAAATACTCCAAATGTCAATCCATATAATACTCAATTCAGTTCTCTGCCCTCCACTCAACTTTGAATAGCTCAAGAATCCAAATATCCCACTCGTTAGGGCCATTCACTGAATATCCTTTCACAAATCTGTGGCCTCCAGGTCTGATGGACTACAACTTTCACCATTCCTGAGCACTGGTCATACTGGCTGGGGCTGATGGGAGTTGCAGTCCAATAACACCTGGAGAACCACAGATCCCCCATCCCTAATTTTACAGAATATAATTTCATTTTAAAGTTTGCTAGTATGACAATAGCCCATGCTACTTTCATTTTCTACTGCAGAAGTTTGCTTCGTCCAAGATACATTACCTTTGAATCTCTACATCATACGCTTATTATGAATAGCTGCACTGTATAAAGGTTGCTATTTATGTTAAGTGTATAATGTATACCCTGCACCTGTGGCTCCTAGAAGCAGTGAGCATGCAACAGTGGCCACACACAAGGAAATGGCTTTGATTGGTCAGCTAAACCTGGAGAGGGTAGTCTATGGGACTTCCCCTGCATGCGAAGAAAGGCTGTGGCGGATTGAGCAGTCAAGACCAACAGTGGGTCCAACGGTCAAGAAGGCACATGTTGTAGAGGGAACTGAGGGGCAAATGCGCCTTGTCAACCTGGGAAGGTAGCCCATCTAGGAAAAGGAAAGCTCTGATCCTAAACCTCTGCTGCCTTGCAGCTATACTCATTCATGAGAAGGGTTTTGGCAGCGAATCTGGAGGAAAAAAATCTGTATCTGCTAAGGAGTAAACTCCACACAAATCCAGAGTGGGATCCCAAAGACGATTGGATGGTGTCTCATACGCCTCATTTCAGCAACTCGTTTCTGCAGCCAAGCTAGTATCAAATGTACTGTTCTGCTTCCCTTTTGACCACAACAGTGAAGCTAAGTGTGGGGCCACCCAGGACCTCCATACACATTGCCCAGGCTTGCACCCCAGAGAGGTCACTTCAGTGCTGCTAAAGCAGCAAAAACAACATGGGAGGCAGGCGCTGTGATTCTCCAACAGTTTGCCTTCACCCCCAGAGGCACACTTCATAGTCTCTTGAGACAGATAGATGCGAACAATAAAGACTGTACATACCGGTACTACAGAAAAACAACTTAATAGATACAATTAAAGCAAGACAGTAATGGACATAACCTATGGTTGGATTAGAGGGGATTGGAGTAGTATTGAAGAAATGAAGAGAGGAGGAAGAAAAAAATTAGCGGTAGCCATGGGCAGCAAACAACCTTTGCTTCTCAATGTGAAATGCAGGAAAGGTGAAACCATTGTAAATGGGCAGGCATTTCATCAAATAGGCTAGAAGCATGAAAAAAAAAAAGCCTACATCTAAGAGGTTTACCTAAGCAGGGTAACTGCTAACACATCCCACATTTCAGTGCACTGCTGCTTTGTGATTCATTATAATGCCACAGCATGCACCAAGTTAAGCTTGAGCAGTTTATTCACCTTAATGGAACTAAAAAGCAAATTATGAAATTAAAATGTGAATAATCTCCATTTCACCCAGATGAAGCCAGTGGAATGTTTAAAATTCTGTTTTCAGAAGTTCACTTCTTGAACATCTGCTATAAATATTTCTGAAAAGAAATGCAGCACAGCAAAATGGTGCTAATTAGTTGATGATTAACTTGTCCTTTGAAGAAATAACTTGTCCCCTACATTAGCCGCCATATTTTTTCCACACAGGAGATTTTATTTGCAGTATATTTATGACAACAGCTGAGGGCAAGTCTAATTGATTATTTTCCTTCTGGTTCTCTAATAGGGATTACTGAGTAAATTCTGCATAGCTCCTTAAAGAACTGCATGCTCTTGAACTCTGATTAGCAGAACATTATAGTGAGTGCCACCCACAGTCTCTAAATACTTCTAACGAACATAGCATATAATTACATTAAATTCAGATCATGTATGAACCCTGCAGCTTTCTCATTCAGCAGCAGAAAAGTAACCTTTCCAATGCAATTTCTCCAATTCATACCTGAAAGTTTATACTGACTGCTTCCCAAAGCATAAAATAACACAAAGATCACACTAAGCAAACAGCAGACACTAGTAGTCACTGGCACATGCTGTAAGGATAAACAACTATAGAACCAACATTTCAGCAACCTAACATTTCCTTTTTGTTCTAGTTTCATCCTTAACATAAAACATTTTCCAGAAACAAGCTCTTTGAGAATTGCTTTTTCTGACATGTTGGTTAATCTCTTGTATGGAAGAAGCACCAGCAACCAAGACCAGAACTCTGATTACTGTATTGGAGGTAGAAGCAACAAGAAGCCATGGCAGAGTTGGTTTTTCTGAGACCTATAAACCCAGAGCAAAACAGCTGCAAACCCAATAAAACCCCTCAGTATTTAACACACAAGAAAGCTGTATCTACAGTACTCCCTCTCTGGATCACAAGAGGTAATTATATTTTTATGCATGCATAAGGAGTTTACAAATGGAATCAACAGAAAACATACATGTGGAGTTGGCTATAGGTTCTAGTGCAAGGTTTAACTGAGAGTCTTCAAGAAGATCAAGCACTGTGTTTAACAGTAAAAAAAGAAGATGCGTGCAGTCAACACTTCCATCCTCTGGGAGGAAAAATATATCACACAGCACTAGAAAATAATTATTTTTCAAAAGAAGCAAACAACTCTTTCGCAAGCTTTGGGATTAAATGCTACATCCCATAAGATATAATTATAGATTTTAAACAGCAACCTTGAAACAGATTAGCTTCAAAAACCAGCATCATCATTCCTTAATGAGCTAGTAGCATTGTACTTACATGCCTTTATTAATGAACTGATTAAATAATTAAGGCACCAGCTAAATAGTTATTGTCCCATGGAGCATTTTAAGCCCAGTGCATTTAACAAAATTAAAATGGCCTACACTGGAAATGGAGAGTAAATCAGAACAAAACAGAGATTAGCCTGATTGGTTTTGCTATTGGGGAACCTATCCTTTTTCACTGATCATTCATGGTGAAAAATGAGGCCTGAACATTTAGTTAATAGCTTTTTTCTTGCTTGATGAGATAGAAAAGCAAAGAGTGATAAAGTTGGCATAGGCGCCGACTTTAGCCCAAGATTGAGGGGGGTTCAGCAGGTGTCACGTGTTTGTGACATCATGTACAAGATGTTGCTTCATCAGGAGGGGGCCAAGCATGGACCCGGTGCAGCATGGCTTCAATGGCCAGCAGCTCCTCCTCTCTGGCTCTCAGGAGGAGCCAGTCACAGAAGCCACACCGAAATCAGCTTCTTCTGCCCTCTCAGGACTGCGTGCACTCTCATGTTAAATGTGTATCCTTTTCAGATTCATCCTATGTATACTGAACACTAGATGAAATCCCTGCCCCCATGGGGCTCAGCAGCATTAACTAGTTAACTAGCAGTGTTAACTAACTGACTAACTAAGTCAGCTAAGCAGCGTTAACTAACAAGAAGGAATAAATTATAGGGAAATATTCAGCAACAGCAGACCAGATGTCCGACAGTTAACCTTTATTGAAAATTGTATTTTTAAATGAGTAAGTTTGAAAAATGGATGGTTCAAGTTTCCAGCCTGACTCCCCAAACTAAATGAGTTCGTTTTTCATGCATTTGAGATATTTACTTAACAGTGCTTCGTTTCTGTCAGGAGCCAGTACCAGGAGCAAATCAGCAATAAAAAAATACCACTGGTGTCAGAGGATTCTTTATTCAAAGAAACCAAATCAGTGTAGGCCTAGTGATCATACTTGCAAGGACTAAAGGTCCCTGCTTTCCCACCGCTATGTTAGGCTCCTCCCTCTGTGCCTTCCCCAGCAGCCTAAGGCTCCTTCGCTTTGTCTCCCTTTGCTCCGCCCTCTTCATTTCTCTGTGTGTCCTGGGAGACCAGAGAGGAAGGGAGATGGCCGCAGCAGGAAGCACAGACCCCTTGATTTTACAGCAGCCTGCTTCATCTCTGTCCCCTCTCCTCTCCTGCCACTGAGTCTGGAAGGCTCTCTGCCCAGCCTCTTCCTGCTCACTAAACTCTGTTGCCTCTTCAGCTTCTGACTCCTCCTTCTCCCATCTGCTCCCTCTGACCATGCATTGATGGAGCAAAAGAGTGCTTCTATTGCTCCACCAACAAGCAAAATGCAAGAAACTGGAAGCTGGGGGCAGAGAAACCTAATTGCCACATGTAGGTAAAAATGACAGGGATTTCCACTTCACCACTCAGTTTGATTCTCTTGTTTTCTCACTGTTCAACTCTCAAATCACTGATCTGCTGTAAAACAAAATAAATTTTCTAACTCACCTCTGTGCACACACACACACACCACAATTCTTTTTCACAATTCTACCACCCAGAACTACCACCTTCAATCTGCAGGGTTATAATTGTTACTTCAATAACATTTCACAGAAGTACTTTCCTGCCCTTTTCCCAGCTCCATTCGCTAGCTTCTCTCAAAAAGCTGCAGGTTTTTTATTAAGATCCGTACCACGGTTTTTTCCAGCACAAACTGACAGAAAGTTGCATTTCCAAAAACATACATTTCTGATTTTCAGAAACTGCCCCATCCCCTAAAAAGCAATTTCGAAACTACTTACAGTTCAAGAATAAGAATTACATCCATTTTACTTTCATAAACATCGTGCAGAGTAATCACATTAGGATGCTGGATTTCCTTCAATATGTTTACTTCTCGTTCAATGTCTTCTCGAGTCACTCCTCGGCGGCTGGATTTTGTTCTCCGTTTCTTGATGAATTTTGCAGCATACTGTGCCCCAGTGCTCTTCTCTCGACATTTCCTTACTACTGCAAACTGTCCACTAAGAAACACAAGACAGTAGGAAAGGTATTTGTTAGGTATAGTACAAAAATATTTTCTATTGCTACACACAATAGAAATGACAAAAATTCGGCAGTGGTATATGCAAATTTGCGTTAGTATTGGAAAACTGATAAAAAATTATTCGGCAAAAAAGAAAGAAAAGACAAAAATTAAATATGAAAGGAACACAGAAATGTGCTCATACCTGGTGACACCCCGGTCCATTTAGCTCACTTGGTGCTATCTACGGATTCAACCAATGGGCTGTGAGCTTCCCCCAATACAACCACTCATTTAAAAAGAAATAAATCCCTAACTGCAATGTGGAAAAAGTTTGGGGGATGGGGAATCACCAGAAAAGCAATTTAGCACTAATTAAAATAGGCTTTGAAATGCTGCTCATAACAAAGGTTAGAGTGAATGTGTACCAAACTGATACCACCTTTTTGATACGTCACTGCCAGAGTCAAAACCCTGACGTTTAAACAAAATAGAGCAAGGTTTTAAGGTGGAATCCAGTGTAGCACCAAGTCTCTCATTCCATCAGCACAATTATTTATCCATGCACAGTGGTGCCTCGCAAGACGAAATTAATCCGTTCCGCGAGTCTCTTCGTCTAGCGGTTTTTTCGTCTTGTGATGCAAGCCCATTGACGGCTTAGCGGGTTAGCGCTATTAGCAGCTTTTAGCGGCTTATCGGCTTAGCGGATAAGCAGATAAGCGGCTTAGAAAAAGGGGGGGGGGGAAAAACCCGCAGGAACTCGCAAGACATTTTCGTCTTGCGAAGCAAGCCCATAGGAAATTCGTTTAGCGAAGCACCTCCAAAACGGAAAACCCTTTCGTCTAGCAGGTTTTCCGTCTTGCGAGGCATTCGTCTTGCGGGGCACCACTGTACAAGGGAGCACCCTCTCACTCAGTGGAAATCCTTGCACTGAATACCACCCTTAAGAGCATCTATACCTGTGGATAGTGCACCCAATCTTCTAGGGATGAATCCTAAGGAAAATACAGGATGCTGACCATTCGATGCCCCAACGTCCCATAACGAGCACAGTAAGCCTGCAACTTGCTCTCACTTTACTTAGGGGATTGACACCTGCAACCTTACATGAGTGAGGTGGGGGAAATAAATAAATGGAGAACTGGGAGAACCCACTGCCCTCCGTGCCCCATTTATTTACAGTCATGGCAAAAAGAAAGTACACCTTCTTTGAATTCTGTGGCTTTACATATAAGGACATAATCACCTGTTCCTTAGCAGGTCTTAAAATTAGGTAAATACAACTTCAGATGAACAACAACAAAAACAAAAACTAATAATAATAATAATAATAATAATAATAATAATAATTTATTTGTATCCTGCCCTCCCGGCCTAAGCCGGGCTCAGAGCAGCTAACAACAAGTAAAAATAGCACAATGTACAGTGGTACCTCAGGTTAAGTATTTAATTTGTTCCGGAGGTCTGTTCTTAACCTGAAACTGTTCTTAACCTGAAGCACTACTTTAGCTAATGGGGCCTCCCGCTGCTGCTGCACGATTTCTGTTCTCGTCCTGAAGCAAAGTTCTTAACCCGAGGTAATATTTCTGGGTTAGCGGAGTCTGTAACATGAAGCATATGTAACCTGAAGCATATGTAACCCGAGGTACCACTGTACAGTGGTGCCCCGCAAGATGAATGCCTCGCAAAACGAAAAACCCGCTAGACAAAAGGGTTTTCCGTTTTGGAGGCGCTTCGCAAGACAAATTTCCCTATGGGCTTGCTTCGCAAGACGAAAATGTCTTGCGAGTTTTTCCGACTTTTCCCCCCTTCCCCCCCCTTTTTCTAAGCCGCTAAGCCGCTAAAAGCCGCTAAGCCACTAATAGCGCTAATCCGCTAATGGGCTTGCTTCGCAAGACGAAAAAACCACTAGACGAAGAGACTCGCGGAACGGATTCTTTTCGTCTTGCGAGGCACCACTGTACATAAAACCACAAAGTAAATTAATTCTAAAATCAATTCAGAATCAAATTAATTGCAACCATTGGGTTAGAGTTCTATGAGGATTACAGAAGGAGAGAGGGGGTCAGACTGTGCCCTGGCCAAAGGCCAGGCGGAACAGCTCCGTCTTGCAGGCCCTGCGGAAAGATGTCAAGTCCCGCAGGGCCCTAGTCTCTTGTGGCAGAGTGTTCCACCAGATCGGGGCCATGGCCGAAAAAGCCCTGGCTCTGGTTGAGGCCAGCCTAACCACCCTGTGGCCCGGAATCTCCAATATGTTTTTATTTGAAGACCTTATGGTACTCTGTGGGACATATCAGGAGAGGTGGTCCCGTAGGTACGAGGGTCCTAGGCAGACCCAGTGTCTGCCTTTGCAAGCGGACCCCTAGAACCAAACCCTTGCAAACGCAGTGGGCCCACTGTAAATGAATGAAGCGTGGTAATTCCACATTAAATGCCCAGTGTGGAAGCATCCCATGATAACCAAAACTCCAACGTAAAGAAGACTGTTATTTCATTTGAAGGGTGTATTTCATTTGAATTCAGTGTAACCGGTACAGCGATTTAGTTACATGTTGATATAAATTTCAAAGGTGTCTAAGATCTTCCTTTGTTCATAAGCAACAGCAACCCAGGGGGCAACCATTTTGTAGATGAGCTCAATGACTGAGCTGCAAAATAAGCGTTCAGGTGGTCCCCTAAGGTTCCTTGGACCTAAGTTGTTCCAGGTTTTGTGAGTTAATACACAAACCTTGAACCTGACTTAGCAGGAGATATTTGTAAATATTATGGAAAATTTGACATTATTTACTGCATATGCCCATTTCCCAGTGTTAATTTGTTTTTGTAATGAAGAAATATCAACAATATATATTACTGATTCATACAATTAAGGACTTGTGGGATTTTTATTACTATATAAGAGAGCTGAAATAAGAGAGCTTTCCATGGGTTTTTGTGAGCTGAAGTGTGGGAAGAAATCCTGAAAGCCATTTTGCTAAAAATTAACTACAACATTAGTGTGCTCTCATTTCATTACTATGCCTTGTCACAGCTGCCCGTGCTGCAAATACAGGAAACACTCTGCAGGTTTCAAAAGTATAATGCCAAGTGTCATAGGTTTTATTAGAATTGAAGAGATAATTTAAATAATAAAATAATAATAATAATAATGCCTAGCACTCTACTTCAATAATATTAACTAGCGTATATAATTCCGCTCATGGGAGAATATCAGTTGAAGACAGTGAGAATCACAATGAAAGCACTTTGCAAGAATAAGTGCTGTCTTTTAATAACAGTGATTTGTTTGTGATCCTGCAATTCTCTTTGAATTGGTGGATAATTGCTACTCTAAATCTCCTCTGTTCAAGGTGCTTGGCATCGGCCTATACAAGTGTTGTAGGCGTAATGATTTTTCAACCATCTTTCTGACCAGTTAGCATATCATCTGACAGATAAAATTGTGTTTTAGCATTTAGACCAGGAAATCATAAGCTGCTGCTTAAAACAAAGAGTGGGGAGGAAGGAGGAGGTGAAGAGGGAATTCACAAATTTACGTAAACGGGCTCTGCGTCCCAGCCCTCTTGTTGCTCTCCAGCACGGATACGGGGCACATATAAAGGATTACTAATTAGCACAACATGGGCAACAGTAACTCCCACTCCAGACCAACTTCCTTCTCTTTATAGAAAAAGACAAAAAGAATCAGACATTGGAATGTTTATAAAGCTATTACTACTAGATGAAATTATAGTAAGTTGTATTTATCATTTCCACCCCCTGCACTGTAATTAATTTAGAAATTCCGTAAGACTTTACAATACCAGTTTGTTAGAAGAAATTTCCCTGGACAAAAAATTTAAGCCTATATGTCTTAAAGGAAGATGAAGTCCCATCAGTTAAATGGATTTGATTGTATTTAGTTCTGTGCTTCATGGTCCGGACGATACTCAGAAGTTGCTTGCCCACTGAGGTGGATCCACAACACTACCTTTCTTGCAGCAAAATCAGTGCCCTTACTGAGAGGGTTAAGATGGGACAGGAGGTCTGCATGGTGTAGGCAACAGGGACACCGGACTGATCCTGCTGGTGTGTGCACACAGCGCTGACCTTCCTGTCTCCTCACCCTTCCCAGTAAGGGGCAGTGAGTCTACTGACAGGAGGCTGGAGGAGGTGCAATATGGGGCATATTTTTTGAGTTTTTGGGTTTATGTCTCTGGAAAATTATTATGTCTCATTTCTTAGGAGGAGGGGAACAATGAAGACAGGCAAATGCACACAGATCAGTCTTGACCAAATAGAGATTAATCTGTTAAGCGACAATGGAAAAGCTATTGTTCTGCGAATAGAACTTTAGCAATAAAGATGGTAAGGGACCTCTTTCAAACCCTTCAATTTAAAGCCACAGTTTTCTTAAAAACAGATGATACTGTCATTTCTTTTTTCTTCATTTTTTTGTCAACTGTGTGAAAGGCGAAAATTAACAGAGGCAGCTGGAACTTAGGGAAGTTGAAAAAGGAAAATGCTAAGAAGTCAATTCATGATATATTCATAGAATGTATCACTCCCCCCCCCCCCCCCGGGAGATATACACAAGATTTCCCCTTATTAAAAACACTCGCTAGTCTAGTAATATTTACAAAATGAACAAATATTTTAAAACCGGTTTACACTGTGTCCCACATCTGTCTGAAAGGAGGACAAAAAATCCCAACACAATGATAAGATAATACAAAATAAATGCAGCTGAAATTGAAAATGAACAAATTAAGTGACATGCTGGATTAAAAAAAAACAGCAGAAGCCTCTGTACACAAATATGCTTTGACAGAGGTGCCGAAAAAGTATAAATAGTTTTGGCTTAGTTTGGAGGGAAGGTGATTCAACATATGGGATAGCACCATAGTAAAGGCTCTCCCCCTGGTTGTACCACAGCTTCATTCTCTTTATGATCCAGTGCAGATGCACAACTGCCAATCTCTTAAACATGCTTTATGGGGTGGGCTTGGCTTGTGAGCTACCTTCCCTTCTGTCTGACTTCTCCATTCTAGCACCAACTCATCCCTCCTTTCCAAACATTAAACATGATATAGTGTTACATCTAAATTGGCACCAACAGCATTAGCTAGAACTAACCAGAATTTGAAAAACAAAATAAAAAACAGCTTAAATCTTCATTTAAAGCTCTGGTTAGTAGTACTAAGGTAGTGTACAGACTGTCTTCCCCAACCTCACATCCTCCAGGTGTTTTTGACTACAACCATCATCAGCTAGTATGGCCATTGGCCAAGGATGATGGAAGTTGTAGTCCTAAACATCTGGAAGGCACCAGGTTGAGGAAGTCTGATGTAGCCTTCAGTTTGTGTTGGTGTGAAGTCTGGCTAACACTTACAAGAGAAGGAGGATTAATATGGAAGAAGGGAGGGTGTGCACAAATGCCCCAACTCATTCTCTTGACCATGGGATCAGCATGGTTGAGGGATTGTCAATATTACATCTGTACGGAGCCTATACATTCAGGCGATGTATCCATAAGCTCAGTTATGTTTGAACCTATTTCAACATACAAATCATGCTTTGTAAGGGACAGACAAATCAGGACATCAACCACAGTCTGAAGCTGGTTTGCAAACCAGTTTCTGCTGCTGACATATGTGATAGGAATTTTATGGTCTTAGATATATGGCAACGTTCATAACCACACGTACATAGATCAGCACAGGAAAGCCAACCTGGAACCATTTTGATTCCTAAACTGAGCAAATGTTTCTCTGCATGGTCAAAATGGAAAAGTCTCCCCATTGTCTCTTTCCTCACAAATCCTGTCTTAAGGACACATTTAAGATACAAGGTGTGAGCCTGTGACCTGGCTCAGGAAATAAGTATTTTACCACTACAAAAGAATGGCCAGGCTCCCCAGGAAATCCAATCAAGTAACCTGCCAGACAGGAGATAAACAAGGACAAGAGAAAAACAACATTTAAATTTCTGTGATGTAGGTGGGATGTATCTGAGGGGTGGTCTTAGGTTACACCCCTTCTGTGATGTATGCATAATGTTTCTGGGGGTGGTCTTGATCTACAGGGTGGCAATTTCAATAGTCTTTATAAGGCCTTGCAGGCCATTGTTCTGGGTCCTCTTCCTCTCCTGCGTGTGAGGGGAGCACCCTGTTGCAACAGATCAATAAAGATCAAGCTTACTAGCTGCTTTGCTTCTCAATATTCTCTGGTTGGCCTCTGTTATTTTCTCCTACCAATAGGGAACCTATGTAAGGACTCTATATGGGCTCTTGGATACCCCATAAGAGAAAAGGGCATATTTTTATTTACAACAGATGGCGACCACGCACGAAGGGACTTTTGGTTACCCGGATTCTGGAAGCGAGGAAGGACTGGTTATCCAGCGCGCACCAGGCAGTTTGCCAGGAGGAATAGCCAGTCTTCCATCGATCCCAGGGTCTGGAAATAACTGGAGGTTCAGCGGGGCTAACCAGAGGAAGCAACGCTTGATCAGGCCGGCCTTAAACAACCAGTCAAGAGATCGTGGGATCACCAGGAACAGCGCATGCGGAAGTGAGTATTAAGTAGGAAACACGGGTAGTGGGTTGGGTTCTCTAAACCACAGCAACCAAAATTCTTTAACTCTTCCTTTTCCCTTCAAATCTAAACTTTCTATTTTTTTCCTCATCTAAAAATTGCCTTCTCCTCCTTTCTGTCCCCTTAATTTCAACACCAGCCCTAGCCCTTCGGAGTATGCCCAGGCAAAAGTTGTGTGTGACTTCTTTCATTTCCCTTCTACAGTCTATATGCTGACCTATTCCTTCGGAGTTTTGCCCAGAAAAAAGGTCATGCTTTTTCTTCTGTACTGAAAACTATAACTGCCAGGTGCAGCCGCACCTCTGCCATGGCGATCTTTGTTAGAGATGACCTGTGAGCAGAGAAAGCAGGGGCACCTGATTCCTTTCTTTCTTTGTCATTTCTGAGTCCCAATCTGGCACTGCGCTACGCAAGCGTCCAGTAGGAAACTCTCAGGTTAGATTGTAAGAGGCAGGAGGTTGCTGTGGGCTCCCTGGCTGAGAAATGACCAAAGGGGGGGTTTGAGATCGCTGACCGCACTGTTAGCTTAGTAGCCAGGAAAGGCCAACAGCTGTACCAGCCTAGTAAGTCAGGCCAGACGAACGGCGGTGTGTCACAGTACTAATTCTCGGAGTGAATTCACAAATCGAAATTAGAGCCACGCTTCTCAATCTCAATGGGCTACTACAGAGACACAAAGTGAAGAACTCAAGAAGTTTTGTGCCACACATGTAACAAGATTCGGAAATGCTGTTCTAGATACTGCAGGAATGAGTGTGCACTAAATAATCAAATACAAGAATCCTTGCATAATATTCATGTTGAGCAGGATGTAAGGAAGGTGTAGTAAAAGTATTAAGGGATGTGTCATAAATCTCTAGATTAATTTGCTGGAATTTTAATGCTGCCTGATGCCCAAGGCTATGAATTATAACACACCAAAAAGCCAATATGAAAACATTAAAAGCATTGTCCTAAAAAAAACAAAACCCACTTACGAACTAATCTTATGTTAGTTGTATCCACCTTGTGAAAGTGATAGAAAGCAGAGTTTAAGTGCAAGTAATAATGAACAAACAAACAAACAAACAAGCGCTTCAAATTGCACATGTAAAACACTAACTGGTGCTATTTAATCTGTTTATATTGCAGTAATTCTTACTGATAATCTGGCCAATACATTTTATATTAAATATCAGACAGGTACATATTGTGAATGACAGATTGTGGAACATTCCCTAATCAGAACAAACTGGTTGCCTAGTTTGATAACCTAGAACACACTGTAAACATGTAACATCTGATAATAACAATAATTTCACGACCTGCTTTTTTCCAGTGGGGGGAATTCCTACAGTAGGAGGGTTTACTCCTACAAGCTTTACTGCAACTTGTTGCCCATGAGAAAGAGAAAGAAAGAAAGAGTTTGTGTGAGTGAGAATGAATCTCGTAAGGAATCTGTACACCTTTTCACCACCACTGGGCCTGTGAGGGTCTTTGCAACTATGATTAAGCATTTTGCTGACTAAAATCACTCGCATTCAGCCAGTGAATGTTAAACTGGGCTTGTTAAACTGTAGGAACTTTGTTTTGTTTTACAGCTTTTGCCTTTATATTGATGCTTTTATTGAAAGTCACCTTAATCTTAAGCCAAGAAGGAGTGCTAACACAAACATTGCCGTAGCTAGATAAATAAATGGAGCACACTCATTTGTTTACTTTTTCTCACACACCTTCCTAAAGAGACAATAGCCCTGGTAGACAGTGTATGAAAAAGAGCAACTGATGTTGCTCGCAAGCCCTGCTGTTTGGAACTTTTAACACACGAACGCACACACAGAGAGATTCGAGGCAGATCAAATTTCCAAAGTTGATCAAAGAAACATTCACCTCAGCAACATGACCACAAGTAAAGTCAGTTCTGATGTCAGAAATAGAAATTAGAAAGCCAGCATTTTACGGTCAGTGTATGGAATTAGTTCCTTGAATAGTAGGCTGTGATCTACCAGTGGGCCTTGTGCCAGAGACTGTCAGGTGCCTCCTCACCTGCTTGTTGTCCTCAAGCCTTTTGGTTGGACCATTGCCAGCACCAGGCAACTCCTTTGCATGCAGACGGCCAGGAAACAGAGGGGTTTGTGGGGAAGAGGATAGAAGGAATATGTTCCTCCTCTAAGGGATGGAGAAGGTATTGAAGATAGGTAAAGGTAAAAGTCCAGTTGACTGACTCTGGGGTTGCGGCGCTCATCTCGCTTTATTGGCAAAGGGAGCCGGCGTACAGCTTCCAGGTCATGTGGCCAGCAGGACTAAGCACTTCTAGCAAACCAGAGCAGCACACGGAAACGCCGTTTACCTTCCCACCGGAGCGGTACCTAGTTATCTACTTGCACTTTTGACGTGCTTTTGAACTGCTAGGTTCGAACTGCAGGGACCGAGCAACGGGAGCTCACCTCGTCACAGGGATTCGAACCGCCAACCTTCCAATCCAAGCCCTAGGCTCTGTGGTTTAACCCACAGCACCACCCGTGTCCCTACTGAAGATAATACAGTATAGGAAAGTACAGTACAGTACAGTACAGAAAGGAAGGGAATTGAAGGAAAGCTATCATAGGAGGAAGAAGTGAATGTAAAATGAACAGGGAAGAGCAATGAAAGAAATTTGCCATTTGGGGGGAAAAGGTATAAGTTGAATGTGAGAAGGAAATTACAAGAGCTTGGTAAAAATACTTTGAAAGGGATGTGGGGTTGGGAAGGAAAATACCAACAAAAATGCCTTCTCCATTTATGAATCTGTGGATTCTACCTAAAACGAGTAGAGGCAAAATTCTCACCACAGCCTTCCTGACTTGAGGAAATGGACAGGTGCTTATTTCTCAATAAATATGCATAAATTGCTCAGATAATTTAACTATGCCCAGCCACATGACCATCTATCTGTGCCTTTGGCAATAAGACTAATACATTACAAACTGCAGTGAAACTACTGTTGTGCTGTGAATGGCCACAATTGGTGTAATTTTCACCATTTGTATTTTCTGTATTTCATTTCCTCCTTGACCTCCCTGTTCACAATTCCTACTGATCCACAACTGTGTCTGTATATACCCCTGTAGCTCTTCATACATCTGATGCAGTGGCCAGTGTTAGAAACTGAGATATGAAAGCAAGGAGCTAAATGGCACCTTAAACCGAGATTGTGGGTGCAATAACGGAATGTCTAAGCACACTTTTTTTTATAACAATACAAAGCTGAAAATGAATAAACTGCAGCTAAAATAAAATGTTAATTTTTCACATGGTCTAGTCCTTCCCTTGCCCTCCCCACTAATATTCTCAAGAGGGTCTCTTCTCTAGTCTTCAAAGTAGCTGGAAATGGGGAGGCAGAAAAAGGTCCTCCTTTCCTTCCACTCTGCAGTTTTAATATGAAATCTTAGGTGCAGTACTGTGCCCAGAGCTCAGAAACTGCTCACGCTAATGAAACTCCCTGTCGCAAAATGCGCCTAGAACAATGGGAGTTTTGAACACTGGCAGTGGATTGTAGTCCATAAACGTTTATTCAATAATAAGTGTGTATGTCTTTAACATGCCAAAAATGTTGTTTTTGCTGCAGGAAACTATTACAGCTAAGCCTCTGGAAATTGTTGTTAAAGCTTCTCTGTTCCCTTTTTTTTACATCCTCTTTCCGTTTCCTGTATCTCGTAAGAACTTCAGCATATATGTTTCTTCCAGATTATCATCTGTGTGTGCTTCAAGACCAGGCAGCTCCTAGGAGCTCACCAAACATTGGTCTTCTGTTGTAAGCTACATGTTGAATTTCAATTAACTTCCTACACCAGGGGTCAGAAAACTTTTTCAGCAGCGTGCTGGTCCTCTGTCCCTCAGACCTTGTGGGGGCCCGAACTATATTTTTTGGGGGGAAATGAATGAATTCCTATGCCCCACATTCTACTCGTGTGAAAACATGCTGATTCCCGGACCGTCCGTGGGCCGGATTTAGAAGGCAATTGGGCCAGATCCGGCCCCTGGGTCTTAGTTTGCCTACCCATGTCCTACACTTTTAAAGTGTACAGTATATATCTTGCTGTGCTTCATACATACTCACAAGCATTACCTAGTTATGTAAAGAGGGGACATGCAATGTTAAAAGCCATTTCTTAATTTGTGCTCGGTCAGTGCCACTGTGCAATTTGATAGCGCATTTAAAATCAACATTTTTTGCATTTGAGCTAGAACACTTTCAGTTAAATATATTTAATGGCAAGACCCACACAAACTAATGGACTGGTTAAGCAAGCAACTAAAATGACACTGCCAAGAAAAACATGAGTGAAGGTGTGTGGAGGTACATAGCAATTCACATAATGCAGCCCTCCGAAAGAAAGAAAAATGCTCAAGCACTGGGCACAGTTCCACTTACGTTTATCAAATCTGAAAGAGGTGTGTATTTTCTACAAGGACTGTAGACTCCTGCTTAAAGGTTTTTCTGTCCAACAAAAAAACAACTGCCTCGGCTCTCACTCATAGGTGCAGTACTCAGACCTTTGGCCTAGTTATTACCATAGGTTTAATCCAAAATTCACTACACAGTCTAAATATCAATCTGGTAACAAGGTGCACACTTAGCAGATTAATACTAAGGTCTAAGTAGATGGCTTGGTGTTAAGGTAAGACATTATCCCAACACTTAACACACACATACTGAGCTCCCCTTTTGAAGAGCAGGCACAGTCTTACATGCAGATCATTGATCCACAGGACTGGGCAAGCAGGCAGGAACATCTTTGAGTAAGCAGAGTTTATTCACACCACCACAGCCAGCAGCACTGTGTCCTTGAAGATGGAGGCAAGGTTGACTGTGCCAGTTCACTGTTCAACCTAGGCTCAGGTGCCTACCTGGGATGGAAGTGCTTTGCTAGCAGTAGGTGAGACAGGGGCTAATTTGGACACTCCCCAGTTGGCGCCTGGGACAGCCAATGTCTCTGAGGTGGGGCTTTCTCCTGACAAGCTGCTCAGCCCCTCCCCAGCATCCTGATGGGTACCTCCCAAGCTCCTTCAGACCAGCCCTGCCAAGAAGTCCTCTCCCAGGAGTCACGATGCAGGCAGCCCAGTGTGCACTAACTAAAAAACTTAGGCAACTTTTAGACTTCATGAACATGTAGACTTCATGTACAGAAATAGGTTAGTTGCCTAACAGGTCATTTCCTAATCTCATTATACGTTGTTTGCCTCTATTATACAAAGCAATAGATAAAAGCACAGCAAGACTCACTTTTGCTTTCACCATAAGGTACACCAAACTAAAAATGTAAAGCAAGTCTGACTGAAAGCAAATTTGACTGTGGATTTTCCAGAAAGCAAATTATCAGTGTACAATTACAATGCATTACTGTTAATAATATTCCTAAGAACAACAATTGCATAAACCATCATGGAAGGGAAATTAATGTCTACTAAAAGTATTGCTTGCATAAAAGAAGGAGAAAAATTTCTGAATCATCCTATATTTATTTTAATAGACATACATGCATAATTGTATTTGTATGCTGCATTTCCATAATTCAAACCATGCTCAAGGCAGCTTACAACATGTAAAAAATACATAATTCTAAATGCTACAAAAGTAATCACGAACAATAAATAAAACATCAAAAAATACACAACCAAATTGAAATTCCCATATAAATCATAATATTTTTTTAAAAAAGAAAATAAACAATTAATATCAATAACAGCAACAACCCCTCCCCAAATAAAACTCCCTAAACAATATCGAACATAAGAGTCTGGACATACAAGGAGCATAAATAAAAGAAAATAAGGCAAGTATTATTTAGGGATTAAGACTTCCAACTTGAAGTCATGGCAATTACCCTGTTGTATTGACACCAACAATGAGAGACAGATAAGACAACTAAATGCATAAAATGGAAAATAAACTCGACATTATTTCCTTTAAGCAACAGGACTTTCACTCTGAAGCAAGTCAGCAACAATATATTTAATTTAATTAACTGATTTAATTCATACACACGTAAATTTAATAATTTTTATTTAAACGTAAGGAATTATAAAAGTTCTACAAGAAAGAACAAGTAAGCTCATCAATTATTATCCTGTTACAAATGGAGGGGAGACAAATAAATGACACATCAACTACGCTGCAAGAAGGCAGAATAAAAAGGAACCATAAACCATAATAAGGTTCAAGAAGATAATAGTAGTACACTACTAGAAACTATTTTTCTTTTAGAAAAAATATTCTTACCATTAAGTCAATTATATCAATTCCATCTTTTACGCAAGTGCATTTAAGACGGCTCAAAATCTTTTTAAAAGGGTTTTTTTTACACAATGCAATCACATCCCATGCAAGGGATTTTTTCCAGAGGCAGCGTATATATGCATAATCGCATGCAGCCCAAAGCTGCTGGTAGACAAGAGAGGGAACCTTCGCATGGAGGACTTCTGGTGACTCTGATGCCTTTTCTCACTCCTCCATACATGATACCAGCACTGAGAGGGCCGTAGCAGCTTGTTTTCCTTCCTCTCCAAGGTATCACAGCAAGGAGGAGAGAGTAGGGAATGGAAACCAGCCTCCCTTAGTTCCAAGACAAGTGGGGAAGAGGTGGAGGCAGACAGAAGAAGAAACCCCATTCCGTTCTCTTCAACCGTAGAAGGGAGGAGAGGCAGGCAGAAGCTGCAGTTCCATTTCAGAGGCATTCCAGCTTTTCTCTTGAAATGTAAGATGAGAAAAAAGTGTCTTGCCCAGCACATCTAGTGTGTCTTCTCTCACCATCAAATCATCACCAGAAATAGCCTATTCCCTGGATAACAGTTGCCATGTCAGGTGGTGTGGCTTCCAAGCATGCTGGAATCTCATTATAACAGATTAAACGGAAGCATACTGCGTTGCTTACTTATGTTAATCACTGGGAGCTGTCTGTCCTGCAGACAGATTTTTTGAGCCCTTCTCTCCATTTGTGGCATGCAGCAATGAATGGCATTTTATGGATTAAGCTCAGAAATGGACCTCGATAGGAAAAAAAATCTGAGGTGATATCCACTGTAGACCCAATGGAAATCAATTTCCTTGATTACGGTAGGTCTTCTCCCAAGTATGGCTGATGTTGTGTATCTCCCTTGGTGACCTTATGTATAAAATATCACTCCTTTCATGCAAATTTACTAGCTAATAATAGGCAGTCATAGTTGACTAAGAATGAGGGAGAGAGAGAGATGATGAAAGCTTGAAATGAAGATAAGCGTATCTGTGTCTCTCTCTTCTCCTGAGATTTCAATTTAAGATTAAACACACAAATACTGATAATCCAGCTTTATTGTATTCTGCATTTGGAGCTTTGCTAAAGAAGTGTGCTAAATATAAGCAGTATACAGCTGTCCTGAACTTGAAACAAAAATATGCAGAGTTTTACAGAGATAAGGTTTCCCACTGCCACCTTAGCGCTCAGAAAATTAAATGCAGGAGTCTTTAAAAGAATGAATTTAGGGAATTCTCTTCCCTCATCATCAATAAAATCACATCTTTAAACAGCTGGTCCAAATGGGATGACAACTCAATTTATTGTGAAGTGGAAGGCGACAGTAGTACTTTTTCTTTTTTTTCAGAAATTTAAGAATAGTAAGTAACCCTGATGTTTGTAGAATGGTTAGCATTGGTGTTCCAAATATTATCAAACCTCCTTAACCTGTATAAGGTTATTTAATGAAATGACTGATTAGCCTAGAATTGTTGTTATTTCAAACCATGGTTTTGAAGACTGATATAAAATGTTTGAATTTCTTTCGTTTCTCCATTAATTGGGGACACTGTGGTTAGCATTAACCAGGACTGACTTGGAAATGGAAGAGTGCAAAAGCCTGTGGCACATTCTTGGTCCTTCAAACTTGGCATATTGGGATCATGATGCTCAATGACTCTTAAACCAGGCTCAAGTCAGAAAACCATAGTTTCCTGCTTTTCAAACAAGACACAGAAAGACCTGAGATCATGTGCTACTTCCTCACCTTTAGCATAGCAGGAGAATGGAAGCTTGTATTTCCAATACAGCTCTCTGTTCTGTCTTATATCAGGAAGTATTGTTTGTTTAAACCAGTGTTTCCCAAACTTGGGTCTCCAGTTGTTTTTGGTCTACAACCCCCCCCCCCAGCTAGCAAGACCAGTGGTCAGGAATGATGGGAATTGTAGTCTGAAAACAACTTGAGACCCAACCCAAGTTGGGGAAACACCTGCTTAAACCCTAGTTAGGAAAAACAAACCAGGATGAGAAATGAGAGTTTGATATTTGGTGGTAGGAAACATCCTATGGAGATTCAGTCACTCCTCTTGGTGTGTTGTGCTCATATGTTGTGGTGGTGGTAGGAATCTCCAGTTATTTATTTACTTAGTAAGTCTAAACCCACAAAGTAGAAAAACTAAGCAGCCTACTTGGTAAAATAATTACTTTTATTTCAGGTACTGGAAAAATAAAATAAAATAAAAATACATACTTAGAATAATAGAATCATATTTGGAAGGGACCAAAGGGTCATCTAGTCCAACCCCCTGCCACAACCTTCAGAGGGAGTCCGTTCCACTATTGAAAACTTCTTAATGTCAGAAAGTTCTTCTTGATGTTTAGTCGGAATCTCCTTTATTGTAATTTGAAGCCACTGGTTCATGTCCTACCCTCCAGAGCAGGAGAAAACAAGCTTGCTCCATCTTCCATGCGACAGTCGTTTAGATATTTGAAGATGGCTATAATATCTCCTCTGGGTCTCCTCTTTACCAGACTAAACATACCCAGCTCCTTCAATCTTTCCTCATAAGACTTGGTTTCTAGACCCTTGATTGTCTTAGTTGCCCTCCTCTGCACACATTCCAACTTGTAAACATCCTTCTAAAGTTGTGGTGCCCATAACTGGACACAGTATTCCAGATGTAGTCTGATCAAGGCAGAATAGAGTGGTATTACTTCTCTTAATGGGACTTGGGTGGCGATGTGGGTTAAACCACAGAGCCTAGGGCTTTCCAATCAGAACGTCTTCAGTTCAAATTCCCGCGATGGGGTGAGCTCCCATTCCTCGGTCCCTGCTCCTGCCAACCTAGCAGTTCGAAAGCACGTCAAAGTGCAAGTAGATAAATAGGTACCACTCCGGCAGGAAGGTAAATGGTGTTTCCGTGCGCTGCTCTGGTTCGCCAGAAGCGGCTTAGTCCTGCTGGCCACATGACCCGGAAGCTGTACGTCGGCTCCCTCAGCCAGTAAAGCGAGATGAGCGGTGCAACCCCAGAGTCGGTCACGACTGGACCTAATGGTCAGGGGTCCCTTTACCTTTACCTTACTTCTCTTAATCTGGACACCATACCTCTGTTGATGCAGCCTAGAATAGCATTAGCACTTGCATTATACCTACCTAGTTATCAAATAGGAAGGGGCCACAAGCTTGTATTGTATTTTTAAAGCATGCAACTAAAAACAACAACACCCACTCGCCATTCTCTACCTCTTTTCCCTTTTCTTCCTAATGTAACACTGATGTCTCACAACAAATGAAACTGATCTGTAGAAAACGTAACTTGAAAAGAAGAGACATGGCACATACTTTTGTAAACCAGGAAATCTTTAATAAAAATATATTTAAAAACAAACAAACAATACTCCAGCATTAGGCATCATCCAGCTACCTTGCATGGAAACAGCAGCAACAAATAACAAAAAGAATTTGCAGCCATATTCCTAACAAGCTTTGAGAATGGTAAAATTTAATACCTAATGCCTGTTTCTCAGTTAAAGACACTAAAAGAGAGCGACCTTACTAGTAATTTTATTCTAGCCATAAACTCAGTTGCTTCAAGGCTACTGAAGACACTGAAGTTATTTTCCAAATTCCTAAATGTATCTGTTCTTGGGATAAGACTGTTGCTAGGAGGATACATAGCGATTCACAATATATTCCCAAGGAAAATACAGCATCTTTGTGTGCTTTGAAAATGGGGGTATGTGGATGTTGACCACCATGTTGATATGCTGCTGTTACTCTCTAAGACATCCATAGGAATTCTCCAATTCAGACGACTATATTCACATTATGAGGAACGGCTAAGGGAGCTGGGCATGTTTAGCCTGGAGAAGAGGAGGTTAAGGGGTGATATGATAGCCATGTTCAAATATATAAAAGGATGTCACATAGAGGAGGGAGAAAGGTTGTTTTCTGCTGCTCCAGAGAAGCGGACACGGAGCAATGGTTCCAAACTACAAGAAAGAAGATTCCACCTAAACATTAGGAAGAACTTCCTGACAGTAATAGCTGTATGACAGTGGAATTTGCTGCCAAGGAGTGTGGTGGAGTCTCCTTCTTTGGAGGTCTTTAAGCAGAGGCTTGACAACCATATGTCAGGAGTGCTCTGATGGTGTTTCCTGCTTGGCAGGGGGTTGGACTCGATGGCCCTTGTGGTCTCTTCCAACTCTAGGATTCTATGATTCTACTGTACAATAATCTGTTTATGGAATTAGTTTTCTCTTTTAAGCAAAAAATTCATTGTTATTGTTCTCTAAGCAGGTCATTAATGACCTCTGCAAACTGGAAAATGATGGAATTGTAAATGGCATGCACTTTATATTGGCTCCATGTACTGCTCAATGCTATGAATGCAAAATTTGAAGTTGAGGTACAATTCCCAAAGTGGACATTAGTTTAACACCATCAGGAATCAGTACACTACTGAATTACCCCTGGTTGAACACAGGTACTTTAGAGAACTGACTGTAAAAACAGGACAAATCATACTAGAAAAGAGAATACAGTTCCAAAGTACAGCAGACGTGCTATGCTGGAGCTGAGGGTGGTGTGGTAGGGGACACATATGGGTCAACCGAATAGATCATGTTACAGCCATCACAACAGAAATAATTTCCCCGCAGAATGTATGCACTAGTCTTGGACAGAAAGATGTGTGTATGTGTGTCTGAAGGGATGGCGATGCTTTGGAAATTGGTGCTGGAGAAGACAGCTGAGAGAATGTTGTTAAGCAGGCAAGTAATCAACTATTTGAACTCCATAGGTAAAGGTAAAGGGATCCCTGACCGTTAGGTCCAGTCGCAGATGATTCTGTAGTTGTGGTGCTCATCTTGCTTTACTGGCCGAGGGAGCCGACGTACAGCTTCCGGATCATGTGGGCAGCATGAGTAAGCCGCTTCTGGCAAACAAGAGCAGCGCACGAAAATGCCATTTACCTTCCCGTCGGAGTGGTACCTATTTATCTACTTGCACTTTGACATGCTTTTGAACTGCTAGATTGGCAGGATCAGGGCCTGAGCAACGGGAGCTCACCCCGTCGCAGGGATTCGAACTGCCGACCTTCTGATCGGCAAACCCTAGGCTCAGTGATTTAACCCACAGCACCACCCATGTCCCTTTGCCAGTGTGGTGTAGTGGTTAAGAGCGGTAGTCACGTAATCTGGGGAGCCGGGTTCGCGTCTCCGCTCCTCCACATGCAGCTGCTGGGTGACCTTGGGCCAGTCACACTTATTTGAAGTCTCTCAGCCCCACTCACCTCACAGAGTGTTTGTTGTGGGGGAGGAAGGGAAAGGAGATTGTTGGCCGCTTTGAGACTCCTGAAGGGGAGTGAAAGGCGGGATATCAAATCCAAACTCTTCTTCTTCTTCTTCCTTTGAACTCCATAAAAGGTAAAGGTACCCCTGATCGTTAGGTCCAGTTGCGAACGACTCTGGGGTTGCACGCTCATCTCGCTCTATAGGCCGAGGGAGCCGGCGTTTGTCCACAAACAGCTTCCATAGTTCATAGCAGTATCCAAATTACAAAGTGGTGCCACAAATAAAGTCATTCTGCCAGCAGTCACACACGGGAGATCTACTGTATTTGGGACAGTGTCCTAGAACTCTGCTGAGAGGCAGGTGAACTGAAAGGCAACATAGCACAAGGACAGAACTTTGCACAGCAAGTTATATTTGCACTCAAATTTGGTTTCTAACCTGTCACGGTATATGAACCAACTCTGTTGAGAAGTTACTGGACTTAACTGAGGACTACTTGCCAGGAATACTAGCTAATATTTTAATCTTCTTTCTTTAGATTTAAGTCTCCTAAATTAAATTTATTTATATCCGTTATGGGGGAGAAATACTTGTCTGATAGCTGAATTTTAGGCATAAGTCGGAAGTCATCCTCCTCCAAGCACATCTATTTAGCCATTATTGTTTGCAAGGCCTGTTTCATCTACTTTTACTCTACAACTGTCAATTCATTTGCTCAATTTACTCTGCATTTGATCAGAGGATATACTGTGCACTCCAAAAAACGTTGTGGCAAACAATGATAGGAAACATGAAAGAAAGTGGTGGGAAATCTAACAGCTGTAACTTAGATCTCCTACTGATGCTAATTCACTAACTAAAAAGCACAACTTTAAAAAAAGAATTTATGGCTAGAGGCCTAGCTGATTAGATGTAGGGAACAACTGTGATCACATGGAACTAAGCAATTAGGTCAAAGCCTGCTCTTTAAATTGAGACAGATGAAGGTCAAGGAATGCATGAATGGAGACAAAAGAAGATTTATTCTGTCCTCAGAAGTTATACAAGACTTCCAGCAAATAATAATTAGAACTTTTGAAACTTTATGTAAGTAACAGATACAGTTTTGTCCTAGAACATATAAAATAAAATACACTTAAGATTTCCCAGTAAGCCAGGAACTGACAAACCAGTACTCAAGCAGTCATATGCCAATTCCTCATAGCTAATGTTTTCTGAACATGGATGCACTAATTTTTTTTTAGTGGCTATTAAAATCAAAGAAAGAAATTTCCCGCGTACATATATGGTTGATGTGCCTATTTTTCTAGCTACTGAATGATGATGATGATAATTTATCAATAAGGCTTACTTCCAAGTAAGCAGGCTTAGAACTGCAGCCTTAGAGACTAGATAAGGATGCTCTGAGACATGATGCAGAATGCATCCACTGGTCCATTCACTGGTGGATTTATCAAACCCTTCATACTGTGGAGTAGAATATGATTTCTTTCAGCCACAGCAAGCAGAGGAGGTGGGTGAGGGATGAGATGAAGGAACACAGGCTGTACACAGTGCCTCAGATCAAAGAAACCATGGAGTTCCTACACATCACCATTTCAGTACAAGGGCATGGGACTAGGGTAATAAGCATGCTATAATGGGGTCAGAACAGCATACCTAAACACTTTTGTAGGAAGAAGATTAATGTAGGATCTTGACGCAGATGGTTCTGAGGACCCGTGAATCATGAGAATTTGTGAGGGATAGCAAATTCATGGGACTTATGAGGGGTTTTTTTTAAAAAAAAAATTATTAGAGTTTCACAACATGGTGCAGTATAACACATCAAACAAACACGAATATAACAAACAAAACTAAGAAAACACAGTTAGACAATCTAAATGGCAATAAAAGGGAGTTAAATAATGGTGGGGTAGAACATTGTGCCAACATAACTGAGTCCCTCTAAAAGGAGTTTTGAGATCACGACGGTACCAGTCCCCTTTCTACCTTGCTAAGAGAAAAGAAAAGAAGGGGAATTAAATAGATTAAAAACTCTTATGGTTTCAGAGCTCTCAAGCACTTAACTGCACACTTCAGTCATAAACACTGTCTTGAGAACTAGCATTGGGACACGGTTCATATTTTCTTTGTGGCGCTGCCAATACAAATGAAAACACACATACAGACAAGTGGATCGTTTCTTCCCCCCACCCTCAAACATTCCATAGGGGACAATCAGAACAAATGCCACAACATTCCCAAGGCAACTCTAGCTTATAATACTTGTTTCAGAAGATGCTATAGCATCTTCTTGTTTTCTTCTGAAAACAAGAAACAAGCACAGCAAGATTAATTCCTCTAGCAAATGCCAAGTAACATTGTTATGGTTAAAAGGGGTTTGGGGTTTGTTTGTTTGTTTTTTGCTACACAACTATTTTTTCAACAACATATCATGATTAAAGGTAAAGGTAAAGGGACTCCGACATTTAAGTCCAGTCACAAATGACTCTGGGGTTGCAGCACTCATCTCACCTTAATGGCTGATAGAGCCAATGTTTGTCCATAGACAGTTTTTCCGGGTTATGTGGCCAGCGTGTCTAAGCCGCTTCTGGCGAAACCAGAGCAGCGCACAGAAACGCCGTTTACCTTCCCACCGGAGCAGTACCTGTTTATCTACTTGTACTTTGATGTGCTTTCAAACTGCTAGGTTGGCAGGAGCAGGGACCGAGCAACAGGAGCTCACCCAGTTGCGGGTACTCGAACCGCCAACCTTCCAAACGGCAAGCCCTAGGCTCAGTGGTTTAGACCACAGCGTCACCCTCATCCCATATCATGGTTAGGTCCCATTTATTAACACTTGCAGTAGTAGTATGGATCAATTATCAGTTGGAAAAGGCCAAGAGGCTGACCCTGTCCATGAATTCATACTATTCAAATGTATTACTGCTGCAGCAGGTGCATGTAAACTGGGCCTTATGCATGATGAATTTTTTATGTGATAAAACCCAATTTTTGAAATCCAGGTCTCTTTTAGACAAACAGAGCACATAATAGTCCTTTCAGCAACCTAGTGTTTAGAACTGGGAATTCAGTTGCTTTCAGAGTGTTTCTGCCTAGCAGTTTGGCAGACCCTCTACCTGCCATTAACTTTCAGGTGTCACAGTAAACCATAGTTATTTACTGTGCAAGACCTAGTCATGTCCACTACCTCCTTGCTAGTGCTGGGGAGAAAGAAACCATGGCCTTTGGGCTTAGTATTAGATTGTAACCAGGGTTTGTTTCTATAGATTGTTTTGGTCATACAAGCTACGATTAGGAAGCCAATAAAAGCCTAGGCTATACCTTGTGACTTTTTTCTGAGTGAAACAAACCAAACTCTTTGTCTTGGACACAACACTAAACTGAGAATTCTGATCTGATTCTTCCTAGAACAATACATCTTTAACTATAGTTTATCATGATGTTCATGACTGTTGCTATCGTCTCATTCCTAATGAGTCCCAAAAGGGAGCGTAGTATGAAGGAATCTAGCACCAGAACTAGCACACTGTACAGGTGTACCATCAAGATCTCTCCTTGCTGAACAGGTAACAATATTAAGAAATCAAGTGGAAATGTGGATGGGCCCCTAAATGGCTTTAAAAGAGCATTGGACAAATTCATAAAGCATTAGGCTATCCACAGCTACTACCCACAGTTGCTATGTTCTACCTCCACTGTTGGAGGCAGTTTGCCTCTGAGTATCACGGGTCAAGAGAGAGCCACTGCGCTTGGGTCCTGCTTATGAGCTTTCCACATATATGTGGTTGGCCACTGCAAGAACAGAACGCTAGACGAGCCCTGGTGCCAATACGGCTAGATGCTTCTTATGCTAACTCAGCCTCCAACATATGAAGGGCTGCAAGAACTGTGATGTGATGGAAGTAGTGTTCTTCCTGGCACCATCCCCATGAGGTGTTAATCAGGGGGACGGAGATTGATAAAAAATGCCTGAGTACTTTCTGGGCTCACCTACAAGTCCCAATCAAACAGGAATTCTACAACTACAATGCCCAGGTACGACATCTACCCCTCCTCAAGTATAACTCCCACTCCCACACTTAGTATGACTTGCAAAACCCTATATACGAGTGCTCAGAAGCAAGTCCTACATGTTCCATAGGATTTACTCCCAGGAAAACACATGCACAATTGCAACTTTGATTTCAGCCTGCTTCACAGCCTCTTTGCAATCCTCCTCCAAATATTTGGAAGGCAAGGCAGCTCATTGTTCATCTGGAGAGTAGAACAGTGGGAAGGGAGGTTAAAATAAATGGCTTTGAGTGTGTCAATCAAGCTGAAAAGCAGCCTTTTCCCTAGATGATTTAACATCACTGATTTAAAAATCAATCCACCCAACCTCAAGCCTGTTTTTAAATCATTTTTCTCAGCCAACTGCTGAAACTGGAAGCCAGCCCAACTTTTGGTGGGGAGGCAGAAGAGTTGTAGGGGAGGAATGCCAGACATGGGTTTTAAGCAGCCTTATCTCCTGCATGCCCACTGCTTTTTTCCTACAAATGCCATCTCTGCCGTCCCCCCTCCCCCCCCCCATGCATCTTGGCAAACAAAGAACTGGAAACACAAGTTTGCCAAGATAACGTTAAGGTTTTTAAAGCAAGAATGTATTTTAATTACAGACAGTTACAGACACAGTTTAGTCTACTGTTTCGAAAAATCTATACAGTATAGCAAATAGTATGGAACTGAGATGGGGAGAGACATTTAATTTTCACGTGGCCCCTAGAAATTTATTTTGTGTTCCTCCCTTTACTTTAGTCCCAGGTCCAGTACTGTATCAATTTTCCTTTTATGTTCTAAGTATTATGGGCAGAGCACAGGGCACTGTGATAAAAAGGCAGGTAAAATAGCATCAGTGAAGTACCGTAACAGGGCAGGCAATACAGAAATTTGGGCTAAGTGTTGCTGGGGTAGCAGATATGGGTTGTCCACAGCTGTAAATCAACTGAGATATGATTTATCATTATTATTTGACTTGCATTTAAAAACAGAACTGCTGTAAAAGCTTTTCTAACACATTTGATGGGGGCGGGGCACAATAAATTGTGCCTAAGTGTGGTTGAAATGTTATATTCAAACAGATTCAAAGGTTTACAAATCTGTATCTAACATGTTTTCTCCATGGCACCACTCTAGTTATGGACTTCCCTCTCAGCTTTGAGCTATCCAGTCCCAGTACTGTTTTGATTTAGGAGACAGCTTAAGACTCATTTATTTTTGCAGGTCTTTGGGTCAAAGTGGAAGTGGCCCTGCTGGTTTAATAGCATCTGTTCACTGATTGCTGGTTGCTGCTGTTATTTCATGGTTTTTTGTTGGCTTTCTTCCCTTCTTCTATTTCTCGTGAATTTACTACTTGATAGCCACCCCAGGCTGTTTGATAAAAGGGTTCATTAATTATGGTGAGTTGCAATAAGAAATTATTTTTATTAGAATACTTGTAGATTTTAAAAGATGGCAATTCATATTGCTAAACTTAGTATGCAAGCCCACTTCAAAACCTAGATTCCGATTTGCAAATCATATTTTGTTAATTTGGTGAACCCATACCACAGGTAAGTTGATTTGAGTCAGTGGTTGCATTTGAGCTCAAGGATAAAACCTGATGATCTACATCTCATACACTCCCTCAGTCTCTCCAATGCCGCTACTAGAAGAAGTTAGGAAGCTTTAGAATTTAGCATGTCGAAACCTTGACAAACTCTGATTAATCTTAACTATAGTTTGTTTGAAACAAACTGTGGTTTTTGAAGTTGGCTTGTTTTCCAGCGAACCATAATTTCTGCTAACCAGAGTTTAGGGTTCATATATAATACTTTAATGTGGTTAGTCAAAAATGGAAGCTAATGCCTTAGATCTCTGCCTTGCACCCAATGGCTCATTCCCATCACAGTGAACCACAGCTTACTGTGATGTCCAAATGCAACCAGTGTCAAGGCAGCAAAAGTTGTATTGAATAGCAAAGCTCTCATCCCCTTAAGCAGATAAAACAGGACGTTACTAGAGGAAGGGTTGTTGCACAACTCTGTCACCTAGCTAGTCTGCATAGTATATTCCTTCTTTTTTAAAAGGCATCTCCAAACATATTAGAATGGATCTGCATGCATCAGGCTGTGGGCCTGCAATTTCACCAAGCATTTAGCTTAATATAAGCACTTCAAACACAATCTTATTTCGTAAGCCTCTTATTTACCACTCACTGTATTAAAACACACAGAACAGCTGAAGCCAAGAGCCAACTGAAAGGTGCACTGCTATGAGTGTTTATTCCAACAAAGTTGAAAGTTCCATGGTTACTTACTCTATACAACATACCAAAGTAGGACTCAAATAGTTGTAGCTACTAAGTATTTGCTCTGTGAGATAACATCCAATTCCTGGAATAGGGACTCATATATGGGTGTACATTCCATCAAAGATAAAGATTTTTTAAAGTGCTAACAGCTTTCAACTTCAATGAAATCATTGGGAGTTTCTGAACTCTTTCTGGACTAAAGTATACTCTGATTTTTCTCCCCTGGTGGTACTCAAAAGTGCAGAACTAGCACCTTTTTTTCCTAGGAAAAAAAAAACACTGGTGGTGCCTAATAAAGTAAATAAAATTCCTAGGTAGGTGTGCGAGGGCACGATCCAAAGGCATCCCAGTTGCTGACTTGCACACCACCAGCTCCAGCAAAGCAAAGGCAACAACTTCCGAAATGCGGAGGGGAAAGAATCAAAGGTCTGCCTTGGCAGGAACTCAGCAACCCACGCCAAGAAGTGAGGGAAGCAGCTCAGACCCAAGAAGCCGCTCTCACTTCATTTCCCTCCCTTGCCGTCCATGCGTGCCTCTTGCGTTTGTGAGGCAATGTGGCAAGAGACTCTCCTAGGCCTTCCAGAGAGGCAGAGCGGAGAGGGATCGTTTCTTTTGGGGAGGGAGAAAGCCAAGAGGAAAAACTAATGAAGTGCAATTGGGATGGAATAGTAATTGGAGATGTTAAATCAAACAAATCTATTTAGGGGCAGGATCCTGCCATCTGCCTTCTGCAAAATGGATACAACTGTGCTCAGTGGTTAGTGGGTTTGAGTTCCATGTTGGGTTTAAGATTCCTGCACAGAAGGGGGCTATATTAAATGATCTCATGGTCACTTTCAACTCTACAATTCTGTGATTCTGTAAACTTTCTAGCACCTAATTTAAGCTGTCATGGGGGCAATGCATTGGAGTTCAGGCCCCACCTCTGCCTTGTATTCAGTCTGCCTCCTTACGTTACTTATGTGCGTTTAGCTGAACACAGTGTTTGCAGCAATGACCAGTGAAATACCTCTGAAAAACTGTCAAACAAGGTTCATTGGCAACTGCGTTCCCATTTGCCTGCAGCAACTGTATTCAGAGATTGAGAGAAGGAACCTGCGCATTAAATGTGCAGTTGTATGAGACTTGTCTGTATACATGAGAGACATGAGAGCACTCTTGCAGTTTCAACTTTTTTGTTTTTTAATGTGTTTTCCCCCCTATATGCAGGGCAGGTCTTTGTAAAACTAAGCCACCTTCATGAGGATTAAGTTTTTTGACTGTTTCAATCAGGAGCAATGAAAAAAGTTTCAGAAGAATGAAGCACTGTGGCAACCACATACACAAAGTCCTTGAAACAACAAAGTATAATAAAAGAACTGCAGAATTGTTTATTTAAAATGCACAGGCACACTGCTTGCAACCGCAAGAGAACTAAACAGAAACAGGCTTGTATTTGCTTGCATTTCATAATCATTTCTACCGAAATCTGCTTTGGTCTTCTGAAATTGCATGATGAGCCGATTGCTTAAAGCATCTGTTTAAAAGATAAGCAAGGGAGTACTTATCTTAGTTTTAAGTTTGGTATTTTAATGGAGATGTGACTAGTGAATATTTTACATTCCAATCTTAAATATTTTTAACCGGGCATCTCATTGATTTTGATAGAACTACTCTCAAGGTGACAAATATAAGGCCTGATTCATAGTTACTGCCGCCCACATATGAAAACATTTGGGTAATTACTTGAGTACAGCTCCACAAAGCAAGGCATTTGTGTGAAGGGGCTTCCAGGCCATATGGCAAGTATTCAGGACACTCTGTCTCGCTGGTTTAAAACAGGTAATTATGTTGCAGCCTTTGCCTATTTGGCTGTGGGTTCAAATCTCCTATCATTCTGTTTACTGATTTAAAAAAAGAGATAGGGTACCTACTTCTCAGTTACAAGCATCCTGAGTTAAAGGATCTCACATACCTTTGAGGTCTTCTGCTAGTCAGAATAGACTACACTGGATCAGATGGTCCAGTGATTTGACTCAGTATAGAGCTGTAATTTAATTCCTTAATTAACATAATCCAGTCCAGAGAGCTTTCTAAAACAGCACACAAATGAACATGCTAGATTCCAACTTAACTAGAAATCATTTGCAACTTATTTGCTACACTACGTATTTTCTCCATGGTGCATTATTTTTATTTTGCTTTGGTAGCACCCAGTGTTTGAAATTCCCCAAGCACCAGGCATGTTTTGCTACTGATGCAGATCCAACTGCAACTACGTGGAGATTGCTGGGCGCCAGGTTGGTAACTGACCTCTCTATCGAGCCAGCTGACTCGTGTGGCAAAAGTGGAGCTTCTTGTGCTTCCATATGAATCAGGAGCCCCTAACCCAGAACATAACCTCCGTACAAATCGGGGTTTGCCTGCGTTCGGAAACATACTTCCTCCACCTGCAGAGGCACAACATTGCTATCGTGGCTAGTAGCCCCTGAAAGGTTTGTCCTCTATGTATTTGACCAAGGTTCATTTACAAGCATCCAAGTTGATGGCCATCACCACCTCCCACAGCAGCAGAGCTTCCTAGTTTAACTACACACTGCATTAAAGAAGTACTGTATTTTTTGCTCTATAAAGACTCACTTTTTCCCTCCTAAAAAGTAAGGGGAAATGTGTGTGCGTCTTATGGAGCGAATGCAGGCTGCGCAGCTATCCCAGAAGCCAGAACAGCAAGAGGGATTGCTGCTTTCACTGCGCAGAGATCCCTCTTGCTGTTCTGGCTTCTGAGATTCAGAATATTATTTTTCTTGTTTTCCTCATCCAAAAACTTGTGGTCTTATAGAGCAAAAAATACGGTACTTTATCTGTCAACAAAACTTTTCTGTCCACTTTCTCCATGCCATGCATAATTTCATATGCTTCTATCATGCCACCTCCAAGTCCCAAATGCCGTGACATTGCAAATGCTATAATCCTCCCAATTAGTTCTGATCAGTATTCTGTGGAAGGATGCATTTCTTTATTCACTTACTGGGAACAAGTCCCACTGAGCTCAGTGGGGCTAACTTCCAAGCAGACATGCCACAGGCTTGCACTGTTAGTGACTACCTGTTAAGATGATACTTGGGAATCATCAGTACTGATGCAATCTGCACAAAAAGAAGCACTGCCCATAGTAAAATGGGAGAACATCCATGTTTAAATTTAAGCTGAATTATGGGAGCGCTACTTTTGTTTTCCCATCAGCCACTGTATGACGATTGCCAGAAAGAAATTTAAAGGTCACTGAATTAAAAGCGATCAACTGTTTTACTGTACGTTTTAGGGAGAAATGGATTCCCCCATAACATGTCGAGGTACAGAATTTAGCTTTTATACACTAAATAGTGCACATTCAAATCACAATTATTGAAGGGACACTGTTCCCCATCTCCCCTCCCCCCCCAAAACCCCAAGTTTACAGCATTGAAATAAAAGGCTGCAGCATCAGATTTCTATTTTTGTATAACAATTTTGTATGATACACACATCACTGGTAAAAGTAAACTCATTTAAGCAAGCACAAAAATCAAGATGGAAGCCAACACAAATGCTTTTTTTCCAAGTGTGAGAGCCCCTTCATCCACAGGGCAGGATCACAGTATAGACGTTGGTCAAGCCACTAGCTCAGTTTAGATGTAATGCCAAACAAGAGTTTGGTGAATAGGAACATCTCTATAGGTTTAAATAAATGCATGTTCTCTCTTTGCATGCAAGTTCCCTCCATCCACTTACTACTTTTTGCTAACCATAGCTTGCCATGATGTCCAAAATGGTACACCATGGTTAGTGCTAATCTCTAAACTACTGTTTGCAGACCCACACCAAATCATGGTATGGAGGTCAGTGGCTCAACTTAATCTTCCCCACAGAGTTGTTGTGATGGTAAAAGGTAAAGGTAAAGGTACCCCTGCCCGTACGGGCCAGTCTTGACAGACTCTGGGGTTGTGTGCCCATCTCACTTAAGAGGCCAGGGGCCAGCGCTGTCCAGAGACACTTCCGGGTCACGTGGCCAGCGTGACAAAGCCGCTTCTGGCGAACCAGAGCAGCGCACGGAAACACCATTTACCTTCCTGCCGGAGTGGTACCTATTTATCTACTTGCACTTTGACGTGCTTTCGAACTGCTAGGTTGGCAGGCGCTGGGACCGAGCAATGGGAGCGCACCCCGCCGCGGGGATTCGAACCACCGACCTTTCGATCGGCAAGCCCTAGGCGTTGAGGCTTTAACCCACAGCGCCACCCGTGTCCCTGTTGTGATGGTAGTGAAGAATAATAAAACACTTAGAAGATTCACCATAGTGTGAAGTTAAATTTCACCCTATCTGTGCAAGTGTATTTGCTTGCTAGAGAACCCTCCCATTTCTACTCTGGCGGTTCACCCAACCATTTTGGGGGTTCAGGGGAAAAGCCTTATTGTGCAACGCCTCTGCTTACAGAGTTTGTTAGGTAAATCCTACCCTTAGCGTACTGCAGAGTGCTATACTGCAAAGCACCAATAGTTCACCTAGTTTTTAAATTTAAAAATTAGCAATACCTTAAAAGATAAAACGCAAGCAGCAAACACAACACACAGTAAAAAGCACACACTTCATTTAGCAATTAAGCTAGGAGATTTAAAACCAAAAGCAAACTATAATCTCTAGTCAATGGTCTGGGTTTTCCAGCACAAAGCTGTGGCATAGACACAGCATTCTGTAGTATTCAACTAACAAGCTTTATGGAGACCGTGTTAAATCTACACTGCTTAATGACTATAAATCTCTTGATCTGACATTTGACTGGAATGGAATAATTGAACTCTGATACCTTGAAACCGATCGATCTCCACTGGATTGAAAACAAATGCTAGAAATTATCTGTATTCAGCCACCCTCATACTTAAAGAACCAAGCTGAATAAATTATTAATATTGCATGCTAGTATTAATATTGCAAACTGGTTTGAATTCTTCCACATAAACTAATAATTCACTACTGTTATCATCAGAACTTAGTGTGCATACAAAACCCACCCGCCTATGCAAACCACTTTTGCAATCAACATAAAAATATACATATAAGTATCAACTGCAATGTTTCAATCCTCCAGCCTTACATACAGAAGAAAATCACTTTAGCTTAGAATCACCTTTCTACGCAATGTCATCTGAGTACATATATGTATGCAAGGAGACACCTCTCTATGAAACACTAATAGCGATGCCAAGTGTAACACATTTTGCTTCTGGCTTACATATTAACTCTTATAAGGCGCACAGGCTCTAAAATATACCACAGAGCATTCCTTAATCTGAGGCATATAAACAGCTCACTGGGCTGCATTAGCAGCAAATGAATTTACACTCCAATCCAACACAGTCTGCTCATTTTTCCTGCTTTCTCCAACAGCACGGCTGGATTCTCTTCCTCCACAGACCCTCTGATATCTGGTCCTTCCCCGGGGACCATCTTATTGATACAGGCCCACACCTCGCATGCACTTTTCCTTCCAACAAGTACGGTACCTTCCAAGTTCCTCCCCGATCTCATAGTGATCATCCAGGTTCTCTTGCCTGAAGACAGTCATGATAGCTGCCACTCCTCAGAAAGGAAAACAACACGCCGCCTTTCAACTCATCACATCCCTGGTAAAATCCTCCAGCATTTTGCGGCTGCAATCCCTGAAGAAACAGAGGTGGGGACGGGGAAGGGGAAAGACAGTTGTTTAATTAAAACGCCTGCGTTTGCCAGAGGGGTGTGGTTATCCGCACACTGCAACATGCACCCAACCCGCACCGCTTAACGCCAAATGTCTCCGGTAGCAGCAGCGGCGGCGGCGGCGATCCCGGTTTGAGAATCGCCGTGCGGATCAGCCCGCGCGCGGCCTTGCGCTGCTCAACTTTGCTCTCCAGGAACCTCTGGGACTGCGCTGCCGATTCGCCTCACGGCAAATGGAAGGCGCCGCTCCTTCCCCGGCCTCCCGTCCATAGATAGGAGAGGGGCTCTCCCTCGCCTCCCCCCAAAGCTGCAAAATGAGAAACGCGCCGGCCTGTGGGAGGGAAGGGGCGGGGGGAGAACCGACGCACGTTTCCCGGATCGAGCCCCTCCGCGGGCGAGAGCGCCAAGCGCAGCCCCGCCAACCAGCGCCCAAGCGCGGCGCCTCACCTTTCGCTGGCCGAGAAAGCCGGAGCAGCGGCGCGAGCAGCCACCATTTCCACCTCAGGAAGGCGCCTCCGAGCCGCCCGGGCGCCACATTCCTCCGCGACTCCCCCTCCGTTACCCGGTCAACTAGGACGTGCAACCGGGAGGAGCCTTCGCAGCTGCTGCTCCTACGACACGGTTTAAAAGGCGCCTGCCTCAGAGGAGCCCCCGTCCATCTCGGGAGGCAGCCAGCGCCGGTCTGCCCAGGTTGCTTCCCGGGGCGCGGGGACCCTTCCGCCTTTCCCTTTCCCCCCCTCGGTGCTTGCACGAGGAGGCCTCCTCTCCCCCCACGCAGCGGCGCCGGAGAAGGAGGGAAGCGGCCAGCAGCTCGGCTCAACTAACCGAGGGGAGGGAGCGGCGGAGGGAGGGAGGGAGAAAAGGAAGGAAGCCCTCCGCCTCGCCGCGCTACGCTGTGGCGGCGGCTGCAGCTGCAGGGGGAGGAGCGCGCGCCCCGGAGTTCTCCTTTGGCGCAGCGACCCTCTTCCCGGGTTGGGGCAGCCCGAGAGAGAGAGAGAGAGAGAGAGAGAGAGAGAGAGAGAGAGAGAGAGAGAGAACCCGCCCCCTCCTCTTCCTCCTCCTCCTCTCCAGACGTGCAGCGCTCGCTTTCTCTCGCGCCGGCGACTCACCGGCCGCACTGGCTGCAGGCGGCGACAATCGGCCCCCGCCGACGTCCTCGCTCCGGGGAGAGCCGAGCAAGGCAGGAGAAGGACTCCGGCCAGCGGCCAATGGGAAGGCAGCTGCACGCGGCGCTCAACCCCCCCCCTCCTTCTCCTCTCCTGACCTGCGCTCGGCGGCGGCGGCGAAGGGGCGGGGAGCCCGGCGCGCGGACGCAGGCGCGCAACGCGGCCGTACAGGTGTCAAGAGCTGCGCGCCTGCGGGAGGGGGGGGGCGCTTGGGCCGCCCGAGGGTTCGCCTCGGTTTGCCCAGCGGGGAGGAGGAGGCGCTTAGGCCCGCTGCCGCACCTGCCGTGCCCTTTGGAGTGGCTTCGACGGCCAGGCAGCTGGGCGCAATGGCTCCGCTTGGGATTAATCGACGGCGAGAGGGCAAAGTGCTAAAGCAACAACCTCAGATATGCAGGTGACACAACCTTGATGGCAGAAAGTGAGGAGGAATTGAAGAACCTTTTAATGAGGGTGAAAGAGCGCAAAATATGGTCTGAAGCTCAACATCAGAAAAACGAAGATCATGGCCACTGGTCCCATCACCTCCTGGCAAATAGAAGGGGAAGAAACGGAGGCGCAGTGAGAGATTTTACTTTCTTGGGCTCCATGATCACTGCAGATGGTGACAGCAGTCACGAAATTAAAAGACGCCTGCTTCTTGGGAGAAAAGCAATGACAAACCTAGACAGCATCTTAAAAAGCAGAGACATCACCTTGCCAAGAAAGGTCCGTATAGTTAAAGCTATGGTTTCCCCAGTAGTGATGTATGGAAATGAGAGCTGGACCATAAAGAAGGCTGATCGCCAAAGAACTGATGCTTTTGAATTCTGGTGCTGGAGGAGACTCTTGAGAGTCCCATGGACTGCAAGAAGCTCAAACCTCTCCATTCTGAAGGAAATCAGCCCTGAGTGCTCACTGGAAGGACAGATCCTGAAGCTGAGGCTCCAGTACTTTGGCCACCTCATGAGAAGAGAAGACTCCCTGGAAAAGACCCTGATGTTGGGAAAGATGGAGGGGAGAAGGGGACGACAGAGGACGAGATGGTTGGACAGTGTTCTCAAAGCTACCAGCATGAGTTTGACCAAACTGCAGGAGGCAGTGGAAGACAGGAGTGCCTGGCATGCTCTGGTCCAGGGGGTCACGAAGAGTTGGACATGACTAAACGACTAAACAACAACAACAACATTGTGACTTCAGGCATGCAGGAGCTGGAGCCTGTGGTTGAGAAGAGGCTCCAAATCGCAGCCCTCTCTGCAGCTTGCCCTTTCAAGCTATGCTCTCTGGCCTAATAAGCAAGATAAGCTTATTAGATAAGATAAAGAACTGTATTAAAATGGATTGTCTTGTAGCTGCAGCAGGTTAAGAAACATGAAACTTCCTGGAACATAAAAGGTGAACAATAGCAAAACTGGAACAACTCACATAGTTTTTTTGTTTACTTTCACAAAAGTCTTTTGGGGGGGGCAGAAAGTATTGTAATGTGTGCTGTAGATGAGCCTTTCCAAAAGTGTGACTGACTGCAGAAGGCCTAAAATGATTTAAAATTGGCTGAGATAATGTGTGTTGGGGAAGATAGCAGAAGGTGCTAGTTTAAGTCTACTACTGTGCAAGGGACTGCTATTTATAGACTTTAAGATTTACAGCAACACCTACAAAACCAAATTAAAATACTGTAAATTTCCCCATCCTTCTGACGGTTTATCTGTAATCACAACAAGTGAGTCCAAATAGGTCTTGCAGTGCTTCTGAAAGATGCTCTACCCTCAGCTTCAAAGAGTATCTGAAGAGAAGGAGTTGCATAATCAGGGGATGACTCTTATCTACATACCTTGCTAAATTTGCCTGAAAAGGGATACTGATAGGACTCTACCACTGGCTGATTTCAGATAACTAGCATCATTGCTCAGCATAGGGAAAGAAGTGATTGGTTAAGTTTTTGTTGTTGTTAGTCTGAAGCCTTTTAGCTGTGTATTGGTCAAAACCAGCGGTTTACATTCTTTTTAGAAGCAGACACTGGAAGAATGTTGCCAGTGATCGATTGCCATTAGGAGGAGATGGGCTGATTTGCTCAGCACCAAAGACGAAACTCATATTAAAAGGACATTACTGTTCAAAATATGTATGTTAATTTAGTTTGGATGAATTTCCAGAGGGATATCTGTGTAAATCTAATGCAGAAAAAGAAACAACATAAATTGAGCCCTGCTGAATCCTGCCAGAGGTGAATCTTACCCAGTATTATGTCCTCACAGTTGCCAACGTGATGACTGTGAGAAGCCCGCAAGCAGATATTGAACGCATCAGCAGTTTCTCCACCTATAATTCCTAGTAGCTGGTATACTGAGGTTATACTTACTCGTGAGAAAGGTTTTGGGAGTAAACCTCAAGGAAAAATCCCTACTTGCTGCCTAGTGGGGCATCTTCAGGAGAAGAAAAGGTTAAGGAGCAAATCCTACACAAATCCAAAGTGAAGTCCCAAAGACGGTTGAATAGCATCTTGTATGCCTCCTTCCGGCAGCCAAGCTGGTGCCAGAAGTATTGCTCTGCTTACCTTGGACTGCATCAGTGAGGCTGAGTGGAGGATCTTGTTGTCTGGGCTGCCCAGGACCTCCACACACACGGTGCCCAGCCTTGCGTCCTGGAGAGGTCACGTCAGTGCCACTAATGCAGCAAAAACAACCAATGCAAGAGGCAGCAGTTATGAGTTACCAGTCTCTGCAGCCACAGCAGGCGTTGTGATTTCCCAGCAGTTTGCCTTCAGTCCCAGAGGCACACTCCATTGTATCTTGAGAAAGACAGATACCAACAAAACTGCCTCCAACAGTGGAACATGTCTCATGGGCTAGTAACCATTGATACCCTTGCCCTTCATGAATTTATCTAATCCCCCTTTAAAGCCATCCAAGTTGGTTGGAATCACTTCCTTTTGTAGGAGCAAATTCCAATCTAACTGTGTTCAACGTGAAGAAGAAAGAGCCTTGTATTACTCTGAAGGCTAATGCATTTGATTACAAGGTTTCTAAGGTTAAGATCAAAACTATATCCACATTGAGTTTTCAGTTAATGTGAACTGTGATCAATTTGAGTAAAACAAATCCTGTATCCTGCTCCTGTTACATATTGACAGTACTGAAATTTAAATTGCCAAAACAAAACCAAGAGAACTGCCTAGAATTAGATATAGCTTGCTTCACCAGCTGGCTTATATAATATGATGAAACTCTTGGGATGACTCAGGATTGAAGAAAGGAAACCAAACGGAGGCAGTTTGGAAAACAAAATACATTCCTAATTATACAGAAATGTTGCAGTACTTATTAAATTTCACACTTTATTACCAAGATGAAAAATGTGATTTTTTTTTACTCATTAGTAAGTAAAAAGTAAGCATTAGATGATGATTCTACAGTGCTACTAAATGTTTTTTACCCATTCAATCCAGTTCTATCTTGCCCATTTCTTTTCATGATTGGGATTGTGATTCCACGATGCTACTAAACGTTTTTGTACCCATTTAATCCAGTATTATCTTACCTATTTCCTTTCATGCTTGAGACAAGTTTTCAGGTCATACGCAACCCCAAAGGAGCATAAAACCTACTGCAGATGAGCAGCTTTTAATTTTTGTGTGAACTCTTTTATCTCATCAAAAATGCTGACCATCAAAGGTCAAGGGAAGTACAACAATCACATAAGGTATGTCTTCATACACAAGGAACCCCAGTTGTCTAATGGCTGGTGTGTAGGTGTACATATTTTGTCTCTCCAGGACTCAGTTTATCTGAACTGATAATTTGGGTAATTCTGGGTGTGGGATACAGCATGATTAAGAACAGTCGTAATGTAGTCTTTCTCATCCCAAGGAATATGGGATCTATGGCTCCCAACTTCCTCCACATAAACTTGATAAATAATATGAAGTCGTGAATAATAAAGATGGTGGAAGAGAGAACTAATTTGATGTAGCTGAATGAGGTGAACAGGTTGGATTTCTCCTTGTGCAAGTACCCAGGGTACATTTTGTCTGGCATTGATTGTGTTTTTTATGTATTTTTCTCTAAGGACAAGTTTAACATTCTGCTAAGATGCTAGACAGCATCTTAAAAAGTAGAGACATCACATTGCCAACAATGGTCCCTATAGTAAAAGCTATGGTTTTCCCAGTAGTGATGTATGGAAGTGAGAGCTGGACCATAAAGAAAGCTGATTGCCGAAGAATTGATGCTTTTGAATTATGGTGCTGGAGGAGACTCTTGAGGGTCCCATGGACTGCAAGAAGATCAAACCTCTCCGTTCTGAAGGAAATCAGAGTTGCTCACTGAAAGGACAGATCCTGAAGTTGAGGCTCCAATACTTTGGCCACCTCATGAGAAGAGAAGACTCCCTGGAAAAGACCCTGATGTTGGGAAAGATGGAGGGCACAAGGAGAAGGGGGTGACAGAGGACAAGATGGTTGGACAGTGTTCTCGGAGCTACCAGCATGAGTTTGACCAAACTGCGGGAGGCAGTGGAAGACAGAAGTGCCTGGCGTGCTCTGGTCCATGGGGTCACGAAGAGTCGGACACGACTAAATGACTAAACAACAATAACAAGTTTAGCAACTTCCCAGGGAGCTAGCAGATTCTATGATCAAATAGATAGAGGTGATCTTACACCGGGTGTTTGAAGCATTCTTGCTTACGTCCTCTGACATTCATGCCAAGGTCATCTGGCTTAGGACTGTTGGGAATTCCATTCCACCCTTGCTGCAGATATGTGGGATTGTTACATGTCACATGTCTGTTTACATTCCAGCACAGATTGCTGGAGTCCCATGAGCGGAACATCCACTCTGTATTGCTTTTGTTTTCTCTCTCTCCGAGAGAGTATAGTATAGTATAGTATAGTATAGTCCGACAAGGACTTCATGGCTGTCATAGCTTCCAATGAGTTGTCCTAGGTTATAATGGGAATATTAAAAAGTTTAAAAGTTCAAGCTTTAGATTTACTTTTCAGTATTAGGCAGACTCCATTAATCTAAAATTATTAGTGACATTGATATAAGGACGTTGTTACAGATAAGACAGCTACCTAATCAAGGTTGTTTACCTCTGCAAGGATGGTAAACTAATTGGGTTGGTCTGTCACAGGGATCCTAATGTAACTCTAATATATTCTATAATTATCATGGTGGGGTTACTAATGGAGAATGGAAAGAAGTTCTGTGGATACCCTAATCAAACTGTGAACATAGTTCCTTAAATTTAGCAAAGAGAAATGCTGTTGCAACCCACACCCGCCCCCCACTAACGTGAATACCATTCTGTATCTGCTAACATGGGCCACCACGTTCTTCAATAGCTGGAAGTTTCCAAATCTTTTTCAGATGCAGCTCCAGGCAGAGTGCATTACAAGAGTGTAATCTGGAGGTTGCCAGAGCATGAATGACAGCCACCAGTCTCTGTATTCAGGAAGACAGTGTAGCATTGCGTACAGCTGCATTCTGATGGCACAGAAGCTGCGAATGATGAAGTATTATTGCAAAATCTGTGTGTCTTGCCCGGAGCATTATCTGGATTTAAGACCATCTGGGAACCGTAAAGTTAGCCACTTAAGAGCAGAAGAGCAGGGTTACAAGAGCAACAACCAACTGCAGCCATTCAAAATCCAGACAGTTAATCTGCTAGGCTATCACTTGAGAACAACTCTGTTGGATTTTGTAGAGGGTAATCTTCATTGCCTGAAATTTGCTAGTTGTTCATTAGGGCAAAGAGAGACAAGTTATTAGAATTATATGGCCATATTTATTTTAGCAATAAAATATATTCTGTTATTGTGCCATCATTTGTCAGGGTCAATTAAAAATTTACTGTATTGAATTGAGATGTAGAAAAACTATATTTTCTCCCTAGCAATAAATTGTTGATCTTGTTTGAGGCAAATAATGGCTAAAGCACTAAACTGGAAGTCAATAAGTAATGCCTTTGCAATTAAATTGGTATCTTCTATTTGAAGGGTCTCTCTCTCTCTCTGTATTGTGCAATGGCAACCCATAATTATTCCAACTCTAGGGTTGGGTGCCGATAGCACCTACACTGAATATCACAAGCATTAATGATACTGTTCACATAGTAAGAGACATAAATTCATCTAATGGTTCAGACCACGCTTGTTTCACTTCCTTAAGTGTTCCTGGACATATTTAAGGGAGAAAGTTTTAAGTGGTCTTAAAAGTTGTATTACTACTGGGTACAAGTATAGATTAGTTTACTATCAACTGCATGATTATGTGCAATGTGTTTAATCTGCCACAGTTCCAAATAATGCAGAAATTATGCAGAGCAGTTGGCTGTAATCACTGTTGCTGTCCTGGGATCTCCTTGCTACCAGAGGCTGTGTCAGTGCTGGTTTATTCCATTCCACAATATTGTTCTTCCTCTCCAGTTTCACTGCGTCACAAAAATAATACTGTATGAGGATATCCTTTGGTAACCTGCTATATCCTGCTGGCTTGTTAAATGCTGTAATAAACAAGCAGGAAGGAAAACAGGCTCATCAGGCTTGATTCTAGAAAAGCTAAGTACTCCAAATTATCAGGTATGGCAACAACCCAAAAGGCTGGGCAAGTATAGCAAATTAAAATAAGCATTAATTATCATTCATTGTATTTCTTAAGCAGTAGTTTTCTAGTATCCAGACGTACTCATTTCCCATCCTCAAATAACTTCCTTCTAGATGTGTGCATTAAATATCCTGCTTCAGCTGCCTTAGCATAGCTTTGACATACAACATGATATAAACCAAAATCTCTCTCTGTGGATTTATTATCTTTCTTGAACTCTCATGACATTCTATCACACTCTAGTATGAGACCCTGAGAAGGGCTATCAAAATATTGGGGTTCAATCTGGATATAACTGGAAGGGGGAGGTGTAAGATCTGCTGGGATTACCAGAACAGGGAACAGGTTTAATTGTTCTGCAACAGTATGATCTTGAAGTTTCCAAAGCAAGGATCACATTGGCTAGCCTATCTATCTCTTGAGATAGTGCCTTTAATAGTTATATGTACGATGCAAAGGAGATAGAAGCACCGTGCATAAATAAACAAAGCATCACTTTTTTAAGGAGAACATAATCAAATACCCTGGAATCAGTAGCCTAAGCCACTGGCATATTTCACAGAGGGGCACTGCAAAAAGGAAGAAAACCAAAGTCCTCCTTAGCTATAAGAACACCAACTAATGGAAAATGCTAATTTTCACAGTACAGCTCACAAAGGAGGGCAACTGTTGTTACAAAGGACATGGCAGCTATGTGTGGAGTTTTCACTTCCCTCCCTCTGGTAAGTTTCTCAATTTATCTTCTGTTCTGACATCAGGATGCACATTTCCCCCACCCAGCCCTGAACCAATGGCAGCCAATGATGGGAAGCAGGAATGGGTAAATGCATAGGATGAGTTCCATTGCTTGTTACAAGGACTTATGATGGGCTTGCTGCTTTTAATCATGCACAGGTCTGCTATCCCTGGGTAAACAGACAATATTCTTCCCTCCTTGCTAAAAATGCAAGGGGCCAATATTACCCCACTTGCTGATAATCAAGGAGGCTTAACCTTCTAAAAGTAAAAGCCAAAGAGGAGAAAATTGTGTTGCTTTGTTGGCTAACAACCAAATCACAAAAGCAGCTGTAGTGCAAAGCCAATATTTATGTGACTGTTTGCCTGTTATTTGTATGTAAAGATGACTGTGTAAATTGAGCATAAGTGATACTGAAGAGGGTTGTAAATCATTTGCCTAGTTGAGATAATGGGACCTTTATTTCCGTGGACCATGCCAGGCATAAAGGCTTTCAGCCAGACTGGATTCCCTGTAATTAATAAAAGGCATTGTAATGAATCAAACACAATACTAGAACAGTTGGGAATTGAAGGTGGCAACAAAACATTATCATAGCTTGCTCATTTGGGGATACATATCTGTATGTCCTTGAATGGTTTATACACTTACCGTAGGCACTGGGGAGAGAAATCCTATGCACATTTTGCAGGAAGTAATGGCCACTGAATTCTGTGTGATGTTCTTTAGGGTAAATTTAATGGAGGCTCACGCAGTATATTACCTTCCTATAGAGTTCAGTATTGCAAGGTTTCTGTGCTTTTTGCTAAGGAATAGCATTGCTGTTTGTCAACTTTGTTCGGTAAAATAAATCTTTCTTATTTGTTCATCTTCTGCCTGAGTCTCCAAGTAGCTAAATTTACTCTCACACAAAACTAAAAGATAACCCATGACAGTATTGTAGAGGGGGTCCACCGCAAAACATCACAAGAACAATGCCACAATAGCATAGCAAGACAATGACACAACAGCAATTTCATAATAACGTAGCAAAAGCAATAATGTAGTGACAATTTCATAATAACATAACAAAACAAAAATAAAACATGCAAAAATCCACATTTCAATACTAAATATAACCAGGTTACTTAAACAACATGCAGCATCTAATAGCAAAAATAAAAAAAGGAGCTTCACAGTTTCACCTTAGTCCTAGAAACACCCCTCCCATGATGTTGCTCATCCATGGACATCAGTTTAATGTGCAGCAGGTGAAGAAGAGCCATCCAAAATGTGACACAGGGCAAGAGCTTAGGCAATCCTCCTTGCTCCAAGGACAGGACCTATTTACAAGCCCATTTTATCTGAGTAAACATCAGTTCAGCAACCTTAGATTTATTAATTTTCTCCGTTCATTTAATTTGAAGCGAAACACCGAAACCTTGCACATTAGGAAGCTGAATGTAATTCTGCATGAATATAACAGTTCCTTTTCTGTTTTGATACCAGACAGCCACAAAATGTTTTGGAATACACTGTCTTGGTTCTGTTGCCTTTTCTGCATTATCTAGTAAGGCAGGCCATTTAGCATTTGTTGCCATGGATGCTGAACAGCATAATGAACTGTTTGGGAGCTTTTCTCTTTTTTTTTTTTTTAAAAAAGGCTGCAACCCTGCCCACATAGACTATGTTTAAATTCCATCAGCTTCACACTGTGCTTCCAAAGCTGCTTTACATAACTCCAAACTATACATGAAGGTGGCAGATAAACCCCTGGATTTTCATGTGTAAAGTGGGAGTGTATTTTGAAAGGCTAAAGAATCACAGGGGAGAGGGATGTTAATCCATCTTCTGACCAGTAGTCTTATTCCTGAATCCTGAAATCTATTCCTCTGCCCCCACATTGGTGTGTTTTGCAGGTGTAATCTGCAACATGTTGACATAATAGTACAGTAGTGGTGGGTTTGTATCAGACCATCCACCCATCATTCTGTTTCATTAGTTCTGTGAAGCTTCCTGAAACCACATCATTGCACTCTTGCACTATAGCACAAGAGAAGTGGGATACAAAACTCACAGCCAGAACACTTGTGTTATAAAAAGTTATATGATTTCAGCAGGAAGTTACAGGACAGGCAGCAATGGGTATGGCTGCACCAAACCTTTTGCAGATGCAAAGCAGAAAACATCCATCTCTGCCATAGTGTCATTCCTGGTCCCAACACATGCACTTGCCATTTTAAAGCAATTTAACCCAGTTCTAGGTATCATCACAATACCTCAGACTCCAGCTGAACTTGCCTTCTTTGTGATGAGTCCCAAAGTGTGTTCATCGGAAAACAGGACACTGACATTCTTTGCCGTTTTTAAACACATGTCAGATAATGGACGGTGGAAGAGCACTGTTGCTGAACAAGGAAACGGTGCCACTTGGAAACACACAAATAACTATGAAAAATAACTTTTCCCAACACTTGGTCTTTCATAAGTGATGCAGAGTTAACTTGATGGACCAGAGGATCTGGTCTCGAGAATGTTATTAGCAAGGGTAAAAACACCAAGCTTAAATTATACATTTTTTCAGTCATTTATTTGCTTTTTGCAGGCAGTTGCATTTAGATCAGAAGTCTCAGGACCAGGAGAATAAGCCACTTGGTCTGTAATGACATCAAGAGTACAGGTCTGGGTTATAGGTAGCAGTTGTTGTTTAGTCGTTTAGTCGTGTCCGACTCTTCGTGACCCCATGGACCAGAGCATGCCAGGCACTCCTGTTTTCCACTGCCACCCACAGTTTGGTCAAACTCATGCTGGTAGCTTCAAGAACACTGTCCAACCATCTCATCCTCTGTCGCCCCCTTCTCCTTGTGCCCTCCATCTTTCCCAACATCAGGGTCTTTTCCAGGGAGTCTTCTCTTCTCATGAGGTGGCCAAAGTACTGGAGCCTCAGCTTCAGGATCTGTCCTTCCAGTGAGCACTCAGGGCTGATTTTCTTCAGAATGGAGAGGTTTGATCTTCTTGCAGTCTGTGGGACGCTCAAGAGTCTCCTCCAGCACCAGAAATCAAAAGCATCCATTCTTCAGTGATCAGCCTTCTTGATGGTCCAGCTCTCACTTCACTACTGGGAAAATCATAGCTTTAACTCTACGGGCCTTTGTTGGCAAGGTGATGTCTCATGTCCAATGAACCATAATATAATGTTCTTCCTTTCATTTAAACAGCAAACCGTATGAAGGTCTCATTTTACCAGAAGATTAGACAATTTAATGGTGGACAAGGCTACCAATGGCTCCTGGCTACAATGGCTGTGTTCTACCTCCACTCTCAGAGGCACGATGCCTTTGAATACCAGCTGGGCAGAGTGTTGTTGTGTCCCTGTGTTGCTTGCAGGCTTCCTGTATGCATCTGGTTGGCCAGGATGCTAGCTTAAATGGGCCACTGGTGGATCTAGCAGACTCTTCTTATGTTCTTATGTTTGAAATGGATTACAGCCATCATTTATCCATTATATCACAATGTGTTATGTTGAAGCATATTATTTATATTTTCTATATATGGGACTAAGGGTTCATAGTGCTTCCATACACCCGTGTCTATCCCAAGGTCAGCTTCTATCATTCTGTTGTTCTCGGCAGTGGCTCGCCCGAGAGATTGTGATTCAGCCAGTTCAATAAGGATATGTGTATCATTATTCAGTCAAGAAGATCTGAGGCACAAGAAGTACCTTGCTCAAAATTAATGTATCCATTACATCTACAGAAAGGAAGGAACAGCCCTGCAGACTTTCAAAAAACGCTGCAGTGGCTTCCTAATTTAAAAAACTGCAAGATAGACTCATTCAAAGTCTATCACATGCTTGTAGGTTTATTTACATTCATCTTGTTTTATGTAAATTACCTTATCTTACCTTTATAAGCAGAAGGTGTTGCCTCTGTGTTTCTGGCAAAAAGCTCAGAGACAGCTCAAGCTATTAGAACCCGCAACGTGTCATTTAAAAACCTACTGAATAGCCATGCTCTGGCACTGCTTAATTTATTATCAAATTGCCTGTGAATCTCAGAATTCAGACTCAACAAATTATAATTAGAATCAAAGATTTCTACATCACTATGATCCAGCTGCCTGGATTTCAGCTCGCAAAGACCATCTGTGAAAACAGATAGCCTGATACAAGCCCAGAGACTTTTGTTGTCTTAACCTTTTCCCTGCCACATCCTTACATGTTCTGTGGTCAGGGGACCTTGCAAGCCTTTGTTTGACTGGGGTCAGGCTGGCAGTGTTGCATTTGGCCCAGATCTATTTTCCTTGCCCTTCCCCACCCAGCTGCTGCTGCAGCTTTGAATGAGTGAATGCAGGGAAGGCAGTGAGAGATTTTACTTTCTTGGGCTCCATGATCCCTGCAGATGGTGACAGCAGTCACAGAATTAAAAGATGCCTGCTTCTTGGGAGAAAAGCAATGACAAACCTAGACAGCATCTTAAAAAGCAAAGACACCACCTTGCCAACAAAGGTCTGTATAGTTAAAGCTATGGTTTTCCCTGTAGTGATGTATGGAAGTGAGAGCTGGACCATAAAGAAGGCTGATCGCAGAAGAATTGATGCTTTTGAATTCTGGTGCTGGAGGAGACTCTTGAGAGTCCCATGGACTGCAAGAAGACCAAACCTATTCATTCTTAAGGAAATCAGCTATGAGTGCTCACTGGAAGGACAGATCCTGAAGCTGAGGCTCCACTACTTTGGCCACCTCATGAGAAGAGAAGACTCCCTGGAAAAGACCCTGATGTTGGGAAAGATGGAGGGCACAAGGAGAAGGGGACGACAGAGGATGAGATGGTTGGACAGTGTTCTTGAAGCTACCAACATAAGTTTGACCAAACTGCGGGAAGCAGTGGAAGACAGGAGTGCCTGGCGTGCTCTGGTCCATGGGGTCACGAAGAGTCGGACACGACTAAATGACTAAACAACAACAAAAGGGAAATTGTTAGGACATAGTTTATTGCAACGCATACATAAGCCCCATGGAGGATTTAGCAGTGATGGCTGGTGCCTATTACAGGCTGCCATATGTCCCAGACATTACTGGGATTTCAAAGGCGGAAGTGACATTCGGGGTGGATTTCCGGAAGGCGGCAATTTGTCCTGGAACTTCAGCATGCAACAAAATTGGTGTTTTCTGTAATTGTGGGGTCTGTATAAAAACGGTTTTTGAGGTGTCCTGGTTTTTTAAAAATGCTGTATGGCAATCCTTGGGACTGGTAGGGTGGAAAATGTGGAGCCTAAATGTGGGGAGAGCGAGAGCCAATAAGAGGCAGAGCCAACTAATTCTAGTTTTGTCTCCATCCTTCTCCCTGCTGAATTCTACATAGGCCGTGCCACCCCCAGGAGGCAGGTAAGGACTGGCTGAAGCCAGAATGAGATTTGTGGGCTTTCCCCATTATCTCCAATAGAGCAGCTTCCACTAGTATTTAGCAAGGGAATTCTGTAATTCCTAAGTAAATAACTGGGTCATACAGTTATTAACTGGGTTTTCACTGTGGTTTTCATATGTGCATGTCACAGTAGTCAAGAGTCATGACAGATTAGCTCAAACATAAAATCAGCACCTGACTGGAATTAAATGCAGCTAAAAAGAAGAAGACATGATCACTTGAGGGTTACATTTTAAAAAGAAAAATAGCTTTGTGAGTGTACATTTTGTCCTGTTCCAGTAGCAGAATATGAAAGGCAGATTTATTTTCAAATTCTGGAGCTCTGGAAATAACATGTCTGAAACCAAAATGTATGATAACTGCTTTTGCAGCACCCAGCTACCCCCACTAACCAGCCAAAGATTTCCAAAAACTGCCCTGTGCAGCTGTTAGCTAAATGCTTCTTGCATGGTCTTAAATTAGCACATGAATGCACTATTTTCTGTGAGTATTTACCCACATCCCTTGGTATTTCCTAAAGTAAACACTCATGTATATGAAATGACAAGGATCAAATCTATGCAAACAGTGTCACCAAGACATTTTAGAGATATTATAATCATGTGTGGCATATTTCACAGACATACACTCCACCTGTCTATCTTGCACACAAAGGCACAGATCAGATTAAAATATCTGGAGCATGATATTTACACACAGAGAGCTGTTGCGCTTCTTTCCACTTGGAACAGAAGTACCCTCATATGCGAACACAGTTTGGACTGAGGAAACTGACGTGTGGATAAGAGGCTGCATGGATCCCACCACGTACCGTATTTTTTGCTCTATAAGACTCATTTTTCCCCTCCTAAAAAGTAAGGGGAAACGTGTGTGCGTCTTATGGAGTGAATTCAGGCTGCACAGCTATCCCAGAAGCCAGAACAGCAAGAGGGATTGCTGCTTTCACTGCGCAGCGATCCCTCTTGCTGTTCTGGCTTCTGAGATTCAGAATATTTTTTTCCTTGTTTTCCTCCTCCAAAAACTAGGTGCGTCTTGTGGTCTGGTGCGTCTTATAGAGCGAAAAATACGGTAATTGGGCAAGGAGTCTCTAGACAAAATTTGCAATGGGACACAAGGGCCTCTAACTCCTTACCGTCAGGAGTTTCCGGCTCTTTAACAATCCTGTCTTCTCCTGAAATGGTGCTGCAGTTCCCCACCCATGTCCCCTGAGCCTTGCTAAGGTCTTCTGTCTCTAAATGTCCTGGGGGCCTGTCACCTGCATTTACAGTGTGCATGTGGCAGCAAGCCTTCCTGCTGTCACTTAGCATCACACGAAAGAGCTTTCAAAACCTGACCACTGGAGCAGAAAATAGCTATGCTTTCTATGTGGCTAATGCCCTCTTCCCCCTCATTTGACTAGGATTTTTAAATATAGGTCATTCTCATCCTTTGTCACAAAAACTTTAAAAAAATATGGGTAAAATATGGGTAAAAATATATATGGGTGCAGCAGTCCATTTGAACTCTTAAGGTGGGTGTAAAAGATTGTACTTCATAGTCTCATTCTCCCTTCTCTCTTTTTAGTTTTGTCTCTTGCATTTCTTGTTTTTGTTTTGCTTTTTAAATATGACACCATGCATGATTGTAATATGCTAGCTGTAAGTGACTTCTGGGCAGTTTCTGTAGGCTGGAAAAATAGTTAAAAGCTTTAACTAATTTAATGAATAATGCTTCAAATTCAAAGTCATTTATCATAGAGTGGTAAATTGGCCATCAGTCAGCTGCCAATGGATAGGATAACTTCCCCTCAACATGGTACCTTCCAGATGTTTTTCCCTGCAATTCACAGCATTCCTGACTATTTGCAGTGCTGGCTAGGACTGATGGGAGTTGTAGTCCAAATCATCTGGGGGGCATTAGGCTGTGGAAAATTGGACTAGGACATGCACCTATTCATAAAGTCATGGAATACTTCGCTATCTTGCCACCTCCCGTTTCCTGTCACTTATTAGGGATGCGGGTGGCGCTGTGGGTTAAACCACAGAGCCTAGGACTTGCCGAAGAGAAGGTCAGCGATTCGAATCCCTGCGACGGGGTGAGCTCCCGTTGCTTGGTCCCTGCTCCTGCCAACCTAGCAGTTCGAAAGCACTTCATAGTGCAAGTAGATAAATAGGTACCACTCTGGCGGGAAGGTAAACGGCGTGGTTCGCCAGAAGCAGCTTAGTCATGCTGGCCACATGACCCAGAAGCTGTACGCCGGCTCCCTCGGCCAATAAAGCAAGATGAGTGCCACAACCCCAGAGTCGGTCATGACTGGACCTAATGGTCAGGGGTCCCTTTACCTTTACCTATTAGTAGCTTACAGTACAATCCTATACATGCCCACTTGGAAGTAATTCAGTGGGGCTTACTCCTAAAAACTGGGTCTAGCATTGGAGCCTTAAGGGTTTTTTTAAACAATTGAAGAAGTTTTTTTCAGCTGTTTGACAGTGGAACTGACTCCATTGGGAGGTTGTAGACTTTCTTCCTTGGAGGTTTTTAAGCAGAGGTTGGGTGGCCATCTGTCATGGATGCTTTAGCTGAGATTCCTGCATTGCAGGGGGCTGGACTAGATGACCCCTGGGGTCCCTTCCAACTCTACAATTCTGTGATTCTATTCATAGAGTTGTATGGTATAATAAACTAGAATATATGGTGCAAAAGAAAGGCTGAAATCCTGTGCCCAGTTTTATATGCTATGGCTCCTTGGTATTCAAGATATGTTCCAGGGAACTTGAGATTCCTTGGAAGCCTTTCAGTAGTTCCTATATGAGAAGATCAGAAGTGATGGACAAGTTCCCCCAGAAGGCAGCTTTTCTGTCTTTATTGATCTCTCCCTTCAGCTTGAAGATGTAAGACGTATATTCTAGCTCACATTCTCCATTCTAAGAAGAGTAATTGTGATGCTCAAGTAGATTTATCAACTGTGGTGGAAGAAATTCCAGAAGATCCCCCCCCAAAAAAAACTGACAGTGAATTTCTACCCAATTTGACCCCTTCAGCTCACCTTTAAACCCCAGGGAGAGTGAGTGGTGGGTCTCCCCAGAGTCAACCTCCGGGGCCATGTCTGTCCCCCTCCCAAACTACTTGTATTCTCCCTCCCTGCAGCTAGGTAGTTGACGTGCCACCTTCATAGTGAAATAATTGAAATTAAATGCTTTCTTCAGCCCAAACATCACAGCGACTGATACCAAGAAGCATCAGCACACTTAGGGATCCACAGAGTATTCGCAGTTTGCATAACAGAACTCAGTAGCACAGCATTTTGGCTAATCTACGTTTATTAATGTGTGATATTTTAGTGTATTTTTGGTTTCTGTGGAAGCCGCCCACAGTATCTGGGGAAACCCAGCCAGATGGGTGGGGTACAAATAATAAATTATCATCATCATCATCATCATCATCATCATCATCATTATTTGCATATAATACACTCAGAGAATTCTGCCTTAGCTCCTTTCTCTTTCTCATCAGACAGCAAAGAGAGAGAAATAAAGGACAATAGCCCCACTTCACAGAACACAGTAACACCCAAACATCCTGTCTCCTTCACTTCCCACACTGTGGAATGGAAACATACACCGTCATGTGATAGACAACAATCCTATGACTGCAAACACGGAGCAGGAATCCTAACAGTTTTTAGCTGAAAGCTGGGTTGGCTTGTCCTTGCCTTCCTTCCTTTTAAATTTGTATTTGAGCCGGCCTCTTGCTCTTCTTAGCAGATCTGGGTTCTTTTTTTAAGCAGTCAAGAGAATCTGCACAGGCCATGTGAATGTTCAGCTGCACCTGCACCTCAGTCTTCACTACACTATTTCTCATCCTGTTTCTGTCCTTGGACTTTATTTATGAAAACTTTCTCACATTAGATCCAGGAATGGAAAGCGTGAAAGAGACTAGCTTGTTTACCTCTGCCCTCTGGCATTCATCTGCAAAATCTCCCCTCATCTCTGATTTATATTCTGCTCCTTCAAGATCATCTCATCCCTTGTTTGTTGCAAAGCGCAGAAGAAGTCATCGTACAGCTTGCCAATGTCTATCTCAATGTGGAGTGCTGTAGCAAGAGACTCTAAAGCTGTCCATTTCATGTCATTGTGAAGTGAGAGCACTGACATCTGTTTTTATAAGTGATGTTTCAACACCATACAATTTTTCCAGGTATTCAGCGCACCATGTCAAGGATTTCCATCAGCTTGTGCAGAAAGTAAGCAAAACAAAGAAGCGGGGATTTGTGTTCTTCCTCGCTGAATGCTGAACACACAATCTGAAACCCCCCTCTGACAAAAAGTATGCCCTCACTGTTGGCTGGCATGGTAGTATGAGTTCAATAGCACATAGAAGTGACAGCTACCTTGCTGGCATGTGCCTAAGCACACCTTTGTATTCTGGTTATACAAAGTCAAAAAAGGACACAAGCGAGTCTATCCTATTGACTGAGGAGGAAAGCACACTGTTTACTTTGAGGGCAAATCTTCCTACATCAAATTTCAAAGCCTTCATCTCATGTTTGACACAACTGTGGATTATATGACATTTGCATCTGACTTGTACCAGATGCTGATAGCCTTGATAGCTTTATCCACTGTGAAGTTGTCTAATCCTCTTCAGGAGATGCAACCATTCCTTGTGGTAGCAAATTTTGTACTGTGCACTTCCTTTCTGTCTGTCTTGAAACTCCCACACTTCAGCTTTAACTTAACTGAATGGCCAGTTTTATGGAGAGGGAGAAAAAACCTATGTCCAAGTTTTCCACACTGTACACAATTTTATTCATGTTAGCTCCTCCCCTACACTCCAAGCCAAAATCTCCTCATTGGAGAGCTGCTTCAGCCCCTTGGTCACTTTGGTTGACCTTTTATGCCTTAGGACATGCCGAATCTGTGGAGTTTTGTGGCAGATATGCAGTGGTTCTGCAGCAGACAAGGGAATCTACTGTACCCTGAAGGTAGACAATTTTAAGAACTGTTTATTTGAAGACACCTGGCTTAAATGGATGCAGCTATAGCTCAGATACAGGACTACAGCTGTACTTCCTGATCCAAATTGTTGTGCTCTCTAGTGCTTCCCTGTTCAGCTTTGTACATTCCTTTGAAGCATGCCATTTCACATTTTGAAAGAGGAGGCAAGTTTTGCAGCAAGGCTGGAAGGCCTTCCTCTCCAGCATCTAGACAACATTAAACTGTACAACAATCAATACAGACAACATAAGTTAATTTGTTGCACAATTTGCTGCACAACCTTTTATGCTAGAGATCGTTGTTCCTAAGAAACAGAGCTCTGAAATGAAGAGGGAGATGCAGAGTTCCCCTGCTAACTACTGTCCCAACAGATTCTCATGTTGGGTGTGATGGGGCTGCCTCTGCCACTGAAATGGAAGTAGGAGCATTTCAGAGCTCCCACTCCTGCAAGGGACTCTTGGATCCTGGCACTATTGTTTAAAGGCAACTTTAATGGAAGGTGCACAGAGCTTGCAGCAAGCAGTTCATTGTATTAGTTATTTCATATTTTAGTGCTTGGCCATAAACATATGGTCCTCCTGATGTTGCGCTTCGAGACCCCCAACCACCCCCCAAAAATGAAGACACAGTGACACGGGATTTTAGTTTAAGTTACTGGGCAAAATTTAAGCCACAACTTTGTTGAATACAGAATGGAGTGGTATTGGTTTAGGCGTCGGAATCATCCAAATTATATCAGACTCCCACCCGCATCGCGGGGAATCTGATAAAAGGGTGAAACACCTCCAGAGGGAGCCCCGCCGATGTGAACTAACTCGAGCTCCCCCTGATGCCCCTGTGGGGTCCTGGTATGGCCCTAGCCCCTACCACAGGGTTTTGGACAAGACCCAGGCCATCCCCTGATTCCTTTAACGGAATACCCTTGAGCTTGGAGGGGCAGGTGATGGCCTCCCCTCCCCTCCCCACATATTGCTGATCCAATGCCTAACCTCCAAACCATACAAAGTTGTGATGATTGCTATGTGGTAGACGAAAACCAAATGGCTCTGCCAATCTGTCAGATGGAAAAATTCCTACCAGGCCCCCATTGCAAAACAGGCGACCAACAGCGTCCATAGCAAGGCCAATGCACCAGATAAAGGGGTGGGCAGGCGGGTGACCTGCTGTGCGAAGGAAAAGAGGCCCATCAAACATCGCACAGGGATTAAATAATGTTTCTTGGCCACCCCCCAAGCCAAACTATTGGCTTTAAGGACCAAGTGACCATGAAATGACCAACTGGAGTGGAACAGGGTATAGCCCTGCCCACACCAGGAGGTGGGAGATCCTGGGGGCCCAAGCGCAATGCATACTCTCCTTGAAGAAGATCCGATTTACTGGACTCCTGGCACCCATCAGCTACAGCCAGTACGACTAATGGTTAGGGATGATTGGAGTTGTAGTCTATCAATGTCTGTAGGGCCACAGGCTCCCCATTCGTGCTCCCCAAAATCAGCATGAGAGTTGCTTTTTTCCACCACCCTTTTCTCACATAGTTAAATTTAAAAAATAATAATACTGGAAGTTCTTGTTTCCAACATGCAGGTATAGATCGTGGTGACATGAATGCATGCTCAGAGGCTCTCTCTCCTCACATGATTTTGTCACATGTCCTGGCTATGAACAGTGGCGTAGTGTGGGTTGTCAGCACCCGGGGCAAGGCAAGTAATTTGCACCCCCTAACCCATGGATTTGCGCCCCCTAACCCGTGGATTTGCACCCCCTAACCCTAACCCCCAGATGTTGCGCCCAGTGTGGCCGGCCCCCCCTGCACCCCCATGCTACGCCACTGGGTATGAACTATTCAACTGGAAACAGGTTGTGTGCTAAACTTACAATTTTCAGGTGTTGATTACATGGCTCAGATTAGTAGCTGGGTACTAAGTACACTTGCTGATCCTCAGCTTCAGCCCTCTGCTTAAACATTGTAAAATTAATGATCAATCTAGCATTGACATCAAACATCTCTAGGCATCTGAACAAGTCCTAGGAATTATAATCATCACACATTTCCAAGGAGGACACTAATATAAAACCATGTAATGCCATCATTAGGATGAAGATATGGAACAGAACACAGAGCACCATGCTTGCCTGTGGCTCCACTTTCCAGCTATGAGAATGTATGACTCATAGTGCTCCTGCACAGGATTACAAACATTGTATGAAATGTTGAATATAATTGGTGGCATCTTTGCCACTGCAGAAGGTCTTGCCGATGACAAATGAAGGATTTTTGCTCATTCTATGTGGCATCAATTCTGCCTCACTTGAAATGTTTAAGAAATGTGCCATCCTTATAATCGGTCTTTATTTAGTCGGACAAAGTTGTGCTTAATATTTCATATGCTTTTATTTGAGATATCGTACCTGAACCTTGAAGTGAAAGCAGAAGTCATTGCTTTACGTGCAAATCAGAATTCCCACACTCAAAGCATATTGAAATGGGGCAATTGTTCAGCATTGCCAGCGTTTTAGCCTGTTAAACAAAGACCTTTTTTGCATTATAAAAGTAGCTCATCTAATGAAAAATGAATGTCTCCTCTTAGCTAAAATTTAATGCGCTGCTTTATGCATGTCTCTTGTGCACATTAATTTATATTAGGTCTTTTGTAATCACACACAGCCTGGAAGTCTAAAGAGATGTAAAAGAACCAGATGGTACGAAGAGTTCTTATTGCTTGTCCATTTAAACCTACTTACTATTAAATGGCGGTCTGAGAACAGTGCAAATCAATACTAATGTGAGCCTTTTTTATAACTTGGCAGCATTTATTCCTCACTATAAGCTGACTTGCTCCTTCAATGCACTTTCAGAAGTTTCTTAATGGATGTAATAGAATCTAATTAAACAATATCCAATACGGATATTCAGTGTGACATAATTAGCAGCATATCTGAGTGAGTTTTCTTACTCCTATAATAGCTGAAAAGGCACTGCTTAGTCTCTGCTAGGGAGGCGGCAAACAGTGCATTTTACATCCAAGGTTGGGCTAAAATTGCATCATCATCCTACATATGCTGACTCAGAAGTAAGTCCCATTATGTACAATGGGACTGACTTCTGCGTAAACAAGCATATAACTGTACTTTTATGTCTGGTCCCACCTTGGCTGCAAAAATGCAGCCAGATTTATGAAAAAGATCCATGTGTTTTGTTACATGCCACCGCCTCTCTGAACGGTGAGAGATTGCAAGGGTTCCAGGCTCTTACCTGGGATTTGGTTTCCTTGGGATGAAGGCCAGCGGAGACTGTGGTGTCATTAGGAGAGATGGTTTTATCTGCACATATATATGACCCGAGCCTAAGATGGGGGAGCTCACAACATTAACAGAACTTGCTCCTTCATTAGTACAGCCTTAGCATAACCTATCCATTCTGAAGGAAATCAGCCCTGAGTGCTCACTGGAAGGACAGATCCTGAAGCTGAGGCTCCAATACTTTGGCCACCTCATGAGAAGAGAAGACTCCCTGGAAAAGACCCTGATGTTGGGAAAGATGGAGGGCCCAAGGAGAAGGGGACGACAGAGGACGAGATGGTGGGACAGTGTTCTCAAAGCTACCAACATGAGTTTGACTAAACTGCGGGAGGCAGTGGAAGACAGAAGTGCCTGGCGTGCTCTGGTCCATGGGGTCACGAAGAGTCGGACACGACTAAACGACTAAACAACAACAACAAAGCATGTCTCTGTCTCTCTACCTGCTGTCTTGCTCAGCTGATACACAACTTACTTTGGCTCTTGTCCTTCTAACTATCAGCCAGGTGAGAAGAGGAAAGGCTTACCCATTTGTTCAGAAGGCACCACCCCTTCTTTGGTTATGCTAATCATGATGCTCAACTATTTTGGTGCTCAACTATTTACAACCATTGCCTAGACAAGGGGACTGGGATTGGCAAGCTTGTGCTGATACTTTCTACCCCCTCAGACTCCCACTATCCTCCTTCATGGTTCCCCCCTGCCCCAGTTAATTTTCTTATGCTGCAGCCTTGGACTTCCATGGGTTTATTTGTGTACTGTATTTATAGATCACATTTCCTGCAAGGAGCTCAAAGTGGTATACATAGTCCTTCTTCTCCCGATTTTATTCTTGCAACAAGAATAAGGCTGAGAGTGAGTGATTGGCCAGTGAGCTACATGGCTGAGTGGGGATTCAAACCCTGGTCTCCCAGGTCTTAGTCCAACACTCAAACCACCACGCCACACTGGTTCTTATGTGGAAGGCTGAGCTCATATGGAGCTGAGGCAGCAGAACAGAGATGGTGGCTCCAAAGATGATGCTGGACTCTGGTTAGAAAAGGACTATGGAACTTTGTTACAATATATGATTACGGCTGCGTGTCGTTTATATGCACAAAGATGGAAGGACATATTATTACCAACAATGGGAGAATGGCTGTTAAAACTAGCAGGCTTAGCTGAGAAAAGTCATTGCTAACATTTGTTAAAGACTGGAAACCCCTCGTAGACTTTGCGTGAAAAAGAAAAAGAAATAATGATATCTGAATTTGAGGACTGAATATGTTTGTTTATAGAAAGTGGCTTAGTTGGGTGTTATAATGATTGGATGAAGTGAATATTGGGGGTTTTTTTTAATAGCGGACGGTTGAAGAATAGGAAGTTCTTTATTTTCTGAATCTTATTTTTCTATCTGTCTCTTTTAACCTCTTTTCTACTGTTTCTTTCTTTTTCTTTCTCTATCTCCCCTCCCCCGTTGCATTTTTATCATATTTAGGTAAAATTAATGGTTTGGTTTAAAAAATGGAAAAAGATATTAACTTTTGTATCTTCCTCTATGAACCTTAATAACATTTATTTAAAAATAAATAAAATGATGCCGGACTCCCAACTCCTTTCAACCCTGACCATTGGCTTCTGGCTGGGCTTGGTGGATATTGGAGTCCAGCAATATCTTTATATCCACAGGTTCCACATACCTATTGACTATGCATACCTAAAACAAGCTCATTGCAAACCATATCATGCTAATTTGTCTCAAAATGGTTTTTGTAGCCAATTACCTGGTTTTGATCCAATAAATATATAAAAAATAATATATATATAAAAAATAAAATAAAATATATATATAAAAGGATGTCACATAGAGGAGGGAGAAAGGTTGTTTTCTGCTGCTCCAGAGAAGCGGACACGGAGCAATGGATCCAAACTACAAGAAAGAAGATTCCACCTAAACGTTAGGAAGAACTTCCTGACAGTAAGAGCTGTTCGACAGTGGAATTTGCTGCCAAGGAGTGTGGTGGAGTCTCCTTCTTTGGAGGTCTTTAAGCAGAGGCTTGACAGCCATATGTCAGGAGTGCTCTGATGGTGTTTCCTGCTTGGCAGGGCGTTGGACTCGATGGCCCTTGTGGTCTCTTCCAACTCTATGATTCTATGATTCTATGAAATTTTAATTGCGCTCAGATTTTCATGCATTTACTGCATTGTTGTCTTTATTCTTTATCCTGAATATGTCAGTTTAGACAAAATAGCGTACACATGTAACCTGTTTTCCTACCCAGTTCCGTATAGGTATTTCCCTTCTTATTGCTGCATTAATCTCAACCTTCCTCTTTCCTTTCCCAACTCCGCCTGCTTCCCCTGTCGCCCACATGTGTGGAGATCTTTTTCTATTCTTCACTTGTAATGAAAAACTCCTTTCAGTAGAAATAGACCATTTTAAAAAACAGAGGACGTGGAAACACTGGGAAGCAAGGAGTAAATTGCTTTTGCTGTGTGTTGTGGGATGCTGGAAACAAACTCAAAATGAAGGGAGAGAACAAAGTATTGCTAGACTAATTGTACAGGCTCTTTCTTAAGTGCTGAAATGCTAACTCCAAATCTTTTCAACCACAGAGTATATTTTGCCCCCCCTTCGGAACTAATTCAGTTCCTTGGCTTGAAGGGTATATTTTCTCCTGGTACATTGGAGATTTCTGCCCCCCCCCTAATCCTGTAGAGATATCAAATGCTGGTGAACGAGGGAGGCAGAGGCACACTGTGTAAATGCAGTAGTATTTCATCTCAAGAGAACAAGATTCAGCTTCAAACATTAAACTGCCTTGGCAGAATCATTCTAATAGATGTTGGTTCTCATCTCATCATCAATAGGGAGAGCACCCCTCAATTATACGTGAAAAGTATTCCTAAGGATTCCTTTGAACTTGGATCGCTGAAGAGGTATTTTGCAAAATACCTCCCTTTTAACAAATCCAAAATCCATTTCATTCCCTACTGCCCTGCTGTATAGCTAGCTAGCTACATGCTACACTCCTCCCCCAAATTTAAACCTCGTATATAGTTAGCTACTGGGGAATATGGTGGCAGGAACATTATTGACAGACTGAAGAACGAGTGGGAGTTGATTGCACATTGCTGAAAACCTGAAAGAAAGCCAGTTTGATATAATTTCACTGGGAATCTATTGCTATAGCAACAAAGAACATTTTTTAGGAGAAGGTTCCAGTTCAAAAGAATCACAAAAGCATAATTAAACCCTCTTTTAAAGTTGCTGGTTTATAGTCTTATTAATTCAAATATCTGGAGTGGGGGAGCTATTTCTTGTTCTTTGGCATCAAAGCTAAAGGATCTCTGCCAAAAAGTTTTTTTCTCTCTTTTTAAATGTTATTTACTTGGAAGCCAGACACAGCGTGGACAGAGCTCTGTTGCCACCTTCAATTTGTTTTCTGCAAGACGACAGTTATTCCTTGGCAAGGCTATGAAGTTTGAGAACCAAAGCAATGTTCTTAAAAACACTTGTGCGCACACATACATGCCAATGTAGCAAAGCAAATGTTATTCAGTCTATACGGTTGCATACATGCTAACTGATGCTTCACAGGTAAGATTCACCTTCTGTTGTTTGGGCAGGGCAGTCCCTCCCCCTACCTGGCCAGTCCCCTGGCAACATCTCCCCTGGCAGGATTGGGCGATTGGCTGAGGTAGGCAGAGACCTCCAGGTATTCAGCCTGGGGAGGGCAAAGCCAGCCCATACTACTGGGAGCCGCACTGGGATCTGGTGAGCTGCGTGCGACCACACTAAAGGTGACCCCCATTTGATGTGGGGAGCGGTCATTGGAGCAGGAAAATGTAGTTTTTCCTCAATTGGGAATCGGTCATACTCTTCCTTATCCGCTTGGACTACTGCAACACGCTCTACATGGGGCTACCTTTGAAGGTGACCCGGAAACTGCAATTAATCCAGAATGTGGCAGCTAGACTGGTGACTGGGAGTGGCCACCGGGAACACATAACACCTGTTCTGAGAGATCTGCATTGGCTCCCAGTACGTTTCCGAGCACAATTCAAAGTGTTGGTGCTGACCTTTAAAGCCCTAAACGGCCTCGGTCCTGTATACCTGAAGGAGCGTCTCCACGCCCATCATTCTGCCCGGACACTGAGGGCCAGCGCCGAGGGCCTTCTGGCGGTTCCCTCATTGCGAGAAGTGAGGTTACAGGGAACCAAGCAGGGGGCCTTCTTGGTAGTGGCACCCACCCTGTGGAACACCCTCCCTTCAGATGTGAAGGAAATAAGCAACTATCCTATCTTTAAAAGACATCTAAAGGCTGTTCCCTGTTCAGGGAAGTTTTTAATATTTAACGCTGTACTGTTTTTAACACTTGATTGGGAGCCGCCCAGAGTGGCTGGGGAGACTCAGCCAGATGGGCGGAGTATAAATAATAAATTATTATTATTATATAAGTTGCTTTCAATCTCGATTGATTCTAGATACTGACATCCAGAATGGCAAAAATGATAATAGTTCTAGACTGTGTGTGTACTATTTTAGAAAAACAAGTTCTTGGTCTGTATTAATTCTAGGATAAAATGTTATGTGTACACCGGCTATCTCTACCTATGCTTAAGGATAAGCAGGGTTTTATATGAGCCACAGCTTAGACCTAGAACAAGATTGGCCCAGGGAAATAATAATAAGGAACAATAAGTAATGGTGTGGAATAGCTGCAGAGTGCATAAGAACATGCACAATGATGCTTTTAAATGAAAATTGAGGGATATATGTTTTCTGCGGAATTGAGAGCTGTGCGAAAAGCAACAATGCAGCAGTGTGCAGGGAAGACACACCCACAGTTAGGAAGACAGATAGGGCATTGGCCCTCAGTAGCACAGCTGGTCACACAGGAGCTGAACGGAACTGGCTTGCTTGCCATGATGCAATTCAACACCAACCCAACAAATGTGACATGCCCTATCTGTTCCTCTGCTGTTGCAAAACGAATACAGAGCGGAAATGTCAGCCAGAGGACAATGGGTGGATGGACAAAAATGCTCAACTTGCACGTAAATTTGGATCACGATTCTTAAATAAAGAGGCCACGGGACATGTTGGGCCAGATTGGAATGATGACTGAGATGGACAGGCCATTCATCACAGGCATATTTCTTCCGTGTTATGGATGATAATGATACTGACCCAGAACACTCAGAAACCAACGAAACATGCCTTATGTGTTGTTTAGCAATTTCAATGTATGTCTTTAATCAGTGGCGTAGCGTGGGGGGTGCAGGGGGGGCCGGCCGCACTGGGCGCAACATCTGGGGGGTAGGGTTAGGGGGCGCAAATCCACGGGTTAGGGGGCGCAAATTACTTGCCTTGCCCCGGGTGCTGACAACCCACGCTACGCCACTGTCTTTAATCCTTATTGTAAAAGGTTGGGGTGGAGTTCTGTAAATGGAGTCTGGCTTATGGAACAGAAGGCTCTCAGCTCCCATTAAAGCTATGCACCCCCAAAAGACTGCTTTAAGAGCTTGAGCGCCACCATTGGGGTGAGGGGGAATCTACTCCCCTCTTGTCTGCAAAAGCTCTGCTTGATGCAAGGCCTTCTATGAATAGGCTCCCTCCATTCGTGGAAGGGAACCTGGATCCATGTTTCTAGCATTTCATCGCTTGTTACAGCTTAACAAAGAAAAGCATTGCATTAAACATGTTGCAGTAATCCATACGTTATATGCAGGGCTGCCGCTGATGACGGTTTGGAAACTTCAGCTAGTGCAGAATCCATCAGCCAATTTGCCCACCAAAGCAAGATGGTTTGAGCATATTACACTGATCCCGGTCCGACTGCACTGGCTACTATTAGTTTCCGGGCCCAATTCAAAGTGCTGGTTTTAACATATAAAGCCTTTTGGCTCAGGACTGCAATACCTCAAGGACTGCCTCTTTCCATATGAACCTACCCGGACCCTGAGATCATCTTCTGAGGGCCTTCTTCATGTGCCTCCTCCTTGAGAGGTCCGGAGGGTGGCAACACGAGAACGGGGCCTTCTCTGCAGTGGCTCCCTCTCTGTGGGCAGTTCGCCTGGCACCTTCATTATACACCTTTAGGCACCAGGCAAAAACATTCCTTTTTAACCAGGCCTTTGGTTGATTTGATTGACAACCTATGCCCTTTTAAAATGTGGTTCTTTTTGGGTTGTGTGTGTTATTGGTTGATGATGATTATATATTGTGGTTTTATATTTTGATTTTGTTCTGTGAACTGCCCTGAGACCTCTGGGTATAGGGAGGTATATAAATTAAATAATTAAATTAAATTAAATTAAATTACATATTGCAAGGTAAATATGCAAACTTTGTCAGTATTTCTTGCCTTCAATGTAAAATGGCATTTTCCTGGAAAGCGTAAAGGTTATCATGAATAAGCGTTGTAAATTGCAATCCCACGTATCTTTAGCATATGAAACAGCTCTTTGAGATTCAGGTAGGTAGATAAATAGACCCAGAGCCTGGACTGTCAGAGCAAAGGGACTGACAGGCCAGCCGGCCTCTGAACAAGGGAGACTCCTCTGAGATTTCATTAGAGCAGGTGCAAAAGCAGCAGTTCCACAGCTGGTTTCAGACTGCGCACACAGAGAATACCTTAAATGCACTGGCCTGTAAAGCTGCAGCTGTTTCCTATTTGCTTTCTGTGGGCACTGTCAGTGATTACCACAACTGTGATCATGAAGGCTAATTACATATCATTTAATTTTTTTACCTTTACGTTGGAAGAACTGGACTTAATCATGGCTAACCTGGTGGCCCTTAGGCAAAGGGCTTCTGCAATGGTCTTGCATCATGTTAAGACCTAGGGCTTGCTGATCAGAAGGTCAGCAGTTCGAATCCCCACGACGGGGTGAGCTCCCGCTGCTCAGTCCCCGCTCCTGCCCACCTAGCAGTTCGAAAGCACGTCAAAGTGCAAGTAGATAAATAGGTACCGCTCCGGCGGGAAGATAAATGGTGTTTCTGTGCATTGCTCTGGTTTGCCAGAAGCAGCTTAGTCATGCTGGCCACATGACCCAATAAAGCCAATAAAGCGAGATGAGCGCCGCAACCCCAGGGTCGTTCATGACTGGACCTAAGGTCAGAGGTACCTTTACCCTTATGTTAAAGGGATGGTCACATCCTATGTGAGCCTATCAAACGCTATCCTGATCGTACCTGAAACCTTTGCGTCTTCCCATCTTCCAAGGTTAGGAGATGACTGGAGAAGAGGGGCTTTTCAATTTTGGGGAAAGGGTTGCAGCTCAGAGGCAGAACACCTGATATGCATGCAGAAGGTTCCACGTTCAGTCCCTGGCATCTCCAGTGAGGACTGAGAATGTAGAAAAGCTGCCAGTTTCTGTAGACAATATTGAGGTAGATGGAGTAGTTGTTTGAATTGGTATAAGGCAGCTTCTTGTGCTCCTATTTGTAGCACTTAGAATTAAATCTGACGCCTTTTTTCAACAAGCTGGAGAACTTTTTTAGTTGCCAAGGCATTCCATAACCTCAGCTGATTTTATCCAATTATTTTTATGGTTTGAATGGTTCTTACCGCTCTCATCTGGTTTTCTTGCTTCTGCTGAGTTACCGTATTTTTCGTCCCATAGGGCGCACCGGCCCATAGGACGCACCTAGTTTTTTTGGGGGGGAAACAAAGGAAATTTCCCCCCCCTTTATTCTCCCCCACAAAACCAAGTCGGGGAATCCAAACAAGGTCGGGGAACAGCAGGATGGCGGCGCTGCGCCTCCCTGCTGTCCCCCGAGCTTGTGGGGCTGCCTGATGTATGCCTGGCGCGTGAGGCGCTCTGCTTCAGGGCGCCCCGCGCGCCGGGCAGCAGGTTGCTGTCCGCAGCCTAGGGAGCCCTGTGGGAACTCTCGCGGGCTCCCCAGGCTTGCTGATAGCTTCCTGAAGCCTGGAGAGCGAGAGGGGTCGGTGCGCACCGACCCCTCTTGCTCTCCAAGCTTCAGTGAAAGCCTGTATTCGCCCTATAGGACGCACACAGATTTCCCCCTCATTTTTGGAGGGGAAAAAGTGCGTCCTATAGTGCGAAAAATACGGTAATTACAAACATATTTTTTTATTCTGAGTTCTGTACTGGATATTCTTTTGTTCAGAGCTACCCTGAGAAATTTTAGCAACATGGGGTACAAATGGTTTAAATAAATGAACAAACAAACATTCGGTCAGATTACCATGACAACTGCAGAATCATCTTAAATGCACCAGTGTAATGACAGTTGCGGCCCTGGCTAGAGGGTTAATTGTAGTCACCTCCAGTTGTGACAGTAGGGCAGGGTAATTTAGAAGGAAGATTTCAATATACCCTGCCATGGAGGTGCCCTCATTTCTCGAATAAAAGGATTATCAGTATAGAGCAGCAATATTTGAAAACAATAAACTTGATTGTATGTGTGTTTGTATTTTATAAGGTGCCTAAAGCTTTATAGACACTGTACAAAAAATTAAAAAATGTCAGAGGCCCTGCCCTCAGGCTTACAATCTAAAAGATACAACACAAAGGGAAAGGAAGATAGCCCCATACAGCTGTACCCCTCCTATAGGTCACTTATGATGTTAACTTTTACTGAAATATTTTGTGAGGCCCCTGTCTCAATATGTATGTCACTGGTACGCAGGCTGAGACCCTACCTGCCCGCGGACTGTCTTGCCAGAGTGGTGCATGCTCTGGTTATCTCCCGCTTGGACTACTGCAATGCGTTCTACGTGGGGCAACCTTTGAAGGTGACCCAGAAACTACAACTAATCCAGAATGCGACAGCTAGACTGGTGACTGGGAGCGGCCGCCGAGACCACATAACACTAGTCATGAAAGACTTACACTGGCTCCCAGTATGTTTCCGAGCACAATTCAAAGTGTTGGTGCTGAAGGAGTATACCTGAAGGAGCGTCTCCACCCCCATCGTTCTGCCCGGACACTGAGGTCCAGTGCCGAAGGCCTTCTGGCGGTTCCCTCATTGCGAGAAGCCAAGTTACAGGGAACCAGGCAGAGGGTCTTCTCGGTAGTGGCGCCCGCCCTGTGGAATGCCCTCCCATCAGATGTCAAAGAGAAAAACAACTACTTGACATTTAGAAGACATCTGAAGGCAGCTCTGTTCAGGGAAGTTTTTAATGTGTGACATTTTAGTGTTTTTTGGGTCTCTGTGGAAGCCGCCCAGAGTGGCTGGGGAAACCCAGCCAGATGGGCAGGGTACAAATAAATAATAATAATAATAATAATAATAATAATAATAATAATAATAATTACTGGACATTTCACACCAAGTTCAGGGGCAGGACTGTGGTTCAGTGGTTAGAGCAGCTGCTTTGCATGCAGACGGTCTCAGGCTTAATCCCTGGCACCTCCAGGTAGGACAGGGAGAGACCTCAGCCTAAAACCCTGGAGAGCTGCTGCAGACAATACAGTGGTACCTCCGGTTGCGGACGGGATTCGTTCTGGAGGTCCGGTCAGATCCCAAGGTTTCCATAATCTGAGGAGCGTTTCTGTGCATGCGCGCATGGCGAAACCCAGTCAAATACTTCCGGGTTTGCCGCTTTCGCATCCTGAAGTTTACGTAACCAGAGGGTTACATAACCGGAGGTAGCACTGTACTGAGCTAGATGGATCAGTGTTCTGACTCATATAAGGCAGATACCTGTGTTCCTTTTTTCCAAACAATAGACAATATTAACAAAAATCAATCCTGTTTCCAGTCTAAAAACTTGCGTGAGGGGGTGTCCACATGATTTAGAGGTTAGTGGGTGCTGCACAGCTGACCATACATTTAAGATATGGGGACACTGCGCACATAGGCTATCCCTCTGAAGAGATCAGAATATAAAGACAGGATACTGGGTAAAGCTCATGACTTAAGGGCAAAGAAACCCCGCTGCCCCTTGACTGACTGAACATCTCTTCACACAAGTAACGTCTGAAGGGAAGTACTCTTGCAGTCAGCATACAAGGGAGATGTTCTTATAATCCACATCACGAATGATCTATTATAAAGAAGAAAGAGGAGGGACCTGTGTTGAATAGAGCAGACTAATAAGGCCTGGTTCTCATGTTCCTTGCCAAGAGGAATAAATCACATTATTTCCATCTTTTGGAAATCTGTCTGGCTGCTTCATCAATGCTTCATACGATTCTTACATATTCACAGAGTATTCCTGGGCTGCCGGAAAAAGATTTTATTGAGTTGGTGAACTCTACATTTCAGATGGCAGGGCTGCAATATACGAAAAGAGGGTGATTCCTTTTTTTGCTTGACAAAACAGGGATTGTCTATATTGTCTTGTATTTGTAGCAGTGAAGATGGATTGGTTGGGCAGCTGTGATGGTACATGGAATGTTCATGGCTATTCCATCTGCTGAGGGAACAGACTTCTCAGTAAGTTGTGGAGGACTGGTCGTGAGATAAAGAAAAGTTGCCTGTCTTGTTGCAGTTGAAACCTCACACGGACCCTAGGAGCAGGAATAGTTTTGTGGGGAAGGCTGAGGACCAGAAGAGGTCCCAGAATGTAGTGAAGCTAAAAGGCAGGAAGCCCAGCGATAAAGCAGATGAACATAGGATACAATGGATGAAAAAAAAAAAAAGAAAGAAATCTGAGGAATATACAGGGAGGGCTTGAGAAAAAAGGCAGAGAGGTTAGAATTCACATAGCAGTTTAGTCTAACCAGCTAGTTCTTTGGTTGTAGGCTTCTACTGTAGATATAAAACAATTCATGCTTTTTTCTATAGGATGCACAAAGACGAAAAGCATGCTCCATTTTTATTGTGTCTTTCAGTATTTATCTGAACAGTAAGTGTAAGATGTACAGGCCTGCTATCCTGCCTCTCTTTAGATTATTATTATTATTATTATTATTATTATTATTATTATTATTATTATTTCTTTTAGATGCAGCACCAACAGCAGATGGTCACATTACTTTCACCTGCCATGAAGTGTTTACCAGCAATTCCAAAGGCAAAATCAGTTTACAGCTCTTGCAAATCTCTTTTCTCTCTGTAAATGTCTTTGATTATTAACTGAGGACATAGCACACCTGCTGTTCTCCTGTTGTACAAGCAACCGGAAAAAATAGTTTGCCACTCTTCTATGGACTGAACTGCAAGTTGTACCCTCTGACTTACGCCATTAGTTGGGTTGTACTTTGTGATCTAATCGGTGCTATTTCATTCCCCAAGTAGGCTCAAATAAATATTGATTTAGTTGCATTGATGTTTGTTAGCCAACTGTGTTGTAGGCGGCTTCTGCTTTTTAAACAGAGGCCTATGGTTGAGCATAAGATTAAAGGATCAAGAGGAATGAAAGGTATGCCTGAACGAAAGATAACATCTCCCTAAAAGTCAGCAAATGTTTTTCCTTCACTTCCTCTCTGAGAACCACATTTTCTCTCACCTTTGTGCCGCAAGCCAGGAGAGAGCAAGCATGTTTCTGCCACGAGGCAAGTTTCGCTAGGCTATATATGGTACAGTTCAGTAGGAGAAAGTATCAAATGCAGAGGAAAATGAATTTCAGGAGCATGGGGACATGTTCTCTCATACATGTTTTTTTTATTCAAAATTAAAACAAGACATATTATCCAAAAACACATCATCCTTGTCCCCCCCCCATTTTCCCTCCCTCCCCCCCCACAACCCCCACCCCACCCCCAATTTCCCTCAGTTCCAGTCTTTGGTTTCTCTAAGAATGCTGTTTTCTGCATGTCACAAAGTTGTATAGATCCTCAAACTATTTAGCTGATTATTATCAATAAAAGGTTTATGAATGTTTATTCAAAGCCTGCCAAGGAGTCCAGTTCACTTTGTTGCATCTTTTGATACTTTGTAAAGGGTCCCCATTCATCCTTAAAGTCACAGTTATCCTTGTCCCGTAGCTTATATGTCAGTTTTGCCAGTTCTGCATAGTCCATCAATTTTTCTTGCCATGATTCTTTAGTTGGGGTTTCTTCAGTCTTCCATCCTTGTGCGACCAGAACTCTCGCGGCCGCTGTCGCATGCATGTAGATGTTTTTCAACTTTTTTGGGCAGGTCCTCTCATACATGTTTTTACCTCTGTCTGGTGAGCGGATCATTAGGTCTTCCCACTGCTGAGCAATATGGTGCACAGATCTGCATGTTTATCTGCTGAGAAATTCCTAAATGATACTGCCTTATGTGAGGGCAATGACCGTTAGGAATGCTGGAGAATTCCAAGAGAAACAGGAGCAGAAATTGCCAGTGTTTGCTTATCAATATCTGGAACAAAAACCAATCCAGTTAATACAATTATTCATTGTTGTTGAGAAGAGTAAGCAGAGGTGTTTAATTAATATCATTGATAAAAATGAGAGTTAAAAACAAGTGAATCAAAACAAATATGAAATTCAAAATATGCATAGAAATAAAACCAGCAGTTATAATATACACTGTAAAGTAAAATTACGTGTTATAATAAGATGCCAGCTTTATTTATTTGGGTAGCCTCCTTGCCTAAACAGCACAACAAAGTTGCTCTTGGAAGAGAAGCTGTTCCAGCCTCTTCCTTGGAAGCATATATAGACCTTTAAAAAAAAATGTTTTATATTGTGAAGGAGATAAAATAGGCTTTCTTTTGTATTTTGGTGGTTTTGAAACATTTAAAGCAAATACTATAAATAGGGAGGTGATGGTGATCTTTTCAAGAGCAGATGGTTCTCTCCTGCCTAATGTGGGAGTTGACTTCTGTGCAACTGTTAGGTTTTTTGTTTTCTATTGCAGTTGAGATATCTGGGAGTGCACTGCTGCAAGAAAAAAGCTTCCCCAAATTCTGCAGCTTTTCATTAAAGTATTTGTCAAATAATCAGAAGTTGTCATTTTGGATCACAAATCTCAATTTCTGAACATTTGAAATACAATACAGTATTTGAATTAAAAACATTATTAGGGGTTGAAACTTAGATTTCACAATCATACCTTTATAAAAAGCAAACCGAGAGCCCCAAACATGAAGTTTGTCAAAACTCAGAAAATATATACTCAAATGTACAAAAATATCTTTTTGATAATATTTGGATTTCTAAATCGAAATTACAAGCGTAGTATTTCTCTGCAGATTTCAGTCCTACATTTCCTTTTGCCAATTGTTCAGATATGTGAGTTTTCAAAGGAGGCAACTGTTAAAGTTAATGCAGGGAGAAAATGCCAACAGTTAAACAAGGCAGCGTTGCAAAACATATATGGCACCTAGAAGTCCCCCCACCCCACAGTGGTGTAAATTCAAGAGAAAGAAAGAGAAAATATTATTGAAAAGGAACCCTAAGGTTTGATTAAGCAATAATTTTTCTAAAACTACATACGGATGTTTGCTGGATTAATCTACAAGTAATTCCAGGCTAGGATTATGCAACATTTGTCCAAGGCACTGGAGAAATAAATAAATCCAGCAATAGCTCTAGTTGTGCCACGTTCTGGGGTTTGATGTTACTGAAATTGCCAATGCAATAAATGGTTGAGCTGGAAGAATCTGCATGTGTGTACTCTATGTCCAATAATGACAGGAATGTATTAAGGGTTTTTACCATACTTATCTTGTAAATGCATAGCTGTCAACTTACAGATTTGAAAATAAGGGACCAGCAGCCTTGAAAATAAGGGACCAGCAACCAAAATAAGGGACCTGCAGCCTCACCTGTTCCAGGCACTCCAGTCTTCCTGTCCTCCTGCAGTCTGGTCAAACTCATGCTGGTAGCTTCGAGAACACTGTCCAACCAACTTTGTAACCAGAGGTTCAACTAAATAGAATCACATGCACCACAAGGCCTATGCAGCCTCAACTTAAGATGGCTCCCTGGCCTGGCTTTGCACTGCAAAGTTTCCAGCAGCACGTGCAACAAAATGGCGTCCAGCATTCAAAAACCCCTTCAGCTTGCATTAACTAGCCACACACAAGGCATGCAAGCTCCACCCCCCAGTCGTTCTTAGACTTCTTATTGGGTGAGCACCACAGCCAAGCAACACAGTTGGAGCCTCCCTCCTCCCTAGCCGGCAGGGAGGGAGGGAGAGGAGCTGCTTCCTTTGAAATTTAAGGGACATTTAAGGGACATCCATTAATAAGGGACAGCAGCGGGACATGTCGCTGGAATAAGGGACTGTCCTTTCAAATAAGGGACACTTGACAGCTATGTGTAAATGTATAAGATGCTGTTTAGCATGAAACTCCTAAGGCAATGCAGAAAACTCCCACAAATTTAGGAGTAACTGCGCAATGGCTCTATCTTCTGTAGAAATGCCAGTAGATACACAACAAGCTATACCAGGTGGAATCTCTTCTTTTATGCAACGGTTAAAGGTTCCAAAGGCCTGTCTCCTTTTCATACGGTCACCAACAGGCCCTCAGGAATTTTAGCAGATATCTGTAGTCCTCACGACGATGGAGAAATGCTTGGAAGTGGGCTAAGATAGTAATAGCCACCAACTTGAATATCTTCAAAAAGGGTTTAGGCAAATTCATGGAGGTTGTCAGTGGGTACTACCCATGACTGCTGTGTAGTCCCTTCACAATGAGAGGTGGTATGCCTCTGACCTGCGTATCACAAATAGCTGTTTGTAGCTGACTACGGTGAGATCGTGGGACATGGGTGGTGCTGTGGGTTAAACCACAGAGCCTAGGACTTGCCGATCAGAAGGTCGGTGGTTCAAATCCCTGTGACAGGGTCAGCTCCCATTGCTCGGTCCCACCTCCTGCCCACCTAGCAGTTCGAAAGCACGTCCAAGTGCAAGTAGATAAATAGGTACCACTCCGGCGGGAAGGTAAACGGCGTTTCCATGCGCTGCTCTGGTTCGCCAGAAGCGGCTTAGTCATGCTGGTCACATGACCCGGAAGCTGTACGCTGGCTCCCTCGGCCAGTAAAGCGAGATGAGTGCAGCAACCCCAGAGTCGGTCATGACTGGACCTAATGGTCAGGGGTCCCTTTACCTTTACCTTTCCAGTGAGATCAGGAGACTAGATCAGGGGTCAGCAACCTTTTTCAGCCGTCTCTCAGACCATGTGGTGGACTGGACTATATTTTTTTGGGGGGGGGAATGAACGAATTCCTATGCCCCACAAATAACCCAGAGATGCATTTTCAAGAAAGACACATTCTACTCATGTAAAAATACGCTGATTCCCGAATCGTCCGCAGGCTGGACTGAGAAGGCAATTGGGCAGCATCCAGCCCACAGGCCTTAGGTTGCTTATCCCTGGACTAGATGGTCTATTAGGCTGATTCTACAGGGTTGTTCTTATATAACATCCAACTTTCTTATTTCCCATAGTTACTGACCATTTTCTGCCTTTCATCCCCCAATATCGCACCATATATTTTAGTCACTTTTGTCTCTCTCTCACACACACATACATACACCCCCCATATTTTTCGCTCTATAAGACGCACCAGACCACAAGACACACCTAGTTTTGGGAGGAGGAAAACAAGAAAAAAAATATTCTGAATCTCAGAAGCCAGAACAGCAACAGGGATCGCTGCGCAGTGAAAGCAGCAATCCCTCTTGCTGTTCTGGCTTCTGGGATAGCTGCGCAGCCTGCATTCGCTCCATAAGACGCACACACATTTCCCCTTACTTTTTAGGAGGGAAAAAGTGAGTCCTATAGAGCAAAAAATACGGTAATTTATCATTTTCAGTTTTATACATTTCAATAATTTTACAATCATTCTATCCAGTGCTTTCCCCCCTAATAATAATGTTTAGGGGTATTCTCATTTTCCGACTCATATTGAAATACTGCCCCTCAATGAGGCCAAACTTAGATTCACAAAATGTTTAGGGGTATGTGTACCCCTGTGCGGGACGCGGGTGGCGCTGTGGGTTAAAGCCTCAGCACCTAGGACTTGCCGATCGAAAGGCCGGCGGTTCGAATCCCCGCGGCGGGGTGCGCTCCTGTTGCTCGGTCCCAGCGCCTGCCAACCTAGCAGTTCAAAAGCACCCCGGGTGCAAGTAGATAAATAGGGACCGCTTACTAGCGGGAAGGTAAACAGCGTTCCGTGTGCTGCGCTGGCTTGCCAGATGCAGCTTGTCACGCTGGCCACGTGACCCGGAAGTGTCTGCGGACAGCGCTGGCCCCCCGGCCTATAGAGTGAGATGAGCACACAACCCTAGAGTCTGTCAAGACTGGCCCGTACGGGCAGGGGTACCTTTACCTTTTACCTGTACCCCTGTGCTCCGCCCCCGAAAAAAGCACTGATTCTAACATTTCAAAACTTCCTTCCTTCTCCCTCTTTCTGCAGTTCCTTAAATTTATTTTTAATATTTCCTGCATATCCAAATTAACTAAAATTGCTCATTTATTCATCTACTTTAAATATATACTCTTATAAAACTGCAGGTTATTACAACAATCCCGCCAATGTTCTTACCTGTTTACAGTTTGTTTGTAAATATTCAATAAACCATTTCTATTCTTTTATAAAAGGTTGGTATCTTGAATTCTTATTTTTCCAGTAAGTTTCGCCATTTCTGCATATTCCACAAGTTTTTGTATCCATTCTTCCTTTGCTGGGACTTCTTCTTCTTTCCATTTTGGGGCGAGTAACATTCTTGCCGCTGTAGTCACCTACGTGAATAAATTTCAATACAGTTTGGGTCGTTCTGTCCCTATAATTCCCAAAAGGAATTTTTTGACCTTATTCCACGCTGCCTAATACATGGCCATCAATTGATGACAGATATGCAATCAAAGCTAAATCTCTGGATTGAATGTTTTGAATGTTTTGAAATCATTACGCTTACTCGGGAGTCGGAGTGCCCACTCTACAGCTAAGCCTTCCTTCTGCAGCCCTAACCTGGCCTTCTCTGGGGTTCCCTGGAAGCAGTCAGCTTTGTGTGGGCAGGTGGAGTCCCCCCAACCCCAGGCGACCCCCGAGCGGAATAATGACTCAAGACAACGTGCTGTGTGTTAAGTTGTGGGTGAACATATCAGACGACACAGCAATTCTTCAAACAGCTCTTGTTTATTCACAGGCCAGAACAGAACTGAACTGAAGGGTTCAGCCAGCCTGCTTATATAGAGCTCCAGAACAACATAATTGTAACAACTTTCTGTAACTATCCAATCACTGAACGTCACTTTCGATCCCTTATTTGCATATGTGGACCTGAACTATCTACAGTATCCCCCTGCTGGCCCAGGGTGAGAACTTCAGTACATAACACTATGGGATTAAAATTGGCCACAACTTTATTAAGTTTCAGATGTAGGGAGACCTTGGCTAAGGCATTGGGCGTTTATCCTTCCCAGTCCCCAGCCGGGGATCTGGGAGACATCAAGGTTATCCAGAATGTGTGGGGATTGGGCAGGCTCTGGAGAACATATATTCAAGCAGAGAGCCTGTCCCCATTTCTCCGCTGTCACAGGGGAGAGCAATGACAACCTCTTGGTGTATGGCCAATGCCTCCCCTCAAGACCCCTTTGCTACGGGGAAGGCAAAACCTGCCAATGCAGGAAAATTCCTTTCCGGCCCTTCAACAGCAACCATGACATAGCAGCGCCTGAGTACCTGTGGAGAAGAGGTCAACCTGCAAAAGAAGGCTTAACTGAGGGAGGGCAGGGTGGGAGAAGCTCTGGAGCCAACTGACACTTCACAGGTAAGCTTCACCTTCTGTTGTGTGGGCAGGGCGGTCCCTCCCCCTACCTGTCCAATCCCCTGGCAACGCCTGCCCAGGCGGGATTGGGTGATTGGCCGAGGTAGGCAGAGACCTCTGTGGGATGTGAAACACAAGAGCAGTCAAGTACAACATTCCTAGATTGAACATGTTTTAGACATGGGGAGGGATGTTTGTCCAGCCAGCAGGTAAACTTCCTGTTTCCTTCTGGGCTGGGACGGACTTCCTCTGCATGTGAATAGAGGTAGGTGTGGCCTCACCTGTGCAGGTAATGACAAAATCACAGGGCAGGGCAGCCATCTCTCTCTCTTTCACCACATGCATCGAAGAAGTAACATCTACTAAGCTAAAGATGCCTTCTTGGCTCCCAGTCAAGGGAGGACAAAGGGACTGTCTTCTTATAAGATAGATCCCAAATGTATGTTACTTCATTAAGCTTAAGTCTGCCTTCTGGGATCTGATTGTGAACAGAATGTGAGTAAACTCTTTTTATACTTTTGTAAAAGACTGTGTCGTCTCTTCTATTTTATGAGGGAATAAGGGGAAATTACCAGAATAGTCATTATAGAGGCTTTAGCGAGCCTGAGCAAATGCTGCCGTTGCAAAGTAAAGGGGAATGTTTTACTCTGCTGATATTGGGGAACTTGGATAAGGATATAATCAGACAATATATCCTCTCCTGTATCCCTGAACATTCCCACAACCTCCAGGTATCCAGCCTAGGGAGGGCAAAGCCAGCCCGTACTGGGTTCCAGGGGGCTGTGCGCGACCACGCAAAAATGTGGGGAGCAGTCATTCAAGAAGAGAGAACAGAGATGAGGTTCAGGCAGTAGTGAATCATTTTATTGCAGGTTTGTTGTTTTTGTTGCTTATTATAAATGTGTTCACTTCCACAGCAAAAAAATTTGAAGGTGCTTAAAATGCTAGCAAGTTGCCTGTATTGCTGTACCACAGACCCGGAATCCATTGCATGTAATCTGAAGACCCACTCAGCCACCCAGCCTCCAAAATCCACGCTGAAGCTTGGAGGCGAACAGCGAGGCTGTTCTCACAGGCCAGATGCACAAGAATTACGTGACAACACATTGACTGCTGCCAGGCAGAATTAGGAAGGAAGGACGCTGCAATGTGTATAATCCGAAACAGTTTGATGTACTTGCAAGTGGAACAGCTTGTTCAGGCTTTTGTATGAAGGATTAAAAAAAGAAAAGAAAATTGTGTTAAATTGTTCTTTGTGAGGCATCTGCAAGAGGCAGAGCACAGGATCTCGCCACTTTCCGCCCCTCCTTTCCTCAGTTATTTCCCACACCTCAGCCATGTTCACCAGTCTTCTACTTTGTAAAATGTGCCATTTCAGAGTGGGGGAGAAAGAGGGCAAAATGGAGGTCTAGATGCAGTAAGGTCCATCATACTGGGGAAAATAATACAATGAACATTTTTGAAATGACCCCTGCTGTACCTGTAATATATAATCTATTGTCATTCCCCCCTTCTCTTATATATCTAACAACAAACTCTATAGCAATGGTATTAGCACAGGGTAAGCAAGCACCTTTTGGAGCAGAAAATATGCAGCTCTTTTTTCTGGGGATACACAGGGGTACACTAAACATTTTGTGAATCTAGGTTTGGCCTCATTGAGAGGCAGTATTTCAATATGGGTAGGAAAATGAGAGTACCCCTAAACATTATTTTTATATATTCCCCCCCTTTTTTTTGTTAAATGTGGCCAGAATGACTAAGCTGCTTCTGGCGAACCAGAGCAGCACACGGAAACACCGTTTACCTTCCCGCCAGAGTGGTACCTATTTAATTACTTGCACTTTGTGCTTTTGAACTGCTAGGTTGGCAGGAGCAGGGACTGAGCAACGGGAGTCCAACCTTCTGATCGGCAAGTCCTAGGCTCAGCGCCACCCACATCCCCCGACATTTTATTTTGGTATATATATATATATATATATATATATATATATGCTTTCGTAGATTTTCACGGGTACAGGAATGCAGGTTTTGGTGTCCTCGGGTGTCTTCCCGTGTAAAAGTTGGGGTGTCTAGGCGACGTTTCGACGAGGTCTCACTCGTCATCTTCAGGCTGGTGCTTTCGGCTTCTTGTTACTGGAACAGAGCGGGATCTCAATGTTTGAGTTCCTATAAATACTGTAGAGGGGGTGTGGTGTCTAGCCTCCAATGTTCTGGGCAGAGAGGAAGTTCCCAGGCTAGTGTGCCTTTTCTTCTTTTGTTCCTTAATTACTTGAGAGATACCTTGAGTGATTTCTTGAGTGATATCCTGAGTACCACTTAGGTGGGTCATTAGGTGTGGATTAGTTGCTAAAGTCTTTGTGTCTTGACCTCTTGAACTTTGTGAAGAGTTTTCCTGAGAAGATGGCTGTATTGCACTTAGTTGTGCTTTGGCTTGGCTTCGTGTATAGGGGCGAGCTGTGGTTTTGTGGCTTGTGTCAGCCAGATCTGTGTAGGGATTGCAGGGGGGTGCAGCATCCGGAGGTGCCACCATGGATTGGCTACTGGATGGTGTCAGTAATTCATCTGTGGAGAGGGTCTGGGTTTGGGTCTGGTGTGGTTGATTGGTGTTGGCGTTCTGTGTGCCTCTGGATCTGGTGTCAGTTTTTGTGGAGAGGGCTAATTTCCAGATGTCTGGCAAGCGGGATGTGTCGTCACGCTTGTTCATGTTGTGAGGGTGTTTCTCTATCTCGATGGCTTCCATGATTATTCTCTTGTGGTGATGTTCCGTGTTAAAGAGCAATTTGGAATCTGCAAAATTAATTTCGTGTCCTGTTTCTTTCATGTGTTGGAAAAGAGAGGAAGTTTTTTCTTCTTTTTTGACGGCATTCTTGTGTTCTGCGATACGTGCATTTATTCGTCTGTTTGTTTGTCCAATGTACGTGGCTGGGCAGACTTTGCAGGGTATTTCATAGATCCCTTGGTTTTCCAACTGGATTTTATCCTTGGGGTTTCTGAGGATATTGGCTATTTTTTGGTTGGTGCAAAAGGCTGTTTTGATATTGTGTTTATGGAGGATTTTGCTAATTTTATCTGTAGTGCCCTTGATATAAGGAAGGAGGGCCATGCCATTGTTTTCTTCTGTGTCTTGGTTTTTGGGGGGTGTTTCCTTTTGGATTAGCTTCGTAATCCTGTTTTGCTGGTATCCATTGGCAATTAACACATTTGAGAGATTCTGTAACTCAGTTGTCAAGTGGTCTTTGTCAGCCAGGCGTTTGGTTCTGGAGATGAGAGTCTTGGCTACGGAGTTTATTTGTGCAGGGTGGTGGTGTGATTGTGCATGTAAGTAGCGGTTGGTGTGTGTTTTTTTCTGGTAGATAGTGTGTCCTAGGGAGCCATCAGGTTTTTTGTAGATTAGGACGTCAAGGAAGGGAAGTTGGTTGTTGGCTTCTATTTCCATAGTGAATTGTATTTTGGGGTGTAAGTTGTTGAGATGTGTGAGGAAGCTATCCAGTTTTTCCTTCCCGTGTGGCCAAATTACAAAGGTGTCGTCAACATATCTGAGCTCAGATATGTTGACGACACCTTTGTAATTTGGCCACACGGGAAGGAAAAACTGGATAGCTTCCTCACACATCTCAACAACTTACACCCCAAAATACAATTCACTATGGAAATAGAAGCCAACAACCAACTTCCCTTCCTTGACGTCCTAATCTACAAAAAACCTGATGGCTCCCTAGGACACACTATCTACCAGAAAAAAACACACACCAACCGCTACTTACATGCACAATCACACCACCACCCTGCACAAATAAACTCCGTAGCCAAGACTCTCATCTCCAGAACCAAACGCCTGGCTGACAAAGACCACTTGACAACTGAGTTACAGAATCTCTCAAATGTGTTAATTGCCAATGGATACCAGCAAAACAGGATTACGAAGCTAATCCAAAAGGAAACACCCCCCAAAAACCAAGACACAGAAGAAAACAATGGCATGGCCCTCCTTCCTTATATCAAGGGCACTACAGATAAAATTAGCAAAATCCTCCATAAACACAATATCAAAACAGCCTTTTGCACCAACCAAAAAATAGCCAATATCCTCAGAAACCCCAAGGATAAAATCCAGTTGGAAAACCAAGGGATCTATGAAATACCCTGCAAAGTCTGCCCAGCCACGTACATTGGACAAACAAACAGACGAATAAATGCACGTATCGCAGAACACAAGAATGCCGTCAAAAAAGAAGAAAAAACTTCCTCTCTTTTCCAACACATGAAAGAAACAGGACACGAAATTAATTTTGCAGATTCCAAATTGCTCTTTAACACGGAACATCACCACAAGAGAATAATCATGGAAGCCATCGAGATAGAGAAACACCCTCACAACATGAACAAGCGTGACGACACATCCCGCTTGCCAGACATCTGGAAATTAGCCCTCTCCACAAAAACTGACACCAGATCCAGAGGCACACAGAACGCCAACACCAATCAACCACACCAGACCCAAACCCAGACCCTCTCCACAGATGAATTACTGACACCATCCAGTAGCCAATCCATGGTGGCACCTCCGGATGCTGCACCCCCCTGCAATCCCTACACAGATCTGGCTGACACAAGCCACAAAACCACAGCTCGCCCCTATACACGAAGCCAAGCCAAAGCACAACTAAGTGCAATACAGCCATCTTCTCAGGAAAACTCTTCACAAAGTTCAAGAGGTCAAGACACAAAGACTTTAGCAACTAATCCACACCTAATGACCCACCTAAGTGGTACTCAGGATATCACTCAAGAAATCACTCAAGGTATCTCTCAAGTAATTAAGGAACAAAAGAAGAAAAGGCACACTAGCCTGGGAACTTCCTCTCTGCCCAGAACATTGGAGGCTAGACACCACACCCCCTCTACAGTATTTATAGGAACTCAAACATTGAGATCCCGCTCTGTTCCAGTAACAAGAAGCCGAAAGCACCAGCCTGAAGATGACGAGTGAGACCTCGTCGAAACGTCGCCTAGACACCCCAACTTTTACACGGGAAGACACCCGAGGACACCAAAACCTGCATATATATATATATATATATATATATATACAGGGGGGGAAGCGCACTGGGAATATGTATAATTAGCATATCTTCATTTTATTTATTTAGAAGATTTCAACCCTGCCTTTCTGAGGGTTTATACTCCACTCAAGCCAGCTTCCATAATTTAAACCTTGGGGTCTCAAATTCCAGCGGCGCCCTGTGTAACACCAACATTCAGTGCCCCCCGCCTCTCGCCTTCCATTCTACATCATAGTTGTGGCACCCCCTATGGCTCCCCCGAGGCCGTGTGCCCTGTGCGACTGAACTAGTTGCACTTGCTGAAATGCACCTCTGCTACCACCTGGGTTCTGGCCTCTGTTCTTGATTAGCCTGACCCCGTCGTCTTTTCTTTCATGGTTCCTGTTTCCCTCCAGTTATGTGCTGTATATGAGCAAATCTTCCTCTTTTGCCTGGGAACACTTTCTAATCCTGTTGTATTCTTAGCATCTTCCTTGGGTCAAGCACTTCCTTAAAAGCAGAGGGCTATGTGCTCTTATCAAAAGGGAACAGTGATTTAGAAGCTCCGGGTGGTGCAGAATGCTGCAGCTAGATTGTCGGTGGGGACAGATAACAGCCAGCACACAACTTTGCTGCTTAAAAGCTTACACTGGCTGCCCATATGTTACAAGGCCAAGCTCAAGGTTTTTGTATTCATTTACAAGGCCCTTAGCAACTTGGGATACCTTCAGGACTACCTAATCCCTTTTATCCCTGCCCCATCACTGAGATGTTCAGAGGAATCTCTGTGAGTTGTCTCACATTATCTCAGATGCCTGACTCATATCCCCCAGAAACTGTGCATTATGGTCTGTGGTTCCATTTCTGTGGCATTCCTTCCCTGCTGAGGCCCCCTCTCTAACTTCAGCCATTTGACTAAGATCTTTCTATTTCAGCAGGCACTTCAAGCAAGTTTTCTGTTTTTCATAATTAATTGTTATTGTATTTACCCATTGCATGGCAAAGTCCCAGACCCTCCCGGGAAGTGGAATAAAGACACATGAAACAGTATTTTAGGTTAATGGGCGAAAAAAGCCACAACTTTATTGGTTACAGAATGTGAGTGGTATTGGCTTAGGCATTGGAAACCACACAACTATATCTGACTCCTGCCCATCTGCAGAAGTCTTGGAAGGGTTAACCACCAGAAAGGGGAGTCCTGCTGATACACATCAGCTAGGAACTCCCCCAGGGTCACCGCTGGGGTGGTGCCATGGCCCTAGTCCCCCCTCTCATCTGGGGCTTCGGACATCGAGCATGCCCCTCGGATTCCTTTAATGGAACACCATTGAAGTAGGAGGGGTAGGAGATGGCCACTACCTCCCCTCCCCTCCCCTTCAACGCCTAACTGCCAAACCTTACAAAGTTGTGATGATTTGCTACGAGGTAAGTGAGGGGGGGGGGAAAGGGACGTGGGTGGCGCTGTGGGTTAAACTACAGAGCCTAGGACTTGCCAATCAGAAGGTCGGCGCTTCAAATCCCTGTGACGGGGTGAGCTCCCGTTGTTTGGTCCCAGCTCCTGCCAACCTAGCAGTTTGAAAGCACGTCAAAAGTGCAAGTAGATAAATAGGTACCACTCCAGCGGGAAGGTAAACGGCATTTCTGTGTGCTGCTCTGGTTCTCCAGAAGCGGCTTAGTCATGCTAGCCACATGACCCGGAAGCTGTACGCCGGCTCCTTTGGCCATTAAAGCGAGATGAGCGCCACAGCCCCAGAGTCGGTCACAACTGGACCTAATGGTCAGGAGTCCCTTTACCTTTACCTACGTGAAAAACCAAATGGCCGGTGCCAGTTTGCCAAGTGGAAAAAATTCCTACCAGGCCCCTGTTAAAAAACAGGCGACCAACAGAAGTCCATAGTAAGGTGAGGAGAAAAAGAGCCTAACCTCAGGGAGGGAGGGAGGGAGAACTGACCGAGCAGGGAGAAAAGGAACATGTCCTCAGCCATGGGCAGTTTAAATAGCCCGCACTACGCCCCCAGACTGTCTGGATTGGACAGCCTTGGAATGATGTGGCTGAGGACCAACCAATGGCACAGGGGCTATCTCGCCCCATGCGCGTGGGGAGGGCTTGCTCCCAGCCCGGAATGTCATCTCCTCAGGGACGGGAAATGGCTTTGTATGATTTTTATAATTTTTATGTACACCACTTGCAGACTGTAGTGCTTAAGCAGTACATTAAAGGTAAAGGGACCCCTGACCATTAAGTCCAGTCGTGGCTGACTCTGGGGTTGCGGCGCTCATCTCGCTTTATTGGCCGAGGGAGCTGGCGTACAGCTTCCAGGTCATGTGGCCAGCTTGACTAAGCTGCTTCTGGTAAACCAGAGCAGCGCACAGAAACACCGTTTACTTTCCCACTGGAGCGGTACCTATTAATCTACTTGCACTTTGACGTGCTTTCGAACTGCTGGGTGGGCAGGAGCTGGGACTGAGCAATGGGAGTTCACCCCGTTGCAGGAATTCGATCCGCCGACCTTCTGATCGGCAAGTCCTAGGCTCTGTGGTTTAACCCACAGCGCCACCCGTGTCCCAAGCAGTACATTATGAGTACATTAAATAAAGAAATAATACTGAGGTTTCCTTCCTTCCTTTCCCTCTGAGGCATAGCCTGCGGTCACAGGCTGGATAATGACTTGATCATGTGGAAATCGTTGCATGACTGGAGGTGGCAGGCAGTCCTTCTAGCAGTGGTGTAGGGTGGGGGGTGCGGGGGGGGGGGCGGCTGCACCGGGCGCAACATCTGGGGGGCCATGCTCGCACTCGCAGCTCTCTGCCCCTACCTGGCTCACTCACTCTCTCTCACGGGTTAGGGGGCGCAAATTACTTGCCTTGCCCCGGGTGCTGACAACCCACGCTACGCCACTGCCTTCTAGACAAAGATCTACATTGACCAACGGCTGGGCTGATCCATCTTTCGATAGCACCCCCATTAAATGGCTCGTGCAAACAGCTGTGTGTGTTAAGAACATATGAATAAACTAAATATAAAATCAAGGTTTTACATCAGAGTTTAATTTTAAAAAGAAGAACTTACCTTCACTTAGTTCTGGAGGTGAAATTAGCACTTGAATCAGCAGGGTTAACATTTTTACAAGTTACAACTTGGAGTACATTTGGGGTATTGAATTTCTAACATGTTCAGATCTTTTGAGTTTGGAGCATAAGAAGTGATAGTAACTTTGATAATAAACCTCCTGCTGTGATTCTACAAGGTTAGGGGGAATCTAGAGCAGACTTTCTTAATGCATTTCTTTCATGCAGACATGTAATGATAAACTGCTCATTTAACAGTTTCTAAGATGCAGTGGCAGCGTTTTAATGAGAAAGGTTTCTGGGAGAAGAAAAAAACCCTCCTGTGTGGGCAGGTACATATATTTTGGCAGCGCAGAGAACAGGGGAGGAAAAGAAGATGTTTTTGCAAATTTCTAGAGAATTGAGCATTTAGAGAAAAATTTTATCTGGAGAACCACATGCTCTAAAATTCTGCATTTTAACACATATCAATTAGCATTTCTGCTTTAATCTTGTTATTTGTCATTTTGCTATTGCTGGAAAAATGCACAGTGTCCTGCAAGACACTTTTTTGAGTGACATTTTTTCTGCCACCAGGGCCTTGTTGTCATTTATCTCTATTGGTATGTTTTTGGGTGCCACAACAATATTTGATTCATGAGGATGATGGCGGCGATGTTATAATGTGCAAAACGACTAGGGAGTTGTCTCCAGTGTGGGGAACTGGTTGTCATTAGTGCGTGGCCACAAGATGCTATTGGCCTGGCTCCACTGTTGCCACCACATGGAAATTTGGTGGGACTTTGGTGAAGGAAATGAATTGTGTACAAAACGTGTCTCTGTGTAGGTGGGTTCTACTTAAAGGATGGGAATGCTGTGGACTTCCAGATGTTGTTGGATCCCAGCTTCCATCAGCCCCACCATCAGGGATCAAAATAGTTTCAGGAAGGAAAGATGCTACAAGGCCTGGAAAACTGTGGCCTCTACATCAGGGAAGATGGGTCAAGGTCCATCAAATTGAGCTTCCATTCCTATGATTTCAGAAATTCATTAGTCATCAAAGTGCTGCATTTTTTGTATAGGCCTTGCCTTCATGACAGATACTAAACAATTTGGTAGGTGGGCTTGAGGAGCGTATGAGTTCATCTGTTAGTCCAGTGATGGCCAAACCTGGCCCTCCAGCTGTTTTGGGACTACAATTCCCATTATCCCTGACCACTGGTCCTGTTAGCTAGGGATGATGGGAGTCGTAGTCCCAAAACAGCTGGAGGCCAAGTTTGGCCATCACTGCATTAGTCTTTCCTTAAAGGAATGTTTCCTTAGAGTTCTTTGTTAGTATGATTTTTATTGGAATCTCCAACTGCCAAAATATACAGGGATAGGGAACCTACGTTCCTTCAGTTATTGTTGGAGTCCATCAGCCCCATTCAGCATGGCTAATAGTAAGGGATGATGGGATTTGTAATCCAATGGCATCTGGATGGAACTATCTAGGCAACTCCTGATTTAAAGTAGAGGTGGAGGAGCTGGCCCTCCAGATGTCATTGATTTCCAACTCCCAACAGTCTTAGCCACTGTGTCTGATAGTCAATGATCAAGGGAGTTTAGTCTAACAACATTTTGAGGGCCACAAGTTCCCCTGATGTATAGGACACAGTTTACCAGACCTTATAGCATTTTCGCTTCCTGAAACCATCCTGAAAGAACGAGATTCTTAGTAGAAAAGGCAAGCCCTCAGACCAAAAGTAATACTAGACAGCAACTGTTTTGGGGAAGCGGTTGGTCAACAGTTCGAGGTGTCTCAGTAGATATGTGTTCATTTGAATAAAATGGAGAACCAGATATTTTTGGATCTAATCATATAGACTTTGTGGAGAGTCTTATCACATTCTCATGGCAACAATTGATGTGATTCCCATCTAGAAAGTGAAAGTATGGAAGCCACATTTTTCAGGAAGTATGAGCCAAAACTTGAGGTGTGCATGCGAGGCCAAAGAGAACTGAATTATTTATTCCCTGTATTTAAAGCACAGCACATTGTCAGATGATAATCAACTGTTTTCGAATTAGTCAAAACAGTTGGGTGTGCTAACCATATTCTTAGATACTGACTTCTGGGAATTAATCTACCAAAATATTCCCTTCAGATATTCATGTCTAAGTTCTATGCCCTGTTTTTCATATGGTATCAGGTCCTGGTATTTCCAGAGGATCTTGATGGCTTATCTCCTGTGCTGCTGAATATTTGGGATTCTAAAGGCTACTGAAGATGAGTACAAACTTCCTTCCTTATATGTTTGTAGATATATTTTTAGTTGTAGCTGCTGCTGATTATAGATCAATGCACATTCCTCACCAACCAATGTTGAGGCAGCATGTCTTAGATGAAGCTTCTGTGAGGCAGGGTGTAAGGCAGGCACAGGCAAACTCGACCCTCCAGATGTTTTGGGACTACAACTCCCATCATCCCTAGCTAACAGGACCAGTGGTCAGGGATGATGGGAGTTGTAGTCCCCAAACATCTGGAGGGCCTGGTCTAAGGTGCCTTCTGAGAACTCAATCCAGTCAGCAAGACATTCTCTTAACTCTCCTTTTGCTTTTGAAAGTACGTCATTTCCACCTGAAGACACCAAATAATACTTGGCTTGCCGATTGGAAGGTCGGTGGTTCGAATCCCTGCAACAGTCTGAGCTCCCATTGCTTGGTCCCTGCTCCTGCCAACCTAGCAGTTCGAAAGCACGTCAAAGTACAAGTTGATAAATAGGTACTGCTTTGGCGGGAAGGTAAACGCCGTTTCCGTGCACTGCTCTGGTTCGCCAGAAGTGGCTTAGTCATGCTGGCCACATGACCCGGAAGCTGTATGCCGGCTCCCTCGGCCAATAAAGCGAGATGAGCGCCACAACCCCAGAGTCTTCCACGACTGAACCTAATGGTCAGGGGTCCCTTTACCTTTACCTGTATACTGAGGTCTTTGGTGGAGAGCCTTCTGCCCACCAGGTGGCCCACCAGGTGAGGTGAGATGGTGGCTGAAGCGGTACCTATTTATCTACAGGGACCAGTGAGAAAAACATTTCAGTGCTGGTGGCATCGATGCAGAACTCCTTTTTCAGAGGTTTTCCTGGCACCCAAGGTCACATCCATGGCCTCTATTTAAAGCACATTCAAGTGCATGGCTTCTCGCCAAGATTCCTGGAAACTGATTTTACTCGTCACGGAACTCTAACTCCCAATGCCCTGTTCTCGGGAGTCTTTGTGGGAAGCCATGTGCTTCAAATGTGTGTTCAGTGTGCTTTATGCTGTGGATGAGACCTTATTCTCCTTTGAGAATGTGTCCCACTGCATGTGTTTGAGATATAAATTAATCTTGCCAACTGTTTTATGATGCATTTGTGGTTTGTGCAGCCCTTTATTTTATTTTCAATGACCATTCTAATTGTTTTATTCTTCCTTGTAAATTGCCCTGGGAATATGGTTGAAAAATGGTATGGAAACGCCTATAGTAGATAATTTATCTGGAATGAAGAAACAAAATAAATACATTTTAAAATGTTCTTATCACAAAATGAAGTGAAGCAAAGGGCCCTCTGTACTGCTATTGAACCTTCAGGATTGAACTTCAGACCTTCTGCCTGCCAAGAAATAGCTCTGTCCCTGAGCCATGACCTTCCTCCAATATGCCTTGTTTTTCTGACAAACAAACATTCCCAAATAAGCTGGAAATTCCAGCTGCTCTCTTCCCTTGGGCTTATTTAGCAAGTCAGCTACTTCTTGCTGCATTCGGTTTATTATCCAGAGTGATGGGGAGGATGATGACGGACGGGGGAAATAATTGCCGAGCCTATAGCCTCAAAATAGCTTTTTTTAAAAAACACAAACTGCCCCTTTAAAAATCAATTGGTGATGAATATGTATTAAATGCAAGAGGATTTCCCCACAGCGATGGTAATGTGGCAGCAATTGCTTAGGTGAGGCAGTTGCTTCCTATCTCTTGGGATCTGGCAAGGTTATAAGATCAAGAATGCTCCCTCAGGCATATGCAAAGCATGTGGATAATTCTTTTAGAACAAACAAACAAACAAACACCACAAATTCTGAAGTACACAATGCTGAGAGGGGAAGAAAACATGCACATTTAGGCCATCCAAGCCATGAAGTGACCAAAAAGCAAAACACAAGACCACTGTTCATGTACGCAATCACAGCTGTGAGAATACTAGTGCAAAAGAACACCAACAATAACAGAATGACAGACACTCATGATAGAGTATTTCCAATTAGCAAAGCTGAGTGGAAAAGTCAGGGGAACCTTAAATCAAAAAGTATACGGAGAATGGAAAATATTTAAGGAATATATAAGACTATATTGTAAAAATGATACCAGCAGAATTGAATGATAATTGTGTATAATAAATAAATGGAACAAACATCTTAGAGGAATATATGGAAAAAAGATATAAAACAAGCTGTGCGATAAGACAATAGAAAAAGCATAATAAGAACGATTGGAAGCTTTTCACAGAAGACTTTATTGGATAAGACATGTTGTATTAATATGTGGTACTTTTAATTGATGTTTTTTCTTCTTCTTGTTACTTTTAAACTTTTTTTACTTTTTGATGTGGAGAATTCTTTCCCCCCCCTCTTTTCTCTTTTCTCTTTTTTCTTTTCTGTGCTTAACTTTGTTGTACTTACCTTTACTGTAAGATTGTATTTTAAACCAATAAAGATGTATTTTTTAAAAAAAGAAAAAGTGAGGGCCTCATTTGCAGAGTTGCCTGCATCAACCCTCCATAGACTTGTTAAAGGTCTACGCCAGCCTTTCCCAACCTGGTGACTTCTAGATAGTTTAGACTACAACTCCCATCAACCCCACCCAGTAGGGCAAATGGTCAGAGATGATGGGGGTTGTAATCCAATAACATCTGGAGAGCAGCAGGTTGCAGAAGGCTGGCCTACAAAGACACATGCTTCAGTTGCCAGGTCGGGAGACACTAGAAGTATATGGGATGAAGCTGGCAACCGCCACTATCCCAGTGGTTTACAACTATATCTCTAGAGAGGAATGTTCCCCATTTGAACTAGTGAGGCTAGAGAGGGAGAGCTTCATTGCAACTGACAGGGCACACTTGTAATCGGAGGGAATGCTTTCCCCTTGAGAGTTAATCTCTTTTAGTTCTCTGCCAAGGGACGCGGGTGGCGCTGTGGGTAAAACCTCAGTGCCTAGGACTTGCTGATCGTAAGGTCGGCGGTTCGAATCCCCGCAGCGGGGTGAGCTCCCGTCGTTCGGTCCCAGCTCCTGCCCACCTAGCAGTTCAAAAGCACCCTTAAGTGCAAGTAGATAAATAGGTACCGCTTTATAGCGGGAAGGTAAACGGCGTTTCCGTGTGCTGCTCTGGTGCCGTTTCGCCAGAGCAGCTTCGTCACGCTGGCCATGTGACCCGGAAGTGTCTCCGGACAGCGCTGGCCCCCGGCCTCTAGAGTGAGATGAGCGCACAACCCTAGAGTCTGTCAAGACTGGCTCGTACGGGCAGGGGTACCTTTACCTTTAGTTCTCTGCCTAGCACAAACACCCCTGGACCAATTTGCCTGCAATTTGGCAGGAAGCTCACCCAGGGACATCACTCACATATCTGAAATATTCAGACCGGTTTAGATAGATAAACTTTATTCGCTTTAGCCAATGGCCATAGCAACCTAAAACAAGCAATATATACAATTAAAAAGACAACAATGGGTAAAAAGGACAATCAAATAACCAAGATTATCATTCAGATAGTGGCCCTTAATCTCATTACACCCTCGATAAACCTAGCAACCTTTGCTGTTGTCTGATCATTTTGATCTGATAAAAGAAAGAACCACGTGGCCGCAGATGGGCTGTCTGGGATGGTAAGTAAGAGTGGGGTGATGATTTCATTCCTCAGATCTTTATAAAGGGGACAGGACAGGAGAACCTGAGCCACTGTTTCCAGATTGCCATCTCCACAGGGGCAGAGTTGTTTCTCAGCTGGAATCTTTTGGTAACTGCCCTCAAGTACGGCAGAAGGCATCACATCCAACCTGGCCAATGTGAAGGCACGTCTGTATTTTGGGATAGTTAATTTATACAAATATAGTGCCAGGGAATCAAACTGAGAAGGGGAAAAAGGCATACCAAGGACAGAGTTTCTTTATAATGGCCAGATTGTTCTGTTGCTCCAAGTCCTTCAGATGCTGTGTTCAGACCAGTTGCCCGCAAAACGCTTGGGGTGACTAAGCAATTGCTTTTAAAAGCCATCCCTAAACTGTAACAGCAGGTCCTCCAAGTGTCTCTATTTTCCAGGGACAGTCCCAGATTTACAGAAGCCATTCCGGTTTCTGATTTGATCCTGGAATGGCCTGCTTTTCCTTAGGACATCCCTATTTTAATCAGAGGAATGTTGGAGGGTATGGTGAGTCTTGTTGTTGAAAGACTAACATCTCCACCAGGCACTGAAAGGACTCAGGGAGGTCAATAGTGAATTGGTGTAGGGAAATAAAATGGACTCAGAACCTAAACTCTCCTAGTACCTCTTACACAGGAAGGCTATCTTCCAAAGTGCCACATCAGGATCTAAACCAATTCTTGTGGTGCACACCCTACTTAGAACCATTTTGTTTTCTGCTTGAAGATCGATTGGTTTGTTTGTTTTCAAAAATCCATATCTCAGGTTCGTTCTTTGGAAGCTCTCTGCAATTATTGTAGAAATGCACATTAAGCCTTGACCCAAAGATACCACACAAGGCTCTGTCAAGAGTTTTTGGAACATGGAATTAGCTCACCTTTGAATTAATAATATTCCTTAATGTGTCTCTATGCATGAATGTGAAATATCCTATATGCTTGAGCTGTTACGATGGATCAGTGAGGTGAGGGAACCTCTTGAAAGTTACCTTGTGAAATGTCACCTAGATGAGGCTTGTGGAACTGCTCAGTATGGCATATTTAAGAGGTCACTTGATAATTTATGGCGACAAATGGAATTGCTGTACCCTTGCAGCTGGGCAACAAAGTGCCTTCCACATATATCCATATTCCCTTCCACAGGAATCTCTCGAGGGTGATTGCTGAGCTAACAGTGCCATGTCTTTGACATTATGTCAGACAAGAAAAATGTCCCTTTGTGGTTGCTATGTATGTATTAAAATGATACAGGGTGATCTGAATTGCAACAAAGATGCATAGAAATATCCAAGTGTGCACCTCACAAGCTTATACAAACCATTGCCATCTTGTTAACATTCAACATGTGGAACCTGCAACAAAATTTCACTGTATGGAATTCCCTAAAATACTCCATTCTGTTTCTGTTTCCTACCTGGTTGTCCTCCCCCCCCCTCCATTCCCCCACCGTCAGTCAGTATTCAAGGCCAGTGAGCATTGGACTGTTCTGACATTCCCCATCCCTATTGGAGTTTCCTCTCCCCTAGATATTTTTGTACTTCTGTACAATTTGGGTTCCCTCATCTCTCTCTTTCTTTTGTGTGTGTGTGTGGTGCCATTTTGGACACTCATTCCAGAACACTGGAAATAGAAGGGATGATATGGTCATGCAAGCCTGGAAGTTATTTAAGCAAGATAACCAGGAGTGCAAGGAGACCCTGAAAAAGGAGAAAAGTTGTGTCCTCTTGAAGGATGTAAATTGCATTGGCCAATGCTGTCCCTGTAATCAGCAATTTCCCCATTCCAAGATTTTAGACAGACTCTGCAGCACATTCATCACAAACTGCAAGCTGGAACACCTGTAGTTTTTATGCCAACTGGAACAATCTCTCCCCCCCTTTTTTTTATTTGAAGTGTGCATGCCTAAATATGCCTTCTCCTATAACAGATAGTTATGATAAAACACAAATCTATGGTTCATTCAAATGCTTATAGATTCGATTGTATTAAAAACAAACCCCTATATGAAATTTATCCGTGCTTTATTTATTCTTCTGTGGTTGATGGCTAATCCTGTCTTCATTTCAAGTGATTTGCACACTTAGGTGTGCAACACCACCCTCTGCTGGGCAGGTTTACACAAGATTAGAATCTGAAAAAACAGAGAAGAAAAGTCTATACAGTTTAAAGAGTTTTTTAGATGGTACTTCTTCTTCTTCTTCTTCTTATTATTATTATTATTATTATTATTATTATTTATTATTATTATTATAGCAAACTCTTTTTATTAAGCTGAAGGGTAAGGAGAATGGCTGTCTCTCAGAATTGTTCCCTATACAGCAGTGACAGGAACACGAAGGAAATCAACATATTTTGTATCAAGGAAAATGCGTTTACAGAACATGTACTTTTCTGAAAGGTCGTGCCACTGAGGAGCTTGAGTCATACCTCTGGGGAGAATACTCTTTGCCTGAAGAATAATTGGAAATCTAGCAATGGTACGTGCGAAAATTAGACAGATAAATGAAGTCAAGTGTTTACTGAAATGAAGTGTTTCATTTTCCTCCACCTCCGTTCCCACTATCAGAAAGTCTTGCATGGTAATTAGTGACACAAAGCTTATGTTCCTGATGAGCAGAGAACAAGCAATACTCTCTTGAGTTTGAATCACTTCCTTCTTTGGGGAAGGTTTTTTTTTTTGGGGGGGGGATCTTTTTATGTATTCCTACTTTCTGGATAGGGGGACGCGGGTGGTGCTGTGGGTAAAACCTCAGTGCCTAGGACTTGCCGATCGTATGGTCGGCGGTTCGAATCCCAGTGGCGGGGTGAGCTCCCGTCTTTCGGTCCCAGCTCCTGCCCACCTAGCAGTTCGAAAGCACACCTAAGTGCAAGTAGATAAATAGGTACCGCTTTATAGCGGGAAGGTAAGGGCGTTTCCGTGTGCTGCGCTGGTGCTGGCTCGCCAGAGCAGCTTCGTCACGCTGGCCACGTGACCTGGAAGTGTCTCCGGACAACACTGGCCCCTGGCCTCTTAAGTGAGATGGGTGCACAACCCTAGAGTCGGACACGACTGGCCCGTACGGGCAGGGGTACCTTTACCTTACTTTCTGGATAAAGAGGTCTTTGAATGGGTGATTTAAACCAAGGGGGAATGTTCAGTTTAGTGGGGAAAGCAGGGAAGAGGAACTCCATTGAACACAGCGGGTCTTATTCCCAAGTAAATATGCACAGCCTCACAGAAGAAATTTGCTTATTCCCAACTTGAAGGCAAATCTGCCAGTTTGGGTTTGTCTTGGTTTCTCATTTTCCTAATCTTCAATTCAATTCTCTTGTTTACACATCAGCAAGCAATTTTTTAAAAAAGACCTCATGTAAATTCACAAGCAGTTTAATGTTAATTTATCCCGATATGCACATTCAGTATGCAATTTTGCCTATTTTTAATGCAAATCAGTGCCCCCTACTATAATGCATTCCTGTATGTCATTTTCATTGAGCATTTTTATGCACACTATAGCTTAGCATATGCATTTTTCACACACCTCTTAGCTGGAGAACTGCACTGAAGTGTGAACTGCAAAAGATGGGTGTGTTTTGGTCCTCATATTGTTTCAGAAGGTGCAGATGAGGGAGGCTTGCCTTTAAATACAAATTGAATCCAGTTTCTTCACCATCCCTATGTGTTCCAGCTCTACAAGTGTGTGATTCCATGAAAGGACAATGCAAGTTCCAATAACGCTATAATAAGTTTATTATTACTATTATTTATTTGTAAATTTATTGATTCATACATAGATGCATTAGTTACATTTATAATCTGCCCTTTCTCCCCGAAGGGTGCCCATGGTAGTTAACAACATATAATCGAATGAAACAATATCCAGTATACAAGAATTGAAGCAATGGTGCCTAAGGAAACCTGGCCCCTTTTAAAGGCCAAATATATCCATCTTCACAGCATCTTAAAAAGTAGAGACATCAACAAAGGTCCGTATAGTAAAAGCTATGGTTTTCCCAGTAGTGATGTATGGAAGTGAGAGCTGGACCATAAAGAAGGCTGATTGATGCTTTTGAATTCTGGTGCTGGAGGAGACTCTTGAGAGTCCCATGGACTGCAAGAAGATCAAACCTATCCATTCTGAAGGAAATCAGCCCTGAGTGCTCACTGGAAGGACAGATCCTGAAGCTGAGGCTCCAAGACTTTGGCCACCTCATGAGAAGAGAAGACTCCCTGGAAAAGACCCTGACGTTGGGAAAGATGGAGGGCACAAGGAGAAGGGGATGACAGAGGACGAGATGGTTGGATAGTGTTCTCAAAGCTACCAGCATGAGTTTGACCAAACTGCGGGAGGCAGTGGAAGACAGAAGTGCCTGGCGTGCTCTGGTCCATGGGGTCACAAAGAGTTGGACATGACTAAACGACTAAACAACAACAACAACAACATCCATCTTGAAATTCCTTCTGAATTTCCTTCTGAACATGTCCAGGGAAGCCATTTTGCATGTCCCCAGTCTCTTTGCCATTTGTGGCAGTGGTACAGTGATAAGGACCTTTTCCCACAATACAAAAATACAAGAAAGGTGCTCCTTTAAGTGCAACTGATTGTGTTGAGCCAGCATAAGCAAACTCGGCCCTCCAGATGTTTTGGGACTACAACTCTCATCATCCCTAGCTAACAGGACAGGGATGGTGGGAGTTGTAGTCCCAAAACATCTGGAGGGCCGAGTTTGCCTATACCCGGTGTTCAGAGTATGTTCTTATGGCCATTGGCAGCTAACACACTTAGAATCCCTTTGTCTTATTTCAGGCTATGAAAATGGTGGCAGTGCTTGCTGTTCTGTAGCCAGCCAGCTGCATGTTCTGCCCAACTAAGTGGAGGTTTCTTATTAAAGGATCAAATAATTACAGTTTTCATAGCCACCAAATTGACCTTTGTTTAAGGGGCTGCTATTCTCTCGGGCTAGGGATGTCTCTGCAGTTCCTCTCTCTGAATAATGAGTCGTGTCTTTTGAAGTCAGTCATCATGTTGGTCTCCACCCCTGTCATTACTGTATCATTTAAGATTGTTGAAATCACGGCAATCTTCGCTAGGTTGGTAGAAGCAATTTGGAAGGATTTAAATGTATTCAGCGAAGCTAGTATTACCAGTCACTTTAGATATGCAAAAAAAGTAAATGGAACTAGAACACGCGTTTTTGTTATCTCTTTCACTTGCATCAAATGAAATATCTTCACTGTGACCAATGAATCTTGAAGTTAATTGACATTTGATCATGATAATTCAAGGTATTTTTTAGCTATATACATCTCTTTTCTTAGTGACATGCATTTTAATTTGTATATCGCTGCTGAAGGCAAGGGAGAACATTTAGTACAGAAGCCCTGCGAATGTTCCTCAGGGAGCGTGCAGAGTTTGCTGACGTGACCTTTTCTTAGCCTGCTGAAGAGACAGTTCATGCTTCTTTCCAAATCCCTTTGAAATCTTGGAACAAGGGGTCATGGGGTGTGTGTGTGTTGCCTTTTAGCAACAAACAAGACGCAGAAGACATGAAACACAAGACCTTTCTAGGACATTTTCTATTGACAGCCCCTCTTAAGCACAAATAACAATATAATGGCTTGTGTATTTTTATTTCTCCCCTAGATGCTTTCAGTGTGAGAAGTTCACTCTTTTGCATGTCTCTGACCTGCTGCTTGCTGTTATTGGCCAGCCTTAACCAACCTGAAGGGATGCGGGTGGCGCTGTGGGTTAAACCACAGAGCCCAGGACTTGCCAATCAGAAGGTCGGCGGTTCGAATCCCCGCGACGGGGTGAGCTCCCGTTGCTCAGTCCCTGCTCCTGCCAACCTAGTAGTTCAAAAGCACATAAAACTGCAAGTAGATAAATAGGTACCGCTCTGGTGTTTCCGTGCGCTGCTCTGGTTCGCCAGAAGCAGCTTAGTCATGCTGGCCACATGACCCGGAAGCTGTACGCCGCTTCCCTCAGCCAGTAAAGCGAGATGAGCGCTGCAACCCCAGAGTCGGCCACGACTGGACCTAATGGTCAGGGGTCCCTTTACCTTTAACCAACCTGATGCCCTCCAGATGTTTTGGACTGCAGTTCTCATCTGCCCTGGCCAGCATGGGCAATGGGCAAGGATGATGGGAGTTGTACTTCAATGATATCTGGAGGTAGAGCACCAGGCTGGGGAAGCCTGCTGTTGATAGTTGAGAGCTGCCTGGTTGATTGGGATAGGCACCAGGCCTTGGGGTAAGATGCAGTTCGACTTACTTTCCTTTGTCTAAAACAAGCCCGAAGGAGGCCGCCAACCTGCTCACAGGTCCTTGTATGATCAGTGGAAACAGTTGGTCCTGGCAATTATTATCCACTCTCAATTCCATCCTGATAATTGCCACCTGCCCGGATTTTAACTTGTCTGAATTAATTTTAAGATGTATTCTAATTAATTGATGTCTGTTTTTATGCTTACTGTGCTGTTTTTATGATGTTAGACGCTCTGCACCCGGCCTTGGCCAGGGAGGGCGGGATAAGGTAAAGGTAGAGGGACCCCTGACCATTTGGTCCAGTTGCAGACGACTCTGGGGTTGTGGTGCTCATCTCGCTTTATTGGCCGAGGGAGCCGGCGTACAGTTTCCAGGTCATGTGGCCAGCATGACTAAGCCGCTTCTGGCGAACCAGAGCAGCGCATGGTAATGCCATTTACCTTCCCGCCAGAGTGGTACCTATTTATCTACTTGCACTTTGACGTGCTTTTGAACTGCTAGGTTGGCAGGAGCTGGGACCGAGCAACGGGAGGGCGGGATACAAATATAATAATAATAATAATAATATTAATAATAATAATAATAATAATGATAATAATAAACCTCTCATAGTCGAATCCTATGTGGATTCTTGCCTGCAGGTTGGAGAAATGGCCCCCAAATGGCTCGTTGTTGTTGAACTGCAAAATTGAGAAAAGTACAGATTTTAGAAGGATAGTTTCACTTCACTTATTGTGTCAGAAAGTGGATTAGGTAGGGTTGCCAACCTGAATTTCTCCCCAATTTCTCCCCCTGCCACTCACATAGGAGGGTAAACGACAAAGTTAAACAATAACTGAGTTATAAATGAAGCCAGTGCTGCTCCTGAGCTTTTCTCATTTGTACCTCCTTGTAGTCAGCATCCTTCAGCCTTCATTTGCATCCAGTAATTATTTTGCCCTTCTTTATCTAAATTTCAAGATATGTTAATCAGAGTAAAGTGGGGAGTGGATTTTTGTCAAGTACTAATTAACTCAGCTAGGGTCCAATTTTGCATACATTAAAATCAATGGGAGTTCTGCAGGGAGGCTGTGCTCTTCGTGCTGGATAAATAAAATAAAATATCCTCTTTGACTAGTCATGCATAATATTCCAAGCCCTGTTTCTGATTATTACCGGCACATCATTTAAGATGGAATCACAATTTATGCAAGTCCCCTCTCCATCCCTGCCATCTTTGCCAAATGACGGGAAATTCTCTGTTTACAGAATGCTGTTGCACAGGGCAGCACAGATTTCAAATGTCCTCTGAAATGGTAGAGAACCACCATAGCAGAGCAGGTTAGCTAAAGACAAGAAGAAAAAAACACAGAAGGGTCGATTCACTGGTACAGAACATATATATTCAAAAGGGCTTTTATATCAAAGCTTTGAAATCACATCAGTTTACAGGAGAGAAACTGACCATGGCCCAGATTTTGTTTTTGTTTCTTTGTTTTTTAAGGTAAGATTGGTACATTAAGAGTGAATTGGAAGGTGCGAGAGAGTGGGATTTAAATGGATTATTCGTTAAACAATCTAAAATACAGGAGGACTGAAATATGAGGACTGAAATATTGGATTATCTGCTGCTACTTGTGTAAAAATTTCTCACACCCAGGCCTTAGCACTGAGAATGATTTCCAGTTTAAGGGCTGAGTGGTTCAGTGTGTGAAGCTGTAATAAAAATAAATGTCTCCAAACGTGTACAAGAAATAACCACCTTGGGTAATCTCTACAGATGTACCACTCCTTGTTTTCTGTGACCTCCAAGTAAAGCAATTTTCATGAACACTAGAGAGATCCTGAAGGAGGTTCAGGTCTAGTCATCGCCTGGATAAGTGACAGCCTAGGAACCACGTGTGTGCCACTTAGTGTTCCACGATGGAAGAAAGGGGGGCTATAAATGTCATTAAATGAATCATAAATAAATAAGCTAGACTTCTACCCTCCAGTGCAGTCAAAGACTCTGTCCCATCACAGGTGTTGCAATAAGATTCCACAATCAGTCAAGTCAGCTTATGTAGATAGATCGGAGAGCACCATCTTGTCCTTTGCCCCAGGCAGCAAAATATTTTGAGCCAGCCCTGATCTCCACATAATGCTTTTTGAAGGAAATAATACTGTTGCCCCCAGAGAAGATTGCATTTGCAATAGGTGGGGCTTTTGGTAACGTTTTAGTACGAATGAACCTTGCAGTTTGAGGCTTGCCTCTCCCCATGAGTTTACTGCTACTCCCCCTCTCGCACTTTTAATACATACACTACTGTCCTGTTCCAGAATATCTTCATTTTTTATATACTGAAATTTCTTAGAAGATCTGTTTCCCCCTTTATGGCCATAAGAAGAAGAAGAGTTTGGATTTGATATCCCGCCTTTCACTCCCTTTAAGGAGTCTCAAAGCGGCTAACATTCTCCTTTCCCTTCCTCCCCCACAACAAACACTCTGTGCGGTGAGTGGGGCTGAGAGACTTCAGAGAAGTGTGACTGGCCCAAGGTCACCCAGCAGCTGCATGTGGAGGAGCGGAGACGCGAACCCGGTTACCCAGGATTACGAGACTACCGCTCTTAACCACTACACCACACTGGCTCCCACAAATAGAGGTCTGTAGACACAGGTTATCTGTGGATCTCTGCACATAACAGTGGCAGGCTGGGTTGGATAAAAGTGAAAACATGAAACAATGCCTTCATTGTATTGCTTAGAGTACTCCCCTGTGCCCAGAATAAGCACATCATGACAATTTAGTTTTTAAGAATTGTTGTTCTCTCTCAGGGCAGTCCTATACTCAGAAATAAGTCACTTGGTAACTCAAGGGAGATTATTCCCTATGTGCTAAGGATTGCAGCCTTAAATTGATTTATTTGCTCACCTGAGCCAGAGAAAGCAACACCTGTTTATTAAAGGAATATTTAATCTACCTCATTCATTAGTTAGTTGCCTAGGAACAGGCACATTACTCAAGAGGTGTTTCTATTAAAGTGTTCTTTGGAAATCAAAGCTGAGCCGCTATTTTTATATAGGATTTTTAAAAAAACCAAGGTGCTTTTACACAGAGCTTCTTTGTGATATATTTAAAGTATTTGTGGCATGTAGCTGGAGGGCTCAAAAGTATTATATGATTTTAGTCCACAAGGAACATACTATGACTGTCCAAATACCAAACAAAAATAGGAAGAACTTGGGTACATAAACAAATAATATTTTTTCTACCCAACCGCTTGTGTGTTCATGAAATGCATGTGATATTTAATTTGTGATTGACTTGGCCTAATCTTGATTAATCTTGGGTGGATTTCAGCCTATCAATGTCCTGGTGGGGGCTATTTTTATGATAAAGTATGGTGACGTGGGTGGCACTGTGGTTAAACCACAGAGCCTAGGACTTCCTGATCAGAAGGTCGGCAGTTCGAATCCCTGTGACGGTGTGAGCTCCCGTTGCTCGGTCCCTGCTCCTGCCAACCTAGCAGTTCGAAAGCACGTCAAAGTGCAAGTAGATAAATAGGTACCACTCCGGCGGGAAGGTAAACGGCATTTCTGTGCGCTGCTCTGGTTTGCCAGAAGCGGCTTAGTTATGCTGGCCACATGACCCGGAAGCTGTACGCCGGCTCCCTCGGCCAATAAAGCGAGATGAGCGCCGCAACCCCAGAGTCAGCCATGACTGGACCTAATGGTCAGGGGTCCCTTTACCTTTACCTATGGTGACAAATAATAGTTGAAAAATATGATGGCAATATTACAGTGGGAAGAGTAAGTTTATAGACCCTCTGTGTAAAGGGCCCTGTTTTATTTGCACCGGCTTTCCTCATGTAAAATAGGTGCCATACGTTTCTGTCTATAAGACGCCTCCGTGTATAAGACATTTTGGGGGACTCGGTTTTAAGAAAATGCAAGGAGATGGCACAGAGTTGATGAGCTTTTTTGTGGGGGGGGGGGTTATCAAGGGTTGTTTGCCTTTTCGTAGGGGGGACTGCCGAAAATCGATCACCCACACGCTTCACAAAATCCACCTCCCATTTCTTCCATCACTGGCAGAAGCTGCCAATTGCCCGCCCAACAGCTGGAGCGTCAGCCAATCAATACCACCCATTGACACAGCAACCAATAGCATGCACAATAGCCGCTGACAGCTGTGGCAGCAACCAATCAAACATCCACTCTATGCACTATCCATGTTTAATACGACCTCCACTTTTTAGCAACCCATAGTCTTATACAGGGGAAAATACGGCACCTCTTAAACTGTTATCACACCTTTGTCTTAGGCATTGTGGTGCAAAAAAAGTCTGGAGTGTCACAGGTCTCCCATAGCAGTCTACAGTAGAATAATGCATAAAGGCAAGGGCTGAGTTTCTGTTTCTGAGCTGCAGGCAGAGATGGCTGGAAAATGCATTTGCTTTGGTAAAGTGTGCATAAAAATGCACATATTAGTGAAAATGGCATGCAGGCTGCATGATAATAGGATAACGTCCAACCATGGCCATTGCAAATATAACATTTTGAGCGCATTATACAAATGTGACACTAGATGGCGATGGGGAGCTAATGGCGAATTTGACATATATTTTAAAACTTTTTTTAAAAAGCGTTTTCACAGCGTTTTTTATATATATGCCTAGATTCAGCCCATGGGACAGGGAGTATCAGTGGACCTCAGGCCACTTTCAACTGAGCCTCCGCACCACAACCCACCCCAGGTTGGCTGGATACTAGCTGTAGCTGCTCTGGACTTATGCAATGCATAAATGTGTGTGGAGACAGGATTAGGCTAGAGAGCAGAGTGAAGCATGGATAGGAAGAAGAGAAAGAAAGAGGAGGACATGGACAGTGTCGTCAACTGAGTATGATGGATGGAAAAGAAAGAAAGAGAGAAGTGGAAAGGCAGAACTGAAAGGGGCGAAAAAAGGAGAGGAAAATGAGAAGCCCCTGGGAGCTACTAAGTCTTCCACTTCTCTCTCTATCGCTCTCTCCCTCTCTCTCACCCCCACACCCTCCTTCCTTCCTTCCCACATAGTCTCCTGTCAGCAAGCTTCTCCTTCCTCCCCTGAGGTGAAAAGTCCAGAGAGGGCATTGACGGATATTAGGTTAATGTTTTTAAAAGTAATAAAAGAGCAGGAATAAAGAGGAAGAAGATAAGAAAAGGAAGCTGTTATAGGAGGAAGGCCTGGATGTTAAAAAAGAGAGAGATGGATAAAGGATGAAAGAACCTGGTAATTGGGGACAGGAATAGGGTTCAAGTTAAGGGTGGAAAGAGAAGGAGAAAAGAACTGACAGGAGTGAGGTAAATACTCTGAGGTGTGTGTGAATATACTGTACAACCAAAAGTCTAAGAGCAGGAGTGGAGAACATACAGCTCTCCAGATGCTGATGGACAGCTGTAGCCCTTCTCACATAATTCATGCTTGATGCCATTCATGATTCAGGGTGATCTCTGATTAATCCTCTCATATTTTAACTACACAATATGCCAGTAATTTACTTTGAAACCCTGTGAATGTGCAACAATATATTTTTGAACTTATAATGGCTGTTCTATTCCTGAATTAGATTTCAGTTCCAGCTGCCTGCTTTTACATTTTAAATAATCTGAATGCGCTCTATACCACAAATGCCCTCTTTAAAATCATGCCTTCCAAAAATATCCCTTTAGGGAACTGCGTGCTTTTAACTATTAGAAGATATAAAAGAACACCAAAGCTGATGTAATACTGTGGATGACTATTCATAAGCAATATTTTGCATTATTCATGCATAACTAGCATTCAGTGCTTTGCTTTTTTATTATTATTGCAAATTAGCATGCAGTATTAAGCCTCTTTGTAATTATATCCAATAGATTCAGAGAAAGGCAAGACATTTCAGTGAAGTCTATATAGAGGCTGAGCCAAAAAGTAAATATGATCCTACACTTTGTTGAAGGGAAACTCCCCACCCTATATATTGATCAGATGGAAAGCTCTTTAATCTGAGTAGGCTGAAAGCAAAGAGTAAGGTTACATCCATCGCAGTCACAGCCGCCAATGTTGTCACTTGGAAGAAGCATCACTTCCTCCTGGAGCTTGGTGGTGGTACTACTGGGGGAAAGAGGGACATCCCAGGATCAAATCAGAAGCCAGGCTGGCTTTTGTAATTCTGGGACTGTCCCTGGAGCCCATGATGTCAGGATCAGAGGGCAAACCTCTCACCCAGATCACTACTTTCTAGGGAAAAGTGAACAGGCGGAACATTTGCCTCAGGCTTCTCCTGGACTTGGGAATGGGCAGCAGCAATCGATCGATCGATCGATCAATCAATCAATCAATCAATCAATAGGATAGGTTTAATGGTATATAAACTCAACAGTAGACTAGAAAGGGGGAAATGTGATTAATACTTAATGTGCAATTGAGAAGACATCTACCTTTATCTAGTACAGTGGTACCTCAGGTTACATATGCTTCAGGTTACAGACTCCGCTAACCCAGAAATAGTACCTCAGGTTAAGAACTTTGCTTCAGGATGAGAACAGAAATCGTGCTCCAGCGGCGCAGCGGCAGTAGGAGGCCCCATTAGCTAAAGTGGTGCTTCAGGTTAAGAACAGTTTCAGGTTAAGAACGGACCTCTGGAACGAATTAAGTACGTAACCAGAGGTACCACTGTACTGTGTACGCCTTATTTGGCTTTGTGCTGCCCTCTCATCTTTGGATAGAGCTTGATTTAGGCCCCCTTAGCAGCTTCACTAATTATTTGAATTCTGGTGCTGGAGGAGACTCTTGAGAGTCCCATGGACTGCAAGAAGATCAAACCTATCCATTCTGAAGGAAATCAGCCCTGAGTGCTCACTGGAAGGACAGATCCTGAAGCTGAGGCTCCAAGACTTTGGCCACCTCATGAGAAGAGAAGACTCCCTGGGAAAGACCCTGATGTTGGGAAAGATTGAGGGCACAAGGAGGAGGGAACCACAGAGGACGAGATGGTTGGACAGTGTTTTCGAAGCTACCAGCATGAGTCTGACCAAACTGCGGGAGGCAGTGGAAGACAGGAGTGCCTGGCGTGCTCTGGTCCATGGGGTCACGAAGAGTCAGACACGACTAAACGACTAAACAAAAGCGGCTTCACGGCATAACTTGTTTGCTTTGTCCTTGAAGACTGTTCAGATACTACAGTTGGGAGTCTGGTTATTAACTGGAAAGGGCCAATAGGAATATATACCTCCCCTGTGTTAAAAAGCCTTCACTAACTGCCAATTTGTTGATGGGCACTATTCAGAATGCTACTTTTGACATATAACATCCTATACAGCTTGAGACCAATATCTGAGGAATCACCTGCTCTGATATGGACTGGTCTTTAAGGTGTTCAACAGAGTTTGGGTAAAGCCCGTTTCAGGTGCCTCTAAGGTGAAGAAAGTGGCGACAGGAGACAGGGACCTCTTACTAGTGGTGCTTTGCTTGTAGAATGCTCTCACCTGACAATAAGTTCCTTTGAATTCAGCACAACTTACTTATGAGTAAATATGCTCAGTATCAGGGGGTTAGTATATTAAGGCCTGAACCTTCTGCACACTGTTATATGTCCTACTTTACAAAGTATTTGGTCTGGTTGCTTGGCTAAATTTGCCAGAAGCAGGTTTTGTAGAAAATTTTCCACACCTCCCACAGAAGCCTTTTCCCCCTGTGCAATCTCATTGTTTTCAGCTGTAATACAGTGGTACCTCAGGTTACATACACTTCAGGTTACATACGCTTCAGGTTACAGACTCCGCTAATCCAGAAATAGTGCTTCCGGTTAAGAACTTTGCTTCAGGATGAGAACAGAAATCGTGCAGCAACAGCGGGAGGCCCCATTAGCTAAAGTGGTGCTTCAGGTTAAGAACAGTTTCAGGTTAAGAACGGACCTCTGGAACGAATTAAGTACTTAACCCGAGGTACCACTGTACTACGGTGCATACAGGGACAACCTATTTTAAAGATTGAATTTTGCGCGATGCCAGTCTGCCAAGCACCGCTAGATGGCAGCCTAATACTTCTGCATCAGGATGCAGCAAAGGATTTGCTCACAAAAATCTCAGATTGTGTGCATTAGGTGATACTTATAAAATGAACTCATGCTAGAAGGTTCATTCTGTTAAATTCAGTGGGGCTTCCAGGTTATTATCAGGGTGCTGACAACAGTACTCTAATATTTTCTTGTGGTCTGGTGTGTATTTTTAGTTCAAGATGCTTTTGTGATGTTACTGGAAATATACCTATTTTATCTACCATTTTGCTTTCGAATTGGGAAAGGTTCGGTTTTGCCAGCAAGTCCCAATAGAATTGGCACTTTATTTATAATTGATTGCACATGGGAGAATGCATATTACTACAGTGGTACCTCGGGTTAAGAACTTCATTAGTTCCGGAGGTCCATTTTTAACCTGAAACTGTTCTTAACCTGAGGTACCACTTTAGCTAATGGGGCCTCCTGCTGCCCCTGCATGATTTCTGTTCTCATCCTGAAGCAAAGTTCCTAACCCAAGGTACTATTTCTAGGTTAGCAGAGTCTGTAACCTGAAGCATCTGTAACCTGAAGCATCTGTAACCCGAGGTACCACTGTATTCATTTCATGTAGCTCCCCAATATTTCAGAGGTGCACATTAGGACATGTTCAAAAATTATTATTACATCCTGAAAACGTTACACATGTAGACAAAAGGCCAGAGAGCGGTGTGGGCCTAAGTTGCTCCTTCAGTGATAGCTCTCTAGGTCTATGCGTCGCAAGGGTCTGTCTCAGAAGTTCTTTAGCCATTCAAGACTTGGCCCTTCCTTGACACAACAGTGGGAGGAAATATCTGGCATATAACCAGGGATTGCACCTGGAATTTTTTGCGTGCAAAGCAGATGACTAAAGGTAACCCAGGGCAAAGGCTGCAAGGTCCTGATTCAGAAAGGGCTCTAGGGAAATATATGGTTTTTACGCTTTTTGTTTTACCTGAGATAAAAGGTAATTGTTAAGGTACCCCCAGAAGTTGCCCTGTCAACAAAGGGCCAGAGAGAGCAGAGAGAAGGAAGTTAAACTTCTCAGTTAAAACTTCTCCTCAGTACAGTGGTACCTCCATTAAGAACTTAATTCGTTCTGGGGGTCCGTTCTTAACCTGAAACTGTTCTGAACCTGAGGTACCACTTTAGCTAATGGGGCCTCCCGCTGCCGCCATGCGATTTCTGTTCCCATCCTGAAGCAAAGTTCTTCACCCGAGGTACTATTTCTGGGTTAGTGGAGTCTGTAACCTGAAGCGTCTGTAACCCGAGGTACCACTGTATATCTGTCACTATAACCATCAACTGGCTAAAGTCAGTGGTGCCCACAATTCCCGCTGCCATTCAGTGTCACAGCCACGTGAACAAAGCTTCACTAAGTGTAGCCACTAGCAAGACATGGGAGTGTGTATCTTGGGGCTTCTCCAGATTACCTGTTTCAGTGTTACTGTTATATAAACGAAAGCACACTTACGAAGGAATAAGCCTCATTGAACACGGTTGGCTTTGTTTCCAATAAAATAAACATGCACAGGACTGTACTGTGAGGCTGCAGTTTTCTACACAGTTACGTGGAAGTGCGATCCATTGCACATGATGGAACTTAATTTCTGAATAAACAAGCTCAGGGTCCCACTGTAAATTAACCTGAAGCCAAAGAACACACTGGGGTTTTGAACGTGCTGTGTGCTCATCCAAGCTATTAAATTCTAATTTATGTGCAGAGTATATGTTTTGAAGGGAACAGATGATGCAAGGAGAAACAACTGTATACGCCAGCTTTTTATTTTTATTTTTAAAAGACAGAACAGTTTTGTTCCAGACACAATTTCAAAGATGAATAGTTTGTTTTAACAAAAAAAGTATCTTGAAGTAACAGACATTGCTGTGGGAAAGCTGGTAACCTTTCTTCCAAAGGCATATGGAAAAGTGCCCATTCTTTCAAGTACAAAGAATTGTTATTATTTTTAAGAAAAACTTAAAATTCAAAGACTGTTTTATGCATTGGGAAGGGGAAGAGACTTCCCAATGGACACCAGTGATGGTTTCATCAAAATACACTCCCACCCACACCTACTGTTGCTGTACTGGTTATGGTTTGGGGGAAACTAGTTTCTCCTTTTGAATGACATGATGTTTCCTAGTTATATGTTTAAAATATTTACAGGCTGACTTTTTTTTAATAAAAAAGTGGCAATAAAAAATATACGAAACACATAAAAAAGAAGCGTTTTCCAGCAGAAGCAGATTAAACTGGCAAGAGCCACTGACAGCCAATTAAGAACTCATCGAAAACCAATCAATAGCTAGGAAAGCACAATTGCTTTTAATGTGGTATGTAATTGACATCTGATCTGGTAACAGAGAATTTCATTGCAGAGGTGCCACCAGAATACAGTGGTACCCCAGGTTACCGTATTTTTCGCTCCATAGGACGCAGCGGCCCATAGGACGCACCATGTTTTGTTGGTGGGAAATAAAGAAAAAAAAATATTTCCCCCCCCCCCCAGCGCTCTTCTCCCCGCCACCTGCCTGCAGACCAGGTCCGGGAACAGCGGGAAGACACGCTGCGCCTCCCCGCTGTCCCCGGAGCTTGCGGGGCTGGCGGCAGGGAGAAGCACGCGTCTCCCCACCGTCAGCCTCCAAACCACATCGGGAGACAGCGGGATGGCGGCGTTCCGCCTCCCCGCTGTCCCCCGGCCTTGTGGGGCTGGCGCTGCGGCTTTCCTGAAGCCTGGAGAGCGAGAGGGGTCGGTGCGCACCGACCCCCCTCGCTCTCCAGGCTTCAGCGAAAGCCTGCATTCGCCCCATAGGACGCACACACATTTCCCCTTCATTTTTGGAGGGGAAAAAGTGCGTCCTATAGGGCGAAAAATACGGTAAGTATTTAATTCGTTCCGGAGGTCCGTACTTAACCTGAAACTGTTCTTTACCTGAGGTACCAATTTGGCTAATGGGGCCTCCCGCTGCTGCCGCGCCGCCGGAGCACGATTTCTGTTCTCATGCTGAAGCAAAATTCTTAACCTGAAGCACTATTTCTGGGTTAGCGGAGTCTGTAACCTGAAGCATATGTAACCCGAGGTACTACTGTATCGGAAGAGTTGGCTGGATTACGTCAATAATAATAATAATAATAATAATAATAATAATAATAATAATTTTATTATTTGCCCCAGCCCCTCTGGTCAGCTTTCAACAAATATAAAAGCATAATAAAATACAAAATAATGGAGCATCTTGGCCAGCACTCTGTCCTCACAGCAGCCAACCAGACTCCCATGGAGACACTGAAAAGAACTTTCCCCAGGCCTTCAAAAGGCCTTCTCTCTCAGTTTCTCTCAGAAATGAAGTTGTTCCCTTGGTCCTGGGGGCTGCTTTATTATTTTGCTTTATAGATTGCTTATTTTGATTCCTAACTCATCCCGAGGGCTCAGAGTAGATTAAAACACATTATAAACATGGCGTGCTAAAACTAGCACAATAAAATGCTCGATTAAAGTATAAAATGATGTGTTTAAAAGGTGATTAAAAGTAGAGCACAGTTGTATTAACCTGGCTGTTAAACTCCAGCTGAAATGAAATGCTGTGATTTGCTTGCAATTTAGCAATTTATACCTGGAATTTATATTGCCCCATTAGAGCCACAATTAAAAGCAAGCAAACAAAATCTTCTGATAACATGAAGTTGATTGGTGACCATTTCTCTTAAGGCATTGCTGGAGTCAAACTCCCGTCAGTTCCAACCTGCATGGCAACAGTCAGGAAAGTGGAGAGTTGGAGTCTAATAAGACTGGTGTTCACAGACTTAACACTGGCATCTCAGTGCTCACATGGGTTGTTGTTGTTGTTTAGTCATTTAGTCGTCTCTGACTCTTCGTGACCCCCTGGACCAGAGCACGCCAGGCACTCCTGTCTTCTACTGCCTCCTGCAGTTTGGTCAAACTCATGCTAGTAGCTTCAAGAACACTGTCCAACCATCTCGTCCTGTGTCGTCTCCTTCTCCTTGTGCCCTCCATCTTTCCCAACATCAGGGTCTTTTCCAGGGAGTCTTCTCTTCTCATGAGGTGGGCAAAGTCTGGGAGCCTCAGCTTCAGGATCTGTCCATCCAGTGAGCACTCAGGGCTGATTTCCTTCAGAATTGAGAGATTTGATCTTCTTGCAGTCCATGGGACTCTCAAGAGTCTCCTCCAGCACCATAATTCAAAAGCATCAATTCTTCGGTGATCAGCCTTCTTTATGGTCCAGCTCTCACTTCCATACATCACTACTGGGAAAACCATGGCTTTAACTATACGGACCTTTGTTGGCAAGGTGATGTCTCTGCTTTTTAAGATGCTGTCTAGGTTTGTCATCGCCTTTCTCCCAAGGAGCAGGCGTCTTTTAATTTCGTGACTGCCGTCACCATCTGCAGTGATCATGGAGCCCAAGAAAGTAAAATATATCACTGCCTCCATTTCTTGCCCTTCTATTTGCCAGGAGGTGATGGGACCAGTGGCCATGATCTTAGTTTTTTTGATGTTGAGCTTCAGACCATATTTTGCGCTCTCCTCTTTCACCCTCATTAAAAGGTTCTTTAATTCCTCCTCACTTTCTGCCATCAAGGTTGTGTCATCTGCATATCTGAGGTGGTTGAGATTTCTTCCGGCGATCTTAATTCCGGCTTCATCCAGCCCAGCCTTTCGCATGATGAATTCTGCATATAAGTTAAATAAGCAGGGAGACAATATACAGCCTTGTTGTACTCCTTTCCCAGTTTTGAACCAATCAGTTGTTCCATATCCAGTTCTAACTGTAGCTTCTTGTCCCACATAGAGATTTCTCAGGAGACAGATGATGTGATCAGGCACTCCCATTTCTTTAAGAACTTGCCATAGTTTGCTGTTGTCGACACAGTCGAAGGCTTTTGCATAGTCAATGAAGCAGAAGTAGATGTCTTTCTGGAACTCTCTAGCTTTCTCCATAATCCAGCGCATGTTTGCAATTTGGTCTCTGGTTCCTCTGCCCCTTCGGAATCCAGCTTGCACTTCTGAGAGTTCTCGGTCCACATACTGCTTAAGCCTGCCTTGTAGAATTTTAAGCATAACCTTGCTAGCGTGTGAAATGAGTGCAATTGTGCGGTAGTTGGAGCAGAAAACCTCTATAAGTCTATTCCCATCATAGTACAAAATACAGGCTGAGCCCTGTTTTCATATCTGCTGTGGACAAGCAGGATGCTAATATTCCACAATTTTTACTAAACTTCTGCAGCTGCTTGCATACTAGGCTACTGATGGAGGTGTTCTTGCTGGGAGCTATTCATATGCACATTGTAGCATCTATGGCAGGGGTAGGCAACCTAAGGCCCGGGGGCCGGATGCGGCCCAATCGCCTTCTCAATCCAGCTGGTGGACGGTCTGGGAATCAGCGTGTTTTTACATGAGTAGAATGTGTCTTTTTATTTAAAATGTATCTCTGGGTTATTTGTGGGGCCTGCCTGGTGTTTTTACATGAGTAGAATGTGTGCTTTTATTTAAAATGCATCTCTGGGTTATTTATGGGGCATAGGAATTCGTTGATTCTCCCTCCACCCCAAAATATGGTCCAGCCTCCCGACATGGTCTGAGGGACTGTGGACTGGCCCACAGCTGATAAAGGCTGCTGACCCCGATCTATGGTAAACTCCATAGTCCAAAATATTTAAGATCAAGCTCAATCTGCTTCTTCTAAAATGCTGCTGGTATCTGTACCTATTTAGATATTCCACAATTAGACTAGCCGCTTCCTGGGAGATGTAGCACAACTGGTTGGTTGGTTGTCTTTTGTTGGAAATGCAGATGTCTGAAAATGATGTATAGATGGTATATAACACCAGTATAGATAGCCAAAATGTACAAAACCTGGTTGAACATATGTTGGAAATGTGAAGAAAAGGAAGGGACCTTTTATCATATGTGGTGGGAATGTAGAGAAATTAATTTTTTTGGGAAATGATACATAATGAATTGAAGAAAATGTTTAAAATGACGTTTGTGAAAAAAACCAGAAGTATTTTTGTTAGGAATTGTAGGACAAGACCTGCCAAGGAAAACAAAGAACTTATTCAGGTATGCTACAACAGCACCAAAAGTCTTGATAGCACAAGGATGGAAGAATGAGGAAACCCCGACAAAGGAACAGTGGCAAGAAAAATGGGTGAACTATGCAGAACTGGCTAAAATGACATACAAACTGTGAGATAAGGACAACTGTGACTTCAAAGAAGAATGGGAACTTTTAACAAAGTATTTTAAAAGACAACAAAATGAATTGGACTCCTTGGCAGGTTTTGAATAAACATACACAAATTTAGTGCTTGATAACATGGATTGAAATAATTTTATAATATGCAGAGAATAACATGTGTTGAGAAATCAGAGAGAGGAGCTGAGGGAGGTTTGAGGGGGGGAAGGGTTTGATGGGGAATGAGAAAAAAGGGGAAAAATAATGAATATGATATGTTTTGATATGTTGAAATTGTTAATAAAAAATTGGAAAAAAAAGAAATGCAGATGTCACCTTAGTTCAAATAAATGTGAAAATCAGCAGCCTCTGTGGCTGCTGGCATCTAGCTAGGCTGGCTGGCCGCTGGAACACCAGACTAGGCAACACTTGCCCACAAACTGAGGCTGGGTCATGTGGGAAGAGGTCTTATAGAGACCTCTCCATTTTTTTGAGGTGGTTTTGCTGAACTGAGGATAGAAACATTTGCCAGCCAATTCAAGCTGGAATAATTTGCATGAGAATCCCCTCCTCCGCTGCCCCCAAAATCATGTCACTTCTAATTTCTCAAACCCAGTTTTCTAGGCTCTTTTAAAACAAAAATCTTGGCTATTCTACTTCTTAATATCTCTGGGATCAAACGTGCGGTTTCATATACATACAAAGCACTCACTTAGAACATAAAAGAGCAAACAATCAGGCAGTTCAGATTCAGCTCAAAAGCTTACATATGCAAAACACTACCAAATGAAATATTTTATCAAAGGCGCAAGGGAGATGTTTGCCCTGCAACGGACTGCCAAAGCAAGATCTATTTAAAACAACAACTTAATGTTGGCATATATGGATATGCATATAGTTGTTTCTGGAAAAGGCATGCATTTAACAGGGCCTCTTTTGTTTCGCTCGCACTCCGGAGCAGAGGACATGTTTCTGTTAAACAGATCTGCTGCTCTCTTTTTATAAACCTTGATGGAATCTTGGCATTGAAACGATAATGATTGCTGCATTACAAGAAGACAATAGCATTTCCATAGACAAAGTAGTTACTTGAGTTTTCCCTTATAGGAGCAATTTCCTGACAAATCTTTTTTTATGCCTCAGATAATCCATCTGCAATATCAACCATGAGCTCTTCTTCCAAGGGAGAATTTTTACATCTGTATGGAAACTTTACTCCCTATGGGACTAGATTGTGGGAGTGCTGTATCTGTTTTTTCAATGCACGGTTCCTTTATTTCCGTTGGATGGCAGATTATTCCCCTTCCAACTATAGAAGACTGCAAAAGGCCTATTGGCCCAACTAAAAGTCACCTTGATTTTAAATCGCAAGGGTGTCTGCAGGTAAGTCCTGTGGGAAGGTTTCATATACACAAGAGAAAAACAGAAGACTTTGGCCAATCCTTTTGATAATTTTGGACCATTCTAACAGTAGGAAGAAGAGGAGAAAGAAAAGAACAAGGAACTGGAAACGCAACAACAGGAGATAGATTTAAATGTTCCAGATCCAGTGTGTCAGATTTGATGAAGACACACAATCACTTTGTGCATTTCTTTTTCCACACATGCAGATCTTTGGCTGCCTAGCTATCACATCAGTCATGTGAATTGGTCACCATTCAGATAATTGGCTTACACTCCCTAAAGTGTGTGAGAATTTCCAAGTAATTCATTGTGGCATGATTCCTGGTTCTGCAACATGCACAACCTGTTGAGCGCGGGGGAAGTGTTTAGCTGCATTGAAAAAGAAATCATCAAAGTAACTTTGCCTAAGTGGAAGTGTCATGATGACACTTTTCAGGAAAATATATAGCCTTGATTAGCATGGATCTGTTATCTCACAATTTTAATTCCGCTGCTTCTATGCTTCACCTACGCAAAACTGGACTTTTTAAATTGAAGCGTTGGTATATTAGCATGCTAATTCATCTGCAAGCATGCAGCAGCAGCTAGGACTATAAATATGCAGCCCCGTCATATGAGCCGTAAAGGAACTATTTATCTCTTCAGTGAGAAGAAAGGACAGTGGGTGGATCTACACACAGGAAAACCCCCGCTAAAAATAAGTCAGAAATTAGATCGTTATAATAATAATAATAACAATAAAAACCCTCTGGAAAATTGTGCACAAAAAATTCTACTCTCTGGTGTCAAAACATCCCCCCACCCTAATGTAGCTGAGTCCTAAATCTAGCGATCTACTCTCCTTCCTAAAAAAACGATTCTACTCTCACAGAGTGCTATGTGTATGTAGATCCAGCCAGGGAATCACATGCACACCATATGTTTGCAGGTCCAACTTGGCTTGGTAGGCCCTGCCCAGCACAGATTGGTCCCCACTCAGTACCTGCTTTCACTTTGGTCCTGTGCTGTCACTGATTCCTGCTCCCCTTTCTGCCCTTGTGTTCATCCAGCATTGATAGCCCTTTAATGGACCCAGAGTTGAGCATGACAGCAGCACTAGGGAGTAAGTCTGCAAGGGAGCACAAAGGGCTTGGGCAACTGAGAACAGACTGCTGGACTAGGTGAGATCTTCTTAAGTTCCTGGTCCCTGACAGGATCAAGAAAACGGTGATTGTCAGCGGAGTGATGAAAATTACTGATTGTCAGCGGAGTGATGAAAATAAATCTACACCTATATTTTTATATTGTCAAACACAGTGCTTTTTTTCATTATTAAGAGAAAAAGGTGTCATTACTCACTTTGGAGTTGTTACAGTATGGGCCACACTTTTCACATAAAAAAAAAATTAAAATAAAATAGGGCTGATGCTGCGAACTTTGAGTACCCCCAGAACAAAAAGCACTGGTCAAATATTCGGACAGGATAAAAGGCAAAAACTGAAAATACTGCTTTGCAGGTATCTAAGAAGGAAAAAGCCATAGTTTGCTTAAAACTTTTCTGTTTTTCTTAAGTCCGGAGATTTGTTTTTCATGCTATGATTTAGCAAAACACAAATGGGTTAATGTAACTAAGACTAAGGCAAATATTGATTTTCTTTTTCCAGGAAGCCTTGTCACAATGAGAGTATGATCTCAAAGGTAAAGGCCTACAGGAGCAGGATAACATTTTGACATTCACTTCAGCTCATGTGTTCTTTGACAAGCCAAAGTAAATTTGTTAAGCAAGCAGCAGACTACAAAAGAAGCATTTAAAGTCATTGTATTACTAATCACTGGCTACTCACGAGAAATGAAAAAAGAATGACCTTGGTCTCATGGGCAGCAAGGAATTCATTTTTTCCATTTAGCTCTGTGAACTGAGTGGAAATGAAACCTTTTCAGAAGCTTGAGGCAGCATCAATCAGGGTGGCAGGATTTTTGTGTTCCACTATGGTCTCTGAATGACCCAACTTTGCAGGTTTTCATTGCACTTCAAACCAACTGCAGGATATACAGTATTTAGAAAAGCAATAACAATGGTGATATCAGTCAGATATTTTTATTATCTTGCAACTGGAACCACATTAGTACAAATGAGTGCAAAAGCTCCATGTGTGAGCACTGCATTTTCTTTGTTTTTTGCTCTGGTGCTTTCCCCACAAAAAACTGCTCTTTAAAGCTTAACTGGAGCAAATGGCAAACCACAGAAACCACAAATGGATGTTTCCTCCAATTCAGCTTTAAAGAGTGAGTTTTTTGCTTGGGGCAAAAAAAATATGATCAGACACAAAGCATTAAAAGTATGGACCTCTGCCTCGAGAGAGCATGGCAAAAGGTAAGTATGTATGGATAAGCCCTTCCACTTAGCAGGCAAGATTAATCCCATTCCCAGTGTAGCATAGTGGTAAAAAGTAGGAATACAAAATATCCTATTTAAATCTCTGCTAGCTCACTTGGCCTCACTGTGTGGCCTCACTGCATGCCATACTCTGACATCTTTCCGCAGGGCCTGAAAGATGGAGCTGTTCCACCTGGCCTTCGGCTTAGAATCACTCTGACCCCTTATATGGGATTTGGTATATAAATTTTCCCTTGGTTTTTTTACTGGCCCATGTAGGACCAGCATGGATAGCTGGTTCGGGTGTATATCTGATGTTTCCTCCCTTTATGGTCTTGATCTATGGGCTGCAACTAAAATGAGGCTGCATTTTAAGCTGCATTTTAAGTTGTATTTTAAGCCGTACTCTAATTAACTGTTTTTTTTTCTATTACGTTTTATTGTCATTTATATATGGCTGAGCCTGGCCCTGGCTGGGGAGGGCGGGGTATAAATAAAAAGTTATTATTTATCATTATCATTGGGACGCGGGTGGTGCTATGGGTTAAACTACAGAGCCTAGGACTTGCCGATCGGAAGGTTGGCGGTTTGAATCCCTGCGACAGGGTGACCTCCCTTTGTTCCATCCCAGCTCCTGCCAACCTAGCAGTTTGAAAGCATGTCAAAGTGCAAGTAGATAAATAGGTACCACTCCAGCGGGAAGGTAAACGGCGTTTCCGTGCACTGCTCTGGTTCGCCAGAAGCGGCTTAGTCCTGCTGGCCACATGACCCGGAAGCTTTACGCCTGCTCCCTTGGCCAATAAAGCGAGATGAGCGCCACAACCCCAGAGTCGGTCATGACTGGACCTAATGGTCAGGGGTCCCTTTACCTTTACTATCATCCTCATCCTCATCCTCATCATCCTCAGTCTTCTATCTATAAAATGGCATAATAAAACAGGATTTTAATCTCAGGGGGTGGAATTCAACACCACAGTCTTCCAGTTGTTCAGCCTGTGGAAGCATTCCAGCTTGCTAGATGGCCTTGCACCTACTTCCCGCATGTGCTGTTCTGCGGGTTCTCCTGACACTGAAGGAGTGAGGACCAAGGGTCCACCTGGGTCCACTTTGGAGAGCCAGACTGAAGCCATTTTATAAGAAGCAAGCTAAAAGCTAAAAACTATTTCTCTCCTCTGCCTGCACACAGCATTTTTGTAAATGCTGCAAGTGTGGTCAGAGCGCTTCACACCTGCTCTAGCTATTGACCCAATTCCCGTAAACAGACCGAGAAGAGAGCAACAACAGGAAGATGTAGCCCACCACAAAAATAAGGTGAGAACACGGATGGTCAATGTGGTTTTACAAGGAATTGCAAATAGATCAAGAGGATTATAAGCTCGCAGCGCCACCTAGTGGATAATGCAGCTTGGAACCGAAGGGCCACCATCAATTCTTTAATTGGTTGAGCTTCAATGAATATGCATAAAGGGGAATGTTTAAGGGGGGTGGGTGAAGGGGCTGAACTTTGCTTTGCCTAAGGGGATAAAAACTGTTTGCCCCTGGTGTTCGGGGGCATTCTCTCATTTTTGCTGAATGTACCCACTTTGCTTTGCTTGTCTGACAAATAAACCAAAGTCAATAAAACTTTTGTTTTAAAATATTGCTGCCTGGATTTTTTTCCATTCTGGTCTGCATTCTGAAGTCTCCAACAACACACCCCAATTTATATCTGATTCTAACAAATTTATTTATTGGTTTAGTTCAATATGCCATCTAAATAACATGTTTTATTTCACTGACTTGTGTAACTTTTGGCAATTTAGTCTTCAAATGAGATTATAAAGAGTCAGAATTTAATTTATGCCTTAGATTCTGAAATCCAAACTGCACAATGAACACCTGTGCCAAATCTAGACTAGGGTCTTTCTTTATTTCAGCTGACAACGTGCTTTTGCTCCTCAAACACTTTTATACCTGAATGAAATCTATATTTTCACCTGAACTATACCCCACTGCTGGATTTGTAAATCCTGCCTCAAGAACTGGAAACAGCAGAATGGATGATCAGGCTGTGTTTACATACACTTCTTATTGCCACACATATTGTTTTGCTTTCTTATCTAAGCACACCTTGAATACCTGACTCGTCATCCAAGGCCTTGAGTTGAGAGCACCATAATTTTAGTTGCTAAAACAAACAGTTGAGAGATTTTTTATTATTATTATTATTACATACCAGGTGACACTCTGTACAGATGCCGGTTCTTGCCAAGAGACGGCAGGCCTGCATTTTAGCTCACAGGTTTCCTGTAAAGAACCCAGTTTTTGATCTATACAGCTCCATATAATTCCCATTCATTTCAGGGAAAATTATTCATAGGGTCTTGTAAATTAGTGATGGGGGGGAAAGGCCCATCTGAATACATTGCCAAGAAACTGTCTAATTATCCGGTGCACAATTGTTTCCTGTATTTCCTCGTCCAGTCTAGTCTAGTTTGTGCAATCTGGGATTTAAAAGTCTAAGTGCTCCCACCATTTCCTGTTGGAGTCTAAACCACATTCTCATATACCTCACTGTCTGGAAGGCTTTTTTAAAAACAAAAAAACCAAAAACGTAAAGCTGCAATATGCTCTTTTCCTTAATTTTACCTCATTACCTTTCTTCTCTTCTATACTGCACTAGTGTAATTGAAGATGCCTTTGCTCTTTATCCCTTTGCAGATGTTATTACTTTAACTGTAAGCCATATAACAGGGATGGGAAACCTGTGGCCCTCCAGATGTGGCTGGACTCGAACTCCCATCAGCCCTGACCACTGGCTGGGGTTGGTGGGAGTTGGAGTCCAAGGACATCTGAAGAACCATGGGGTCCCAGCTCCTTCTGTAGAACATACCTAACTTTTAAATAGCTCAGGGAAATTACAACAACAACAACAACAACAACAACCATCTTTTAAAAACAAATTTGATCTTCCATTACATATATACCTAGAGGTCAGCCTTGTGGCAATGATAACTTTGGATGCTGTAAATAGACTTAAGGCTGGAAATTATATGATGCTGAAGCAATTAATTCCTCTATTCTATGTAGAGTTGGCCTTATTCTAAAAACAAGGACACCTAACAGAGTAGACTTCAGAGACAGCACCATTTCCCCACCTCCATCCTTTGATGTATTGCTCCTTTAAATCCCACCTCTTTTGCAGTTAATTGAGCATTAAACAGGAAGTAATGCTCAATTCAAAAAAAGATGCTTATAATAGCTTCCTGTTTGCTGTGGGTTTCTCTGTGGATTGCCCCTCAGCTTGTTAAATCGTGTCCTCCCTAAAAGAGGGCATGTGTTGCGGTGAGATCTGGAGATTGACCTCTTGGTTGTGGGTGGGTCCATTGGATAGCCACAACACTCGACTGGTAGGTCCCTTGATGCTGGATTTCAATGGGGTTGCAGTCTAAACTGACCGAGGGACCTATACAAACCCATGCACGTGACCCAGAGCTTCCTCTTTCAGCTCGTGCATTGGAACACCCACCCACCTCTCCCTAATTTTAGGGCCTTTTGCCATTGACCTTGCTATGCCGTTGTGTGTCTTCTGTTCTTGAGACAGGGGCACGGCAGGAATTTTCCCACTTGGCTGATTGGCTGTTGCCATTTGGGTTTTGCCTGCCGTGTGGCAATTCGTCACAACTTGTAAGGTTGCGGATAGGCTCTGGTTCAGGTGATAGGGATGGGGGAACGCTTTCGCCATCCCTATGTGAAGGGCATTCCATTAAAGGAATCCAGGGACTCAACTTGGTTGTGCCCGTGCCTGAGTCCAGGGGAACATCTGGGGAGTGAACAGAGTCTGCTCCCAGGCTTTCCACCAGCTCAGGTGTTCACCCTTGTCTGACCTACGAGAGAGCTCTGGGTCAGCGCTACCTGCAAGGATGCAGTGAGCTAGTCGAACCAGGGCCTATGCAACCACTCACTTTTCTGCAATCAATAAAGTTGTGGCCTAAATTCTGCCAAAAACCAAAACTAAAATTTGAGTCAAATGTGTCTTTATTTAGGAGGAGGGTTTCTGAGTCTGAACATGCAACTGACATATATATTACACCTGGCAGTGAAGTGCTGCTCACCCCTGGCTGTCTGGAACACTTTGCTCCAGATGCACCAAGGCAGAATGCAATGGTCGGGCAGTGAAACTCGGCATGGAACAGTTTCTTGCTGCAAAAGTGAAACTGACAGCACACTGTATTTCCTCTTGGAATGTGTAAAGGGATCTCCAGTTCTTGCCTTACATGTGTCATCTGAAGAGAAGGTTTTCTGCTAATGAACCCAGGAGGTCCTAGTATGATGAAACTGGAGCCTAGAACTGCCATTTAAATTTGGTGCTGCATATGCAAGTTATCACAAGCAGCCACAGGTCAGCTAGATTAGGAACCTCTTGCGTCATAAGAAGAAACCATCAAGTGTCAGCCTAACTGATGGCCTTGGGGTTTCAACTTGTTCCCCGATGAAGAGCGCTAAAGCTTGAGCCAAAATTAGATGCTTCGCAGCCAAGGTCCTCTCTGCTGGGACCACTTTTCAGATTGAGGATAAGAAGGCCCTGCTGGATCAACACCCCATCTAGTCCGTTATCCTGTTATTAGAGCGGCCAACCAGATGCCTATGGGAAGCCCAAATGCAACAACGCTCTCCCCACTTGTGATTCCTGTTAAGTTGTGGGTGAACTTATCAGACGACACAGCGATTCTTCAGACAGCTCTTGTTTATTCACAGGCCAGAACAGAACTGAGCTGAAGCGTTCAGCCAACCTGCTTATATAGAGCTCAACTACAAAAGCAACAGTAGCAACTTTCTGTAACTGGCCAATCACTGAACGTCACTTTCAATTCCTTATTTGCATATGTGGACCTGAGTGAAAACTATCTACAGTATCCCCCTGCTGGCCCAGGGTGAGAACTTCAGTACATAACAATTCCTAGCAAGTAGACCGAAGGCCAAGCCCTGAGGCCTGGTGTAACTGTTTCCATTACTGAGAACATCTTATCAAGCGTTAAATCTGAGGGAGAGCTTGTATTGTAGGCTGGATATTATCCTCAAGGGGTCAGCAAGGTTTATCTTGCCTGGGCCGGATCGGTCCCATGGAGATCCCTCTGTGGGCTGGATTGCGTACGTGCATGAGTGCCCCCCCCCGGCGATTTTTGGCACTGGCATCTGTGCAGACGCGATTTTCAGTGCCACGGAAGTGAGTCCCTGTGCCACGCTGCACCGGTTTAGTACAGTGCTCGAGCGGGCAGCTCAGTTTGGGAGCAGCTTGTGGGCCGGTCAAACAACCTCCGTGGGCTGCTTCTGGCCCATGGGCCTTAGGTTGGTGACCCCTGCTCAAGGCAGACATTTTAAGCCTATGAGGCCTGACAAAGCAACAAGGCCCTCTTGGCACATGAGGTAACATAGACCCACAAGCCTGACTACTAAATGTGCAGGTCTCAATCTTAACATAATGGATCTGTAGAGCTGGAAGGGATCCGTAGGATCATCTAGCCCAAGCTCCTGCAATGGAGGAATCACAATCCCTTACCACACCCCACAGAAGGGTGGCGAAGAGGCGAAGAGGTACATTCAGAAGCCAGGATGTACACTGCCTATGTACTGGCATCTAGCTAACCCTGGCCAAGATTATAGTTTCACATCCAGTTAATTGCTACTTAGACCAGGCATAGGCAAACTCTGCCCTCCAGATGTTTTGGGACTACAACTCCCATCATCCCTGACCACTGGTCCTGTTAGCTAGGGGTGATGGGAGCAGTAGTCCCAGAACATCTGGAGGGCGGAGTTTGCCTATGCCTGACTTAGTCAAAATGCTACAGCATTTTCTTCTGTGCTGAAATTTAAGCCAAATCACTGGTGTATTTTGCTTGAACCACTCCACAGTATTGAAAGACTGGCTGGCTGACTTCACATGTGGTTCAAGACATAGATAATGTATTTTATTCATTGATTTATTTTCTTACATTTATAACCCATCTTTCCTCTTTCAGGAAGTCCAAGGTGGTTCCCCAGCTGCCATGGGCATTTGAAGGTTACCACTTTCTGAAAAAATAAAATAAATACAAGAAGGCACTCTTGTTGAATTCAGAAGAGAAAGAGGTTTTTGAATCTTCTTGCGTGCTTTATCTTTTATAGATGTTAAAGAAAAACAGGGAACAAGTTTCCCCTTCACAAAGCAGAGCTCAGAAAAGGCAAGCAGATCGCAAACTAGGGTTAGGTCCTTGCTAATGTTCGAAGCTCATTAATTACTTGGATTTCCTCCAAAGGGAGAAGTTCTGGCAGGCCTTATCATGAGGGAGACAGGCCCTGCAGGGTGCTTCAGGTCTGTGGTGAGGGATTATACCTGGGGAGACGATGCATGCTGGTTTCAGATATGAATTAATCAGGTGAAATGCACAGTGCTCTGTAGCTTGAAGAAATCAGATCTGAAAGGAGGTCTATGTTTGTTGTTAATGGGCAGGCTTTCTCTGCTCAAATGAAGAGGATAGGCATTTGAGACAGACCACAAGGAAAATAAATGCAGGGTGAAACTTAAGCTGTGAATGCCAGATTCCCACTAAATTCATGCACTCAGGAAACCTTGATTACAGCATAAATGGGTAATAAAAAAGATTTTGTGCTATACTGCAGAGGTACAGGGGAAGGGTTGCAGCTCAGTGCAGAACATCTGTGTTGTACATTAAAGGTCCCAGGTTCAATCTCGTGTCCCTAGGAAAGGCTGGGAGAGACTCTTGCCTGAAACCCTGAAGAGCCACTGCCAGTCAGAGTAGACAGAACTAGGCTAGATGGGCCAATGGTCTGACTCAGTATAAGACAGCTTTGTATGATATACAGACCGTATATGGGCATCAACAAGCTGTTCATATTCCCTTATCTCTGCTGAGTGGAGACGTACAGAGCTTAGGCTGCCATCCGAAATCCAGTTACCTGGAAGAAAGCCCAGCTGAACTCAGTCGGTCTCACTTCTGTGGAAGCATGGGATGGAAGGATCTATCCAGTGGTGCAGTGGTGTAGCGTGGGGGGTGCAGGGGGGCCGGCCGCACCGGGCTCAACATCTGGGGGTTAGGGCGCAAATCCACGCGTTAGGGGGCGCAAATCCACGGGTTAGGGGGGACAAATTACTTGCCTTGCCCCGGGTGCTGACAACCCACGCTATGCCACTGGATCTGAGCATTTGGTTCTCTCAGTTTCTCATTTTACCAATCTTAAATGTAGTTCTACTTATTTCTGCACCAATTTGAGAATGTTAAAAATAAAAATAAATTACTGTGAATTTCTCCTTATAAACACACTTTTGTATGCACCTGCCTTTAAAACTATTTCAAGTTAGTGGAACAAAGGTGTCTGTTGCTAGAGAGCCAATGTGGTGTAGTGGTTAAGAGCGGTGGACTTGTAATCTGGTGAACCGGGTTCGCGTCTCTGCTCTTCCACATGCAGCTGCTGGGTGACCTTGGGCCAGTCACACTTCTCTGAAGTCTCTCAGCCTCACTCACCTCACAGAATGTTTGTTGTGGGGGAGGAAGGGAAAGGAGAATGTTAGCCGCTTTGAGACTCTTTCGGGTAGTGATAAAGTGGGATATCAAATCCCAACCCTTCTTCTTCTTCTATGATAAACTGTTGGGCAGATATTCACACTAACACAGGTTATAAGCTAGTGATGTCATGGCTAGTAAGCTATGTGAGTGAATGATAGAAGACATAGGTTCGGACCCAAGTGAAGAAGTCATGACCTTGGTGTTGGCCTTGGTGAGAGGATGTATGCAGAAAGGAAGAAGAAATGAAGGAGTAGAGTGGAGGTCTTGGGAGAAGCAGAAAAGCTCCCTGCTCAATCCATAAAGTTGGCTGAGGTGCAAATCATGTCAAAAGTTCAGAACCTCAGGATCCAAGTCAGAATAGAGGAAGACATAAGAAGGTTCTAGAAACTGCATGCTCAAGAAGATAAGCGTGTGTACGGAGATTTATTGATCACCCCACTGCTACTCCTACTATTATCATCATCATCTCATCCAAGGCATTCAGCTGATTATTGTGTGTCTTTTCTCCTTGTGGACCAAAGTGAGCTGGTAACAGTAAAGGCCGTAAAATTTTGAGTGACATTAGATCAGGGCCATGATGATGGTCTAGAGAGACAGTGATGAAATAGACCAGGGAGACCACAGTTAATATTCCTCTTCTGTCATGAAGCTGATTGATTGACCATGGTTTCAGTCTCCCTGTCACAGTCTCTCAGCCTACCTACCTCACAGGTTTGTTGCAAAGATAAAATGGAGGAACCATTCTGGAGGAAAGGTGGGATATAAAATATAATGTCATAATAGTGTATGAGTTTGAAATGATAGAATCTTTAAATTACTTATACAATTTTATCTGCTTAGTTGTGTTTATATCTGTCTGTACTTTGTGCGCAAATTGCAGCGGCCAGTGGCTGATGGAAATAAATATCTATCTCAACCCAAGAAGGCAAGCAGGTGTACAACTGAGATCAGGGAAATAGCAGGATGAACTTGCTATATCTCTGCTATGGGGTAAATGGGGTTAATGAAAACAGCTTTGGTAGTTGAGTCTGGTGTATTTCGAGACATCCAGAAGGCAGTTGGTCAGCAGGTGGGTTTTCTGTGCTCCCTGGACTCTACTAATAATGTACTGCAGAGGGGAAAGGGATCGGCCATTAGATTTTTTGCGAAGAATGGAGCTGAAGCACACATTCTGAGCTGCAAGAAGAGCGGCTGCTGAAATCCATCTCTGCCAAATCAAACATCTGGAAAGAGACCTTTTCAAAAAACCCTTAGCAAAATATTATCTCAGCGTTCGATAATGGAATGCGGTTTGATTTATCTCCTCTCATTTCTCGCTCTCCCCCAAACCCAACGCCCTGCTCATCCCAAACAAGGCTAAGAGGGCATCTCAGCCTCGGAGAACAACCAACAAAACAGCCGTGGTGTACGTGAGAGCAGCCTGAGAGCCTGTGGGCTGCAATCACTTATACAGCTCTCCTGGTATGTTGAGAGAGAGAGAGGGTTTTTGTTTTTTTTGGTCTTTCCCTTCAGCATTTTTTATAGCTGGGGCCTGCATTTTTGTGTGGTAAGCTCACAGAGCTGGAATCCCTGAGGACTTGCAAACCTTTTCCGCATTCATATTTTATATGAGCTACTCTGTGCAGCTGATCTTTCTGGTGTTTATTTTGCTTTATGCGAATTAATTTGTATTCCCTCTGCAAGACACTTGCTTGTAATGAGTACTGGCTGCAGTGCTTAGGCAGGTCTCCACCAGTTTTTCTCTCTTATACCTCATTTTCTCTCTCTCTCTCTCTCTCTCTCTCTCTCTCTCTCTCTCTCTCTCTCCTGTTTATTGCCCCTCATCAAGTAGGTCAGAGATGGCAAAGGCATGCAGAGCCATGAGGGTTAATTTTATGCCCTATCATGAAATGTGGTGTTTGCACCACCAAACATTGCAGGGTGCAATTTGCCGGTGTTTGGCATCACTTCCGAGTGAATCGGATGACGTTGGGTTTTTTTGGTGAAAACGTGATGCCGCAGGTTAGGGTGCCTAGAGCTAATTTTATGGCCTGCCATGAAATGCGGGGTTTGCACTGCCAAACATTGCAGGGCCCAATTTGCAGGTGTTTGGCGTCATTTTCGAGTGAATTGGACGACGTTGGGTTTTGGGTGAAACAGTGACCCCGCAAATTAGGGTGCCGAAGGCTCCTTTTACAGCCTACTGTGAAACATGGTGTTTGCACCAACAAACATTGCAGGGGCCAATTTGCAGCGTTTGGCAAAGTTTTTGAGTGAATCGACAACGTTGTGTTTTTGGCGAAACTAGGACCCCTTGGGTTTGGGCACTGAGGGCTCAGTTTATGGTTGTCAGGCAGCTGCAAGCAACTCCCATGGTTGGTTGCCCAGGAATGTACAAAGACAAGGAAAAGTTTCTTACACTCCACTTTTTATTCAGTATTTACAGAGAGAGGCCTTGGAACACAGCCTTTTGGATAATGGCGTTGTCCTGAGTGACTCTCCACCCCTTCTGTCTCCCCCATTCCCTCTATTTAGCTTTGGATATGGTCTCCTTGCTGCTAAGTACTCATGACTCACTCTTGCCATTAAACTGATCCTGATGAACTTAAGCATCATCTCAATGGGTTAGGTTTTGTACATTTGCATGTTGGTTTTGCTTTTCTGTTATTTGTACAGGGGATCTAACATGAGAAGCTAGATGTATCCCATGCTAGACCCATGCTCAATCTATGGTAAGATCTTGGAGACAGTCAGTCATTCTGCAGCTGCCAGTCATATCCCTCCTGAAAAGCCATATGCAGTTGTTTCTGAAATAGAAAGAGAAGCCAGGAGATGTAAAGACTGAGAGAAACGGAAGGGCATGATAGCAGTCTTACACTGCTTAGCTTCAACAGCTAAGGGCTCTCACATAGAAGAATGCTGCCTGCCAGAACTAGATATGAATGGCTTAAGTTACAACATGGCAGATTCAATTGAACACCAGGAGAAATGTCTTGCCAGAAAGAGCAGTCAGCAAGGTACTTAGATGGTCTTCAAACAAAGGCCGGACCATCTGTCAAGGGAAGCTCTAGCTCTGGATTTCCAGCGTTGAGCAATAGGTTGGATAAGATGGTCTACAAGGCCTCTTCCAACTCTATGAAGTACTTGGGTTTCCTTTTGGAACTAGCAGTGTGAACCACCAGCCATTGGGCCAGAAACAAATACAGGCCAGGAATCCAATTAAGCAGTTAAAAGGAGAATTGAAAATAGGGAAAGCGGGGTGAACAGTTAATATACACACAAAACACACACATACCTCACAACACTACACCAGAACATTGGTCTACCTGTTCCTACATTAGATGAAACTACCATGGCAAAAGTTGTTCTTGGTGATCATCTTTGGCTCTGTTGGCTTCTGGCATCAGTTACAGAACATGGGAGGCAACAGAATTCAGGGATGATATCAATATTTATGGTCTTATGTACCCAGATGGCTTTGCATGACAGGCTGCTAAGCCAAACACAAGATGGCCGCCTGCTGCTGAGAGGGGGGCTTATCACCTTTGGAACGATGGAAGGTGGGCTGCAAGAGTGTTAACTATTACTTGAGAGTTCAGTCACAAGTAAAGCTGCATTAAGCTTACTAAGGAAGTTTCTTGCCACTCACCTTTCTGAAGAGCTTCTGTGCTGGAAACCACAGGAGGGGAGAGCGCTCCTGGGCTCAAATCCTGATTACTGGTTTCCCACGGGCATCTGGTTGGCCTGGACCAGATGGGCCATTGGCCTGATCCAGCTGGCTCTTCTTATGTTCTCTCTTGACTATTGTTAGCAATCGCTGGAGGTAATGAACCACACATGATACCAGATTCAGGCAATCAAGTAGAGAATGATAAATGTAACACAGAAATAGCTTTCTGCTTTGCTAGCTTACTGTGAGAGGGAGATGGGAGGCAATGGGGAGGCTGGCATGGTGTAAATGCAGTGGCAGAAGCACTGAACTGTCCGCATTGCACCAACCTTTGCATTGCACCAACCTCCCCATTTGCCTTAAGCAACAGTGACTCATCTGCTGAGAAGCTGTTGTAGGGCTTCATCAGACCCAGCCCTCTATTTCTGACATAGCATCGAACGGTCACTTCTTCCTTATATGGCTGGCTTTGTTGCCAGTACTGCGACTGAATCATGACTATGCAGAAATTAAACACAGGATTATCCCAAGAATGGCTTTATCTGATTGCATGTCACTTGGAAACAAATGGAAAAGAGAATGTGGTCTCTCTCTGTCCTATGGTATTTGAACTGAAGCTATATTTGAGTGAAAGCCCTGTCTGCAACTTTACAAACATGCAATTAGGGCTCGTGGCCTTATCTAAATCCATTTTCTTGCCTTATAATTTTATGGCTAAAACATTCTTTTTTTAATTTTTTAGACTCTCTTTGGATGTTCAGTAGCCAAAGATGGAACCAAATATTGTTTGTTTACTTACTTGTGATACAAATTGTGCCCTTCTGCTGCCTTGACTATCTAATCTGTACTGGGTAGAGAGAGTTTAGGAGAAACCAAGCGTACCCTGGTAGCCTTGAGGAAACCAGCAACAGAATGTGACATGTTACTGCCTATAATTTCAATAAAACAGCACATTATAGAGGCTCATTGACTGGAACAAATGTGCACATTTCAACATGCACTCTTATGTACCCCTAATAAGCAAAATATGCTTGGCAGAATTGGAAGAGATCTTATTACTGGAATGCCTTCTAGGGTATTGTTGTGCACAACTCCATAAAATTAGATCTTTTCCCATTTACTAGATGGGATGCTTTTTGTTTAAGAAATGCACAATAGTCAGTTTTCTGATTACTGGAGTATGGAGGGAAAGAAGAGCAAGACTCCCCCTTAGCATTTTTTTCCTGTTTTGTGCATGTGTGTGTTTTGTGTATGCGTGTTGCTTGCTTTCATATAGAGTTTCCCCCTAACATTATTTGGTTTTGGATAATTGCTACTATATGAACATATCAAGTGTTATGTACTGAAGTTCTCACCCTGGGCTAGCAGGGGGATGCTGTACTGTAGATAGTTCAGGTCCACATATGCAAATAAGGGATCGAAAGTGACGTTCAGTGATTGGATAGTTACAGAAAGTTGTTACAGTTACGTTGTACTGGAGCTCTATATAAGCAGGCTGGCTGAACCCTTCAGTTCAGTTCAGTTCTGACCTGTGAATAAACAAGAGCTGTTTGGAGAATCGCTTTGTTGTCTGATATGTTCACCCACAACTTAACATCAAGTCCAGCTTCATGTTCTCACATGGCCAAACAGATGCATCTGGGAAGCCCCCAAGCAGAACACATTTATAGTGCTACAAATATATTGTGTGAGTGTGCCCTTGTTTGCTCACACTGTGATTGGAGTGATACCATAGTTCAGGCTTATTTACACCAGCATTTGATCCCTTGATGTTGCAGTTGTCAAATGGTGAACTTGCATGTATGGACCAGGCCTTGCAGAAGGGTTTTTATGTGTTTGGGCTGCTACTTTTCCAGCCACTCAAAGCACTAAAACTTCTCAAGCAAACTGTACTTTCCTTGCTACCTTCGCTGAAGAATCCTGGCAGTCCAGGTCATCTGAACTGTATCTTTTCTGTTCCTTTGCCAGAGCTTGTTATGAGGCAGGGAGGAACATGCAAAGAATTCCAGTATTTGTACTTCTTGACACTTGCTTGGCGGCGGTAGCAGAAAATATATATCACTATGTAAACAGAAAGCCTTTTAGCGGTGAGTGTGCACCTCACAGATATTTCTACTCTATTTATGTTAAGTAGAAAGCAGGAGATCTTGGCAGCAGCACCCAAGAACTGACAGGAGCAAATCTAGAACGTTGCTTTCACTTGAAAATGAAAAACAAAAATGAATGCTAATAGCCATTGCAAAAAACTATTTTCTGATTTAATTGTGCCAATTGTAGCCTTCACAGAAGAGACTGGACAGTATAAACTTTGATGCCTTTTTCACCAGTCCTGATCCCATGGTACAATCTTTTGAAAAAATTCTGCTTTCATTGATATCACTGAGTACAACCACACACTGTTTATATATTGAGGCAGACACCTACAAATTCCCAGCGTGAATTAAACAAAGATACAGTGGTACCTCAGGTTACAGACGCTTCAGGTTACATACGCTTCAGGTTACAGACTCCGCTAACCCAGAAATAGTGCTTCAGGTTAAGAACTTTGCTTCAGGATGAGAACAGAAATTGTGCTCTGGTGGCGTGGCGGCAGCAGGAGGCCCCCTTAGCTAAAGTGGTGCTTCAGGTTAAGAACAGTTTCAGGTTAAGAATGGACCTCTGGAACGAATTAAGTACTTAACCCGAGGTACCACTGTATTTGCAAATATCAGCCACACAGGTGCATTTAGTTATATGTCCATTCTGTCTCATTTCTGCAACAATCTGCATTAAAATAAAAAAAATCTGCATGAAAATCTGCATATTCTCTCACAAACTATGCATTTCTCAATGTATTTTCTCTCAAAATACAGATACTTTATTTTTGAACTGAGAACTGCATTGCAGCATTGAGAGAAGTATTAAATTGAAAGGTACCTCTATGTTTAAAGTTCTATTGAAAGCAGTGACATTTATGTTATGGTGTCGCATTATGTTACTGTCAATGGGATGTCGTGCCAAATAACCTCTGATGGAATATCCCCCATTGTTTTTAGTCAGAACTTCTCTAATATGAACTTCCCTCTTTCTCTGTGACAGTCTTCAGCTGTTTGGCTACTGAAAATATATATATATATATATATATATATATATATATATTACTTAAAGGAAGCATGGATCTCTTTTGTAGGAGTCTGGTCTGAGCCTCTTTGTTTACATGTTGGCATTCGAGGTGTACTTGTGAGGGGGGTGTTTCAGTCAGAACTCACCGGAACTCAGTTCTGGCACTTCTCAGATGGACACCATTGCCATTCTAAGAGAACAAGGGAGGAGTTTATGGTGATTTCCGGCACCTCTTTTTCTGGAAAAATAGCACTGCTTGTAATTTCTTCCAGTGGTTTCAACTCAATGCAGATTGAAATCTGCATCCCCCATCAATTGGACTTGATCCACCATGCCAATCTTTGGCACTTTTTTTCATCATCATCAAGAAGAAGAAGAAGAAGAAGAAGAAGAAGAAGAAGAAGAAGTGGTGTTTGGATTTGATATCCCGCTTTATCACTACCCGAAGGAGTCTCAAAGCGGCTAACATTCTCCTTTCCCTTCCTCCCCCACAACAAACACTCTGTGAGCTGAGTGAAATTGAGAGACTTCAGAGAAGTGTGACTGGCCCAAGGTCACCCAGCAGCTGCAGGTGGAGGAGCAAGGAAGCGAACCTGGTTCACCAGATTACGAGTCCACCACTCTTAACCACTACACCACACTGGCTAAAGACTGCCAAATCCACTGTTTCTGGGGGCCTTTTTCTGAGCTTCTGAATGCGCTAGGCATAAAAGAAGAAGCTTGTGTGCTGCAATGTACAAAGGAGTCACAGCAAATATTTCTGAGAAATGACTCTTCTCATAACAAGTAAATGATTTTTGGTTCACCAAAGTCCTCAAGCTAATATTAAGGTACAATTGGAATAGCATTTGGAAAGATATATTGGCAGTTCCTGTTGAGCTAATTTTTAAAAATGTCAAAAGTGTTTCTCAACTTTTTGCAGTCGGTGTTGAAGTGACATTTTGCTGTGAGATTGAATGACATCTGGCTACAGAAACTTGAAGCAGCACAGAAAAGAGAATACCAGTGAGAAGAAGGAAAACAATGTAATTTCCCATACCTTCCTGGGAATAAGCCCCATAGAAAATAGTGGGGCTACTGATTAACTATACATAGCATTGCACTATTCAAACATGTAGCAGTTCTCTAGGTGTTAGTATTATTGTTTACTTTATAGATTTTCTGAAGTCCTCACTACTTAGAAGGGCAGAAGTTGTAAAGGTGATGCATTGTGACATATTAGGAAATAATCGTGTATGAGCTTCAGAAAAATGGGATGGGAAAGTTTGTGGATTTTGGTTTCCACTCTTAAGTTCTGTTTTCCACATTTCCACATAAGTTTTCAATTTTTTAAAGAACAAGCCCTCATGAACATTCAGGATCATTTCACATGGCTTTCTCATAATATATACATGTTACGATATAATTTTGTGCAATATACTAATTTTTGCAAAGCAATTTCCCCATATATAATGCATTTTTGTATGTTGTTTTGACTAATATATGCATTTTCATACACACTTTACCATAGTGTATGCATTTTTGTACGCTGTACTTGGCTGGAGAACTGCATTGCCAAATTTGGAGAAGTGCAAATTTCAAAGGATTCCTGGATGTTGGTTTTCATATTGTTTCAGGAAGTGTGAATCAAGCAAGATCATCTTTAAATGTGAACCAAATCAGATTTCTGTCCCATCCCTACCATGTATAGCTCCCATGTCTTTCAACGAGGGGTTTGGTAAGAAAACCTCCCAATGGAGTGTAATGGGCTATTTCGTTTTGCAGTGGGGGCTTATTATATTTTTTTATGCCTAGCACTCATGGGGAAAAAATCCTTAGCTGTAGAAGAATGCAAGACATCTCCTTAGCAATGCGACCCTCTGATCTGTCTCCCTATGAAGAGTGAGGTCAAGTCCAAGGTCACAGCAGTAATCTTCAAGCTCCTGGGTGGAATTGCTCCAGGATACCACGGGGAGCCTTCTATTTAGGACAGTGATGCCCCCTGACAGCTGCTTTCCTCAGGAATGATGAAGCTGTCAAGCTCAAGGGCAAAGCCCCTACAGTAAAAGAGAAATTGGATGTCACACAGGAGAAGCAATAACCACCATCTGATTGTTTTCTTTCTTTATTCGAAAAGCAGCCTCGGAGGCTGTGATGGGGATGCATAACTGTCTCATTTTCTGCCATTTGTCGTCCCTGCTCCCAGCTGCTTTGCTATCTAGGGAGGAAAAGATTCCATGGGAAGAAAAGGCAATTGGGGAATGTAATTTTGGGCAGAGGCAAAAGAGTTAAGTAGCCCTTCTCCCTTCCCTTTGCTGCCATCACCATGAGTGTTATGTATTGAGTTGAATAGGATCCAAAATGCAGCAGTCTGATTGGTCCTAGAACAATAGGATCCAAAATGCAGCAGTCTGATTGGTCCTAGAACAATGCAGCAGTATGATTGGTCCGCAGGAGCCACACAATCCAGCTCCAGGTGGAAGTGAATCCACAACCTGATTGGCCTACAGGAGAATCCCGGAATTAGCCAATCACATGCAGCCCATTGTGTAAATAATGTATATAAAGCAGATATTGTGGGGGAACTTCCATTCCTCCTCACCACTATGAGTTCAATAAAGAGCATGAAATCGACTCCGAGTATATTTCAGTGAGATTGGGGTGTACCTGTGAGATTCTTCATGGGTTCCCCGTGTAACACAAAGTATATCCTTTAGAGTCCATATACATTGTTGGGAGTAAAGAAATTGCACAAATTGAATCTCTTTCCTCCACTCCCACAGTTGCTCATGTAAACACTCTAAATCTCCTATCGATTAGACTTGGTCCAATATGTCAATCCTCTGCACTTTTTTGACTATGAAATGCCAGCTCTACTATTTTTGGAGAGCTTCTAATGAACTTCTAAGGAACTGGGCACAGAAGGAGAAGCCTGTCCCTGCAATGTACAAAGGAATCACAGCAAAGATTTCTGAGAAATGACACTCCTCATAATAAGTAAATGACTTTGGGTTCACCGAAGTCCTCAAACTAATTTTAAGATGCAATCAAAAAGCCAATGAAGAAAGATGTATTGCTGAGCTAATTCAAGTGGAATTTCAAACAGCGATGTGTGCAGATGATTTGCTGATATTTATTAGTATGTCTGGATCATCTATACCACAATGAATAAAACTGATCAACAATTTTCAGTGTAATTTACGACTATATGATTAATTGGTTAAAATATGAATTAATGCCAATCAGCAGTTTCATTGGTCCCTAAATAGGGTATAACATTTTCAGGTATTGTTCTTGGAGATACTTCTCCAATGATTGAATTTAATTTGAATAGATAGACAGGAATATCTCTTGATTTTGAAATATGGGCATTACTCAGCCATAGGGCTTGCCGATCAGAAGGTCGGCGGTTTGAATCCCCGTGATGGGGTGAGCTCCCGTTGCTCGGTCCCTGCCCCTTGCCAACCTAGCAGTTTGAAAGCACGCAGTGCAAGTAGATAAATAGGTACCGCTCCGGCGGGAAGGTAAACGGCGTTTCCGTGCACTGCTCCGGTTCGCCAGAAGCGGCTTAGTCATGCTAGCCACATGACCCGGAAGCTGTCTGATGACAAATGCCGGCTCCCTCGGCCAGTAAAGTGAGATGAGCACCTCAACCCCAGAGTCATCTGCAGCTGGACTTAATGGTCAGGGGTCCCTTTACCTTAACCTAAGACACTTAGGATGAATATTTTGTCACAGGAATTAGCTAGATCAGATAGATGCCAGTGATGTCATGCAGATAATGGCTCTATGGGGCATATGTCACATGCCGTCTTGTTTCCAGTCAGAAATTATTCTTATTAACTTGGTTTTCGAAAAATCATTAAATCATATTCCTGTGGGGTGTTATATTTTCAAAAGAAAAAAAATGTATACAAATGATTGAAATCAAGGCAATTAGTGTTATGCCTTTAGATTGCTTTAATTGGTTCTTATCTCATTCCTTCTTGCACTTCTTATGTGACCTGAAACTGAGTCATTTCCCAGCACAATCGCTAATCCCTTATAGTCTGTTCTTTTGATCAAAGGTAACACAGATGTAAGCTGAAGATGAGTTCTTACAGGAAATGAAGTTCCTCAATCTCTGTTGAGCCATGTAACAACACAAGTAAGAGGCATATCACGAATTCTTATCAAGGCAGTTGGATTCAAAGGATATTTTCACATGACTGCAAATTGGACTAACAGCCTTGCTCATGTTTCATTCCAGGTGTGTTTGGTAACCGTGCAAAACAAGACATGCTAACACAGGTGCCAGCCAGCCAGCAGTAGATTGATCTGGGGTGATGGTGAATGCACTGCTGATTTTAGTGTTGGTTTTTCAGGTCTTTAACCCTTAAATCTCTGAACTGTTTCTATTTTGTACCAACATCACCCTGTGTATTGCATAGAAAAGTGATTTCTAGCCATAGGGAACCTGTGACCTGTCAGATGTTGCTAGACTGTACCTCTTGTCAGCTCCAGACAGCAGGTCCAATGGTAAGAGATTAAGGGAGTTGTAGTCCAACAATGGAGGGACGCAGATGGCACTGTGGGTTAAACCACAGAGCCAAGGACTTGCTGATGAGAAGGTCGGCGGTTCGAATCCTTGTGACGGGGTGAGCTCCCGTTGTTCGGTCCCTGCTCCTGCAGTTCGAAAGCACGTCAAAATGCAAGTAGATAAATAGATACCGCTGCAGCGGGAAGGTAAAGGGCGTTTCCGTGCGCTGCTCTGGTTCGCCAGAAGTGGCTTAGTCCTGCTGGCCACATGACCCGGAATTGGCCAGCTCCCTCAGCCAATAAAGTGAGATGAGCACCGCAACCCCAGAGTTGGCCACGACTGGACCTACTGGTCAGGGGTCCCTTTACCTTTACCTTTAGTCCAACAATATATGGAAGGCTCCAGATTCCCCATTTCTGTTATATCAGATGAGAAAGACAGGGTGGGGAAAACATCGTGAAGAGAGGAGCATAGCAGAGAAGTGGGGAAATGGAGAGACAAGGTAACATGAGATCGATTCTTGAATGATTACTGGAGGTGTCATTAAAAAGGTTCATAATGGGTTTGACTAGGCATTTCCATCACTGAAACCAGATATTTATGTTGTCTTCACGCATCCAGACACTAATTTTTTTTAAAAAAAAAATCTTAGACATTACACTGTGCACCTTATACCTGAGAAGGAAGTCTTATCTTTAATTTCCATCTCATAAATACATTCAGTGCAGAACTCATGCTTCCCTGTCCCTTTTAAACAATTGAATTACACATTATTTTCACATCAGACTTGGCAGGTGGACTTTTCTTTATTTTTTAAAAAAGGTAATTTAATACAAATGGAAATGAATTTGCTTTGTGTGAACAGGAAGCAAAGCTGTTAGTGCAATGTGAGGTCAGTTGTGTATTAAGTCAATCACTGAAGTTATGATTGGCTCTCACAGGTAAAATTCATGAGTACCTTCCCCCCCTCCTCCCCTTCTTCTTCTTCTTCTTCTTCTTCTTCTTCTTCTTCTTCTTCTTCTTCTTCTTCTTCTATGCCCCACAAATAACCTAGAGATGCATTTTAAATAAAAGGACACATTCTACTCATGTAAAAACATGCTGATTCCTGGACCATCCGTGGGCCGGATTGAGAAGGCGATTGGGCTGCATCTGGCCCCCAGGCCTTAGTTTGCCTACCCCTGGTATAGATTTATAACAGGGGTTTGAGGGAGGTCACAGCTCAGAGGCAGACGAGGGGGAAGTAGGGAAATCATGGGAAAGCCAGGACAACACCCAGCTGCCGCACTGTCATTAGAAAGCATTCCAGACCCTCCATCTCCCAGAACCCGGCGGGCCTTAAAAGTAGGAGAGCACAGAGCTCAAAGACAGAAAGGGCACGTAGCAGCACCAGTAGAGGAGACAAATGAGGAAGTGGGAGAGACCGGGGTGGGGTGGAGATTCACTCGGGACAATACCATTATCCAAGAGGCTGGGTTCTATCGCCTCTCTCTGTGAAGATTGAAATAAAAAAGGACTATAAGGAACTTTTCCTTGTCTTTATACCTGCCTGGATAATCAGCTGGGAGCCTCCTGACAGCATCCTGACACCTGAGCATAATAAAATGTCATGTTGTAGCTACAGGAAAGAAGAAGAATAAGATTTTGGATTTGATATCCCGCTTTATCACTACCCTAAGGAGTCTCAAAGCGGCTAACATTCTCCTTTCCCTTCCTCCCCCACAACAAACACTCTGTGAGGTGAGTGGGGCTGAGAGACTTCAAAGAAGTTTGACTAGCCCAAGGTCACCCAGCAGCTGCATGTGGAGGAGCGGAGACGCGAACCCGGTTCCCCAGGTTACGGATCTACCGCTCTTAACCACTACACACACTGGCATATGTTCAGGGCAGTGACAATGACCGTTGCATGCAACTAAGGGAAAACTCATAAATGCAGCACAGGTTGAGGACTGGTTGCATAAACTTTGAGCATTCTGGTTTTGAACTTGTAGGCTTCCAGAAGTTGCTGGAGCACAATTCCCATCAACCCGGATCATTGGCTCTGCTGACTGGAGCTGATGAGAGTAGGAGTCCTATGACAACTGCAGGACCACAGGTCCCCCATCCATCATGCTAGGTTTGGTAGACAAAAAATAGCAAAACCTTGATGGTGGCTATTGATAATGTTATTGGAATCAAATCATGGTGATATAGAGAAAATTATACATTTTTAAAGAGTCAATGCTTTCTTAACTTGACAAGGAATACTGCATGACGTGGTTAAGAGACTAAATGGGATATGGCTACATGGGAAATGGAGATTATGGTGGGATTAGGTATCAGTGTCCG